>NC_050480.2:17437765-18037765 GCF_012460135.2 Molothrus ater
TGTGAATCTTTGGAAGTAGTAGATAATGCAGCCAAAGAATTGATCACATGATACTGACCCAAAGGGCTTGTCTTTTGCATGTTTCTTTTAAACTCAAATGGTACTAAATTAAAGTATCCCAGCTATTGCTGTGCATGATTCCTCTTCTAGTATCCTCTATTTCTTAGTGCTTAAAAATCATTGTTTTGTCCCTCCCCAGAAGTAACACTGTCATTCTTGTGGCATATGCATGTGATATTATAAACTAGCTGTCAGCAATATGATTAGCTGAAGCCACATTTATTTTCCCCACCAAGTTGAGAGGATTTGGAATGGTGAAGCAGCATTGATCATACAATGTGTTTTGCCATTGAATATCTAATTTAATATTAGTTAAACTTGATCAACAATTCGAGAGTTTAGGGTCACATTATTAACAGAAAACATCAATCCTTTGGATAATTCAATTAAAAAACATCAATAAAAATCTAATTTCAAAAGTCACTAGTATACCAATATACCATATCCAGCGGACAGAAACTGCTCAGCCACCATTGAATCATTGCCTGTTTTAATAAGTATTCAGAAATTATACTGAGACTTCAAAAGAAATTGTAAGGAATTGTTAGCAGGTTTATTAATGTTTTATGTTTTATTAAAAGTTTGGGTGTACATTTCACAATGAGCAACATCAAAAATCAGACTTTCTGCCTGTAATTTTGCTTCCTCCTGTCTTTCTGCCTTTGGGATTCGCTCTTTTCCTTTCATCAGCTGCCATTTTCAGCAGCATGCAGTAATTTCATGGCTCATTGCAAGCGCTGAAAACCTTTGAAACCACAAATGCTAACCTACCTGGCCTGCAGCCATTTAGGAAGAAATTAATTTAGCAAACAGAAGCAAAACACTTTCTACTTCTAGCCTGTGCATAATTTCACTTCTATCTATATTTATTTTACAGTGAGCAGCGTAATGACAATTTCAGTAATTGCAACTCTGTAAAAATTTGCCTACCTAGCTTATCTCACTATCACAAGGCTGTGAGTCAGTCAGATTAGAAAAAGTACAGCATGTGAAACTGCATTGGTTGCCTTCCAAAAAATATGTGCCTTATATAAAATTTAAGTAATGCTTTGCACTTATTTGTATACTTATCTACAGGACAATGGATTCTCCATGATGTTTGCTTGAGATGCGTATGCCTATTTAGTGCACTGTGATTTATGGGTGCTTTTCCCATACAAAAAGATCAGCAACACTAGTAGGCTGCAAGTGCCAGCCCATTTCTGCAGACTTAGTTACAAATGGCTGTTATGGTGCTGTCAAGCGATTTGAACAGAACTGAAAGTCCATTTGGGGCAAATCTAAGCTATCATGCTTGGAACAAATTCAAATTCAAAATTAGCCTGCAAACTGTTAGCTGAAAAAAAAGTTCAAAATGTTTTATTGTTTCTGATTTGTCTCAAAGATCAAATTCTCTAAGTAAACACAGAAACTATTCTTCTAATCCATTTTTATTCCATTTGACCAGCATATTCAGAACAAGATGCATAAAGTCAAGCTATTAAATGTTTATTCATACAGTAAGATAGAAACTGCTTGATTTTCCTGTTCCCCTGTGATTTGTGATTTGCTGAGTATCCCACTTCTAACCGAGTGTGTGGAGCACTAAGGTTCCTATGTTTATCCTCTGGCAAATGTAAATGTTACAATAATTGAACCCAAAGCCTTTGTTGCTATGTGCTGTGCAAAAATAAAGTAGCAACAAAGAGTTGTTATAGCATTTTAAGATACACAGGAGAAAAAAGATTTCTTTGTGATTTCTTTACAATTCCCATGTCTGACTTTACAGCCAGCATGATGGCCTCAGGTACGAGGAATCCCTGAGGTATCTCACAGCTCCTGACTTCTATATTGGTATCCTGGCACTGGTAGCAGGGCAATCTGGTGCTGCTTTCTGGCAGTCATTGCTCCAGGCTGAGCGGGTTGGAAGGGATTTCAGTGACCTTGAATGACCTTGTGGATGGCAGTCACTGGGTAATGATTTTGACTGCAGGATTATGCAGTGGTACTTCCCGCCATGAGGGGCTGCAAGAAGTTTGCTGCCAATGACATGGAGGGAGATGGAGTCAAAGGGACTCCATCAGTGTTGGAGATGAAACAGTTTAAAGTGCACATCCTTCCAACTTTTTATGTGAAAGTAGTGAAAGAGTAATTGAATATCATTGTTAGCTTGCTTTGCTGCAATTCAGATACATTTAGATCAGCTAAAGGAAAGTGCACAGCATTAAACTTGTTTATGCAGTGTTTTTATTATAGCTCATTCATTTAAGCATACAGATACACAGACGGCAGTGGGATGACTGGCCAACCCACACAGATGTACACCTCCAATCTGGCATCCCATAACATTCATAAAATATGTCAACACAGCCTGGATTCCTTCCATAGTTTATGTTAAACTAGTGGTGTTCATATCATACAAGCAAAATATTTCATGTTGTTAAAATTTGTGTCCCTAGTAAATAAATAGAAAAACTAAACACATTCCCCCCTAAATGCACAAGCTGTGTGCAGCAGCATTGAAGCAATATGTACTGTTTGTACTTCTAGTAACATTGCAGAAATTAACATTTGTAGAGCTGTTTATCATGCAGGCAAGTGGTAATATGGAAGCTCCTATGTTTTATTAGTGCTCTCCTTTTAGCTGTAACATCCCTAGCACAGTGCTCTGCTTAGTTACTAGATTCCCAGTACGTGGGACCACACATAAGAGCAAGTAGGGAGGAAGAGGATGAGATGAGGAATGTGGCTATGTGAGGGGAATCCTATGGCCTAGTGATGCCCCCATATTGCTCCCACATAGCTTTGCATTGTCCCTTCCACTCACCCTGAATCCCCAGCTACAGACACCAGCAGCTGGCATAAACCATCTTTTTTTGGCATGGAGCGTCCTTGAGCGGTGGGAAGGCAGCAGCTCCACTGAATATGAGTAAGTGCAGATGCTGTAGTGCAGGATAAAGGCCAAGAATGAATCTGGTGTGCAGAATGAAAGAATAAAAGCTGAATCCTATTTTTAGACCAGAATTCATCCAGCACCCTGAATGTAAAGTGAATTCACAGAGAGAGTCCTCATAATCCATGGAGCGCTTGAGAAGTCTTAGCACAGTGCTGCTTCCCCTGCAGACAACAGCAGAGTCATCCCACCTCCCCTCACCAGAATTATCCCACCCCTGCTTTGCAGAAGACTGTGATGGTCTCAGCAGCTGCAGAGAGTCTTTGGGTAGCACAGAAGCTATTTCCCTTTCTAAAAAATAGAAATTAGAAATGTTGTTGCAGAGTAATAATGGGTGGCTCTTGCTGGGGGGTCTTAGACATTTTGGTGCTTGCCCAGATTTGGTTTTTGACTTGTTTACAGGAGATCTTTTCCAGACATCTTTTCCAAATTTCCTAAACATGGCTGCTTAAAATGTTGCAGCTCCCTGCATCTCTGATATTTATGTATTGTTATTCAATGATTAAATATTATTTTTATGTTTAGAGTGTTAAATTCTGTCACTAATAAATTGTGTCACTAATAACTAACCATGTAAAGTAAAATAGATCAGTGTAGTACTGTGAAACACTATAGTATATTAATATGTAGTAAAATAGATCCCTTGCCATTATGTTTAATGAATAATATTCCCTATTAACACACATCTCTGCATTTAAGTAATTCCAGAGCTATGACACAGACCAGTCAAATGAAAACAAATGAAATGCCCAGCAAGGTGCAGGACTAGTGTGGAGGGAAGAAAGCAATATTTGATCATTAATACACAGACACAAAAATACATTGCTGTTAGACATGCAGAAGTCAGTAAAACCACATTCTGCTTGGAGAGGATTGAATTATCTTCAAGCACTACCATCTAATTAAATATGTATATATTTCTAGGGCCTGAGCTCTGGAAAGCATTTCTATTGAAGAGGGAGTTTAAGCATATGCTTAACTGCAAAATGGGGGCTTGGAGGAGGTATTAGTATGTGTAGTCAAAAAGTACATTCAGCAGATGAGAAAAAAAAACTTGTTTCACAATCAAGACTGATGACAGTTTGCTATATAGGTTAATCAATTGTCTCGTTTCATTACTTCATTTGAAGTTGTGGTTTTTTTTCTGTTAGATGGTGCAAAACATTGTTATAAACAAGTAAATTGTTCTTTTTTGATTAACAGATGGCTTGAGACTAGCCAAAAAATCATTATTTTTTTAATTAAAGAAAAAGCATTCCTTGTTGAAATCTTCTATGTCGCAATTCATCCAAGGGAAAATTTATTAAAATTATGAAATTATATGAAATTATAAACTTGTGAAAAACAGGATTTATAATGGAAACATGGATGCAGCCATAAGTATAACCATATGAACTATGCTGCTATTATTTACTATGGTAACATTATAAAAAAAATATACTGTTTGGGCCATTATCCTTACAGTTTTCTTTTCAATACAAATCATTATATTTATTATCTGTCTTCTTGTATAGAGGGTACAGAAAAGGCCAATCAAAAGCAGAAGAAGCCTGCTTTTCAAAAGGAAATTGGACCTACCTCTAATTCTTCTTCTTTATCAAATACTAGGCGTGCAGGCTTTTTTGTGAAAAATTGTTTCATGTAAGATAAAAGTGCAGATTATTGGTGAGAAAATGACATACGTTTTCCTACATCTTGAAGATTCTTGGGTGATACTGCCAGTTTTCCTAAGAGATTTTTACCTTACTCAGAAATGCATTTCCTTACAGACTTCAAGCAGCAGGTGCTGGAGCTCTGAGTATTTATTTGGGAATACACTGCATAATTCAGCTTCTGTGACTCAGAGAGATATCTTAGCAATGCAGTATCTTAGAATGAATATTGCATACAGTATTGGAAAAATGGATGCTTTTAGAAATAAGCCTTTCTAATTTACCAGGTGAAGAGAAACAAAACTGAATTTCTGTTTGTTTCTCTCATCATTTTTTCTTTCTCTGAGTCTGGAAAAAATATGAATCTCAACTCTATTATTCCTACCTCCTTGGAAATTGCTCTAAACATACCTACATTTCTGTGTATTATAATAGTCACAAACATACCTGTATTTCTGTGTATTATCAGAGTTGGTGACAGTAGTCTAGTATCAACACTGAGCCCCAGTGCCTGGCTTACACAATTGCCTTTATAATTATGGCTAATATGTATGTGCCAGCTTTTTAACTCTTTCAAGCTGTTAAAGGGATGTGGTAGAAGTTAAGTCTCTCTTATGGACTGGACAAGATGTAATATATGTTCAGAAAACCTTCAACATAAAACATAAAAAAGCCTTGAAATTTTATTTAGAAAGTGTGCCATGACTGTTGACGCATCACTAATCCAAGATGAAACATCAATGCATGTGGAACCTCTTTCTTTTTTCTTCTGAAACACCCATTTGACTTAGACTTCAGTTAAATATAGCATAGTATGATTAATCCACATTTATAGTAACTTTTAATGTGTTCTGTTTATCTGTGTTAAGATACCATGCATTAAAAGCATGGTTGGGAACTGTTGTGACTCGATATTAATACCAATGGTTTAATACTATTATCTGCATGACAGCTATGCTTAATTCAGTAAACATTCCTGACATGGTAAACATGGCCAATATAGCTGTTAATACACAGTAGGAAAATTGATTGATAAATAATATATTTAGAGATGTGGGGCTCTTAGAGACTATGGATCAGTTGTTTACTTATAACTGGAAGGATGCTCTGACTCAAATTCTACCAGTTCAGCTAAAGAGCAAAAAGCCACTTTAAGACTGCTGCATGATGAAACAGAATTCTTTTTTGGGGGGTATTTTTTTCAGACTATGCTGCCAATTTAAGAGTATCGCCTCTACACAAGAAAGCTGTGTCACAACTGGAAAATTATAATGCTGCTAAGACAGAGTTGTGTTTCTAAAGTTGGAACACCCAAAGCACTTCACAGCATTTGATGACTTCTTATGACAATTAAAAATCACTTTATTTAATAGAAAAGTAGATATTGAACATAAGGGTTAACCCAAATGGATTTTCTTTTAGACTACCTATTGTTATTTCAACGTATGTCAATATTGCATGCTTCAAAAGAATGGATAGGAAATGTTTATCAGTAGACAATGAAGGCTAATAGATTGTTTATGACAGTATAGGGAATACATTTCTTGGCAAGATTTTGAAGTGCAGTCAGGAGGGTCATTCTTGTGGCTGCTTTTGTTGACATTCATCATAACTGAACATCTAGATTGTTAAATATGTGGTGGTTTTGCACCAAGTGATTCTCTAGGTACAGCATACTGAGTTTGTATTGGACTTTGATGGCACAGCCACAAAAGATAGGATGTTCAAATACTTCATATTCCACTGCTGCTTCTGTTTTCAGTGTTTCTTGAATTGCTCATTGTAATTTATAAATCACTACCAAGCCTTAATTTGTTTAATTCCCTCTTAGTTTTTTTGAGTGTACTTGGATATATTTTTGTCAACATTCATGTTCTTCCCTTATTTCTGACATTAAAGCTTAGAATCATATTTTGAAAACAAATAACCAGAACAAGTTTACAGATATGTGTGTGTGTGTGTGTATAGTAAAATAACACACAACATAAAAGTAGATTAATATTTCAGTTTTAGTTGATTTGCACATTCTTGGACAGTTTTTGCTAAGTTACTGTCTTAATGCATTAATTTTACCATATCACAAATCCAATGTCAGGCAAGGTAAAATCATGGAGCGGATATGATCAAGGAATATTGCTGTTGTGAGGATTACAGGAATATAGCTCATTTCATAAAAATATTGCTTTTTGTATCACCCCATTTTGCATATTAATGTCTCATTAGTAGGATAGGGAATTCCAGTTTTTACAAGGTCTATAAAAATTGCTGAACAATAGGCAGTGAAAGGAAGCCTCGAGAAGGAAAAGGCTCATCTCTACCCAGACCCTCTATTTCAGCTATTTCAGCTGTTATTTCAGCAAGGAACCAGAACCTTTACAACTAGTCACCAAAACTAATTGTCTCAATGTGTGTAACCATTGCAGATAGTACAGCACATTTTATTTATTACTGAAGTTAATAATGGTATTGTATTTATAAGACTTACAAATGACATTTCCTTTATTTACTACAACTTACATGGCTGTTTGACTCTACCCCGAGCTTGCCCTAAGGAGCCTGTTCATGATATTTATCTTTTTCATTTTAAGTAACCACTGCTTCTTCTCTTTCAGAACAGGCTGGCTTTGTTCAGCTGCTCATTTGCTGAGCCCTGCATCGAGCAGTGGTAGCACAGACCTGCACAGCCTTCCACCATGCTTCATCCTTCTTCAAAACAAGGTACACAGACATGTAACCATATGCAAGATTTGGACTAGTTAGAGCACACATATTTTTATTCCTTGTATAGGTTCATCACTGGTTGAAAGTGGATATAATATAAAGGCTCTTCTGATTTGGCATAATCTCATACCTACTTCACATTCATCAGTGAGTTCACAGCTGGTTCAGAGCAAAACAAATTCAAGCATTATCAGCACAGATACATTTTTACAGAACAAAGTATTGTCAGCATGCCACACTCCATGTTTGATTAATGTCCACATTCAATACAAATCAGGATGGTCCTTCAAAGAGCTCAGTTCATGTAATTGAGGCCAAATTTTAGGAACTGCTGATTGGTGAGGTGATTTTGAAAATGTGACACTTTACACAGTGATGGCTGCCTTGCTGCTTTAATGTCATACAAGATGTAAGAGATCTTTTTGTGCAGATCTGTTGTTTGAAGATGCAGTCTTCAGATGCACACAAATGAAGGGGCATCATCATTGTTCCCATATATGCTTTAATAACAAAAATTAATTACTGAAATATCACAACAGTTCTGTGAAGCAGATAGTAACACACTAGACTGGAGAAAAACTGGAGAAAGACTGGAGAACTTGAGGAACCCAATTGTGAACAAAGAGTAAATATCTTTGACTCTTGATTTGAGGTCCAAAATGCAGAGAAGAAATACTATATGACTCTTGCAAACATTTAAGCAACATTAATGAGGTCCAGGAAAGTGCAACTCACAGGATAAGAATCCAGAAGAAGGACGCTGGAGGTCCATGATAGGACAGGGAAACAATGCTAATGGAACAGATATGTGAGGGGCCTAAGTTACAAAACCAGAGGCTTATTTCATACACACTTCTCTTTTTTGCCTTGTGGTCTAGCCACAAGACCACAAGCCTTCTCTCCATTTATTAGAAATATTAACATATTAATCAAATTTACATAAAGGAAAAAAAGGTCAGAAATATAAAAATATAAATAAAAGAGAAAAATTTTAGGTGGAAATTTTGGGAACTGGATTCCAATCAAAATATTTATGTATAGAAAAACTAACTAAGAATTGATGAGATAGTTACTGAAATTAGTCGAAAAATGGATTTTGGTAAAGTGCATTTGGATTTCCTGACTATAATACTATAGATACAATGCAGAAGAAGAAATATATCCTTAAATGAGTCTAAATGTAAAATGTAAATAAACCCTCACTTCCATTTGGCTAAATCAGAGAAGAAAGCATCTTTGTTCTACTACATTTCAAAGGGCATTCAAGAAACTTGGAGCTGCATGTATATGAAAACCCCACCCTCTTCATCACTCTGAACATTGAAATCCATTATATTCACTCAAAAGAACTTGGCACTCAAATATCTGAAGATTAAAAGTATTTGGAGATGTTTAAATCATCAACCTTTACTCATACGTACTTCAAGAGAAATCACCTAACATTTAGATCAGATTCCTACAATCCAATCTGAAAGAAAGCTATTAAAATTGTTCCTGCTCTCCTTTGTAAGTTTGCCAGTCTCACATGGTATGATGCATCATGTTGGCATACAGCATGATGCTGCATAAACAACAAGACTGTATTGTACATCATCAGAAATATGTGAAAATTCATTTGGATCTGCCACCAGCTGTCAATTTTGACAAGGCATGTATCTGCTCCAGCTTAATTAGAGAGGATGAAAGCAGGGCATACAGGTCAGGCTCCCCGGTGCTCTGTCACACACATTTCTCTAGAAAACATTCCACTTCCCATTTCAGTGTCATCAGCCATATCTGATAAAACAACAGTAGTCACAAGTTACAGATGCAGAGTGACTTAAAAAAAGAAATTTACATTTTGTTTTCCAGGTCAGCTGGAGAAATATATTCATCTTTCTCCTTACCCAGTGTCAGAGATGGGATTTTACTGACTTCAGTGTGATACCTCCTCATTCAGAGCAATGCAAGAGACTAAACCTAAAATTCTGGGAAATATTCTTCTTTGACACTGAAACTCAGTGTCATTCCACTTTGTACCTAAGATGTGGCCTTTTGTGTTTGACTTTTGTATATTTGTGTGAGGTAAATAAATAAATAAATATATATGCTTATACACTGTTTTCATGTATATATATATATATACACACACACACACACACACACACGCGTGTTTGCACTTATAAACTGTTACACAAATATTTATATTTATATACTGTCATACAGATCAGGATTATAACACTCTTCATACAGAATCTTCCTCTGTCATTAAAAGGAAAAAATTTCCTCTCCTTTCTTCACGAATGTATTTTTAAGGCTGCTTTTTTATTTTTTCATATATTTTCAAAAAAGGCAAGGAAAATAGATTTTAAAATGTCTAATAAATTTTTATGTCCTCAAGTTCATACTGCAACACACAGTGCAGTTGTGTTTTACAAAGAAATTGCATTACTACCAGTCCACCCAGATAGTTTGTGACCTGTTCTTTTTGCTAGTCTAAAGGTGACTTTCATTTTCATGTTGACTTTACTCTGTGCCCATTTGGAGGTTCATTCAGTGAAATAAAATTGCCTTGTAATTATTTCTACTTAGAGAAATATGACAGCTAGAATTTTTATGTTAATTAATCTTTGTGTTTTTTTCATTATTGTGCGTCTGCCTATCATAAATTTCCTTGCAATCCAGTTTTAATACATTCTATAAATTATTGTAGTTTCTTCCAGGCCCATCATGCCTTGCAGATTGTTGACTTTGCACAGATTTCTGTTGTTTGCTGTAGTACCACCATATGTGTAATTCAGCAGGAATGGCTTGCATCTCTGAAAATACACAATTAGGAAGGTTACTCATCAGAAATGAGCCCATGGTCAGAGCATAATCCTGTTATGAGTGTCTGTAAAAAATTAAAATACATTTTAAAAAGCTAAAAAGTACTATCTAATCCAGGGTATACTGGACTGAAGGGAACAAAAAGGGCATTACGTTTCTTCTTGTTTTGCTGTCTCAGTGAAATTAGGAAGCCACTGTTTCCTCACCTGCATGCCCAGTTAAGGGCCATCTGTTTCCTGTTTAATTGTAGTATCTCTTACATGATTTTTTCCAAAACACCTCTTGCATTAATCTACACATTCCCAATAAACACAAACACCAAGTCTTGCTTATCTGTCTTACTCAAGAAAGCATTTTGGTTGTTGCATCTACCACACTTTGGCTTTACTACAATGCTTTTTTTACACCAACATTCACTTTTGTTCTCTGCATTTTAAAAATTTCTCATCTAGTTCTAGGCTGATTTTACGAGCTTTCTGCAACAGCCTGAACTCCTAAAATAATTATATGTTGATTTTGTTCACTAATAGTTTTAATCTGGGTCCGGTGTCATGTGTTGGAATTAAACATCTTCATGAATGTTATTATAAATTTAACACTGAGTTAAAGATAATAAGGTCAAATGTATCCTTGATACATTGCCTTTGATGAAGGTAACAAATAATGAACGTGGCCTGGTCTCCTTATTATCATGGTTTAGATTTACAGGAAATCATTGGTGGATAGATACTCCTGGTAAGAAGAATCAATGAGCCAAATTGGTTACTTGGATTGGGGTGAGATTTACACAGAGAACTAATACCTTTTATTATATCAAATTATTGCAGTATTATGATGCCACCACAATGAATGCAGACATGATAAATATCAGGTGTCATCTTTAGATAATAGTCTTTAATAAAGCACCATTATCATTGATATCAGAATACTTTTTTCATTTAATTTTAAATAAAAACGAAGATTAATGAATATATGCAAAAAGTAAGGAACAAAAGTAGCTTATAAAAATGACCAAGTGAAGTACTTCATTTCATAAATACATGCACATACACACAAAGAAAGGCTTTGAAGAACTTCATTAAGGTTTTCAGAATCAGCCACTCAAATGCTAGAAAATATGGCTTGGGCATCATTGATCTGGCTCATTTTTTGCATTCATTCTGGTACAGACCTGAACTGCATGGCTAACATCTAGCTGTGCACAAAGCCCTTCCTCATCCATCGTACCTGATGGACAATCCCCACTTCATGCGCTTTTGTTCTGCATTTGTTGTCTCCTCATTGCTCAGTGTGTGCTGTGAGACTGTATTTATAGCATGCTTTTCACACCTTCCCTGAAGGCAGTCAGTTATTTTTGGGTTCCTCTCATTGGTAGCTGTAACAGCAGTGGGGAGAGCATGCAACTGCTGCAGTGTCATAAGATGGAGATACAACATCTGCAAGTGCATGCCATGCAGTGCCTCCTACAAATCCTGCCCTACCACCAGTGCATCTGAGTGCTTGACCAATTAGTTTTTTCAAAAATCTCATAATGTGGGTAATTATGGTGCTGTTATTATTTAAAGGCTAAAGATGAAACAAATTTTGATGAATATAGAAAGCTTGCTCTAATTGTCAACCAGATATACCTAGGATCTGATTTTTTTGAATCCTTGGGAGAACTCCGTGGCATTCCTGAACACATAAAAACCCCTCTTTCATTTTGGTTAGACATAGTGATTTACCATTTCCACAAGACAAACCTCCCACTCTGAAATTAGAAACCAGGAAATTATTATACTTACTGAAATATTGTGAAAAATCTGGTTTAAATAATGGTCCAGCATCACTCAACCCTGACATTTTATGCAATACATTTTGCTTTGGCCCAGCCCTTTTCTCTGTTGTCTGAATCATAGAACCACAGAATGATTTGTGTTGGAAGGGACCTTAAAGATCACTTGATTCCAGCCCTCCCTCCTTGGGCAGGGACACCTCCCACTAGGCCATCCAACCTGGCCTCGAATACTTCCAGGGCAGCCGCAGATTTTCTGGACAATCTGACCCAGTGCCTCACCACCCTCACAGTAAAAAATTTCTTCCTGATATCTAGTGTAATTTCACATCCATTCTGTTCACAGACATCTGACCTTTCTTATCCCTGGTCTGATGAGTCACTTGATGTCATTTTTTCATTCTGAGGTCTGTGCTCAAGTCCCTGGCTCCTCTCCTTTCAGCTGAGGCATGAAAGCTTTTCTATAGCCACTTGCGGCCTCCCTGCCATGCTCCTTGGAGGCTTCATCCCACTGAGCAGCAGTGCATACCTATCACAGCAAGAACTGGGACAAATTTTTTTAGATGGAATTGTTTTTCACAGTTACCTTGCAGATCTGGGACCAGCAAATTTACACCAGCTGCACATTTGTAGGAAGAGGACTTATTTCTACATCAGTCTTGCCTGCCTATCCTGGTGACTATAAGACCCCAGCTGGAGAGCAGGCCATGGGAGAAAATAAGATTAGGTGGCCTGCTCCCTCACCTTGAACATCTACACTGGCATATATTACCACATAGTGGTCTGACTTCCAACAGTAGATCCAACTGAGACAGGCAGCCTTGTGCAGGCTGGCTTTATCTTGTTTGTGGCTGGGTGCAAAGGTAACTTAGTCCAAGCCTAAGTGCAAAGAAAAGGTGACATTCACAGCAATGACAACAGTATTTTTCAAAATGCACAATGCAGGACTCAATCACCCTTGCTGAAATTTTGTCAAAGAAACCAGCCTAGGTCAGACAGAAGGCATATAACACTAATTTATCCCAAACAGATGAAATTTGGCTAAACTCTAAGTCCTTGAAATCAGCAGAGTGTCTGGTAAATGACGGGACATGTTTCCAGTGCCACTTATAATGTGATGAAAAAACAGAGTGAATGCCAAACAGAAGATATAAAGCTGGGTCAGAAGTGCATGGCTCAGGACAAGGAAGTTATTTCAGCTTGTGAGTTAAATAGGTAAGGATAATAAACAGAGACTGGCACAAAGGGTTAAAGCCTATACAGCCGTTTCATCTTGACTGTATTGAACAGACCTAATAGGTTTAGTTGACTTAAGAGACTTACTTTTCTATAAAATAATTTTACATGTTTATAGAAACAACAAAGAATGCAAATCAGGTTCTACAAAAGAAAAAAACCCAATCAAAATGAACATTTATGAAAGGAAAATGTTGCTGACAGAACATGGGGCTCAATTAATAAAGGGAACTTAAACACAATGACTCCTTTGGCACATGAGTCCAACATACAGGCAAGTACAGCTGGTATCTAATGACACTGTATCATCTTGTCTAATCCTGTAGGTACCTCAGCTTCCCTGACACCTTGAGAAAGCAAGGTGTCAAGAAAGCTCCAAAAAAGCAACACCTTGAGAAAGCAACACCTTGAGAAAGCTCCCTGACACCTTGAGAAAGCAAGGTGTCAAGAAAGCTCCAGAGAGACCAAAACACCTAATGCACCTGTCTGTGCATTAAATAATCACAAGTTAGTCTTCCTCTATTTATGCCACCAGTAGGACTGGGTCTTTCAGGCTTGGGAAACACAGGAAAAGAGGACAGGAGAGTGACTGCATCCACATTTTTACCTGAGGATTCTGTGGCTTTTCTATTAATTTGGACTGTGAAATGTACAGCTTTAAATCTTCCCTTCCTGTAGGGCCCTTAGATCACATCTTTTGGTTCCCCAGAGAACACCTTTGGCTGTGAGGTGACGTGCAACAGAATCTCCTCAGTCTATCATGTGAATCTATATGACATAATGCAATATTTATTTGGGCTAGTGAATGGATAAAGGCAAGAAAAGGTGATTTTTTTAGATACTTGAATGAGATGAATATAAATAAAACCCTCTCCTTAAAATGGTCGTAACCCTTTCATGAATGTGATTCTTCATATCCACACCTTCCTATTCACTGCATAGGGAGCCCCTGAGAACTGACCAAATCAGAACTGGGAACTCCATTAGATGGCAGGATGCTTTAACATGACAAAGTTCAACATAGCAGAAAATAAATCTTTCTGTTCACTTCCCCCTTGAGATGACTTCCTTGCTTGTTTCCTGTAGCTGGATATGTGCTATGCAGGAGAGGGGGCAGGGTGACTACCTGGTGTAAATCCTTCTCTCCACTGGCTGATATCTTTTATTAAAATTAACCTTTCAATAGTATATCTGAATTGACATATTGCTGACTTCACACTACCTGTCTCTCTTCTAGTCTTCTGGAGACAGACTGGCAAAGCTGCAATGCATCGTATTTTCTAACACAGCAAATGTTCAACCTTCTTCTTAAACAAGTCTTTCTCTGTGAGCCTCATATTAAGACCAAACCTGAAACCAGAGATACTGGAAATTAAAACTGAAATGTTTATTTGAGTAACATTCCAACAACCTCTGCTTTTCTAGAAGACACAGCTCAAACAATGTGTACCTCCAAAGTGCTTCCTATGCCACATTTTGGACCTGGAGCCTCTTCTCATGCAGGCAAAAGACACTAACTATTGTGTTTAAATTCCTTCTAAAGAGTCAGGGGAAGGCTGCTAACATGCACTAGAGCAGGCTCACTCATCTGGAAGCTTCATCTTATAGTTCTTCCCTTGAAATTATGTTAGCAAATTCAGAGTAAAAAAAAAAGGATGTAGGAAAAGAAGTAAGCTCCAGTGCAAGCTCTCATTGCTTTCACGTACATGGTGTTTCTCTTCCAACTCTAGCTTATACAACAGTATGTATAACACAGTAGCTCCTGGGTTTTCACTTTCATAACTTCACAGTGGCCAAAACACTGAAAAATACATCCATCAGCCAAACATTAGGTGCTTTGTTCTTCCCTCTATCTTTTTCTTTCATCCCTTCTTTCTCTTTTGACCTGCTCTTACTCATTTCCAGTTCTTTGTCCCTCTTTCCAGTATTATAATGCCTTTCCCTTCTTACTAAATTTCAGTTCTACTTCCAGTCACTGTGAAACTTCTTTACTTTTTCCTTCTTCTTTTGTCATTTCTATTTTTCTCTTTATAGCATCATCACTCTTCCTTTTGCTGAAGAAGTCAACCATGTTACTACTTTCTCTCTGTAGAGATTCCACTATCATTTTCTTTTTTTTTGCCTTCCACCCTTTCCTAATTTTTTTCTTCTTTTCCTTCAGAAGCATTTTCTTTGTCTTAATACTTTCCCAGATTATTTATTTTCTGACATTAATAGAGAAAGTTTTATTCACACACACAGAATCATAACCAGAATGACCAGATTGGAAGAGACTTTCAAGATCATTGAGTCCAACCCAGCCCCAACACCTCAACTAAACCATGGCACTGAGTGCCACATCCAGACTTTTTTTAAACACATCCAAGGATGGTGACTCTACCACCTCCCCAAGCCGACAATTCTAGTACTTTATCACTCTTTCCATAGGAAACTTTTTCCTAATATCCAACCTATATTTCCCTTGGCACAGCTTGAGACTGTGTGCTCTGGTTCTGTCAGTTTCTGCCTGGAAAAAGAGACCGACCCCTACCTGACTACAGCCACCTTTCAGGGATTTGTAGAGAGTGATAAGGTCACTTCTGAGTCTCATTTTCTCCAGGCTAAACACCCACAGCTCCCTCAGTTGTTCCTCACAGGGCTTGTGTTCCCAGCCCCTCACCAGCCTCGTTGCCTCCTCTGGATGCGCTCAAGTGTCTCAAGGTCCTTCCCAAACTGAGGGCCCAGAACTGGACACAGCACTCAAGGTGTGGCCTCACCAGTGTCGAGCACAGGGGAAGGATGACCTCCGTGCTCCTGCTGGCCACAATACTCCTGATGCAGGCCAGGATGCCATTGGCCTTCTTGGCCATCAGGACACACTGCTGGCTCATGTTCATATTCAGTGTCTTGCTTTCCTGCAGGCTCAGTTCTCTCTCATTTCTCCTTTTTTGACTAAGTACTTAGAAGCCACAAATATCCAAGTAGGAACTGGAGTAACTTAGATTGATCAAATACTGTTGATCAGGGTGATCATAGATGAGATAAATGAAGAGTACAGCTGGACTGAGCAGGAGCACAGTTTGTTAACAGAACTGCCCAAGAATAAAAGAACCTCACCAGTTTTGAGCCTCTCAAGAGCTGTCAAGAGCTTAAAAGGGCAAATTGAGGAATGGTGTAGAGACATATGTGCAAAAGGCAGGGAAGATGAACTAGGGAAATATTAATTTTATATTATGTTTCTTCATGCCTTTCAGGTCATTAACATTTAGGGTCTGCCAATGCAGCTTGAGAGAGCCATTTATATTTATTATTTGAAACTTCTCAAAATTGTGTTATGAAGAGCATTTTTGGCTCTGTCAGGGTTATTTCTAACATGGGAGAAAAGTTAATTCCTCCCAGAACCAAGTTATTATCATAATTTGCTAGCATATGTCTATCATAACTATGTTTTTTCTTGGAACCCTTCCAGCAGGTAATTTTGGGAGACCATTTAAGACAGCCCTGTCTCTCTACTACATAATGGGAGCATGGGGATTTTGATTACTATTACCGCCTTTTTAACTTTTCAACTGTTATTTTAAAAACTGAGGCTTGGGTTTTTCATTCTTCCAATTCAGTTTTCAGAGTGCAAAATGAAGGTCTGGCACTCCAGGGTGTATGTTAGCTACAGGATAATGTTTGTGGCAGAGAAGTATACAAGGCAAGAAATGGCTTTTGTGGGTGATTAAATACTGAAGTGAAGCTGAGGTGTTTGATAACCACAGAAGCTATTTATTGTGTGTATACTCCAGTGCCATGAACATTATTCCTATTATACAACAAGACAAAAGAAGATTCAACAAACCATAACGAGAGAAGGATGAAGGGGTTTTTTAGTTGTTGCTTTTTTGTTTGATGGAAGTTTGAAAGTTCTAATTCATTCTGTGCTTTCCCTAACATTTCCTTTCACGTCAAAGAGTGGCAGGGGAGGGGATTAAGGCCAAAAGGCATAGATTGGCCTGCAAATGGTAGTAGAAGGGACCAAACTCTGCACAAATATTGTGAGTTATCATGTGTTATCATCAAACAGCAGTGCTCACTGTTTTGCTGGGACTCCAAGAAAGACCATGCTAACAGTATTCATAAAAACTTCCTCTTTATGTTGTGACAAATAAGCTAAGGAAAAGAATCAAGAATTATCAGATATAAAAAACCCCAACAATATGATATATTAAGAAGATAATGGTAATATGTGTCTTCTACATGTTCTGTTAATCCTCACAGTAGCAGTGAGAGCTCAGAGACCAGGCTCAAAAACACTACTTATTCCAAGTAGCAGTTCTGTTTGCTTGCTTCCTGCTTGTTTCCTTGCTCTTTCTGCTTAGTATTTTGGTTATTTGGGATGGCTCTCAGTGATTTCCATCAGGACTCTATTCTCAGAAGGAACTGAAAAATACAATGAGCTTTGGACAAAAAAAATCTATCATGTGGGAAAACTTACCTGTCTCACTGTCATTACTTAAGAGGTGTCAATTGCTCCTTAAATCACTTTAGTTGTTAAGAAGAGCAGAAACAAAGTGGTGTGGCTAAAATGACCAACGTGCCGTGCCGTAGGAACCTTGAGCAGGGGAAATCAGTCAGAGCCAACCCCACCACTGGTGTTGTTTGTAAATCTTGCTCATTAAACAATTATGAGCAGATATTGTATTTGTGAAGTGAGAACTCTGTTGGCAAATGGCTTGCCCTAGATAAACAAAGCGTTCTTTGTCAAATCATGAGAAATAATTTAACCATTTGTAGTCACAACAGCCCTGTGAGTTTTTACACAGAGGTGGGGAATTCAGAGAGAAAAATGTTTTGCACCAGTGGCAAATGTGAATTAACTTAAAGCAGTGTTAATCATGATATGATTTTCTTTGCATATCTCCTTGCAGGAAATAATGCAAATTCCATGGGAATGTTTGTTACTTTAATGAATTACCTTAAAATGACTTTTGAAACTGACAACAGTTGCTGTCTGCAAATAGACATTCCTTCAGACCAGGCTATTTCTAAAAGATTTTTTAAGTCATTAAAATATTATCTGAGCATATTGTTGAGTACTTGCAGCTTTGATAGGTGCTCAGTTTCTCCTTGCGAGACATAGCGGAAAAGCTTTTTGCTAAGCTGCAGTAGATAAGCGATGCAGAAGACGATGATACGGAGCTCTCAGAAGTTAAGCGCCGGTCCCGTGCATCATCCGCCAGAAGCCGCTCTCCTGAGCGTCCCAGGACCGGCACAAAGCTCAGTGCGCCAAGAAGCCGCTTCTTCGCCTTCGAGAGAGCGAGAGCGCGGCAGCTTGCGAAAGACGAAGAACAAAGCCCCACAACACAGGCATTGTGTGCGCGGCTTTAAAAGTCAGAGAAAACTGTACATTTCCACTGTTCTGCTGCTTTCATTCACATTATTATTTGTATGGAAGTAGCTTTGAAGAACTTCCTTTTGCTTCTTTCTAAACACTCTGCACACCTCCGTGCAAAATCTTCACCAAGATCAGGGATGTTTTTTGGACCGGCCCTGGTTCTCCTTGCGAGACATAGCGGAAGAGCCTTTTGCTAAGCTGTAGAAGACAACAGATGCAGAAGACGATGATACGGAGCTCTCAGAAGCTAAGAGCCGGTCCCGGGCATCTTCCGCCAGAAGCCGCTCATCCTGAGTGTCCCGGGACCGGCACAAAGCTCAGTGCGCCAAGAAGCTGCTTCTTCGCCTTCGAGAAAGCGAGAGCGCAGCCGCTTGCGCAAGGCGAAGAACAAAGCCCCACAACACGGGCATTCTGTGCGCAGCTTTAAAAGTCAGAGAAAACTGTACCTTACTACCCTCCTGCTTCTTTCATTCAAATTAATATTTGTATGGAAGTAGCTTTGAAGAACTTCCTTTTGCTTCTTGCTAAACACTCTGCACACCTCCGTGCAACATCTACACCATGATCGGGGACGTTTTCTGGACTGGCTCAGATTCTCCTTGCGGGACATAAGCGGAAACCCGTTTGCTGAGCTGCAGTAGATAAGCGATGCAGAAGACGATGATACGGAGCTCTCAGAAGTTAAGCGCTGGTCGCAGGCGTATTTCGGAGGTAGCCGCGCTCCGGAGAGCACCGAGGCCGGCACAGAGCTCAGTGCACGAAGAAGCCGCTTCTTCGCCTTGGAGAGAGGGAGAGCACGGCAGCTTGCGAAAGACGAAGAACAAAGCCCCACAACACGGGCATTGTGTGCGCAGCTTTAAAAGTCAGAGAAAACGGAAGCTTTCCACTGTCCTGCTTCTTTCATTCACATTATTATTCGTATGGAAGTAGCTTTGAAGGACTTCCTTTTGCTTCTTGCTAAACACACTGCACACCTCCGTGAGATATCTACACCATGATCCGAGACGTTTTCTGGACTGGCTCAGATTCTCCTTGAGAGACATAGCGGAAAAGCTTTTTGCTAAGCTGCAGTAGATAAGCGATGCAGAAGACGATGATACGGAGCTCTCAGAAGTTAAGCGCCGGTCCCGGGCACCTTCCGCCAGAAGCCGCTCTCCTGAGCGTCCCGGGACCGTCGCAAGGCTCAGTGCGCCAAGAAGCCGCATCTTCGCATTCAAGAGAGCGAGAGCGCAGCAGCTTGCGAAAGACGAAGAACAAACCCCCACAACACGGGCATTGTGTTCGCAGCTTTAAAAGTCAGAGAAAACTGTACATTTCCACTGTTCTGCTGCTTTCATTCACATTATTATTCGTATGGAAGTAGCATTGAAGAACTTCCTTTTGCTTCTGGCTAAACACTCTGCACAGCTCCGTGCAACATCTACACCATGATCGGGGACGTTTTCTGGACTGGCTCAGATTCTCCTTGCGAGACATAGCGGAAAAGCTTTTTGCTAAGCTGCAGTAGATAAGCGATGCAGAAGACGATGATACGGAGCTCTCAGAAGTTAAGCACCGGTCCCGGGCATCTTCCGCCAGAAGCCGCTCTCCTGAGCGTCCCAAGACCGGCACAAAGCTCAGTGCGCCAAGAAGCCGCTTCTTCACCTTCGAGAGAGGGAGAGCGCGGCAGTTTGCGAAAGACGAAGAACAAAGCCCCACAACACAGGCATTCTGTGCGCAGCTTTAAAAGTCAGAGAAAACGGAAGCTTTCCACTGTCCTGCTTCTTTCATTCACATTATTATTCGTATGGAAGTAGCTTTGAAGGACTTCCTTTTCCTTCTTGCTAAACACACTGCACACCTCCGTGAGACATCTACACCATGATCAGGGACGTTTTCTGGACTGGCTCAGTTTCTCCTTGCGAGACATAACGGAAAAGCTTTTTGCTAAGCTGCAGTAGATAAGCGATGCAGAAGACGATGATTCGAAGCCCACAGAAGTTAAGCGCCGGTCGCAAGCATCTTCCGCCAGAAGCCGCTCTCCTGAGCGTCCCGGGACCATCACAAGGCTCAGTGCGCGAAGAAGCCGCTTCTTCGCCTTCGAGAGAGCGAGAGCGCGGCAGCTTGCGAAAGACGAAGAACAAACCCCCACAACACGGGCATTGTGTGCGCAGCTTAGGAGCCAGAGAAAACTGTACCTTACTACCCTCCTGCTTCTTTCATTCACAATTATATTCAAATGGAAGGCACTTTGAAAGACTCCCTTTTACTTCCGGCTAAACTCTTTGCACACCTCCGTGCAACATCTACACATTGATCGGGGATGTTTTCTGGACTGGCTCAGATTCTCCTTGCGAGACATAGCGGAAAAGCTTTTTGCTAAGCTGTAGTAGACAAGAGATGCAGAAGACGATGATACGGAGCTCTCAGAAGTTAAGCGCCGGTCGCAGGCGTATTTCGGAGGTAGCCGCGCTCCGGAGAGCACCGGGGCCGGCACAGAGCTCAGTACACGAAGAAGCCGCTTCTTCGCCTTCGAGAGAGGGAGTGCACGGCAGCTTGCGAAAGACGAAGAACAAAGCCCTACAACACGGGCATTATGTGCGCAGCTTTAAAAGTCAGAGAAAACTGTACCTTACTACCCTCCCGCTTCTTTCATTCACAATTATATTCAAATGGTAGGAATTTGGAAAGACTTCCATTTGCTTCTGGCAAAACTCTTTGCACACCTCCGTGCAACCTCTACACCATTTTCCGGGGCGTTTTCTGGACTGGCTCTGTTCCTCCTTGCGAGACATAGCGGAAAAGCTTTTTGCTAAGGTGCAGTAGATAAGCGATGCAGAAGATGATGATACGGCGGTCTCAGAAGTTAAGCGCCCGTCGCGGGCATCTTCAGCCAGAAGCTGCTTTCCTGAGCGTCCAGGACCAGCACAAAGCTCAGTGCGCCAAGAAGCTGCTTCTCGGCCTCCGGGAGACGGAGAGAGCGGCAGCTTCCCAAGGGCGAAGAACGAAGCCGTACAACACTGGGAGTCTATGCGCAGCTGGCAAACTCATAGAAAACAGTCTTTTACGACTCCCTTGCATTTTCCATTCACATTAGCACTGGAATGGAAAGCGTTTAAGAAAACTTCCTTCTGTTTCTTGCAAACAAGTCTGAAGACCTCTGTGCAACCTCTAGACCACCATGGGACATGTATGCTCTACTGGCACAGTTTCTTTTCCCGACACATAGAAGAAAGGCATTTTTTATGAGATGTAGGCGACAAGAGACGCAGAAGACGAAAGTACAGAAGACTCCGAAACTAAGCGCCTGTCCCGGGCGTCTTTTTGGAGAAGCCGCTCTCCGGATCTCAGTGAGACCGGCATAATGCTCTGTGTGCCAAGAAGAAGCCGCTTCCTTGCCTCCGGGAGATGGAGAGCCTGGCATCTTCTGAAAGGCGAAATACGTAGCCGTACAACACTGGGAATGTGTGCGCAGCTTGCAAAATCATAGAAAACAGTACCTTTATCCTCTCCTGCCTTTTCCAGGCACACTACCATTGGAATCTATTCCTTTCAGAACAACTATGTTTTGCTTCTTGCAAAACACACTACAGTCCTTCTGTAAAACGTCTAGAACAAAACTGGGGATGTTTTCCCTCCTGGCACACTTTCTCTTTGCGAGACGTAGTGGAAAAGCATTTTGCTAAGCTGTAGGCGAGAAGAGACGGAGAAGACGGAGACACGGAGCTCTCGGAAGCTAAGGGCTGGTCCCCGGAGTCTTTTGGCAGAAGCCTGGCACTAGAGCCCACCGCGACGGGCACAGTGCTCTCAGACTGGCACAATGCTCTGTGCGCCAAGAAGCCGCTTCTTCGCCTCCGGGAGACAGAGAGAGCAGCAGCTTCCAAAAGGAGAAGGACGAAGCCGCAGATCCCCGGGATTCTATGCGCAGCTTGCAAACAAATGGAACACAGTACCTTACAACGCTCCTGCGTTTCCCTTCACACTACCATTTGAATGGCAGCAGTATTGGACAACTTTCTTGTACTTCTTGCAAAACACTCTGCAGACCTCTCTGCCACTTCAAGAACAAGATGGGAGATGTATTCTGCTCTGGCACAGTTTCTCCTTGCGAGACATAATGGTAAAGGTTTTGCTAAGATGTAGAAGGATAAGAGACGCTAAAGACGAAGACAGGGAACTGTCCAAAGCTAAGCGCTGGTTCCCGGCGTCTTTCGGCAGAAGCCGTGCAGCAGAGTGCCTCCCTCCCGGCAAAAAGCTCTGCGACCGGCACAGTGGTCTGCGCGCGAAGAAGCCGCTTCTTCGCCTCCGCGAAACGGAGAGAGCGGCATCTCCTGAAAGGCGAAGAACGAAGCCGTGCCACACAGGGATTGTGTGCGCAGCTTGCAAACTCATAGAAAACAGTACCGTTATCCTCTCCTACATTTTCCATTCACATTACCATTGGAATGGAAGGAGCTTTGGACAACTTGGTTTTGCTTCTTGCTAAACACTCTGCAGACCTCCGTGCAACCTCTGGAAGACGATGGCAGATGTTTTCTGTAGTGGCACAATTTTCCTTGCGAGACATAGCGGACAAGATTTTGCAAAGGTGTAGGCGACAGGAGACGCTAAAGACGAAGATCCGGAGCTCAGGAGCTAAGCGCCGGTCCCGGGCGTCTTTCTACAGGAGCCAAGCTCCGGAGCTCAGCAAGACCGGCACAACGCTCTGTGCGCCAAGAAGCCGCTTCTCGGCCTCCGGGAGACGGAGAGAGCGGCAGCTTCTCAAAGGCGAAGAACGAAGCCATACAACACTGGGAGTCTATGCGCAGCTTGCTAACTCATAGAAAACAGACTTTTACGACTCCCTTGCCTTTTCCATTCACATTAGCACTGGAATGGAAAGCGTTTTAGAAAACTTCCTTTTGTTTCTGGCAAACCACCCTGAAAACCTCAGTGCAACCTCTAGACCACCATGGGAGATGTACTCTCTACTGGCACATTTTCTTTTCCGACACATAGAAGAAAGGCATTTTTTATGAGATGTAGGCGACAAGAGACGCAGAAGACGAAGGTACAGAAGACTCCGAAACAAAGCGCCTGTCCCGGGCGTCTTCCTACAGAAGCCGCTCTCTGGATCTCAGCGAGACCAGCATAATGCTCTGTGCGCCAAGAAGCCGCTTCCTCGCCTCCGCGAAACAGAGAGAGCGGCATCTCCTGAAAGACGAAGAACGAAGCCGTGCCACACAGGGATTGTGTGCGCAGCTTGCAAACTCATAGAAAACAGTACCTTTTAACTCTCCTACATTTTCCATTCACATTACCATTGGAATGGAAGGAGTTCTGGACAACTTTGTTTTGCTTCTTGCTAAACACTCTGCAGACCTCCGTGCAACCTCTAGAAGACAAAGTTTTCTGTAGTGGCACAATTTTCCTTGCGAGACATAGTGGGCAAGTTTTTGCAAAGATGTAGGCGACAGGAGACGCTAAAGACGAAGATCCGGAGCTCAGGAGCTAAGCGCCGGTCCCGGGCGTCTTTCTACAGGAGCCAAGCTCCGGAGCTCAGCGAGACCGGCACAACGCTCTGTGCGCCAAGAAGCCGCATCTCGGCCTCCGGGAGACGGAGAGAGCGGCAGCTTCCCAAGAGCGAAGAATGAAGCCGTACAACACTGGGAGTCTATGCACAGCTTGCTAACTCCTAGCAAACAGTCTTTTACGACTCTCTTGCCTTTTCCATTCACATTAGCACTGGAATGGAAAGCGTTTTAGAAAACTTCCTTTTGTTTCTTGCAAACAAGTCTGAAGACCTCTGTGCAACCTCTAGACCACCATGAGACATGTACTCTCTACTGGCACAGTTTCTTTTCCCGACACATAGAAGAAAGGCATTTTTTATGAGATGTAGGCGACAAGAGACGCAGAAGACGAAGGTACAGAAGACTCCGAAACTAAGCGCCTGTCCCGGGCGTCTTTTTGGAGAAGCCGCTCTCCGGAGCTGAGCGAGACCGGCACAATGCTCTGTGCGCCAAGAAGCTGCTTCTTCAGCTCCGGGAGACGGAGAGGGTGGCATCTTCTGAAAGGCGAAATACGTAGCCGTACAACACTGGGAATGTGTGCACAGCTTGCAAAATCAGAAAAAACAATACCTTACCACTCTCTCGCCTTTTCCAGTCACACTACCATTTGACTATAAGCCGTTCGGAACAACTTGGTTTTGCTTCTTGCAAAACACTCTGCAGTCCTCCGTACAACTTTGAGCAGAAAATCGGAGATGTTTTCTGTCCTGGCACACTTTCTCTTTGTGAGACGTAGCAGAAAAGCATTTCGCTAAGATGGAGGCGACAAGAGAGACTAAACACGAAGATACGGAGGGCTTCGAAGCTAAGCGCCGGTGCCAGGCATCTATCTCCAGATGCCAAGCTCCGGAGCCCACCACGACCGGCACAATGCTCTGAGAGCAGCAAAATGCTCTGTGCGCCAAGAAGCCGCTTCCTCGCCTCCGGGAGACGGAGAGCCTGGCATCATGTGAAAGGCGAAATACGTAGCCGTACAACACTGGGAATGTGTGCGCAGCTTGCAAAATCAGAGAAAACAGTACCTTTATCCTCTCCTGCCTTTTCCAGGCACACTACCATTGGAATCTATTCCTTTCAGAACAACTATGTTTTGCTTCTTGCAAAACACACTACAGTCCTTCTGTAAAACGTCTAGAACAAAATTGGGGATTTTTTCCCTCCTGGCACACTTTCTCTTTGCGAGACGTAGTGGAAAAGCTTTTCGCTAAGCTGTAGGCGAGAAGAGACGGAGAAGACGGAGACACGGAGCTCTCGGAAGCTAAGGGCCGGTCCCCGGAGTCTTTTGGCAGAAGCCTGGCACTAGAGCCCACCGCGACGGGCACAGTGCTCTCAGACTGGCACAATGCTCTGTGCGCCAAGAAGCCGCTTCTTCGCCTCCGGGAGACAGAGAGAGCAGCAGCTTCCAAAAGGAGAAGGACGAAGCCGCAGATCCCCGGGATTCTATGCGCAGCTTGCAAACAAATGGAACACAGTACCTTACAACGCTCCTGCATTTTCCCTTCACACTACCATTTGAATGGCAGCAGTATTGGACAACTTTCTTGTTCTTCTTGCAAAACACTCTGCAGACCTCTCTGCCACTTCAAGAACAAGATGGGAGATGTATTCTGTTCTGGCACAGTTTCTCCTTGCGAGACATAATGGTAAAGGTTTTGCTAAGATGTAGAAGGATAAAAGACGCTAAAGACGAAGACAGGGAACTGTCCGAAGCTAAGCGCTGGTTCCCGGCGTTTTTCGGCAGAAGCCGTGCAGCAGAGTGCCCCGCTCCCGGCAAAAAGCTCTGTGACCGGCACAGTGGTCTGCGCGCGAAGAAGCCGCTTCTTCGCCTCCGCGAAACAGAGAGCACGGCATCTGGTGAAAGGCGAAGAACGAAGCCGTGCCACACAGGGATTTTGTGTGCAGCTTGCAAACTCATAGAAAACAGTACCTTTTAACTCTCCTACATTTTTCATTCACATTACCATTGGAATGGAAGGAGTTCTGGACAACTTTGTTTTGCTTCTTGCTAAACACTCTGCAGACCTCCGTGCAACCTCTAGAAGACAAAGTTTTCTGTAGTGGCACAATTTTCCTTGCGAGACATAGTGGGCAAGTTTTTGCAAAGATGTAGGCGACAGGAGACGCTAAAGACGAAGATCCGGAGCTCAGGAGCTAAGCGCCGGTCCCGGGCGTCTTTCTACAGGAGCCAAGCTCCGGAGCTCAGCGAGACCGGCACAACGCTCTGTGCGCCAAGAAGCTGCTTCTCGGCCTCCGGGAGACGGAGAGAGCGGCAGCTTCCCAAGAGCGAAGAATGAAGCCGTACAACACTGGGAGTCTATGCGCAGCTTGCTAACTCCTAGCAAACAGTCTTTTACGACTCTCTTGCCTTTTCCATTCACATTAGCACTGGAATGGAAAGCGTTTTAGAAAACATCCTTTTGTTTCTTGCAAACCACTCTGAAGACCTCTGTGCAACCTCTAGACCACCATGGGACATGTACTCTCTACTGGCACAGTTTCTTTTCCCGACACATAGAAGAAAGGCATTTTTTATGAGATGTAGGCGACAAGAGACGCAGAAGACGAAGGTACAGAAGACTCCGAAACTAAGCGCCGGTCCCGGGCGTCTTCCTGCAAAAGCCGCTCTCCGGATCTCAGCGAGACCGGCACAATGCTCTGTGTGCCAAGAAGCCGCATCTTGGCCTCCGGGAGACGGAGAGCCTGGCATCATGTGAAAGGCGAAATACGTAGCCGTACAACACTGGGAATGTGCGCGCAGCTTGCAAAATCAGAGAAAACAGTACCTTTATCCTCTCCTGCCTTTTCCAGGCACACTACCATTGGAATCTATTCCTTTCAGAACAACTATGTTTTGCTTCTTGCAAAACACACTACAGTCCTTCTGTAAAACGTCTAGAACAAAATTGGGGCTGTTTTCCCTCCTGGCACACTTTCTCTTTGCGAGACGTAGTGGAAAAGCTTTTCGCTAAGCTGTAGGCGAGAAGAGACGGAGAAGACGGAGACATGGAGCTCTCGAAGCTAAGGGCCGGTCCCCGGAGTCTTTTGGCAGAAGCCTGGCACTAGAACCCACCGCGACGGGCACAGTGCTCTCAGACTGGCACAATGCTCTGTGCGCCAAGAAGCCGCTTCTTTGCCTCCGGGAGACAGAGAGAGCAGCAGCTTCCAAAAGGAGAAGGACGAAGCCGCAGATCCCGGGATTCTATGCGCAGCTTGCAAACAAATGGAACACAGTACCTTACAACGCTCCTGCATTTTCCCTTCACACTACCATTTGAATGGCAGCAGTATTGGACAACTTTCTTGTTCTTCTTGCAAAACACTCTGCAGACCTCTCTGCCACTTCAAGAACAAGATGGGAGATGTATTCTGCTCTGGCACAGTTTCTCCTTGCGAGACATAATGGTAAAGGTTTTGCTAAGATGTAGAAGGATAAAAGACGCTAAAGACGAAGACAGGGAACTGTCCGAAGCTAAGCGCTGGTTCCCGGCGTCTTTCGGCAGAAGCCGTGCAGCAGAGTGCCTCCCTCCCGGCAAAAAGCTCTGCGACCGGCACAGTGGTCTGCGCGCGAAGAAGCCGCTTCTTCGCCTCCGCGAAACGGAGAGAGCGGCATCTCCTCAAAGGCGAAGAACGAAGCCGTGCCACACAGGGATTGTGTGCGCAGCTTGCAAACTCATAGAAAACAGTACCTTTTAACTCTCCTACATTTTCCATTCACATTACCATTGGAATGGAAGGAGTTCTGGACAACTTTGTTTTGCCTCTTGCTAAACATTCTGCAGACCTCCGTGCAACCTCTAGAAGACGATGTTTTCTGTAGTGGCACAATTTTCCTTGCGAGACAGAGTGGGCAAGTTTTTTGCAAAGATGTAGGCGACAGGAGACGCTAAAGACGAAGATCCGGAGCTCAGGAGCTAAGCGCCGGTCCCGGGCGTCTTTCTACAGGAGCCAAGCTCCGGAGCTCAGCGAGACCGGCACAATGCTCTGTGCGCCAAGAAGCCGCATCTCGGCCTCCGGGAGACGGAGAGAGCGGCAGCTTCCCAAGGGCGAAGAATGAAGCCGTACAACACTGGGAGTCTATGCGCAGCTTGCAAACTCATAGAAAACAGTCTTTTACGACTCTCTTGCCTTTTCCATTCACATTAGCACTGGAATGGAAAGCGTTTTAGAAAACTTCCTTTTGTTTCTTGCAAACCACTCTGAAGACCTCTGTGCAACCTCTAGACCACCATGGGAGATGTACTCTCTACTGGCACAGTTTCTTTTCCCGACACATACAAGAAATGCTTTTTTTATGAGATGTAGGCGACAAGAGACGCAGAAGACGAAGGTACAGAAGACTCCGAAACTAAGCGCCGGTCCCGGGCGTCTTCCTGCCAAAGCCGCTCTCCAGAGCTCAGCGAGACCGGCACAACGCTCTGTGCGCCAAGAAGCCACTTCTCGGCCTCCGGGAGACGGAGAGAGCGGCAGCTTCCCAAGGGCGAAGAATGAAGCCATACAACACTGGGAGTCTATGCGCAGCTTGCAAACTCATAGAAAACAGTCTTTTACGACTCTCCTGCCTTTTCCCGTCACATTAGCACTGGAATGGAAAGCGTTTTAGAAAACTTCCTTTTGTTTCTTGCAAACAAGTCTGAAGACCTCTGTGCAACCTCTAGACCACCATGGGACATGTACTCTCTACTGGCACAGTTTCTTTTCCCGACACATAGAAGAAAGGCATTTTTTATGAGATGTAGGCGACAAGAGACGCAGAAGACGAAGGTACAGAAGACTCCGAAATTAAGCGCCTGTCCCGGGCGTCTTCCTGCAGAAGCCGCTCTCTGGATCTCAGCGAGACCGGCACAATGCTCTGTGGGCCAAGAAGCCGCATCTTGGCCTCCAGGAGACGGAGAGCCTGGCATCTTCTGAAAGGCGAAATACGTAGCCGTACAACACTGGGAATGTGTGCGCAGCTTGCAAAATCAGAGAAAACAGTACCTTACCACTCTCCTGCCTTTTCCAGTCACACTACCATTTGACTATAAGCCGTTCGGAACAACTTGGTTTTGCTTCTTGCAAAACACTCTGCAGTCCTCTGTACAACTTTGAGCAGAAAATCGGAGATGTTTTCTGTCCTGGCACACTTTCTCTTTGCGAGACGTAGCAGAAAAGCATTTCGCTAAGATGGAGGCGACAAGAGAGACTAAACACGAAGATATGGAGGGCTTTGAAGCTAAGCGCCGGTGCCAGGCATCTATCTCCAGATGCCAAGCTCCGGAGCCCACCACGACTGGCACAGTGCTCTGAGAGCAGCAAAATGCTCTGTGCACGAAGAAGCTGCTTCCTCGCCTCCGGGAGACGGAGAGCCTGGCATCATGTGAAAGGCGAAATACGTAGCCGTACAACACTGGGAATGTGTGCGCAGCTTGCAAAATCATAGAAAACAGTACTTTTATCCTCCCCTGCCTTTTCCAGTTACACTACCATTGGCATCTATTCCTTTCAGGACAACTATGTTTTGCTTCTTGCAAAACACACTACAGTCCTTCTGTAAAACGTCTAGAACAAAATTGGGGATGTTTTCCCTCCTGGCACACTTTCTCTTTGCGAGACGTAGTGGAAAAGCATTTTGCTAAGCTGTAGGCGAGAAGAGACGGAGAAGACGGAGACACGGAGCTCTCGGAAGCTAAGGGCCGGTCCCCGGAGTCTTTTGGCAGAAGCCTGGCACTAGAGCCCACCGCGACGGGCACAGTGCTCTCAGACTGGCACAGTGCTCTGTGCGCCAAGAAGCCGTATAACACTGGGATTGTGTGCACAGCTTGCAAACCTATAGAAAATAGTACCTTTCCACTCTCCTGCCTTTTATGTTTTCATTAACATTGTAATGGAAAGCGTTTTGGAAAACTTTCCTTACCTTCTTGCAAAACACTCTGCGGACCTCCCTGGCTCTTCAAGAACACGATCGGAGATTTATTCTCTGCTGACACAATTTCTCCTGGCCAGAAATAGTCGAAAAGCTTCTTGCAAAGATTAAGGCGACTATAGAGAGTAAAAATGAAGATACGGAGCTCTCTGAATCTAAGCGCTGTTCCCAGGCGTCTTTCTGCAGAAGCCGAGCTCCTTATCCCTGAGATCCTGGCACAATGCTCTGTGCGCGAAGAAACTGCTTCTTCCCCTCTGGGAGACAGAGAGCGTGGCATCTTCTGAAAGGCAATATTTGTCGCCGTGCAACACTGGGATGTGTGCGCAGCTTGCAAAATCATAGAAAACCGTACCTTACCACTCTCCTGCCTTTTCCATTCACACTAACATTTGAATATAAGACGTTCAGGACAACTTTCTTGTGCTTCTTGCAAAACACTCTGCAGTCCTCCGTACAACTTTTAGAACAGAATCAAGGATGTTTTCTGTCCTGGCACACTTTCTCTTTGCGAGACGTAGTGGAAAAGCTTTTTGCTAAGCTGTAGGCCTGAAGAGACGTAGAAGACAGAGACACGGAGCCTTTTGAAGCTAAGTGCTGGTCCCCGGCTTTTTATTGGAGATGTTGTGGACTGGAGCCCACTGGGACTGGCACAATGGTCTGAGACCGTCAGAATGCTCATCGCAAAGTAGTCGCTTCTTCACCTCTGGGAGATGGAGAGAGCATCAGTTTCAGAATGGCGAAGAATGAAGCTGCACATCCCTGGGATTCTATGCGCAGTTTGCAAACTTATAGAATATAGTACTTTACAACTCTTCTGCATTTTCCATTCACATTAAAAATGGAATGGAAGGAGCTTTGGACAACTTTCTTTTTCTTCTTGCAAAACACTCTGCAGACTTCCGTGCAACTCTAGAACACCATCAGAGATGTATTCTGTACTGGCTCAGTTTGTCCTCACGAGACATAGAAGAAAGGCATTTTATGAGACGTAGGCAACAAGGGATGCAGAAGAGGGAGATACAGAACTCTCCGAAAAAAAGCGCTGGTTCCTGGCGTCTTTCTATAGAAACCGCGTTCCAGAGCACACCGCGATTGGCCAAATGATCTTTGAGCAATCAATGCTCTTCACACTAAGATGCCTCTTCTTCGCCTCCGGTCGACGGATAGAGCGGCAGCTTCAAATAGTGAAGAATGAAGCGGCACAACACTGGGATTATATGTGCAGCTTGCAAACTAATGGAAAACAACCCTTTAGAACTCTTCTGCCTTTTCCATTCACATTAACTTTGGACTGGAAGATGTTTTAGACAACTTTCTTTTGCATCTTGAAAAACAGTCTGAAGACTTCCATGCAACATTTAGAACACGATCAGAGATGTATTCTGTACTGGCATGTTTTCTCCTTGCAAGACATAGAAAAAGGCTCTTTGTGAAATGTAGGTGACAAGAAATGCTAAAGACAAAGAAACGGAGCTCTCCTAAATTAGGCGCTTGCCCCGGGCGTCTTTCGTCAGAAGCCGCGCCCCGGAGAGCACCAAGACCGGCACAATGCTCGGCGACCAACACAATGCTCGGCGCCTGGCACAATGCTCTATGCACGAAGCAGTGTCTCGTCTCCTCTGGGAGCTCGAGAGGGCAGCAGCTTCTGAAAGGCGCAGAACAAAGCTGTACAACGCTGGGATTGTGTGCGCAGCTTGCAAACTCATAGATGGCATTACCCTACAACTCTCCTGCCTTTTTGATTCACAATAACATTTGAATATAAGGAGTTTTGGACCAGTTTTTTTGCTTCTTGCAAAACCCTCTGCAGACCTGCATGCAACTTTCAGAACACGATCAGAGATATATTCTGTACTGGCACATTTTCTACTTGCGAAATATAGCAAAAGGCTCTTTGTGAGTTGTAGGCAACAAGAGATGCTAAAGACGAAGATATGGAGCACTACGACGCTAAGCTCCGTTCCTGGACTTCACTCGGAAGACGCGACACTTCGGAGTGCACCCCAACCGGCAAAATGCTCTGTGACCAGCACAGTGGTCTGCGCGCAAATAAGCTGCTTCTTCGCCTCCAGAAGACAGTGAGAGCGGCAGCTTCCGAAAGGCAAAGAAACAAGCCGCACAACACCGGGATTGTGTGTGCAGCTTGCAAACTTTTAGAAAACACTACCTTACCACTCTCCTGCCTTTTCCATTCACACTAACATTTGAATGTCAGCAGTTTTGGAGAACTTTCTTTTGCTTCTTGCAAAATACTCTGCAGACCTCCATGAATCTTTTGGAACACGATTGGAGATGTATTCTGTTCTGGCACATTTTCTCCTTGTGAAACATAGTGGAAAAGCTTTTTGCAAAGATGTGGGCAACAAGAGACGCTACAGACGGAGATACGGAGCTCTCCGAAGATAAGCGCCGGTCCCGAGAGTCATTTGGCAGAAGCCACGCTCCTGTGTGCACCAAGACGGGCACAATGCTCAGTGACCAAGACAATGCTCGGCACCCGGCGCAATGCTCTACGTGCGAAATAGCCTCGTCTTTGCCTCCAGGAGCCTGAGAGAGCGGCAGCTTGTAAAATGCGAAGAACGAAGTTGCACTACGCTGGGAGTGTGTGCGCAGCTTGCAAACTCATAGAAAACATTACCTTAAAATTCTCCTGCCTTTTCCATTCACACTAACATTTGAATATAAGGAGTTTTGGAGAACTTTGGTTTTCTTCTTCATAAACACTCTGCAGACCTCCATGCAACTTCTAGGACAATATCGGGGATGTTTTCTGTAGTGGCACACTTTTTCCTTGCGAGACGTTGTGGACAAGCTTTTTGCTGAAATGTAGGTGACAAGAGACGCTAAAGATGAAGATACAGAGGTCTCCGAAGCTAAGCTTTGTTCCCAGGCGTCTTTCGGCCGAAGCCACACTCTGCAGCGCACTGCATCTAGTACAATGCTCTGCGATCGGCACAATACTCTGCACACAAATAAGCCCCTTCTTAGGTAAGTAACAAAAGAAAATTGTCCAAAACTCCTTTTACTGGAATGTGAATGGAAAAGGCAGGCAAGCGGTAAGGTACTGTTTTCTATTGGTTTTTATGCTGCGCACAGAATGCTGGGGTTATGCAGCTTTGTTGTTCGCCTTTCGGAAGCTGCCACTCTCTCTGTCTCCCAGAGGCGAAGAAGCAGCTTCTTCATGCACAGAGCATTGTGCCAGTCACGGTGCGCTCTGGAGCAATGCTTCTGCCGAAAGAAGCCCGGGACCAGCTCTTAGCTTCGGAGAGCTCCATATCTTTTTCTTCTTCGTCTCTTTTCACCTATAACTTTGCCCAAAGCTTTTCCAGTATGTCTCACAAGGAGAAACTGTGCCAATACAGAAAACATCCCCAGTCTTGTTCTAGAAATGGCAGGGAGGTTTGCGGAGTGCTTAGCAAGTAGCAAAAGAAAGTTGTCCAAAATGCGTTCAATTCGAATGTTAACGTGAATGGAAAAGACAGGAGAGCTGTAAGGTCCTGTTTTCTATAAGTTTGCAAGCTGTGCACACAACCCTGTTTTTGTTTGGCTTCGTTCTTCGCCGTTTGGAAGCTGCCGCTCTCTCCATCTCCCAGAGGCTAAAAGGCAGCTTCTTTACACACAGAGCATTGTGCTGGCCGCTGTTGGCTGCGGAGTATGGCTTCTGCCAAAAGACGCCCGGGACCGGTGATTAGGTTTGGAGAGCTCTATAACTCCATCTTTTGCATCTCCTGATGCCTATATCTTAGCAAAAAGCTTTTCCACAATGTCTCGCAAGAAGAAACTGTGCCAATACAGAATACATCTCCTAATCTTGCTCTAGAATTTCCACCGAGTTCTGCATTGTGTTTAGCGACAAGCAAAACAAGGTTGTCCAAATCTCCTTCCATTTGAATGTTCATGTGAGTTTACGAGGCAAGCGATTGATAATGCACTGTCCTCTCTCAATTTATAAACTGTCGCAAAGAGAAACTCCACAAGCGCATCAAAGTTTCCCCATTTATGCTCCCGATCTGTCATTTGCTGCACATTCAATAAGCAGGCCTCTTTCTTAGTGAATCTGCAAGTTGTTTTCAAATCACCATGCTCCCTGTCCACTCCTCCCCATTTCGAACAGACACAAGCACATTACCTTCCAGGAAAAAAATCAAGGTAATAGTTTCAGGAAGAAGACGCTTTGACTTTGAGAACCAAACCCTATGTAAGAGAATAAAGATAGTCCATTCTTTGAGACCGAAGATCACACATCTGTGTGGAGGAGGAAGAGGGGTATCTGCGTGTGTGAATGGGAAGTGTACTCACCCACAAACCAGAGCCAATATTTAGTAACCAACATGTAGCAAGTGGGGATGTATATAATTTCCTGCTCTTTTTAGATCTTTTTTCCCGAAGGTTATTTTGCTTTTGAAGATTTTCTAGTCATTTGAAAATTTCTTCTGTGTTTGTGTGAGAATAGAAATCTCCATAAAGCTTACTGTGTAAAAGCAGAGAAATCTTTTGGACTTGATGATGACTATTTGGAAAACGACATTTTCATCTGCATAAATCAATTTCCTTGTTTTGGAATTTTTTTTTTTACTGAAAGTAGTAACTTTCCCGATGTGTTTTTAGAAGGTGTAAAAATTGAGATCCTCATTTGTATCACAGAAATACAAAGAATATCCCTTAAAACCATCCATTCCATCATTTCAATTTTGTATTTTTGAATTTTCAATAGCTAATTCTTACTTTAAAATCACTTTTAAATGCACTGTTTTTACACAATTTTGTTATTTCTTCATTTCTAAGCTTCAAAATGATATTTAAAGAAGAGTAATTTCCTGTAACTACTTGACAGTTTGCAAATTAACATAAAAGTGGAGGGAGGGAGGGAAGAAAGTGGCAGAAGGATGTGGCGGAAGGAAGGATGTAGTGGAAGGAAGGAAGTTGAGGAAGGAAGTGGGGGAAGGAGGAGAAAAGAAAGAAAGAAAGAAAGAAAGAAAGAAAGAAAGAAAGAAAGAAAGAAAGAAAGAAAGAAAGAAAGAAAGAAAGAAAGAAAGAAAGAAAGAAAGAAAGAAAGAAAGAAAGAAAGAAAGAAAGAAAGAAAGAAAGAAAGAAAGAAAGAAAGAAAGAAAGAAAGAAAGAAAGAAAGAAAGAAAGAAAGAAAGAAAGAAAGAAAGAAAGAAAGAAAGAAAGAAAGAAAGAAAGAAAGAAAGAAAGAAAGAAAGAAAGAAAGAAAGAAAAATTCCCAAATGTCAGAAACCTTAAAAATGATAAAATATTTGTGTGTATGATAAAGAGTGAGGACTAGATACTAGATATAGTATTGCTAAATGGAACATATATGTGAGACCCAAACAGTTAAACTCATTGGATAGCAGTTTCTCAGCATGAATAGTCTGTTATTTCTATCTTCAACTACTTATTGCTACTGCACAGAATGAATATTACCATAGAATAATAGAACGGTTAGGGTTGGAAGGGACTTTAAATTCACCTGATTTCTCCCCCATGTCATTGGCAGGGACGCCTTCCACTAGATCGCCTTAAGCTCAAAGACCCATTCAAGCTGGCCTTGAACACTTCCTGGAATGGGTCACCCACAACATATTCCAGTTTCTCACAGCTCTCCTGGCAAGGAATTTCTTCCCAATATCCAAAGGAAACATATACTCTTCAGGTTTTAAAGCCATCCACACTTTTCCTATCACTCTGTGCCCTTGTGTAACTCATCTGCCTCCTTCTGGTAGGCTGTCTTCAGATACTGGAGAGCTGCTTTAACAATTTGCCCAGAGTCTGCTCTTCTCCAGGCTGAGAAAATGCCTGCAGGACTCTGGCTTGATGACAGACTCCATGTGCTGCACTGGAGGTTCAGGCCATTCTTCTTCTTGGAATTGTTGTAAGATGCTCAGCCACTGTTGATTGTTCTTCATTGTGGTACAGGTAGTAAATAGTCTATTGTTTTAATAAAGACACACTTGAAATAAGAGCTAAATTTTAAAGAAAAATTAACTGGAGAAAGATTCCTAAACCTGTGGCCCCAGCCCATCTATTGATTGTAAATGACATTCCTTGCAGATGTTATGATGCATGAACCAAAGCCAAGTGATGGTGATGGATACTACTTAAGACAGATGTTGTACCTGCTTACTGGAATATGTTCTTATCATTCTGAAATAATCCTCTGAACATTAAGAACAAGATTATATCATGAAGTAATTAAGTGCTTTGGTTGAAAGTAAAATGCATTTGAAGGAAATGGGTTTGGGGGCTAGCACAGCAAGATCTCAGAAATGAAGTGCCAGCTTAGTTCTCTGGTTCAGAGACAAGTGAAGCAATTCAGGAGTGTCCTCCCATGAAAATAGTTGACAGATCTTTCTGCACAACAGTTAACAACCAGCATCAGTAATGTGTGCAAATAAAATACTAGCCACTACAAGTTTGTCATCCAGGAATGGTAGCTGTTAGCAGTTAAACTCATAGCAGTGGTCTTGCTGTTGTGCTTGTTAGAATAGACAGAAAAGAATGAGGAAAACAATTTTTCCATCTAGTTTGTTTCAGTATTGGTACAAAGACTATTTTCCTGCTCTCAGGAGACAGCAAAAACTGTCAACAACCGAAATGCTTCAGTAATGGAAATGATCTGAATCACAAATATTTCTTTTCACATAAAATTTAAAGCCTAAGTCATAACTGTAAAACAGATAGAACTATTTAAAGATGAATGTACTATCCATACTGAAATATTCCTAGAGATAACTATTGTGTCCTAAGTCTGTTTAGAAGTCTAGAGTTCCTGGTAAAAAACTTGGACACAGCTGAGATCGCTCCATGATATTCTCTTTTCAGATTAATTATACTCTTCAGTCTCACCACTTCTACCAATTGATTTCCATACTGTTTCCTTTGAAAACAGTAATTTCACTTTTTTTGTTCTATGAAAAAAATGACAGTGACAAGAGTTATTTGCACTCCCTATTTTCTGAAAAGCCTGAACATCAAGCCTTAAGAACTTTATCATGAGTTTTACTTCATATCAAACTAAGCTTTAAGGGAGTGGCAGAGAGAATGGGAGCCTCAAGCGAAAGAATTCGGGCTTCTAATTCTTGGATTGTCTTCTTACTTACCTAAGACAAGAAATAGAAAGAGAATAGATTAGAGTTAGCAGCTGTTTAACTTTTGCACGTACTCTTCCACTAAAGAAGAGGTCAAGGATGGTTTTCTAGCCCTCCCTCCACAAGCTGCAGCTTCCTTCAAGGCACATTCACCTGCTGTGGCCTGGAGCCCTCCACAAGCTGCAGTGTAGGTATGTGTTCCTCCACGGTTCTCTAGGGACTGCTGGGAGACAATCTGCTTCATGATAATGTCCTCCAGGGACTGTGGGGGATTCTCTGCTCTGTCAACTGGAACACCTTCTCCTCCTTCTTGTCTCACTTTAGTACCATGGAGCTGCTTCTCATACTCTTTTTTTCCCTCATTTGTCACTGCCTATTCATATGTTTTGTGCTTTTGACAATATATTTTCATAGATACTGATGGGTTCAGTTGCAGAAATGTGTCTTGCTAGAAAATCAGATCCTATACAAAACCATGATTTTATAGAAAAGAATAGTGGAAGTACAAATATACTGCTAAAGAACCAGAAAATTGACAATGTTTCATTGTAATATGTCCCCTCATTTTGCCTTCTTTCTCCTTAATATCTAAAAAGACTACTTTAGCAGGAGACAGTTTCAAGGAAAAGACTTTTTTTTAGGATTCTAGAGTGCATGTTCTAATTTCTTGAGAAAATTGAGAAAGGGCATTTTTTGTCTTTTGTGATAAATATCATTAGCCAGTAGGGACAAAGTCTGACCAACAAGAGCAGATCAAAATCTGATGAGACCAAGCAATATACCTTGAGTGGCCAGGACAGAACCATCGAGTCATCAAATCAGTTGAATTGGAAGGGGCTCATCAGGATCATCAAGTCAAACTCCTGGCCCTGCATGGGACCATCCTCGAGAATCACACCATATGCCTGAGAGCAACATCCAAAACTCAGACAGGCATGATCCTGTGACCACTCTCTGGAGAGACTCTTCCAGTGCCCAGTCATCCTCTGGTTAAAAACTTTTTCCTGATACCTGACCTAAACCTATACCTCCCCTGACTCAGCTGACTCAGCTGCATGCCATTTCTTTGAGTCCTGTCCTTGTAGACCTCATTTGAGGATTTTCTAATACCAAGGTGATTCCGCCCCAGAGCAGAGCAGAGCAGAGCAGAGCGGAGCAAGACAATCCCCTCCCTTGCCCAGCTGGCGATGCTGTGCCTGATGCACCCCAGGACAGGCTTGGCCCTCCTGGCTGCCAGGGCACTGCTGATGCACATTCAGCTTGCCATTGGCCAGGAGCCTGGGTCCCTTTCTGCAGTGCTTCTTTCCAGCCTAGTCTATGCACACACCAGGATTGCCCTGTCACAGGTGCTGAATCCAGCACTTGCCCTTGTTCAACTCCATCTGGTTGGTGATTGCCTGTGGGAATCCACAAAAACAGAGGGGTTTGGGAAAGCTGCAAAAGACAGGCCTCAGAGACAGCAGAACTGTCATTGGAGCTAAGCAGTAGTCATAAGGTTTGTCAGCAGAAATATTAGATGAGAAGTAGAAAAGTAAGGACAAATAGAATAATGGTCTGTGTATTAATGCTTGTCTAGAATAACTCCCTAAGCTACAGCAAAGTATATCTAGCACGATGTTAGGTAGTTCTAAGCTTAATAATGGAGCTCTGTGCATTGTATCTTAAGGCTTACAAGCAGGTCTTTTATTCAAAAGAAGCAAGCATTGTTTTAACCACAGGTACATGTGCTTATAGTGATTGGATAGAACTACCATCAATATGCTTTTGCTTTGTGTGATTGGTCAAAAAACTTTAAAGGAAGTTGTAACATTAAGTTCTTTGCTGCTGGGGATGTGAGCTGCTGGCAGCTTCCCATTGTCATCACCATGTAATGAGACCGATGCTGGAAAATACAACCGCTTGAGACACCGTCCCCAGCAGTCCCGCCCCTTTTGTGATTTGTGCATAGACTCCTGGCCAGCGATAATTGCCCATCTCTTCTATTTAGCAAGATCTCTCTGCAAGGTCTCTGTGCCCTCAAGGGAGTTAGTTCACAGCTCCTCCCAATTTAGTGTCTTTGGCAAACTTGCTTAATATTCCTTCAAGTGCTGTGTCCAGGTTGTTCAAATGATGTTGAAGAGAACTGGCCCAAGGATGATACTGTCTTAGCCACTGAAATTAGCGCTTCATACTTCTTCTTGTTCCTTAGTGCAGAAATCACAACAAATGTCTTCTTTGTTTCTTTTCTATCCATGCAGATATCTTTTCTTATGCTCATGCTTTTTATCCCAACAGCAGCTGACACGACATTTACAGACACAGCAACAGCACACTTTTCCTGCTCTTACTAGACTTAACAATTTTGCAACCGGTCAATCAGTGACCTTTGCAACTAAAGTCAGATCTTCAGCATTTCTCATAAATAGAGTAGAATGTCCTCAGAAGAAAACTTAGCTGCATTCTCTGTACGACGGAAGAATAGATGATAATGAATTAGCATCACAATCATTTAAACACAGAGCCTATACTTTAGCAGGGAAAAAAATTAAAAGAAGACCTATTTTATGCAGCAACATATCTGACAAACAAAACAACTAGGACCTTCCAAACTGTTCCCTGCAGTAGAAATGTACTTGTATGAATACAGAAGATAAAAGATGTGGTTTTGAAAGGCTATATCCTTGCTAAGCTAAATTGGATCTCATCCTGTAGATGAAAGGTCAAGGAGCTCAAAGTGGAACTGGAGAGACATGTCCAGATAATGAGATACAGCAAAGCATTTTTCAAGATAATTAAGCATTCTGGTGGACTGGGCAGTTAGGTTAAATCTGCCACACACATTCACTTTCGGGGACTGAACTGTGGAGTGCTAAACCGTATCTGCTGCTGTGCAAAGTAAAAGAGATCCATCCAAATTGTATGGTTAGTGTGAACACTCTCACTCTCAAATTGTAAAACACTTCATAAGCTATAAATCAGTCTTAGGAACAAAATGAAGTAAAGCCATTATACCATCTTGGAATGTGAAAACATTTTCAAAATATTTTTTTCCTTATGTTTTCTTCTTTCTTCTTTTTCTTTTTCTTCTTTTTTTAAATCCCACATTATGTGATTCATAATTTCAGCCATTCTGGAATGCTTTCAACAGATGAACTGAGCATAGTAGTTTTATTACAGGCTCTTGCCCCTTACATGCTTCATTACAATTTTGGAATATACTCCACAGTCAATTAGTGGCTTTTTATCTCTTTTCCCAGAGACAACTTCTAAAGGACTACTTAAACCCTAAAAATCATAATTTCTCTGGTTTCTCCAAGCTTTTTGAGAAAGTTTTTTTTTGTTTTGTTTTGTTTTTTTTTTTTTTATTGAATCATTCCTACTGTCTTCAGAGCTACCACAAGAAGTTAAAAATAAATCCTATTTTAAAGAGACTGTTAAAGCTAATGAACCGCCAGTCTTGGTATTTGTATGTTTCTAAATCCTTTTAATTCCAAGGTTGCCTTCCTGAATCTTCAGTTTAATTAGAAAACACTGTGTTTATAAAACAGACCCAGTTCAATTGCTTCTGCAAATTCACCTTCATTTTATAGGATTGTACTTCAAGAAATCTTGTTTCATTCAAGCATTAAAAATATAGATTTGACATCATATGTGAGTATTCCATCTGTCTGAATTGTATTTCATTGTGTGAGTTTCTCAGTTGCTTCAAATAAGGACAGAATCTTCTCAATTTGCATAGCATGTTATCAGAAGATCTCCTGTCTGCTTTCTTCACTTGCTATAATGGGAAGACAAGGGAAATCCATTCTGAATGTTATCTTTTAGAGTCTACCAGTGTGCTTATATGGACTAGAACCAATTTCAGCTTGAAAGAAGGTACTGTCACGATCCGCTCATACCAACGGGGGTGGTGATGGTTTGTTAATTGATCTCGGAGTGCAACAGACAACATGGAAAGGGGATTGGAGTATCAATCAAAACAAATGCACTTTTATAGAATGACCATAGCAAGTGCGTGAAAGGAATTAGGGAGAGGAAAAGAATAGAAAAGAGGGGGAGAAGGAGAGAGGGAGTATAGCTACCAAACGTGGAGAGACGCAATCCTCGTAGTCCAGCCAATAGAGTTTGCCTAGTCACTTTGGCAAGATCTCAAAGTCCTGGTTAACTCAAGGTTCTATTATAGTCCATTGCTGACGGGGGAAACAGATCTTGAAAAGGCTGAGGGGGGACAGATACAATCAAGAAGAAGAAGTCTATTGAAATTGCTGAGGGGGAAAAAGGTATTGAAGACGGGTACAGACAGTCCATGTTCTCAGCAGGATAAGTCAGTATCAGCAGTGAGTGGGACCCAATGTTTCAGGACTGCTTTCTATGGGAAACCAGTATAGGTCCAGTGAACACATCTGTAGGCAACACTCAGCAGGCATCCTGCTTCAGTCAGGCCAGCAGCCCTGGATCAGAATTACAGGTGTCTCAGTCTCAGTCCGTGGTAGGGGGGCTTCAATCTCCGTCCATCACGGTGCTAGTGGAGCAGATGAAGGATTTTCCATGGTGGGGGCTACCAAAGTTGCCCCAGCAAGTTCATCTGGCCAAGAGGTGGGAAAATTCCTGGTCTATTGTCGTGAAGCAGGTGCAAGCATATAGGCCGGGTCGCCCTTTGGCAGGCCCTGCTAGAAGCAGTCACTGTAGACACAGAGGCGAACAATCACTTGGCAGGCCAGAATTCTGCTCAGGGGCCTCAGGATTTTTGGTGTTCATCCACCACCAGCAGGCCAGAACTCCCATCAGGGTCCTCAGGGTCCTGATATTGGTCCTGTGGACGGTTATGAGGCAAATGAGGGGAGCCTCAGACCGTCTTTCACAGCACCCGGTGACTCACGACAGTCTTCAGAGAGTCTTCATCAGTAGTGTTCTGTAGTATTGTTGTGAAGTCTTTAGGACTTGTCTTACATTGGTAGCATATCCCAGAAAGCAGAGACAATACGTCAGACAGAGAGAGAGAATGGAAGGAAAAGAAAAGATAGAAAAATGGGGGGAAGGAAACAATAAACAAATATAATTCATATTAATTTAAACCATAGTATTTTAAAACAATTTTTTCAAATGATCAAAACTAATCACAAATAATCAAAGGCAATAAAGCAATAAACAAATCAACAACAGTTAATTTAAAATATTTTTGTTTCAAAACAATTCACCAAAAATCAAAAGTAATTTTCATATAATCACAAAAGAAAATTGAAGATTATTTCAAATCACATACTCTCATTTATAGTCGCCTTGTGTCAATAGTCTCGGAGATGTCCACAGTGAAAATGACATCAGCCAAGTTGTGTGCATTAATTACAGACATCAATTTTGTTAACTGTTTCATCATTCTCCAATTCATAATGAGTAAGATTGCTGATTAAAAATCCCCAATCAAAACGAAACTCAAAAGGACAATGATGGGATGACACATATTGTTCAGGACACTTGTGGCAGTAGGTGACCACCCAAAAAGAGTATCCCACCACCTGTGTTCAGCATCTTTTCTTACTCTCTCTATGACATGGTGTATTTCTATGACATGGTGATGAACAGTTACCAGGGCTTTCTGCCCATTCTTCTTGAACTTCTCCAATATTTTGATGAAGTCCTGATGAAGCAACAATTGCTTTACCAAAGTAATGTTCATGCCAATGGAGTAGGTATATGTCCTGGTTAAGGGCAAATTTGGGAGAAAACCTCCAAAAAGGGCCCCCTCCATGTTACATGGATTCTTACACCTCCAGAAAGCAAACCCACATGGCCCCTCCCCCCAACCGTGTCAGGAAGGATTCCTTGGAGAGAAGTGGAAAGAACCTGTTTATTTAACAGGCACAGCACCCCCCAGCACACAAAAGGAACAATACCAGATGACACCACTCTTTCACCCCTCTGAAAAAGATGACAACTTCAAAAAGTCTGTCTTGGAGGTGGTTGCTCTGTTATCAGTCCCTCCAGTGCTGGGGTAGCTGCTACAGGCCAGGCCACAAGGTGCAAACTCCCGGTGTTTCCCAGGTCCCAGTCCAGAGCAGGTTCAAGTTGGTCCAAAGAAGGGAAAGAAGAAACAGTCCAGGGAAAATTTGGACTGCTTAGCTAAACTAACTAATGAGCAGGAGCAAAAAAGCAAGAGCAAAGCAGGAGCAAAGCAGAAGCAAGAGCAAAGCGAAAAGCAAAGCAAAAAGCAAAAGCAGCACCATGTAACTGCCCTGTCTCTGTGTCCCGCCAGCCGTGGGGGAGCGGCTGATAGCAAAACCAAAATGAAATATTCGCTCTTCAGAGCTAGTCTTGAAGGCACAGAACATGATATCCAGCATAAACAGAACACACGGATGGGGATACAAGCATCATGAGGTCACCCTAGGACAGTAGCAGTTTGTGAATTGGTCTTTAATTGGATTAGAAAAGGTAATGGGAGGTAACCGGATCTTCTGAAGAAAAATCACATCCTGCAATTTTGTAAAGTTACAAGCACAAAAATTTGAATGATTTTTACTATCCACTACTACATTTTCTACCAATACCATATCACAAGCAGTTCTAAAGCATGCATACCCATTGCCTATATGTTTAAGGACTGTTTCGGAAGTCTCGTTAGGATGAATTTCAAAATGACAGATATTTTGTTCTACGTCCAAACAAACGTCTTGAGCTATAATTGCATTACTTTCACAGATTAAGTCTTGTTCTTGGACAATACAAGATTCCAAATTAACATTTTGCCATTTTTCACCAGTTTGATGGGCCCATTCTCTATGTTCAGAAAGATAGGGAACAGCTCCATCATGATTTAGCCTTAATGCACTAATAGGAAATCTCAAATGCACTGAGGCATTGCGTATGGTTAACACAAGAGCTGTGGCTGTGTTTGTAATGGGGTTATAAGTAAAATTCACCAAGTGCCACCAGGATTGTAATTCTCTTTCAAAATCAGTGGCACTGTCCCAAATTCTTTTCCGAATTTCGGTAGGAAAATTGCCTTCTTTACCTTCTCTTATCATTGAGGCAGCAACTGACTGCATTGACAATTGTGCCTGGATAGAGCTAAGAGCCAAAGAAAGGTTATTTTGTGTAGCACCGGGTGCATAATTTACCAAATTGTGATCAATTATATTTACCTTTTCCCAAGCTGGTAATATGTTTGATAGCAAGCACTGCTGTGTTCCCAAAGCCAATAAGGATGATTGCAGTGGTTGTTTTAATTTGGTCAAATCTCTATTTGTGGCAGCCAATTTATCCATTAGTACTTCTGAATCAATACTATTTAGAATTCCAAAACCTGTTCCCAAAACACCGGTTATGTCTCTTAGTGTCCATTTTTAAAGAAAAAATGGACTTTCCGTTTTTGCAGCCAGGTGGTCCAACCCTCAAAGGAAGTCTGCAAAAAAGGCAAACAGGCCGGCTGAATTTCTGAGACATTGTTTTGCATCATCAGCAATTTGACTTGTTTAAGAGACCACGCCAGATTGAACAATATGTGTTGTTGACCAGTTTTCCTGATTATGTATGGTCCAATTTCAAAACTTCTTGGGCTAGGCATAAGCGGTGGTTGGGCTGGAGTGGTGGTAGTAGAAGGTTGGGTCATACCATTTATTATCAATTTAAAAGAAAGGCCTTCAGTATTTTTGGACCAAGGACAAACTACTTCTGCAGTTTGTGTTAATGTAAAATTGTGCCAACAGTCTTGTATGCTTGGGGGCATACAAACCTGCTCACACTTATTTGTCTGATCTGTCAAAACACTGATTGAGATTGCTTTGCTATAAGTAGTTCCGCAAATCATTTGGCTAATTTCTTCTCCCACTACCCCTTGAAGCTGCCAGGTTTTTTGTTTTTCCCATTCCTGCAAAGTGAACAAAAGCGTGGGACCAAGGCCATTTGGTAACACATTGACTAAGGGGACTCTCAGTCCCTTCTACCCACTGGGATGGAACTACTGTACTCAATGTCAGCTTTGTGCTCTTGGTCCCTTCTACCCATTGGGGTGTAACTATGGTACTCAGTGTGGGCTTCATGCTCTCAGTCCCTTCTATCCACTGGGATGTAACTACGGTGCTCAGTGAGGGTTTTGTTATAGTGTCTATCTTAAATTTATGAGCTAAGCCTTTTCAACCTAACTGGTTGGTCAAGTTATTTTGCCAGCGGGATGTCACATAAGTCGGTTTAGTTAAAGTAAAATTATGACAGCAATCAATTGGTTCATTTTTACAATCCTTTGTACTTGCAACATTGTTCGTTTTGGGACCTAGAGTGTAATGCCCAACATACTCGGGGTAGCAACACAGAGTAAGAGGAATTTGTTTGGCACACTCCCACTTGTTTGTAGGACACAGTCTTGCTGAAGGGATATCCCAATCATTTTTCCTACCTGCTTCCATAAAATTTCCAGCAACTGTAATGGAGGCAGCTTTCACATAGAGAGATCCTTCCATTTTTCTGCATGCTCCCACAATCGACTCACCAATTGTTCCAGTTAGGGCTCTAGTCCAGTCCTGATCCCATCCCCACTCCACTTGGACGATATACCTCAGAGTCATGCAGAACTATAGGCTCTAGGTTTGGGTGGCCACCCTTGGGATATGCTCCCAGAACATTAGTGGGATGGAGGGTAGCTTCAGATCACAACCACTCAGCAGGATCCTGTCCATGGAATTGTGGTAGGATGCAGAAAAGTATCACCAGTGTTATCATGGTTTAGATGATTCTCATGTCCCTCAGGGTTCTGTAAAAGTAAAAACAACAGAAATCCTTCCACTGAGGGGCAGAAAAGAGTTAAAATGATAGAATTATCCAGCATGTATTTATCCGATGCTCTTTCCCTAGAGCATCAGAGGCTACTCATGCATATTTCTTCAGAGGGGTTTTCAGCACTAGTGCTACTTCCCTACAGGAGGGAGGTCCACCAGAACAGGCTGTCCAGGGTAATGTGCTGGATTTTTTGAATCGTCAGGTCCCTGTAGTAAGGGAATGATGCTTGGAGCTGTTGGGCAAAAGGCAGTGATTTTGGGACATCCATTCACCCCCCATCTACTGTTCACTCTTTTAACAGCTTCCCATAACCGAACGTCCTAATTTCCCTCCCGTGGCTTCAGAAGTCCTTTCAAAAAACCATTGGTCCTTTCTAAGATCCCCTTAGCTTGAGGGTAGCAAGGGGTGTGGAAAGTCTGCTTCATTCCTTCACCTTTTGCCCAATGCTGTACACCTCTAGCAGTGAAGTGGGACCTGTTATCAGATTGAATTTCCTGTGGCTTTGGGAAAGTTCCAAACCACCCCTGCAAAGCTTTAACTGTATTATCACCTGTAGCTCTTCTAAAAGCATCAGCTTGAACCAACCTAGATACAATTTCTACTCCTACTAGCACAAAGTGTTTACCTCCTGACTTCTTAAAGGGGCCAATATAGTCTACCTGCCATGTGTCCCATAAGCATTTACCCTTTCTTAAATGCAGAGGGTCATCTTCTAAAGGATGTCTCTCCAGTCACCTGCAACATTGCTCGCAGGCTGAGCATACCATTTTCTAACTGAGGCCCTTTGGGCTACCCTGTCAGGTGTGTGGGGGGGGGTCCCATTAGTGACAATTTTGATAACTTTGAAAGGGTCTCTTAATACAATAGGCTGTTGTGCAATTTTTTCCTCTTCTAGGAGAGCTAAGCTAACCACAAACAACCCCTTTTCCCAGGTAGTGTATCTTTTCTCAGCATCTTTGAAACCACAGGAATAAAAACCAAGAGGCCCTGTTGGACCCTTGGGACCCCACTGCCAAATGTGTACTGATAGCCCTGAGGAGGCAAATTCCCATTCCACCTGAAGGGGATCTGTGGGATGGATAGGGCCTAGTGCTTGGTGAGCTGTTGCCTCAAAAATCAGTAATTGCAATGCTTCTTCCTGAGAAGGAGTCTAATCCCATTTCATCCTTTTCCTCAGCAAGTCAAAAAAGGGCCTAGCAATTATTGAGAAATCTGGGATGTGTTTTCTCCAGAACACTAATAGTCCTAGAGCTTGCTGGAGATCTTTCCTCAATTCAGGCATTTGAATCTGATCTAAAGAGGTTAGGGTATTGGGTGGAATACATGTCATACCTCCTTTCCACCAAATCCCCAAAAACTTCACTTCCTGAGAAGGCTTCTGAATTTTCTCTGGGGGCATCTGCAAATCAAGACTTTTTAAGTGAGAGATTATTTTCTGCTGATGTTTCCCTACTTCCTCTATTTCATACCCCCCCCCCGCCCCGAATGTCATCAATGTATTGATTATCAGCTACAGGATCAGGTTTGGGTATTTTTTCTAATTCCTGGGCTAAAGCATGGTGGGCCAAAGTAGAGGAGTGTTTGTAGCCTTGGGGAAGCCTAGTGAAAGTGTATTGCTATCCTTTCACATGTGAAGGCAAAATGGTCCATATCTTCTGGCTGTATAAGTGTCATAAAGAAGATGTCTTTGACATCCATAATTGCCATTGCCATGATTGAGTGAGCCTTTTCTTGAATTGATGTTATTAACTCAGCTAAGTTTGGGACTGCTGCTGTAGGAGAGTCTGTGTTGGCATTAAGCCTACGAAAATCTATTGTTAATCTCCACTTTCCACTGGCTTTTCAGACTGGCCATACCGGTGAATTAAAAGGAGAATGTGTGTGAATTATTACCCCTTGGTTTCTCAAGTCCTGTAGAACCGCTTTGATACCTTCTCTGGCACCAGAAGGTAGAGGGTATTGTTTTACATTAGTTGTTTTATTTTAGGGTAGGGACGGTGCAGTTTGAAGCAACCTAATGTTAAGTGGCAGTGTGCCAAAAGACCACAGAAATCCCTCAGAGTCTTCCCACTGCCTCCCAGCAAGGACACCCATTCCTAATCAATTATTTGGAATGTTCCCAATTACCATTTTGATGACTAGTTGATGCTCATCTCCAGGGACCGTCAGTTTGACTAAGGCAACATTCATAGATTCTGTAGTTCCCAGAGAGTTAAGAACACAGCATTGTCTCTTACTTGGAACAATTCCACACCTCTGGGCATCCTTTTTGGTTAGTGCAGAGATTTGAGCCCCAGTGTCAATCAAAAAGGTTACTAGTAGCCTTTTGAGGCCCATGATAGCTGGGATTAATATATCTCCTGATTTCTTTTTAGTGAGCATTCTTAAATAAACCAAGCTCTGCCCCTTTGCCCACCTGTAAGCGGCAGAGAGATTTGTTTCCCAAAAACCCTGTTGGTTTTGGTTCACTGCCTGTGTTCTGTGGGAGAGGCTGGGAAGGGTTAGTTTTGGTTCCTGAGAAGGGAGGGGTGCACTGGGTTGAGATGATGGATTCAGTTTTCGCTGGTGCCAATTATTTATTATTTTCTGCAACTTATTAAGGGGCAAACCATCCATCACCTCTTTGGGGACCCGCTTTGTAATTTCCCAACGGTGGTGGTTAGAGATTTGTTTTCCTTTCTCTATATTTTCACTGTGAGGAGTCCCAATAAATCAAACATCTTTGTTTTTTTCTGATTTCTACTCCGGGGTTTTTATAGGTCCATATTGTCTACAATAATTAATCAGATCTACTGCAACTTCACCCCATGGCTACTGGCAGGTGAATCAGATTGAGAAGCTGAGGGCTGTGAGGGGGAAGAGTAGGGAGTGAAGCCAGGATCTCTAGGTCCACTTTGGTCAGTGGAGTTCCTGAGGAATCTATCTAGTCTTTTTACAGGATTCAAAGCCATTATGGTTTTCTGTAGAGTCGTTGTTGTAGGTTTAAGTGATTCTGGAAGCCCACGAACTCAAGGGGTCAGTAGTTCTGGCTTCACAGGTAATTGCATTGGGCATTCAAAACCAGGAAGTAATTTCTTTTCATGAATCATTTGCAGGCAGGCGGCTTTGTGGACACTTTCTAAGAGCTGGTCGGCGGTGCCAACAATTGCCAGGGGGTCACCCCTTTCCAAAGGATTCATTCTCCCAGCCCAGAAAGACGCCCCCTGTGTCAGGGACCATGCATCACGCTTATCTCCTTATCTCCTGCTGTTAAGAAGACTCCATGTCCCCAGTACCTACTGGCCTCCTGTTCGGTTAATTTAATTTGATCTCCACCACTGAGGGACACTCGGAAGACATATTCTGTCTCTGATTCTTGTGGGAGGTGCTCGAATTCTTTTTACAGCTTAGCTAATTTGGTAGCACTGAATGGTATTTGTTTAGTTGTGATATGTGGGTCAAGATCCTCTTTCGGCAATGCAGAGAGACAGGGAGACTGACTCGGTGATCATAATCCAATTTTATTGTGGGATACAAGTGCTTATATACTATTTCAGGGAGACTAGTAATGTGTACTACAATGATTAGGTTAAAATCACATACACAAACATGCATATAACAACATCTCTTGCTTGGGGTGGGGGGGCTGAGCTGGGGGTGCTCGGAAGGCTGTGGGGGGATGCCCTGGGGCAAGGGGCTGAGCTGAGGGGGCCTGGGGGTGGCTGGAAGGCTGTGGGACCACAGGTGGGGTGGGCTGGGGGGGCCAGGGAGGGTTCAGGGGAGGGTCCTAGGGGAGGGTTCAGGGGAGAGTTTAATGGGATTTTCTTTTTCCAGTAAACCCATTTGATTTAATCTTATTGCAATCCAGGTCTAATTTTCAAAGTTCCATTTGTTTATGCCAAGGCATCCTGTTATCAAATATGTTATGTTAACCAGGTCCAAAGTGCATCATCTGTCTTGTGTCCCCCAACATTCCTCATCATTAATATAGTTCTATTCTGTTTGAACCAAGGATCTCAAGTGAGGACAGCAGTATTCTCCCCAGTTTTTTACTGCCTCAAGTTCCTTATGGGGATAGATTTGTTTAATGTGAGGAGTTTCCTTTTCCTCTGCCTCTGTAGAGGAAACAGTATGATGTGAATTCTTAGCAAGTTCCTCTGTAAGGGCAGCTCGCAACATATAGCTCTCATTTCTATCTTCCTTTAATTCTTTTTACAACATTTCAACTAGGTTTTGAAGGGAATCTATTCTTGCTATTTCCTCATTTCTTCACTTAAAATGGGTTTCTATGGCTGCTGTGAGACAAGCTGCCAAAACTGAGCAGAGGATGGTTTTATTTTTGCCCAGTTTAAATTCTGTTTCATGTTGTAAAGAACAAATTCCATCTATGACATTTTCTAAATTAAACCAGTTGTTCTCTGCCCAAACCTCCCTGCTTGGAGAAGGCTTGGCATTGTATTTAGCAAGCAGAGCAGAAAATTCAGCTTTAACTTTTGCGCTAGAGTTTTCAGTCATTTTATGAAGGGACTAAAACCACGACAGGGAGGTGCAAACTTAAGTTAGACAATCTCACAGCCTTTGCTGTGTTCCCCTTTGCTTTGCTGGCTGGGTGAAGAGACAAAATCTGCCTGGGAGGCCCTGCTCAGTTCCTTCAAGCTGTCCCTTCCTTCCCAGACAGTCCAAAGTCACACATAGACAAAAACAGTTTCCCCTTTTGCACTAAAAGATCTTTTGTGAAATTCTAAAGACAGAACCCTCAATAGAGTATGGGGGTGTATTTCACCTGGGCATGTGCAGTTTGCAGGAAATTCGAAGAGCTTTCCTTGTTTTCCAGCTTTGTTCAACCCTTTCAGGATGAGGGGCTAGGTGTGGCTGAAGCAAATCGTCCTTCCCCTGTTAGAGACTACAAACAGCCCTGCAGACCCCTCTGTCTATCAGAATCCTGTCCGTGACGCCAATTTCATGTCACGATCAGCTCATACGAATGGGGGTGGTGATGATTCCTTAACTGATCTCAGAGTGCAACAGACAACACGGAAAGGGGATTGCAGTATCAAAACAAATGCACCTTTATAGAATGACCACAGCAAATGTGTGAAAGGAATTAGGGAGAGGAAAAGAATAGAAAAGAGGGGGAGAAAGAGAGAGGGAGTTGTCCTTGGTTGACTATATGATGCTTTTATCCCCAGTCGTCTTGTTCTGTTTATGCTGAATAATAAATATTGCACCTTTAAGACTTGTTGCAGAGAGTGAAGGCGGGAGAAAAGCAGTGTCCAGTTTGTTTTCAGACACTGCACTCACTCCTCCACATTCCTGCTCCTGGACTATGTTGTCTGTGGATGAACAGACAGCAGGATAGAACTCTCCTTTGCTTTTAGTTAGTTTTAGCTAGCTGAGACAAAGAAGTTCCCTGGACTGTGTTTTTTTTTCTTTTTTCCCTTTTCTTTGGACCTCTTGAAACCTGCTCTGGACTGAACACCCAGGGAGCACCAGCAGCATGCACCTGTGGCCCACTAGGCTGGGCCTTGCCTGCAACATTTCCAGCACCGGAGGGACTGATAAGAGACTGAGTGAGGGGAACTGCAACCGAGGGAGAGGACTTTCTCAGTTTGTCATCTCTTTTGGAGCAACAAGGGGTTTTAATTTTTAATATTGTTTAGGTTTTATTGTTTAATAAATAGGTTTTTTCCACTTTTTCCCCAAGGAGGTGTTTTCTCCCAGACCGGTTGGGGGGAGGGGCCAAATGAATCTGCTTTCCTAGAGGAGACCCTTTGGAGGTTCTCTCCAAAATTTGCCCTGAACTGGGACAGGAGTATAGCTACCAAACATGAAGAGACTAAGTCCTCGTAGTCCAGCCAATAGAGTTTGCCTAGTCACTTTGGCAAGATCTCAAAGTCCTGGTTAACTCAAGGTTCTATTATAGTCCATTGCTGAGGGGGGAAACAGATCTTGAAAAGGCTGAGGGGGAACAGATACAATCAAGAAGAAGAAGAAGTCTATTGAAATTGCTGAGGGGGGAAAAGGTATTGAAGACGGGTACAGACAGTCCATGTTCTCAGCAGGATAAGTCAGTATCAGCAGTGAGTGGGACCCAATGTTTCAGGACTGCTTTCTATGGGAAACCAGTATAGGTCCAGTGAACACATCTGTAGGCAACACTTAGCAGGCATCCTGCTTCAGTCAGGCCAGCACCCCTGCATCAGAATTACAGGTGTCTCAGTCTCAGTCCTTGGTAGGGGGGCTTCAACCTCAGTGCCTCACGCTGGTAGTGGAGCAGATGAAGGATTTTCCATGGGGGGGCTACCAAGTTGCCCCAGCAAGTTCATCTGGCCAAGAGGTGGGAAAATTCCTGGTCTATTGTCGTGAAGCAGGTGCAAGCATATAGGCCGGGTCGCCCTTTGGCAGGCCCTGCTAGAAGCAGTCACTGTAGACACAGAGGCGAACAATCACTTGGCAGGCCAGAATTCTGCTCAGGGGCCTCAGGATTTCTGGCGTTCATCCACCACCAGTAGGCCAGTATTCCCATCAGGGTCTTTATGTTCCCAATGTCTGTCCTGGGAATGGTCGTGAGGCAAATGAGGGGAACTTCAGACCGTCTTTCACACGTATCAGAAAATCTATTTACTGAAATGGTCAAAAAGAATGCATAACATTTAGAATTGAGGAGGGAAAAGAAAACCAAATTCAAACAGTTGGAGCAATATCATTCTAGAGAATGCTATGTATCTACAAAAAATACATAAAGCTTCTATTTTCAAATGCACCTACAAATCACCATTTTGCTTTTCTTTTTTTTGTTTTAAAGCTCTGGCACTTATCTGATTCCTTTTTGAGCTAGTTCAGCTCATTAATCTGGTAAGAAAGCAGCTAAAAACAAATGGAAAAACCTATGGGGAACAGGATGCCACTTCAGCCATGTTGTAGTGAGGCATTAGGTCAGCCTTCTGTGTTGTAGAAATATGTCTGTCATATATTAAAATCAATGCATAGCACTATCTTATTTTGAACTTTCTCATTGCTACTGCGTTCCTGAATGGTCAAGATGGTTTCAAACCAAACAGCACCCAGCCCTCTAAGCCCAGCCCTCTAAGGTACTCCCCAAACTATTGCAATGGAATAACTTGATGAGGTGAAGAGCTCACTATGCAAAAGCTGAATATGATGTCAAGAATGCTTTGTTGTGGATGACCATTGTTTGGGATCATTTATCCCTTACCCTCCCATGTAGGTATAGGAAAAATTAAGTAGCCACAAGGCTTTTACAGCTGTTCTTGTATTTTGGGATAGAAAGGACTTAGGGTAGTAAACAAAACTGTGGTGAGTTTTACTATTGACTTTATCGCTGTTTCACTTTGAATTAACTGCTTTGCATTTCAGCTTACCCATCAGTATAATGAGAAGAATAATATCTTCCTTCCTGCCCAAAAGCTGTTGAATTATGCCTGTGATGTCACTGACTTAAAAACAAAAAACATTGTGATTGAAAGGAAGTATTGGCATACCACAAGGCAACTGGAGAGAGCTGTGTTTCCTCCTCAGCTTCACTGTGATAGTAGAATTTTAATTAGCAGTTCCAAAACTTTGTCTTAGCATAGTCTGGTGACATATCTCAGTAGAGCAGTGTCCTAGGGTGACTTAATGATGCTTGTATCCTCAGTCATCTGTTCTGTTAATGCTGGATATTATATTCTCTGCCTTCAAGACTGGTTCTGAGAGCAAAGGTGGGGAGAAGAAGAAGCACGGAGTTTGTTACCAGAGGCTGCACTCACTCGTCTAAAAGCAACATTCCACATTTTGTGCTGCACTGTGTTGTCCGGGCACTGACAGAGCAGAACTGAGTGTTCCTTTGCTTTTCAGTTGTTTTAGCTGGCTGGGGCAGAGTTTTCCCTTGACTGTCTTTTTTTCTTTCCTTTTTCTTGGAACTGTTCAAACCTGCTCCGGACTGGGACCTGGGGAGCACTGAGAGCTTGCACTTTGTGGCCTGTGGGGGCCTACTCTGGGCAGCAGCCTTTGCCAGTCCTGGAGGGAATGATAACAGAGAGAGCATCCACAGGAGAGACTTTCGGAATTTGTCATCTCTTCAGAGCGGCGATTGAGTTTTGTCATCCGGTATTGTTCATTTTTTGTGCTGGGGAGTGCTTTGCCTCTTAAATAAAACAGGTTTTTTCCACTTCTCTCAGAAGAAATTTTTCCCAAACTAGTTGAGGGGAGGGGCCGTGTGGGTGGGCTTTCTAGGGGGGGCCCCCTGAGACCTAAACTTTAAGGAATTTAGGGATTGTAGAGGAGTTGAGGTTTTAGAGATAAACCTTATTAGAGTTTATCAAAATAAATAGGTAGGCCTTAATGAAGTTAAGAGTTAGTAGTTAACTAATAATTAATTGCTTGTCAACATAATGTTTGGTTAACTGGGTTTATAATGAAGAATATAGAAACTGATAGATTTTAGGAACATAAGACAATTGTAGGCCTCCTCTGTTCTGAAACCAATTGAAGATGGGGAATGGGACTTCTACCAATGGGTTCATTTGTCATATTTGCATTGAAAATGTAGAAAGTTCAGAACCAGGAAGACTTCATTTATTTCCTCATTTTGGAACCCCTCCCCATGAAAGGGACCACCAACTCATTTTGAGGAACAAACTACACATGCTTAATAGTTTTTGAACTAATTACCATACAAAGTGGGGAATGGGATGTACCAAAATTATGAATATGTATTTGTATTTTGGGTATTCAATACTTGTATAGTTAAAAGGACACTGTAATCACCTGTAAATCACAGTGTGTATTTGGGAGCTATTTCACACGCTGCCCGGCATTGCAATAAACATACACTTTCTAACTTTAAACTGTTAGAGAGCCTTTGTCCGTCACAGTTGGATACAAGTACTAGATCAATATTTTTAATAAATCACCCCTTTTTGAGGTTTGCTGCCAAATTTGCCCTAAACCAGGACAAGCAGGATGTGCGACTTAGAGAATGATGGAATCACTTTGGTTGGAAAAGACCTTTAAGAACATTGAGTCTAAATGTAATTAGCAAATATGACCATCAAGAAATTTTTTGCTGTCTGAAGAGAACGTGGTTTATCTGGTAAGCTTTGCAAGTATTTGTGTCATCACAAGCACACATGTCCAATGCATTAGATGGGAATATAATAAGAAATCTGTGCAAATCAACAGAATGATTCTCAGGGTAGGATATTGGCATGTTTCATCCTTCTTCCTGACACCTTCAAAAGAATTATTTTTATAAAGTAATGATTGGAATTGTTACTCTTTTGACGGTTCTTAGTGTATTACTGACAATTTTGGCATATGAATGCTGAATGGGTTAATTTGCCTAGTTTTTCAGATAAAGACCAAGATTTAGTGTTGCTTAAGCTGGAGGCAGAAATATTTAAATCCTCCAGCCTCCTTCTTACTACCTAATTTCTATTACAATATCAGTGCACAATCTTGTCCCTTAAGGTCCAGCTAGCTCAGTTTATACCAACAGGGTGACATTAGTAGGGCTCACGTGATGCTGCACACAGAAGCCCTCGGGGTGCACCTCTAGCAGACAGTAATTCATGCAGTTGGACCATCCCAGTGCTGACTTTGGATCACCAGAAGAGTAGAACTAGAGAGATTTGATGGAGAGCTCTCTGGAGGAAGTGGCCTGAAGAAGACAGCAGAAATCCTGTGTGTTTGTACAAATAATTTGAATGCCATTTACAGGAAAAGATCTTCAAATCGATCTAGCTTTTTCTGCAGATTATTTGTCAACTGTATACATTACATGGACAGTTTCACTGAGCAACTGAAATACAACTGCATTTAAATGGAATGATTCAGGGTTGGGAAGCAGTGAAATAAAGCTTTTCAGGAATACCTGACATCCAAGCCCCACAGAAATTTATCTATTTTTAATTTACAGATGCTTTTTAAAATAATGGGTAACCATTTAGCTACCTAATAGTTTTAATCAGAAATACAAAGAAAATTTTAAACTCACATCTTTTATAGCTTGAATTTTTTTTTGTTTATTTCCTGTTTTGCAATTCAGTTATACAAATCATATGATTAGGTAATGACAACTTATGCTGTATAAAAATATTTAATGATATACTTCCAAGTCAAGGCCATGTTTTTCCTGGAACTGTAAAAAAAAAATATTCTATCTGGATTCTCTCTACCCCACACTCATCATTACATGAAAATCGTTTAAATATTATATTTTGACTTTACATGTGCAATTATATTCAGAAATTCAAGGCTCTATTGTTAGATTGTTTACATGGTTTTCTGACACTTCTAACTTCCCACAAACATTCTTTGCAGCTACATATTTTTGCAGTAAGGCATCACAGGGGTCTGTGAGAAGTTTTCATGTGAAGCAGAACTAACATGCAAAATACACGTGACATACTCAACATATTTCACTTCAGAAAGTTACAGTTTGCTTAGATGGAATGAAATATGAAATAAACATAACATTTCCAAATCTTGGAAATCTATTACCTGAACTTTGAGTCAGTTTGCAGGACAGGACTCTGTAGAAATGCAAACGTGAAGTCCAAGAATAAAGCAGAAGGTGTATTGGGCTGGGTTACAGAAGATTGCTCTGAAGGGTGATGTAAGCAAAATTGCATCCTATAAAGATAGCAGCTGCTTCTGCTGGTGCCAACATAGAGAATTTGCGCCACCAGCCTAGTTTTCTGGGGACATTTGACCTGTACACTCTTGAGGGCTTGCAGATGTGAATGAATCTGTCCTTTGATCTTTTTTTTCTTTTGAATGTCTATGACCTGATTTGCTATTGTGTACTGTACCGTATCGTTTTATAAACAGACATGTTTCATCTGTTTGAAAGCTGTAGTTGAAAGTGAGCTTGCAATTATGAGTTGGCTGTCAAAAGAATTAATTTTCTGCTTTAAGCAAAATATCAATAGAAACATTCCATCCACTCCTATGATAGAGATTCCTTTGGAATTTACAGGGTAATTTGCATTAGTGGTTGTACTGCATGTGCAATAAATAAAACTTGCTTGATTTCTAATGATGATAATAATCCTCTTTGTATTACTATAAGGATTGAATCCACCATCATTATTTTCCTGTTCTTATTGTGCTGTAAAGGAAAAATAGTTTTGCATTAAACAAAGAGTAAAATGCATGCATTTAGCATCATTCTTGCAGATAGTCCTCAATTCCGAAAGTACCTTTCAGAAGCTGCGTCAAATGGGAAAGCTAGACAGATGGCAGAATGCAGAACCTGCCATTTAGGATCAGGTACAAAATAACAGCCAAGAAATTCTTCATGGATGCTGCATAAGTACAAAGACACCATTTTTATAGAGGAAAAATAGTCAATGTGAAACTTGTTTGATGAATAAAAAGCTATGCTAATCAAGAGACTACAGTGCCAAGTGTGCTACAAGGTTTTTTTGTAATTAACATCATTCCCAGCATGAAAAAATACAATTTTTATTGTAGATTGCTTAAGAGTGCGCAACAGTTTGGAAAAAAAGTACTTTTCTTCTTCTATTAATAAGAACTGGGTATCATTCTAAGAGATACTGTAAACAGGTTTTTGAAAACAATGTTATTTTAAAGGTTCATTCTATTCAGAAATACTTCACATGAAAAAATTTGATCTGCTCTTCATCCTGAAGACTCTTAAAGGAAAATGTCTTTGTTGCATTCTCTTCTCACTAGTTCAGGAGCTCAGTCTTACCTGCATTCTAATGCTTTTTTATATTCCTGATGGCATGGCTTAGACATCCTTGTCTCCATTACCATCATGATTTCCATATCAAGTGATGAGAATTTTTCTTCAGGATTGGTGAAGTTAAGTGTCATAACATTTATGTCAGGTCAATTTGAAGGTTTTTTTGCCAAAGGAATCCCTTCCTAATGAAAACCATGGGCAATAGCAAACCTACTCAGTTTTTCAGGAAGTGAAATAATACATCTCCACTGTACAATGTCCTCTGTTTTTTTTTTTTTCACCAGAAGAAAACTGCTGTTTTCTTCTTCTTCTGTCACCTTAGACTTACTTTCTTCCAAAATCTTTTTAAACCTTTAGATTTCTCTTTATAGCTAATTACTTTCACAGTGTGCTATAGAATATGTATTTGAAAAGACCATTTGTACATATTCAAATGGCTTACTTCTATTCTATTAAGAAATGGCTGTACGTCTATTAAGGAAACATAAAGGTGCAGTAATATTTTTTCTTATACAAAATTTAAAAAACCCCAACTATTAAAAATGATACCAGCAAGTGATGTCTGTAAGACTGTGGCAGGAGGCTTTTTCCAGAACAATGTGCAGTTCTTCCCAATTCTATTTTTCCCTCCGATTACTTTGTACACAAATATTTTTACACAGTCTTCCAATAGTGGCATGCTACTACTGGGGTAGAGTATTGCCCTGCTAGCATTGGAATTGACTCGATCGTAGTTGTGTTCAAATTTGCTGATGAGACAAGGTTTTTTTGCTGAACACACTTCAGCAAGCAAGAGAGCTTCTTAGTCCTTAGATGCTATGGTTGGATGCTATGAGTCCCAGAAGAAGATGAATGAGGTGATGACATGCCTTGTGTTCTGAAGAGAGATCAGAACTTATTTCTGGGGTCACCCCCCCTCTTGGTACAGAAAGCGCACAGAGGGCTTTGAAGCAGCACTTTCACCCTATTTGCATTCACTAGTAAATCTGAGACAGAGCTTGCCCCAAGGTTTGTGTAAAAATGCTCTTTTGATGCAACTGTTAACTAGACAATATCTCTGGGAAAATTTGCAGTGGCAGAAAGCAAGCCCTTCCCGGGAAATCTACTGAAACGGTTCAGAAGTTATTCCCATTCACTGTTGCTAACCTCTGCTGTCTAGCTGTCAGATATGTTTGGACCATGCTGAAATAATTTTAAACAATGTACTGATGCTGCACTGTTGAGTAAACATAGGTCTTTTCCATAGGTGTCAAGGAAAAATATTTCTATTGGTAAAAATGATAGAAAACAATAACAGCATGGCAGAAAAAAAAATTACATCAATGGAATGAAGATACCCAGAATTCTTATTTTGTAGTTACACAGAGTCAACATTTTCTAAAGAAGGTTGTGAAACTTATTAAGAAGTAGGAGTACATTCCACGTGACTGGTACACAAGTTAATGTTTCCAACTTACAAAAAACATATTATTAAAAGAAAAATGTTCTGACTTGTAGAAAAGTAACCCATTAGTAATTTTATCAAAGGTAGGATTAGATCAAGTATTCCTACAAGACAGTAGTAGTACTACTAAAAGCCTTTTGGCGTCTATTTAACTACAGGAAACTTGAGAAAGCAGAAGAGTGTCTTTCCCTGCTGCAAGCTGTACTTCCTATTTGCTAGTGCTGCTTCAACATTGTCTAAAGAAAACTTGTCAAAATAAGACTATTATATACAAGCAAATGTATCTATCTATTCCGTTCCAGGTAATTTTAACTAGCAAGTATGAGTCACACACTCCAGTTGAATATTCTAATGCATAAATGTAGTATACCATCACTATAAATGGGAACTCTGGACAAAGGAGCAAATGCAGATGAATTTCAGGGAAGGAAATTATTGGAGAGCTAACTGTAGTCCCTCGACTTCAAAAGAAATGATGTCTGGTAATCCCAACCAGAAACATATAGAACTCCATTTTCAAATGGGTTGCATCTATGGTCCTCTGTTCTTCCTATATGAAGAAACTGTGTTTTGAATCAATCTTCAAAATGGTATGGCTAAAGACCTTAGATGCCTCCGATTTTTTTTTTCCATAAGCAACTGTCTCAAAACCTCTTTAAAGCTGAATTTTTCCCTTAAGATGCCATATTTTAGAAGAGCACCTTGTCATTTAACAGGGTTAAATCAAACATAATTTACAAATTTAGACTAAAAGTAACACTCTTCCTAGTAATCTTTCATTTTTTGCAGCTCAGTGCTAACATAGGCAGCAAAGAAGAGAATGGAACACAGCACTTTCTGGAGCATCTTGAACAAATGCCCTTGCTTATGTTCTAATCATTCACTTCACCAAAATACCTAATGATGAAGAAAAGGTTGTGAAGGCATTACTAGTAGTGTTACATGGTAAGTATGGGTGGGATTTCTCAAGTAGATTTTGTATCACATAAATGATACTTAGCAAACAGCAAATACAGGGGTTTTCTTCAGCTCTCAGACTGATGTTACATGTCAGTAATTTAATAAAAAGATAACAAGAAGGATATTTTTTAACATGTGAAATTAATTACACCCCAACCATGGACATCTGAATCTTATGAATAGACAGTATCTGATTTAGAAAAAAATAAAGAATTATCACCGTTTAAAGAAAGATAGGATCATAAACCCTTTGCTGATGGAACGTAGCCTATTCATTGGTTGAAATGAAGCAGGTACACATGACATATGAAATATTTTTTTGTAGATCAAACATTTATTTTCTAAAGTGATTCTGATAGATAGTGAACTCAACCAACTTAGATATTGCACAGTAGGCAAGGTTACATAACTTGCTCCATCAAGTTATCCCTTGGAATCATCATCCAAGGGGATTTTCCCCTGCATCTGTGAAAATATGCCTACATTTTTCACAATACTTTTGCAGCAGCATTGTTAGGCCTGATCAGCTGGTATGGAGGGTGAATTAACAACAGCAAGGTGACTGGCCAGGCTTCAATGGATTTTGATGTCCCAGATATTTTGAAGACCTGCTTCAGCCCTGCTTGTCAAACACAGCCTTTAAAGGGTGCTAAACAATTGTTCAGGCTGTGGATCACATGAAGAAGTACTTTCTGGTGTCTGTACTGGGCCATATGCTCTTTATTCTCTCCCTCAACTTCTCCATCACCTCTCATCTGTTTCACATGAGCTATGTTCAAGGCTCACAGGCTACTTTTCACAGAATCTTCAGGCCTGATGCAGTAAGAATGATGAATAGAACACAGCTGGGATCAATTTTCCAGTTTGGATAAAATGCATTCTGCACACAAATCCAATGAGAAGGTGTTCCCCCTATGCCCAGAAAAACCTCCACTATACTTGTGTTCTACATAAACAGCAGCTTAATCTGAAAAAAAAGCTTTTCTCTGAGAGTGTCTGAGAGGTTTATATGAAGCACACATATTTGACATATGCAATTTTGAATATCAGAGGAAAAAGAAAAATGGCAAGAAGTTTTTAATGTTACTGGTTTTACTTTTAAATTCCATGCACTTTTTCAAAAAGTGTCAAGCTCAAATGCCCATCAACATATTTTAGTCACCTGTAAGTCAGTATTCATCTAAAATGTGATTCAAATCAAAAGAATTTCAAACCTTACCTCAAAGTTTACATGCCTAGATTTATTATTTCCGACACATATTAGATGAAAGGAAGACATTTTTTTCTGTGGGGTGCTGGAACACTGGAACAGGTTGCCCAGAGAATTTGTTGATATCCCATCCCTGAAAGTATTCAAGGTCAGGTTGGATGGGGCTTTGAGCAGCAACAAAGGAGACTCTTGATGGTAGAGAAACAAAGTCTGAATATAGAAGAAACTCAGATTGAAGTATAGGAGCAAGTTTTCTCTCAGCTCTTGGGGTAAATTCAAAGTTGTACAAAATTGCATTTATCTGTGATTTTCGCAACTGTAACAGGTTCATGAAAACTATGCAGAAGACATCAAATTTTAAAAGAGAGAAGAATTACAGCATAAAATACATGGGATGGGTTTCAACATGGGAAACTCTCTAGAGAGAGAAAATCTCTGTATTTCAACACTTCATCATGTTAGGATTTCATGAAGTGCCAAAGAAGGCGGGAAAATATCATTCAGGACATTGTTTACTGGAGTTCAGCCTGGCCATTAGTAGAAATTGGGTTTGAACAAAATGTAGATATACCACAAACACTTTCCCTTCACTGAAAAATTACTGTTTACAATGAATAAGCAATGAGCATCAAAATTGATTGAAAGCATCTTAAAAATGTAAAGTATTTCATTGTAAATGATCTGTGATCCAAATACTTCTTCTACCTTAGTGATGGACAAAAAAATTCTTCCATATCATGATGGTTTAAAATTGTAAAAACCAATGTTTTCTTCTGAAAAGATATAATCTATTTTTTCCTATTTTTAGAAGAAAATATTCCTAGACATACAATACATGAGAACTAAATAATTTTAAAGAAACAAATGAAATGAAAATACGTAAATATAATTAAATGAAAAGCTGTGTTTTAAATAGGAGGTAGATATTAAAAAGAATTTTTGTACCAGATATTTGAATTATTGCACCAGCTATTTTGCCCACAAAGAGAGGATTTAGCATTTCATTCTTTTCCAAGGTGTTCATGATCTGCTATGCTGACCTCTGTGTGTGCCTAGGTGTGTGTGGAAGGGGGGCATGTGAAGGGGAGTGTGTATGTTTGCTTAACACTTGTTGTGGCAGATTCATGCCTCAGCTCCATCATTTGTTTGAGAAACTTCACAGAGAGTGGATATGAAGTTTAATATCAACAAGAGATCAATTCCCAAATCATCCATTTTACTCTACCTTATAAATCATGTGCTTTGTTGCATATTTTATCAAATATACTTTCAAGCTACATGGAGGAATGAGAATGTGGAGAATCCCTCCTATGTCTTGCATTTTTTATGCAAGTAGATTTTCAAGAAAGCATCATTTCTCTTTTAAATACATCTGGGACAGGCATGATGATGGTGTCAGCCTGTTGGAGTTTTTGTTGTTGGGAGAAGTTGTACAAAAGGATTGGTTTTTACATTGACTAGTTACTGAATCAAGTGCATGAATACATTGGAAATTCAACTGGGCGCTCCTTTATCTAGCAGACTACTTCAAGAACGAGCTTGCAGACTGAAGCTGACTCTTTTTCTCTCTTTTTGTTTCTTTCCTATTTTCTTGGCTTCTTTGCCACTATCTAGACAAATTTAGAACTTATATCCCAACTAAAATTGTTTCATAGTCTGATAATTATGATACATTTTTACAAGGAATTTTTAAAATCTTTGTTAGAGTTAAGAAAGTTAAGGACTTAGGTCTTTTTCTTCCCATATCAATATTCCAATGAAATAGTTAAATAAAGACTAACTCTTTATTTTTATTTTGAACCCAAGTAGATAATTCCCATACATTAGTACATTTTGTGGACCAATATTTGCCATTCTGATGTAAGTTGTCCCTTCTTAACAATATACATTCTGTGACTATGTTGACAACACTATTGGTGAAGATCCTAACTGGTCTTAAACACACATGGGGAGACATTTGCTCAGCCAGTGTCAGTCTTAAGCATGCATATCAGAAGATCTTTCTATAGCTGGGGAATTTTCCCATGGAAGGGATTCAGTTATGGAAGAGACACATATCTCAGAGTTTTACATTCTTCTTGAACACTACTTAAGAAACTTAGATCCCATGTCTATTTGGATCTCTGTCTGCACAGAACTTTGTCATGCCAGTGCTTGAAATGCATCTCTAAGAGAATTCACTAGCACAGAATGAATGAGAGTGGAAGGGGTCAGTGGGGCTCACCAGGTCCAACACCCCTGCTTAAACCAGGATACCTAGAGCCTCTTGCCCAGGATTATATCTGGGTGTACTTTTAATGTCTTCAAAGATCCAGACTCCACCATCTTTCTGGGCAGTCTGTGCCGTGGTTCAGTCACCCTCACAGTAAAAAATCATTTTGTGATTTTCAGAGGCAATCTCCTGTATTTCAGTGTGTGCCCACTGCCTCTTGTCTTTTCACTGAGCATCATTGAAAAGACACTGGTTCCCTCCTCTTTGCACTATTCCTTCCGGTATGTATGTGTGCTGCCATGTAGATAAATGTCAAAAACCTCCCTGAAGCCCAGGCAGACAATATTCCCTTCATCTACCAGGCAAGTTGATTCATCAGGGGAGTTTAAAAAGTTGTTCAGCATGAAGTTCCCCTGGTAAATACATTCTGACTACATTATTTTGTCCTCCTTCATGTGCCTGGCAATGCTTTCCAGCAATAGCTGCTCCATCAACTTCCTGGGGATAAAAATGAGGCTGGCGGGCTTGTACTTTTCCAAGTCCTCCTAGTTATCTTTTTTGAAGATGGGTGACATTTGCTTTCATCCAGTCTTTGGGCACTTTCCTCAGCCACCATGATCCATCAAACATCATTAGGAGTGGCCTCAGAATAATATCTGCTAACACCCTTGAGACCTGTGGCTGCATCTCAACAGGGCCTGTGGACTTCATGGAATACATACCTGTTCAGTGACTATGCCCATAAAAGTTTGCATGGGATAACAGGACATATTAACAGCTACCTGAAGAGTGAGTGAAAAGCTATGGAAGCAATCCAAAAGGACAAAGACTAGAGTTCCCTTTTAAGACAAAGTATCCTATCATGGAGCTGAGCAGCTTTAGATCTAGGGAAGCTTCCCCTCTGAAAGGATGCAGAAGACATTCTTTTACCTTATCCAGTAATAAAATGTATTGACCATTCACTTGCAATAGAAAAAATTAAATTATTTCCAAAATTGTTGCCGCCTAACTAGATAATAATGTACTGGCTGGGTATTCCCCTAACAGATGAGAGCACCTGCTTGATGTCTCTTATGCGTAGATTATTTGAATTAGGTCATTTGAGTGGGGATTACTGGTCTTTGAACTTTCTGATGAATTTGGAATATTTACTGAAGCAAGGACCTGAAGATGAAAACTTCATTTCCCATCAGTGCACTTTAACATCCATGGCTGTAATGCCATTGTTTCTCACCGAGTCAAGAATTTATGACTACAAAGTGGATCAGCTCCAAAAGGAAAGATAAGGGCTGGATAATATTGTATCTTGGTAAAGCTATTTACCTCAAATGAAGTGACTAAATTCTAATCACTCACTGGCCTAAAGCTTCAAGGAGGGGGAGATGGACCAGGTTTCCTTCCACTGCCGTTCTCTTTGTCACCTCAGTGTTTAATAGGGGTTTGCAGACATTCAAAAAGATAGCTTTGCTGAATTCATAAAATTCAGTCTTAAAAATAACTTTTTAGCAGCTGAAATGAAAAGAACAAATAAAATGCAATTAATTCCACGGAAGATTGAAATGATTATTTCTTCATGTTGCATTTGAGGATGTATATTGTGTAAATTTGTCTTGTGTTGTTCTACAGGTTTTTTAACTGGCACACCTTTCTTTATGAATGGACTGCCCTTTCCTAAATACTCTCATATGGAGGAACATGCTTCTGATAAGAAGAGCACTAGGGTGTCTTTACTTGACCTTTTATTTTTACTGATGCTTGGTCCTCAGAAATGAATGGGTTTTTTAAATTGAAATGTGTTACTATTGTTCTCACTGGGTAAGCCACAGACTCTTCCAGTCAGAGCTGTCACTAGTCAGCTATTCTCCTATCTGCCTTTAAGTAGTTGAATGTTCTGGTCTAAAAGTAGCACCTTCTATGTAGCCATGCTCTTAGTTGCCAGTGTCATCTTGAATCCAAACACCCTCCTGCAAGGGCCCACTGGTTCTGTAGTCAACTAAGGGGAAAAAAAGGGTCCATCCATGCTTCCTGATTTAAAATATAAAGGTATATAAAGGTATATAAAGGTATATAAAGGTATATAAAGGTATATAAAGGTATATAAAGGTATATAAAGGTATGGTGTCCCTAAACGATTCTCTGGAGTTGAACACTACTTATCTTTGCTGTGTTTCTTCAACTCACTTGCAAGTCATTCATGTGTTAGGTTATTGTGAGAATTGCTTGGTTTGAAGATGATTAAAAAGGGTATGAGAATACTTTTGTGCCTCTGCTATAAGAATACTTTTCAAATCCATACAAGCTTCCTGCAAATGCAAAAACGTGCATCCCATATTGTTCTAGGTTACAATATAAAAATGTATTATATTCCCATCCTCGAGAGCTGCTGAAACCAGGAGGGGCATTGTTTTTTTCCTTATCTCCTGTTAATGGGCCCATCAATGTCTTGCCATGTGACTCGGAGATAACTCCCTCCAAGAGCCATTTCTGTTTAATGGGTAATCAAGGACCTACCGCATGACTCAGAACAATATCAGCCCATTGTGAGATGTTCTGCCCACGGGGGAGGAGCTAAGGATCCCCAGCTGGATATAATCTGGGTTGTGGGACAGAACGATCAGTCTTTCCACTGGATTCTCAGAGGAATGGCCACCCTTACCTGCTGGTTTTCCAGAGGATGAGAGCTACCTGATGGTTTCTACAGGATCACCACTTCAAGAAGACCCTTTCATCCGGACTGCTGCCACCACCCTAACTAGCAGGGTGTCAGGTTGTATTCTGACTCTGTCAGTGGTGTTTTCTTTTGTATTATTGCATGTAATTGGGTTTTTTCCCCTTTTCCTAATAAATTGTATTTCTGACTTTGAGTCTCACACTGGTTTTGCTTTCAAACCAGAAGCGGTGCCAACCTAAAAACTTGCAAACTTAAAAGTTAACTGGCTGCAGTTTTGATTTCCTTCCTAAATATATCACAGAGGCGCAACCAGCTCTCTAATTGGCTTAGCAGCATGTCTGTTCTTAGTACCAAGCAGGGATTCACTTTGCCAGGCATTGGAGGAAGCTTTGAGAAGCTTTTCACAAAAAATCACTTCTGTGGCTGGCTTCTTCCCTCCCCACCAAAAACCAAGCCATGCAAAACCAACACCTTAACTAATCCATAGTACATGGTAGGCACCCAATAATTTCTTTTAAACAATACTTTACATTTTTTACCAAATGTACTGAAAAGAAATGGATCAATAATATTGATCAAAATACTTCCAGTTCAATAGAAATACTGGGTCATGCAACTCTGGTTTACATACCTATTTTTTGTACAATACACAGAAGCATTTTTCACCTCTAAAGTAATGTTTCCTGATGGTTTGGATCAGAAGATCCAGTATTGCCATGGTGAGATTTTTGTTCTGAAGGCCATAAGCTGTGCTCAGTGTTTTGGGTATATTCTTTGTTGTGCCTTGCATATATTTTGGATAGAAAGCCAGTATAGATGGTGTTCTTGCTGCAGTAGCCATACAAAATAAGGCAAAGCGTCTGGCTGATGTACTGGGGCTGTAGACTATCCACCAGTCACCCAGGGCGCTGAGAATCTCTAAAGGAATATAATATTGGCTCTGGGAGTTTTACAGAGAGAAAGATCCTCATAGCTCTAATGATTTATCTCCTGGAGCTCTGAGGAATATGTTGTAAAGAAGAAGGCTGCTGTCTTTTCCAACAATCTTCCATGCATTCAAGAGGATAATTGAAGTTCTTGTCTGAGAATGAAAGAAATTCTAGTAGTAATCATAGTAATAATTAATCTGTCTGTGCATCACTGATTGAGTTTGGGTAGGTTATATTTTATTTCTTTTTTTCTTTAAATATTACATCGTAAGGTGTTCCAAATTCCTAAATTCTGCTTCACTTAATTTTGTAGGCCAGACTGGTTCATCTTCACTCTGCTGTATTATTGCAGATCATATCTGAATGGATTTTTTTTTCATTTTGAACATTATTACATTTAAACAGAACATTTTGTTTTATCATTATTTTACCAGTTTGCAAGGAAATACACAATTTTGAAGACAGGTGACATGACTCCACTTGTGGTTTTCAATGGAAGAGAAGAATTACTACATTCACAGCAAGAATTACAATGTTCTACATTCACAGCATTGTTTACAATAATATTGCAGCTAGTTTCCAGCAACTTAGGTCAGGTTCTGGAAGCAGGCACCCCTGATAGTATAGAAGTCTAAAAGGTTTCAGTTTGGCTGCTTTTCTTCAACAATAGCTAATATGTCTCAATGTTGTGCTGAATCTTGTTGTACAGACACTTCTTTTGACATCTGAACTCCTTGCTGGACTTCTGTATCTCAGAATCAGCTATAGTGAACCTGTGTTTCCTTATAGCTTTAAGAATTTGGTTCTAATCTATAAAAGCAAGAAAAGGTTGCCATATTAATACAAGATAAAGAATATGTTAAGAAAGCAAATTGGAACAGAGATTTAGTTATTTGATGTTTTTTTTTTTCTTGTTTCTCAATTGAATTTTAGCAGTGGTGGGGTAAGAAATTGTGGATTTTTACAGGTTTGTCTTAGAAGAATTACAGGGGATTACAGGGGAATTTTGGTGAAAGTCTGGCATCTTTTGCAATTTGCCAGATAACAAAGGATTTAGAACAGTAAGTATGCAAGTAATCTTCTGGACCCTTCATCTCCCTTCTTATGACAATGAATACATTTATTATGCTCCTACTTTTATTCCATCAGGGGATTTGATCATGCAAATGTCTAGTCCTTCTTTTCTTGTTTGCAACCACTCAAAGAGCATTAATCAAAACTATTCAGAAGTTCTTGATCTGCAACAGTGACAAGCACTAGACTGGTAAGAGTCAGTGGGCATCAGCTGATCCCCTGTGACAGCACATGGTGGGCTGTTCTGGCAGGACTGATGTTTGAGGGGCTTGAATTCTGTGAAATATAACATATGAGGGATGGGAAAAATGGAAACAGATTCTGAACTTTCAACCCAACACGTGAACAAGTAATAAGGCAGGTAATTTTCTGTGAAAATTTCTTTAGCCCTAGTGTTGTGGATGATGATTACTCTTCCTACCTCCTTTGGCCAGCTACCAGCACAGACACGTTACTCCGCTTATGGACAGAAAAACCAGAAGAAGGGATTTTTGAACAAAACTCCTATCAGGACCTTAGAGTGGTTTTTGCTCCAAAATGTTTCAAGGGAGATCGGGAAGCAATTCCTTTTTCGAGAGTGTGTTGAGAAGACAAGGTTGAAAGTTAAAAACCATGGGTTCTGTTTCTATATATGTTACAGCTTTTGCTTATTATCTTAGTCATGTAATATATATATACTTTGTGCTTTTTTTTCTTTGTTTTTTTTTTTTTTTTTTTTTTTTTTTTTTTGCATGCTTCCTTGAGATAAAAGCATAACACAGAAAAGTACTGTACGGTTAAAATATTTTTGAGATGCCTCATGCTGAAAAACTTGTAGCTACTGCTAAGGCCCATTGGCCAACTCCTGCTTCATTTCTGAGAAGCTATAAAGTTCCCATCTGTATTTTAGTTCTAACGTGTGGGAACTCAGCACATCAGGAGTGATGTGCTGAGTTGCCAGGAGAACCCTTGGGGGTCTCGGAAATCCTGGAATGTTGCCAAGAGTGCTTGGTGGCTTGATTTTGATCCATCCACAGAAGTGACAGCAGTTTGAAGACATGAGAATCACTTTAGAGTGAAGGGTGTAAAAGGGACATGTTTATAGGGTGAAATATAAACTTTAAGGTTTTTGGTACAGGGGGGTTATGGAGACAAGATAGAGGGATCAGGGCGTGTCTCGTCCTTCTTCTTTCTTCTTCTTGTCTTCCATCTCCTGTGGTGATGTTGGCACTTGGGGATGGGTTTATGGTGAAAGTGTACTTGCCAACATGGGGGAAAAGTATTAGAAAATAAAAGTAAATATCATGTACGTAGATTTTAGTATAAAAAGACATGACCGCCCCGTGGGTGGTCACGAGTGCCCTTGGCTGCCTTGCAGATCAGACCTCTGTTGGGCAGACAGAAAATTTTGTAGATAAGAAACAATAAACAATCTGAAGATCGAAAAGCTGACGAGTCCAGACTTGTCCTTTGAAACGCGTGCCACCCAAGAACCACCCTACCCGTGTCCAGGCAGAGACAGACAGCTGAACCCGACATTTGGCGTCCCTGGGTGGGCACCCAGTGGGCGATCCGGGGGGCTACCCGGCGGCGACCGGCAGGGCACTTGCTGAGCCACGGTGAGCTCTGGTGTGCACCTCTCGCACAGGGGCAGCCTTGAAGTGCCGAGTGGGCAGCTCCCGAGCTGGACTCGTTCCCAGGAGAGCACTGATAACTCCTCAGGAAAGCAGCCAGAAAGCAGCCAGGAGAGTCTGAAGACACAGCAGCCACTGAGAACATTGCACTCCACTTCGGCTGAAGAAAGTTCGTAGCAGGACAGCCCGGATCGGAATCGGAAAAGGCGCCTCCGAATCCATCTCCTGTGACCTGCGGGCAGTGACCAGGAGCCTTCGGACTGCTCTGACGACAAATTCGGTGAGAAGGTCAAGAATTAAGAACATGGGGGGTACACTTTCCCAGGAACAAATAGAGACTCTGTCCGACCTACAGGGCGTGGCAGACACACACACTAAGGGGATCCCAAAGAAAAAACTTAGAGAGTCATTGTTGTGGGTGCGGTGTAATTACCCGTACTCAGAGACACGTTTGTTATTTGAAGTAGGTTTTTGGCAAGAAGTTAATAGACACCTATATTTTTTAGCCACCAATGATGATAAAACAGCCTTGAAATTGCTGTCTTCAGCAAGAATTATGTTAGAGGCGACCTCGACTCAATTTAGGGGGTCAGCCAGGCAACAACTTGTTGCGAATCCCACAGGGACAGAGGGAGGAGAGCAAGGCTCGAAACGGAGATTGGCTCTGATCCCGATTGGCCCGGGGGAAAAAGTGCCCGAGAAAGGGGGACAAGGAAAAATGTCATTGCCTTCAGTCCCACCATCCCGAAGACCCAAGGGAACCCCAAAGCGTCCTGAGACCCCAGAGAGTGCAGGGGCTTCAGGCTCCGACTCAGGCACAGATGATACCATTCCACTCCCTGATGAAATGAGGTTTTCTCCCAGCGACATCGAGGAGACAGGTTGCTCTTTGGGAGCGTACCGCCCCGATTCGCAGGAGTCAGAGGGAGAGGAGGTGGCAAAAGTGGCGGAGTCGGGGAGGGGGGTTGAAAGAGAACAAGAGGGAAGGGGGGATGTGCTCTCTCCCGGAAGGCGCGGCGGCGCGGCAGCGGCAGCTGGCAGGAGGGGCACAGAAGTGATGGGGGACACGGGTTCTGGTGTGGCTTTTGCGAGTGCAGCGTCAAGGGCGGCTGCAATCTTGACTGGCGCGGTGCCAAAAGTGCGCGTGACGGGCAAGGCTCCCGGGAGAGCCGGGGAGGGCTGTCAAACCGACGCGGCAGCGTCAGACACTGGTAGCAAGGGCGGGGCGGCTGCAGGGCTCCAGCAGGCTACCGTGGGGGGACGCAGGGGACGCACGGTGGTGACATCAGACCTGGAAATCTGGACGTGGAGATCGGCTCGAATTGCGTCGCGAAAGAGGGTGCCCCCAGGGGGAGGGCCGCGCGCTTTGGCGGGGGGTATGGATACAGCGTCAGAGGAGGAGGAGAGAGGGACAGGAACAGACAATAGGGAGGAGACTTCGGAAGTGGAGCGGGACGGAGACAGTGACATCAGTACAGGGGAGGCAGGGGGCGTTCCCGAAGGCATGCGTGCGCGGGAGGTGCATACAGAGCGAGGACGGGGGCGGGTCCGATCCCCTGTGACGTCTCAGGTGAAGAGGAGGGGCCACACTCGGGGTTCGACATCCCAGGGCTCCACCCCCTCTCCGGTCCCGATGCCTTTAGCCTTAATCCCTATGGTTCAAACCTCTTCCACTCAAAAGAAACATTCAAGTATTCAACCCTCAATGCCAGCTCAGTTAACAGCCATGCAAACTCGGTCTCAAACACGATTGCAAGCGTTGCAGTCTGCTAAGCAGGAACCGATCGAGTTCGTGTCATCATCACGGTCGTCCAGGCAGACGACAGCGCCACCTCGTGGAGGGATGACCACACTGCAGGACATGTCGGACCTGCTCGACAGCGCCACCACATCACCTGCTGGCCAAACTGCAACAATGCAACAATTTTTCCAACGATATATAATAAGAGAACCACATTAAAGAAAACAAAAACAACAACACAACAAAAGGATAATTTTCCATCAACTTCAGGATCATATGAAGTTGAAGACAGCTCAGATGAAGCACAGCCTCAAGGAGAAGAAATGATACACATTACAGCAAGAGAGGGAATTCCAGCATGGATGCTTTCAGCAGCGGAAGCAGCAAGAAATCTTCTGCAGTCTTTTGATGCAGCAAAAAGAACGCGTTCAAGAGAACCTCAAGTTTCTTTTTCAGATTTAGGAGCAAGACTGAAAACCTCAAGTCAAAGAACATGGAGCGAAGGATCACCAAGAGCCTCCACGACTCCATTGTGCAGGCAATGGCCAATGGAGTTTCCAGAGGAGGAAGGAGAACGACTGATAGAACCAATAGACTGGAAAGAAATTAGAAACGAATTATCAAAAGAAAAGGGTCTGATCAGAGGATCAGGAGACATAATAATGCCAGTGACATATGATGCACAAGGTCAAAATCCAAGGTGGGAAAGGTTGGGTCATGAAGTGATCAAAGACTTATCAAAGGCCATTCAGAACAACAGTCTGAATTAATAATTCTTCAAACAGCTCCTGAAGGGTGTCAGGTTCGGCTGTCTGTCTCTGCCCCGACACGAGTAGTGTGGTTCTTGGGTGGCACGCGTTTTAAAGGATGAGTCTGGACTCTTCAGCTTTTCGGTCTTCAGGTTGTTTATTATTTCTTATCTACAAAATTTTCTGTCTGCCCAACAGAGGTCTGATCTGCAAGCAGTCACAGGCACTCTCTGACCACCCACGGGGTGGTCATGTCTTTTTATACTAATATCTACGTACATAATATTTACCTTTATTTCCCAATGCTTTTCACCCATGTTGGCAAGTGCACCTTCACCATAAACCAATCCCCAAATGCCAACATCACCACAGGAGATGGAGGACAAGAAGAAGGAAGAAGAAGGACAAGACACGCCCTGATCCCTCCATCTTGTCTCCATAACCCCCCTGTACCTAAAAAACCTTAAAATCTATATTTCACTTTCTAAACGTGTCTATTTTACACCTTTTACTCTAAAGTGATTCTCTTGTCCTCAAACTCTTGTTATTTCTGTGGATGGATCAAAATCAAGCCACCAGACACTCTTGGCAACATTCCAGGATTTTCGAGACCCCCAAGGGTTCTCCTGGCATCTCTGAACATTAGGAATGATGTGCTGAGATCCCACAGAAGGGGACATTCAATACGTATGATTTCACGCCATTTGACATTCGATGTCTTGCGTCAATGATTCTCACTGACACACAAAGTCTTATCTGGGACAGAAGATGGAGAAGATATCTCACAGAGTTGAGAGCCAGCTATCAAGGTGGGCCAAACGCAAACCTCACAGAAGCACAGTTAGCAGGAGATCCTCCAGATAATCCAGTGGAGCAAACAGCACGGCTTCCACGACAGGTGTTGAATGACATCAAAGAAGCAGCACGCAAAGCGATCCTGCAGATTGCTCCGGCGGGAGTTCCAGACATCCCATTCTCATGCGTCAGGCAAGGTCCCATAGAACCATTCTCATCTTTCATAGATCGACTCTTGCAAGCTGTGGATCGACAAGTGACGATTGACGAGGCGAAGCAACCTCTCATGGAAAGTCTAGCTTTCGGCAATGCCAACCCAGATTGTCAACAAGTCATCAGCGCAATGCCAAGACAGCCATCCTTAGCAGAGATGGTGGAGGCATGCAGCAGAGTGAGAACACCTCAGCATGTCGCGTCGATCGTGAGGGATAGAGAGGAGAGTGGGGAGAACAGATAAGAAGAAACCCGGAGAAGCAGTCAGAAGATAAGGACAAGGTAGTTGAAAAGATGCTGAAAAAGGTACTCCAACAACAGAATGAAAACATAAATAAAGTTCTTGCAACCATCCAAAAGAAGAACAATCCATCGGGAAGACAATGCTACAAATGTGGGGCGTTTGGACACTTGAAAAAGAATTGTCCACAAGCGCATGCACAAGTGCAGACACAAAAACCTGCAAAGCCACTTTGTGCGTGGTGCAGAAGAGGAAGACACTCTGTGAAAGAATGTTATTCCCAGACAGATGTAGAAGGGAATCCTTTACCACTTCCGGGAAACGGGAGAAAGAGCGCGCCAGCAAACCGTCAGCACGTGGTGACACAACAACCAACAAGACAGTCATCGGAGATCGTCAAGCAGACGCCCTCAGCAAACTCCTCAGTCGATTCTCAAGTGGCCCAGAACTCCTTCCACCAGGAGCACAGTGCACACTGGCAACTTCCAAATTAATTTGCTTTCTGGATGAAAGTCATGCAGAAGTTCCAACAGGGATCCGCAGAGATTCATACAAAAAACAAGATTTCTTAATAATAAGACAAGACAGAAGCAGAATCCTTAGACTTATTGTTTATCCATCAGTTGTTTCTGCAGACAAAAATACGGAATTGACAGTTCTAGCAAAAGCACTTCGTCCACCATTGACCGTGGTGGAAAACACTCAGATCGCGAGAGCTTTTGCTCTGCCACCACACGCCATTGAAGAAGTCATGTCAATCTTCGATGAAGAAGGGCTTCCTTTGAGGGAACATGTTGAAATACATACCACATAGATAAAACACATAGGTCGAGATCGACCCATGCTCACATGCCAATTAACTTGTGGAGACAGAACAATAGAAGTCAGAGGCATGCTTGACACAGGGGCAGATGTCACAGTAATATCCTACATCTTTTGGCCTCGCAACTAGAGCTTGATCGCGCCCTTGAGATCTCTCTCAGGCATAGGGGGAGTTTCTCTGTGTCTGCAGAGTGAGAATGCCATCGTTGTCACGAGACCAAGAAACAAGGCAGCGATCATTCGTCCTTTCGTTGTGCAGAAACCAATCACAGTTTGGGGATGAGATCTCTTAGCACAATGAAGTACGAAGATCGAAGAAGATTTTTAGTTGGGGTCACTGCGGCACTCGCCACATTGAAGTTGACTTAGAAAACGGATGATCCAGTCTGAGTAAATCAGTGGCCCCTGGAGCGAAAAAAGTTGAGTGCATTGAAAACCCTAGTCCAAGATCAGTTGCAGAAGGGACACATCAAGCCAACAAACAACCCTTAGAATTCTCCAGTGTTCGTCATCGAACAGAAGCTGTCAGGCAAATGGAAGCTGTTGCACGATCTCAAGAAGATCAATGAAGTTCTTGAAGACATGGGACCGCTTCAGCTGGGTCTTCCATCTGTTTTGATGATTCCCAGAGATTGGCCGCTCGTGGTCATTGACCTCAAGGACTGTTTCTTCAGCATTCTGCTTCATCCAGATGATGCTCCAAGGCTTGCCTTTTCAGTTCCAAGTATCAACAAAGAAATGCCTCTGCAGCAGTACTATTGGGTGGTCCTTCCTCAAGGCCTCAAGAACTCACCGACAATCTGCCAATGGTACATGGCACGAGCTTTGTCACCAGCGCGGAAGAAATTCCCATAGGTGAGAATCATTCACTATATAGATGATTTGCTCATTGTGGCATCGACACAACAAGAGCTGCAAAAGGCTCGTGACTGTGTGATTGCAGAAGTGCAAAAGGCAGGTCTAGAAATCAGTGTTTCAAAGATTCAGGAGATTGCGCCTTAGAAATATCTAGGGTAGAAAATCTCAGAGAAAACAATAAAGCCTCAAAAGATGAAAATCAGCACAAAAGTCAACAATCTGCATGATTTACAACAACTTCTAGGGGAAATCAATTAGATGAAGTCGATTTTGAGAATCACAAACAGCGACATTCCAGCATTGCTTAATCTCTTGAGAGGAGATGCAGACATTTGATCTCCCAAAACGCTCACAGAAGAAGCGAAAAAAAGAGTTGGAAAAAGTTACAGATGCCATTCAGAAGAGACAGGCACATCGATTTGTTGAATCGTTGCCTTTCCAATTAGCAGTGTTGAGAAAGAAAGCACAATTCCATGGTTTGATCTTCCAATGAGATGCGTCTCAGAGAGATCCTTTGATAATCATAGAGTAGATTTTCTTACCGTATAAGCCTTCAAAGACAATTCTGACAGATTTAGAGATGGCAGCACAGATCATCATAAAGGGGAGAACAAGATTATTGACAATGGCGAGACGAGAATTTTCAAAGATTTATCTACCTTTAAAGAAAGATTATTTCGATTAAGCGATGCAGAAATCAAAAGATTTGTTAATTGCATTGTTAGCTTTTCCAAGAGCTTGCACAATCAACTTTCCGCAACATAGAATGTTGCAGTCACAGATATGCTACAGAGCAAAGCCAAAAATAAGTGAAGAACCTCTGGACAGGATCACAGTGTTCACTGATAGCTCAAGAAAGACACACAAGTCAGTAATCACATAGATGAACTCAACGACAAGAGAATGAGAATCAAATGTAAAGACGGTTCAAGGCTCTCCGCAAATTGTGGAATTGGCAGCTGTTGTCCGAGCATTTCAGTTGTTCCAACAACCGCTCAATTTGGTCACAAACTCTGCATACATTGCAAGTGTAGTCAAGCGATTGGAAGGTTCGCTCTTGAAAGAAGTCAGCAACGAAGTTTTATATTCCTATCTAGCAAGCATGAAACAGTACTAGAAAGCAAGAAAGAAGAATATTTCATCACTCACATCAGAGCGCACACAACACTTCCAAGATTTCTAGCGGAAGGGAATGCTCAGGCAGACAGATTGACAATGCCCATTTCACAAACACTTCCGGACATTTTTGAGCAAGCACGACTGAGTCATGCATTTTTTCATCAAAATGCGCAGGCGCTGATGGAATCCTTTCGTCTCACAAAAACTCAGGCAAGGGAAATCATTAGTGCTTGTCCAGATTGTCAACTCGTGCAAACACCTGCTTCAACAAGAGCAGTCAACCCATGAAGACTGCAAAGTCTTCAGCTGTGGCAAACAGATGTCACAAAATATCCATCATTTGAGAGACTCAAAAATGTTCATGTTTCAGTAGATACATTCTCAAGGGCAGTCTTTGCTTCAGCACATGCAGGGGAAACAGCAGAACATGCTTGTCGACATTTTTTACAAGCGTTTGCATCATTAAGTGTACCTCAAGAAATAAAAACAGATAATAGTCCACCATATACAGGCAGGGTGCTTGACAGATTCCTGAAAAGATGGGGTGTCAGACACACATTTGGCATTCCACATTCACCCACAAGTCAGGCAATCATTGAAAGAACACACCACACCCTGAAATCCCTTTTGGACAGGGAGAAAAGGGGGGAGCCAGAGGCGACACCACACATGAAGTTAAACAAAGCATTGTATGTGTTAAATTTTCTTAAGAGTTCGTCTTCTGAACCCAATCCACCAATCGTGAGGCATTTTTCAAACAGCTCTCAGGCAAAACTAAGGGAGAATCCTTTGGTTTTGATCAGAAACCCAGAGACAAGACAAATAGAAAGTCCTTTCAAACTAATCACTTAGAGCAAGAGTTTCGCTTGTGTTTCCACAAGGCGAGGTCTGAAGTGAGTGTCAGTGCGACACGTGAAGCCATTTCAGACAAGAGAGCAAGAGAGCACAGATCCCAGAAGCAGAGAAATGAGCACGCAGACGGAAGAAGAAACTCAAGTTGTAAGCAACGACACAGAAGAGAGACAAAAAGAATAAAAACTTTGGGGGTTTTTCCTTTGTGGCTTAGAGTGAGAGCGTGACAATGATTTTTCATAAAGATGAAGTCATGAGCTTCATGATGCTCATGCTTTCATCTGTTGCTTTAAGCAATGGAGCAAATCTACCCATCAATCAACCAAAACAAAATGTTTAAGAAACTTTAGCCCAGGCAGCGAACTTAGAAAGTATCTGCCTGACACATTCGAAACCAGGGAAACCATTCACAGCATGCATAGTTAAGTTGCCAGTGGACGAATAGCAAATTCCAGGGCATTCTCCAATGGAGATTTCGCAAGTCATCAAAGATCCTCTGAATGAATGGTGTGCTTGGACACATCTTTTACCTGTGGCTTCTACCGAACCGCAAGAATTAGAAATTTTCGAGTCCACAACAATAGAACTATGCATGAAATTCGAAATTTCGAATGTGTCAAGGACAAACAAAAGCATTGATGTCACTCCAAATCACAAATTTTATAGAAACGCGTCAGCTTGGTGCAATCACACCGAGACGACAGCCAAAAGATTAATCCAGGTCCCAGTGCAATTGCCACGTGAGTTGTTTTTAATTTGTAGAGACAGAATTTGGCACGGCATTCCTGCAAATGCCAAGGGAAGTCCATGCAGCATTAAGAAGATTTCGATGTTATCACCAGATTTGAAAGTATTGAGAGAGCAAAAACACAAAGAGAAAAGGTCCTTGAAACATTACAGTGCAAACTGTGATGATGAAGTATACACCTGAGACAAAGCAAAGAGAATTGCAGCAGCAATTTTCTCACCTCAGACAGCGTCGGGGGTGGCCTTGACTCAACTAGACCACATGAGTTGTTGGTTGAGCAAGCATGCTCAATCAGTCTCTCTCACTTTGAGTGATATGTTAAAAGACATAAGTAGTGTGAGAGAAGCAACTCTTCAAAACAGAGCAGCAATCGATTATCTATTGCTTACTCATGGACATGGATGTGAAGAGTTTGAGGGAATGTGCTGCATGAATCTCTCAGATCATTCAAGATCAATTCATGAAAGTATTCAAAAAATAAAAGACAGTATAAAGAAACTCGGCAAAATCACTGAGTTATAGATTGATGATGTAGCGAGATTTTTTGATCTTTCTCCCTTATGGAGAGGGTTTTTAAAAATTAGATTTTATATTCTAATAATTCTCTTAGTCCTCATGCTCATCGTCCCATGCATCTTTTTATGTGTGCGACGTGTCATGAGTCAAGTTGCCAAAGAAGTCTTCTTGGTGCAAACAGAAGGGGGAGATGTGGGAACTCAGCACATCGCTCCCGATGTCCAGAGTTGCCAGGAGAACCCTTGGGGGTCTCAGAAATCCTGGAATGTTGCCAAGAGTGCTTGGTGGCTTGATTTTGATCCATCCACAGAAGTGACAGCAGTTTGAAGACATGAGAATCACTTTAGAGTGAAGGGTGTAAAAGGGACACATTTATAGGGTGAAATATAAACTTTAAGGTTTTTGGTACAGGGGAGTTATGGAGACAAGATAGAAGGATCAGGGCGTGTCTCGTCCTTCTTCTTTCTTCTTCTTGTCTTCCATCTCCTGTGGTGATGTTGGCATTTGGGGATTGGTTTATGGTGAAAGTGTACTTGCCAACATGGGGGAAAAGTATTAGAAAATAAAAGTAAATATCATGTACGTAGATTTTAGTATAAAAAGACATGATCGCCCCGTGGGTGGTCACGAGTGCCCTTGGCTGCCTTGCAGATCAGACCTCTGTTGGGCAGACAGAAAATTTTGTAGATAAGAAACAATAAACAATCTGAAGATCGAAAAGCTGAAGAGTCCAGACTTGTCCTTTGAAACGCGTGCCACCCAAGAACCTACCTACCCGTGTCCAGGCAGAGACAGACAGCCGAACCCGACACTAATGATCTGTTGTTATGGTGGGGATGCAAATTAAGAATAACCATTTTTGAGTCTGTAGGGATGTATTTTCCATTTTGTAGCTGCCTTTTCAGTCTCTGAACCACTAATGATAAAAAGGAGAAATATCTACACTGTTTTCAACCTGTGGACCATCCACTACTGTCCATGTGCTCAGATTCAAAGGCAAACAATCCTGTCTGGCCTCATTGGGAGGAATTATTTGAATTCAAAATGCTAGACTAGTATTTGATTTCCACCAGCACAGTTCATTGGCCAGCTTCTATCATCTGCATTTCAATATTTAATCCTCCTCTATGTTTACTGTGCAAAGGTCTTTCAGAATGATGGTGTGCCCCACTGTCTCACCAGCTGTGATGTTTGCACCAAGTCTCCCTCAGATAGGAGCCATAGAAAAGGCAAGCCAGGTCAGTGATTTCTGTTGCTAACTTGCAATACCCTCAAATCAAAGCTATTTAGCCTAATTTAAGGCTGAAAAAGAACATGCCTTCAAAGGATTCAAAAAATCATCATTCAATACTATGGTTCAGTATCCAGGTCTAGATCACCTCCCACAGGCTGAGAGAATTAGGGCTGTTTAGCCTGGTGAAGACAAGGTTGCATGGAGACCTCAGAACACCTTCTGGTATCTGAAGGGAAACAGGAGATGGACTCTTCATTAGGAGCTATGGAGACAGGACAACGGGCAATGATTTCAAACTGAAAGGGGGCAGGTCTAAATTAGAAGAAATAAGGTTTAAATTGGGATGAAATTCTTCCCTGTGAGGGTGGTGAGGCACTGGCACAGCTTGCCCAGAGAAGTTATGGACACCCCAACCTGGTGTTCAAGGCCAGGCTGGATGGGGCTCTGAGAAACCTGGGCAAGTAAAAGGTGTCCCTGCCCATGTCAGAGGGTTGGAACTAGATGGCCTTTAAGGTCTTTTTGTACCCTGGCCATTCTATGATTCTGTGATTCTGCTATGGTGGTGTTCAGGACAAAGCATGTTTTGCATGTTGGCCATGTCCAATACACCATTGGTTCCAGGTGCCATACACTAGCTTGCTCCCTGAAAATTCTGTCAGAATGAACAACATATATATTTATATATATATATATATATATATATATTTATAAAACACATAATAAATGAACAAAAAGTTTTTTATGAGATTGTTGTGAAGTTTCATTTGGTTTTCTTGTTTGCTCATGAGGCTGACGGTCCTTGTGTCAGCTGCCTCAAAGGCAGCTTGTGCCTCCTCCTCCCTCTTTCAATTTCTTTCTGTCAACAATTTAATGTCATTTTCCCTTTCATACCTGAAAATCCCTGCATGCTTCTGGGTTTTCTCCTTTTTCATACAGATCTTCTTCCATCCTTGACAATCCATACTTTTCATAACATAAGGGCACGCTTGTAGGCATAAAAGACTTTCATCCCTTATTATATTGATGGGAATTTAGTTAATAGCTTCATGTCTTTTCATAGAAACAATAGGGAATTGATAGTTTGTTCCCTAAAGTACATTAGGAAGAGAAGGAAACATTAATCATGCGGAGTGGAAAAGTTGTTATCTATTTTCTTCCAAGAACTACCCCAAAAGATGCAGGAGGGGATGAAGCCTGGCTAGATGAGTTTCCCTTCTAATGGAAGGAAACTACCATGCCACTAAGTGCTCTGTGCTGAGGTCTCAGAAGAATAGGGAAGCATATGTGTTTGTAAAGTGGAATGCTGGTCAGGCACTTTCCTCTTTAGAGCAGCGTGTTCCATGCCAAGCACACGACAAAGAAACAAATGATGAGTATGACTCTGCGTTCAAATCCTGCAATGTTCCCAGAAGTTAATTTCTCTCTTCTATAGGGCTGACTTGTATGAAGGTACACAGTGAAGTGTACCAAATGTCTACTTTTCATTTACATGTTTGCTCTTTGTCTAATAATAACCTTAACTATAAAAATAATGGTTGCTTTCCTCACTCAGACATCTACACTCCTGTGGTTTTAATCCAGCTGATAGTTACCCATCATTGACAACAAGCTTGCTATTAGGTCTCTGATGACACAGATACAATACATCAGGTCTCTGATGATACAGATACTGGTTTGTTTGCCAGTAACAAACCCATTGCAGTATCAGCTTCTAGACACCACCCTACCCATGCAAAGTCTTCCTTCTTCAACCAATCTACACTTGTTTCATTCATGGAAAGATTAATACATGAAGCAAGAAATTGCTGTGCTATTGAAATGTGCCCTGTCAATGCCATTTCCTTCTCTCCAAGGAGCTATAAATATGTGGGAAAGGCAAAGTTATTGCAAAAAGGAAATTAATTGCCACTGTGAAGATTAATATTCTAATAAGAGGCCACTCTTTGCATAATCACAATTATTCTGCAGGAGATTTTCCTTTCCTTATGTGTCTCTGCCTTACTGTCCAAACATTTGACTGAGGAATACTTTTGCTTCTTAGTTTTGGTTGGGGGTTGCTGTTACATTGCTCTGCATCAGTGCTTCCAGACTCCACTCTGTGCCATTGGAGTCCCTGGCTTGATAGCAGGGACCTATAACCTTCCAGCCTGGGCTGTAGGTATCTCATTAGTCAGGAGTTGGGCTGTGTGAGGATCAGACCAAAGGAGCTGTCTAGACCCGGGAATTTTGAACTCCCTATAAAAGTAAGCTCTGAACAATAAAACAGGCTGTTTGTCACAAGGACCTTTGGAATGTGTATCATCTCCATCTCCAAGCCACACCCCTCACCATAACACCACTCTGCTCTCACTGCATATGTTTGTGTGAGCATACACGTCTCGTTGATGACACACAAACTTCTGTCTACATGTTCCATAGCTGGGACACTCGTTTTTTTCTTAGTCAGGCAGTGTTTGCATGATCTAGCCAGAAAAAGCCCACTTATGAAGACACTGAAAAGCACTCCACTTGGAATTTCCTGAGAGAACTGGAAAAGGTGTGAAAATTGGAAAGATAGAAATCTTCACAGACTCAAGAGGGTTTGATTTACAGCCTAAGAAGAAGCCTAGTTTGATGTGAAAGCAAGGTACACAGACATTGAACAGAGAAATCATCAACTTATGTTTCTATAGTTATAAGTAAGAATAGCTCTTAAGTAAGTAAGAAACTGTATTAGATAAGATAAAGGGTTTTATAGTATAGTATTGTAGTCATGTGATTGTAACAGAATAAGCTGAGAATTTAGATATTGTAATAGAGACATATATGTGTACATGTAATCAGACCTTTTTGGGCAAAAGTATCCACATTGAAGTAGAAAGAAGTGAAGGTGACAGGTTAGAAAAGCAAAACATACTCTCTGACTGTCCATTGGATTAGATTCTCACCTGTGAATGAGCTCTTTCTCGATTTCTGCAATGAGGTACACTGCGCACAACATCCCGGTATTCTGCCGCTTCATTCTGTGATCTGCACAGAACTGAAGCTCAGCAAAAGCATTCAGCTTTGCTACTTTTTGGCGTCTGTGCTGCATGAATGCATTGTGACGTCCCTCCGGATCTTTTGTCCTTGTGAGGCTGTAACATGCGCATCAGTACTTCAAGGTAAGATGGAGTAGGCAGAGAGCACTGCGAACTGACAGCAATTTGCAGGTTGTGTAGGAAAGAGGACTGCCCCTTGAATGTGGTTACAAATACAAATTTCCACCAGTTTCAGGGGTATGCTCCAGCCAAGCTTATTGTCCTGGCACATTTTCTCTCTGTGAAATGCTTTCTGGTATGATTCAGATGACAAGAGACGCAGAATACAGGGCTACGTAATGCTGAGAATGTAAGTGCCTGGCTCGAGTGTCTTTTGGCAGAAGCAGTGCACTAGAGCCCTTGGCTGCTGCCACAATGATCTGTGCAAGAAATAGATGCCTATTCCCCTCCAGGAGAGTAAAAGCAGGACTAGTTACAAGAGTCAAAGAATGAAACTACAGAGCACCAGGGTGGTGCCTGCGGCATATTGGCTGTAAAAGAAGCGTGGCTGTTACCAGCCTACCGACTGAATTCACAGTGGCAGTGCTAAAGATTAAAGTTCAGCGAGAGCCTACTTGTGCTGCTACCTATGCCTCTTCCAACCCTTCTGTGGAAACAACTGCACCTACCTTTAGGTTCCGAGATCCAGAGAACACAATGGTAGATGCAGTGGAGAAGGGAAGGACAGAGTGCACTGGTGAGTTTGATGTGGCTTACATGGGGCAGGTGGAAGGTGCAGCCCAAGGCTTGCTTTTATTTCTAGAGCCTTTTTCTATGCAAACAGCTGCTGGACATTTGCAACAAAGATGTGAGAGTGAAAAAGTGACAGCAGGTCTATCTGGGAAAGAAGATACAGGACATTGTGCACAGTTTAAAAGCTGTTAAGAAAAGGAGCTACTTTGAGAACATCTCCTGTCTTGACACTTCCATCTGCATGACCTCTAGCTGCTTGGACATGACCACAATGAAAGAATGTGAAAATATTTGTGCTGCGAATTTCAGTTTACAGAGGAAAGAGGGTAGGTTGGCAAAAGCCTTCTGTCCTGGCATATCTGTCAGTCAGAAGTGCAGCTGAAAACGCTTGGCTGTAACAATAGTCTCTGCCACTCTGAGAGAATATGCTGATGCTATATATATAGTTGAGAGGGAACATGCGATTCGCTAGTATGTTTGGTTTTGTTGACAGACTACAAAGGGACTGTTATGGCTTGCACTGCCTTTTTGTTGTAGGACTTTTTCTTTGAGAGCAGCTGCTGGACATTTTGAAGCTGTTTGGGATCTTCAAGAGTTAGAGTGCAAGATGGTACATAGATCTTGAGGGAAAGTGCGTATCTCCAGGGAGCTGGATGCAGTTCAGTGGGTGCAAGTTTCATGTTGAGCAGCTGATGGCCCAGAAAACATTCTAAAAGGAAGAGGCCATGCTGAAATTGCCTTTTATTTTGAAGCTTATAAACTGTGCAGCCAACAATTAAATAATTCCTCTTCCTTCTCTGCTACATGCAGGATCCCATTCTGTCAGTGCCCAAGAGCCAGGATCCACAGCAGAGCTCTTGCCTCCACACTGCTCCCACACGAACAGGGCTGGGTTAGAAAAGTGCTTGTCTTTTTCCTGGGCACTGTCAGTGCTCATCTAAATAACCACACCACAGCATTGTCAACTCACAAAACCAGGACACGCACCGAGCCCAGATCGAAACCACCCCCAGGACACAGCCAAGTCAGAAACGTCCCTGCTCTCAAATCAACTGTGTTGGGACAAAAAGATTTTGCCAGTCTTCTCCTTCCAAGCAGATACTCTTCTTTGGCCCACACTCAAAGGCCAACATTAACTCCTCTGCCCTAACAAACCTTTTCAGTCGTGTGGAGTCTGGTAACAAACTTGAAAACATTGGCCAAAAACAGAGCTCACAAAATTGTTGGTGGAGAAAGCTCTTTGCTGCCTACAATTTCAATTGCACCCATTAAACTAGAAACACACACCCTGCTATCACCACTTTCCTTCTCAGCTCTAGGTACCACCATAAGCCTTCAATCTCTCAGAGTCAGGATCCAAATGGGATGGCACCAGGGACTGCTCACACGCTAAAGCTACAAGGAGCAAAAACCTGTCCTGGAGAGGCCTGGCCTCTTCATTCCCACTGACAGTTCAACAACTTTAACCCAGAGAACTGCCTATTGGGAAAAGTCTCTCAGTTCACTGAGACCATCCAAAGTGCCCATCCAAACTTGCTTTCTTTGCCAAAGACAGGAACTAGAAGCCCATCTCAAAAGAAGCCATGGCTTCCTCCAAAACCCAAAACATCCAGGGCCTGATCCTATATGAAGGTGTCAGAACACTGCTATTGGGCATTACCTGTGCGGGGCACTAGATCCACTGCACGCTAAGACCCAGCACAGCTGCTTACCTTGTCCAAAAGAAGTGTGCTGGCAGAATTTCAAGAAGGCTGCCTCAAGGAAGTGGAAAACACATGCCAAATGGATTCTTTCAGGAGGGATACTGCCTTCCAAAGATGGACACTGACTCCATGATTGTACAAATTGAGTCAGTGCTTCCACACCAAGTAGGCCGGGATAGAAAGTTGCTGCCGTCCTTAAGCTGCACAACACAGCTTCTTATCTGCACCTCCAACACTGAGGCTAAGTTCTTTCCTTCCCATGAGAAAGCATTGCTGTTCTCCTTCAGGAACTTACTGAGCAAAAGTTGCATACCACGTCCGGTACTGACTGTCCAACAATGGCTCCTACACAGAAAGGACCAGGACAGAAATGTCTTGCTGGACTATACCTCCTCATGGTACCTTATCAGCTGCCCTAGCAACATTGCCACCCTATCTTTTACTTCCCAAGGAAAGGCACTCACTTGGCTTTGCCTTGCCTCCAGTACCATGCCTAGTTTTCCTCCCCTCCCCTCCCCTCCCCTCCCCTCCCCTCCCCTCCCCTCCCCTCCCCTCCCCTCCCCTCCCCTCCCCTCCCCTCGCTTTGCTTGCCTATGTCTGCCTTGCCTAGACCTACAAATGACTTCCTGGCCTTGTCAACTGCTCTTTGCCTCGCCTTCCATGCAGGTAAGGCAATGCAAAGCAAGTGTAGGCAATTGTAGGCAAGTCAAGGGAGAGGTTGAGAAGGCTGAAGCTGAGAGGAGAAAGCAAATAGAGTGGTAGGTGAGAGAAGTCCCAGAAGTTAGAGGCAAGGCTGGGCATAGGAAGTAATGGTAACAGGAAGGGCTTGGCCTTGCCTAGAAAAACTGTAGGCAGGTCAAATGTGGGGCATGGGCATGCATGGGGATGCAAAGCAATGGAGGGTCAGCAAGGCAAAGCAAGGAAACTGTTAGGTTGCCAAACCAAGGCAAGTGGCAGGTCCATTCAAAGATTGCTGGTACACAAAAGTGGCCAGGACAAATCCCTCTTTCCAGCCTTGATCTTGCAGGGGCCATCTCTAATCTGCACCTGAGACACCTGGGTTTCCTGCTTTCTTTTGTATGCAAAAGAACTGTCTTTCTGCTCCTGAAGCCCAAGGGTGAAAGATTAATTTTGTGTCCAAAATTCAAGACATGTAAGGATAGATGTCAGAAGAAAGCTGTCAGGACACATAGGTGTGCTTGCACGTGACCTCCTCCAGGCTTCCTCTCACATGCTCCTGAAACGCTGGGGCTTTGAGAAAAAAAAAGCCAGTGGAAGCCTGGAGAATCCTAGGAGAAGCAGGCAGGGCAATGCAAGTTGCAGAAATTCCACAAAAAGAGAGGTGGTGAATTCCAGGTGGGGGACTGGTGAGCAAAGTAATGCAAGGCAAGACAAGTGGTGACTTTGCAAGGCAACACAAAGGAGAGGGAGGCAAGGCAATAAGAGTCCTAGAAGGAGAAGGAAATGAAAGATTGTAGCTGGACAAATGGGAAGGAAAAGCAGGATAGGTGAGAAAGTCAATGCAAGGCAGTGGATTGGTACGAAGGACAAGGGAAGGACATGCACGGGTCAGGAAGGCAAAGGAAAGGAAAGGAATGGTCAGGAATGACAAGGAAATGCAAGGTTGGGTAGGAAAGGCAAGGCAATGTAAGGGAGGGGTAGGCAACACAATGGGTGTCTTAAGAGGAAATGTCCATGCATGGCAAGGCCAAGAGAAAAGTGGTAGAGAAGCCAAGGTGTGGGATAAGTGAATGAAGCTGAGAAAGAAAGAAAGTGCATAGCTCTCTTGTGTATGTGTGTGTGTGTATGAAATTTGCAGGATGTAAAGCAGAGAAAGCTGTCTCTTGATGGTAGAGTGAACGTGTAATGTATGTTATGAAATAATTCATGCTTATAGAGAAAATGTATTTTTTAAGATTGTGAAATCTAAATGAATCTCTGACCACAAGCAGCCCAAAGACAGACGTCTACTTGAATTCCATGATTCCTGAAGGTGGCAGGAGAACAATACTCAATGAACTTATGAATAGACCTGCCCAGCGTGATGATTGCTGCTATCCCGAGTGATTGGAAGATGCCCAAGGACAATCATCACCCTGTTGATACCATCAATCAAGATAGCAGGAGTTGCCAGAAAGATACATCTGAGTACGCAACTTTCCCGACACAATTAACACCAGCTATCAAACAGGAAACAGCGATTGTCCAGCTCTGCACAATGAAAGAAACAGTCTTGAATATGCAGAGTTAGAAAAGAAACTGGGACTCCTCTGCCTCAGGCATAAAAAAATGTATAAAACAGCCCTACAAAAGGTGGCACTCGCGAACGGGGGAAGATCTGATGCGATAGAGGTCGGATCCAGGTTCACCCAGCGCCGATCCCAGGCTCAATGCTGTCTCTTTGGTTGTGGTGGTTTTGAGGACTGTATTTTGGTCGTGGAAAAAGAAAATAAAATCTTTTTGCATTTTGATAAATTGGCTTTTCGATTGATCATTTATAACAAACGGATATTTTCAAAGGTAAGCGGCAAGGTCCAAGCAACTTTTTCATCCTGGCACATCTGTGTGTGTGAGGCATAGCCAGAAACTTCTCTGTTTAGATTCAGACTGCAAGCAGGACACAGAATGTGACAGTGCTAATAGCTGAGCAGGAAAGCACATAACATTAGCATGTTTCAACAGAGGCAGTTTGTGTGATAAGGAGATGGATGCATGGGACAATACACTCAACTGAGAAGCAAAGTGCAATGCCTAAGTGCATGCTCTGAAAATAAAAGGCTGCAAGGAAAAGGCAAAGTGACAGGTCAGTGAAAGCTTTCTGTCCTGGAGCTGTTTGAAGGTGAACTGCTGTTTGGTTTCACTAAGGACTTGGCAACATTGAGAGGATGTGCTTTTCCATGTAGCTGAGAAGGAAAGTGTGAATCACTGGTACGTCTGGCAGAGTTTGTAGGCTGCAAGGAGAAAGTAACGGCCAGGCCTAGCTTTTGGCTGTGGCACTTGTTGCAAGGAAGAAGCTGCTGGATGGTTTAAGCTTTTGGAGATCTGCGAGAGTGAAAGACTACGCTGGTACCTCATTAAACTAATGATTCTTGATAATCTGGCTGAATCTATGACATAAACCAGAAGTGAGATTTTCCCCCATTCACCCCAGTTTTTTCACCTTTTCATCCAACAGCCTGAGCCTTTTTGAGGATACTGTCAAGTGCCTTGCCTTGAAAGCTAGAAGTGTCTCACTTCACCTGCTAAGAAATATGGAAAACAGCTAAAGTCAATTTCAGAATTGCCCTGAGCAGAGCTGGTGTTTCAGTACCTGAAATTACCATTGCGAATATGTGCGAGAATCACCATTTTATTAGGCAAACATTTGAAATACGGTAGGAGCTTCATCTTATCGTCATTGCAGTCCTTGGAAGTTTTGCTGTTTACTGAAGCAGGAAACAGATCAAACACACGAAGCTTAAGAATCCAAGCTCACTGGCCATTGTGCAAATAGCACTTGATGAATTCAAGTTACCATTGTAACATACAGAATGGCTCTGTGCAAGAAAATGGAAGTGTCATCCTTCACGGGGCAGAAAACCTTCCTTCCATGTGAACTCTGGGAAAAATCCATCATGCCTCAGTGTGCTGTGGCTGGTCAGAGAGCTACACGATGGGTCTCTGTGCCCATGGCACTCTCAGGGCTCAAGGCCGCACATAAACTCCCCATCTTACAGACACGCAAGTAAAGCTCACCGAAAATGCAGTTCTCCAGACAGCTTACTGAAACCAGCTAGGAGTTCCCAGCATCACGCTGGGCACTTCTGTCCACAGATGGCTTTGCTTTTAATGAATCCAGAATAGAGTTGCATTTTTCTAGTCTTTAGTCTCTACTAAGGTAATTTATGTAACATGGCAAGAAAAAAAAATGTTTAGACAATGATAAATAACAGAGGGGATAATGTACATTTTGCTGCTATCTTCTTTTGCTGTTCCATTTTGCTTGCTTTGTTATCACTTTCTGTTGAACAAATACTAGTGAAATACCTAGTATTGCTGTGAAGACAGACTGCCATAAAGGTAGAGAAACTTCGAACCTTTACAAGACCCTTACAGCATGTGTCTTGGTCAATTTTTATGCAGATCCTTTCTTCCAGCAGGACTTTTTTGCACCATTAGTGCACACTGAACTGAATCCAGTACAAAAGCAGTGAATAGAGGAACTCTTCTCTTTTCATTTGAATGGTGATAAAAATGCATATCAAATAAAAGCATTTTAGAGCAGTAGGAAGATTTTCTATGTAGCTAGCAAATCATAAAAAGATGCATATTTACAGGTTGGGTTCCTTTCAAAATTTACAAGAATTCCAGACAAAAACCATAGTTTAGTAAACTGCAAATCTACATCACAGTATCTAGAAAGGTGACATGAAAAAGAGCAAGAGGAAGAAAACCAAAAAGAAAACCAAAGGAAGCCAGAAATAAGGCACAACCTCTCCTCCTTTTCTGCTTACTACAGTACCTTAGAAGCACCTTCGAGTGTCCTAACAGTCACATAAGTAGAAAACTGTGCCAAGAACAATTGTGTTAAACTGCGGAAAACTGCGCTATCTGAACAGAAACATATGATCTGCTTTCACGACTAAATCTGCATGCAATGTGTAAGGTAAGGGTATGTTTTGTATATTCAAAAACAATTTAAAAATATTTCCAAACTGAAGGGACTGCTTTTTATTTGTTTTTAATTACTTGGCTAAACATGGTGCACATTAAAATACTGCAGACGTGGTTCATTTTAGAGTTGCCAACTGCAAAGGGGGGAAGCATTTTGTGTGCTTAAGAAAGTGAAGTATTGGAGAATGCTTTTCTTACTTGTTTAGAAGGTTAGAATATGTGTAAAAAATGCTAGCTGGGGACTTACAATTAATGAATTATTTGCTGTAAGTAGGTCAAATGACATTAGCTTTCAAAAAGAAAAAGTAGTCTGTCACAGACATCTTTTGTGAAAATCCTTCTCTTTAGGATTTTTTCCCTTAAGAGAAGCTGAGGCCTCAGAAACAAAATGTAAACAATGGTTATCTGCTGCTGTGGAATGCAACAGGTCCATCTGTGATTGGCCCATCTTGGATGATTATAATTAATGGCCAATCAAGGCTGAGCTATCTTGGACAGAGTCCGAGAGAGCTGCCTTTTGTGATCATTTTTTTCTATTCTATTCTTAGCTAGCCTTCTGAGGAAACCTTTCCTTCTATTTCTTTTTAGTATAGTTATAATGTAATATATATATATATATAATAATATGATAAATCAAGCCTTCTAAACATGGAGTCAACATTCTCGTCTCTTCCCTCATCCAAGAACCCCTGTGAACACTGTCACAGTAGTCTTATTCCATGTGCCAATTCTGAAGTAGATTAATAACCCTTAAGCACAATATGGATATGAAGGAGGATATGACATGAAAGGTTAAGCAATACTGTTGATGGCAAAAGGCTTACCTGCTTCACACAAATACAGGCAATAAAATACTATTTTTACACAAACATTGCTATTCAGAGCTTTCCTTGAAAAGTTTCAATGCCAATCATGACAGTAAAATTCTGAGTGACACCAAAATTTACTCAATCATGACAGAAAAATTTACTCAATCATGAGGGAAGTTCTTAGTGTGAAAGAAAGGAGTAGCTCAAGCATGACTTGTATTTGATGTAAAAGAAGGTAACTTGGCCTGTGTTTGTCACATCTACTCCATTAAAAAGCTTACTCTGTCTCAGATTCCTTTTCAGGGATACCAATGCAAGCCATGAAACTGCATTAAAATGATGATTTAAAGAAGGATATATCAGAAGAATGGAATAATGGTTAATGTTCTTTTCCTTCCAACTGCTTGGTTTGCCCTTTTAAATTTTTTAGGTCCTTTCTGTTATCACCATGGTAGCACTGCAGCAGGCGTTCGGTTGTAAGCTGTCCATATTGCCAGGTTCTGGACTGCCTTAGAAAACTTCCCACTGGTTTTGTATAGAAATCACAAGCAGTAGAGATGACAAAGACTGCAAAAATCTTCACATCTCCTCAAGCAGGACCATGTATTTGACCCACTCTTAACTAGACAACTTTCATCAGTCATGAGGGAGTCTCATGTTCAAGAGCTAAGCAATGACAGCTGTAAATGACAAAAAGCACAAGGAAATTCTCTTGGGACTCCTGCGCAGAGCAATGAAGGAGATTGAATTCACCTTCTTGGGAAGTTTTATAATGCACATTAACTTTAGGACAGGAGCTAAGCCATTGTAACCTTTGTTGAGTATGTCTGTGTAGACAGAGTTTCCATCAATGCAGAAGGAACATCATTTAACCCACGTTATCATCTCTAGCTGCTAAGCTGCACTTACTGCAGAGTATCTGCTACATATTTTACAGGGTGGACTTTTATGTGTAACTCTCAGTAATATTTCAGAGAGAAGTATTCTGTGGGGGGGAAACCTCCAACTCTTAACTATTTCAAATAATGGTTACATTTAAAAGTAAAAAAAGATCTAAACCCTTGCATTGCTAGATGTATTACCAGCACAGACTGTACATTTCCTTTCAGGAAAGGAAACAAAATCTTTCGATTTCAATGAGGACCAGTTTGGCAAGCTTTGGTCCATTGTCGTTATAGAGCACAACACAGTACAAAGTACCAAGACTCCATCAGAAAGGTGCGAGAGATTTATTACAGCAACGTGTTCCTTTTATACTTTTTCAAGATATTTACATTCACTTAACATACACATTCACTGCCCATTGGTTATAGGAAAGAAACAGTGGGTGACCAAGGAGCCATGTCATTCTGTGAGCCAGCTAGAGTCTGTATCTCTTAACTTTCTTTCCTTCATCACATCTCCATGGTGACAACCTTGGTGTCTTCTTCAGGAGAGATATGGGGCTTTCCTTTATCTTCCGGAGGCCTTTGCTGGCTCACAAGAACAGCACAGAATGTCTCTCCTACAATTCCCCCTTTTTGTATTTGATCTGCAAATACAACTGCTAAAGACTTCTGCAGGGCCCTTGCAAAAATCCAAGCAGATGGAGGATCCATTCTTCATTCCCTTACAGATAACCAACTTCTACCTACTCCACAACACATACCCTCGCAATCTTAATATTCATATACAAACAAAGCACATAAAGACAGATCTTCAAATACCATTACAGACCTCGCAATTTCCCGATGACACATTCGTAGCAGAATGACACCTTCACTTCTAATCAAATAACTTTCTCCTACACAGAATCAGAGACCAAGTCATCTGCCTAGTCACCACTTAGAATCAAGTAGCATCCACTAAACTTTACAACTGGTAATCATAATGGGATTCTATCATAATGGGCAACCAACCTAGTTGCTCAAAGTGTGGACTTCAGCTACTAATTCAACCCCTATGCAAAGGCAACACTTCTCCCTTAGTACATCAAATTCCCCTATTTTGGGACCATCAGTGCCCTGCAAAAGGAAATGGTACAAGACACACTTCTCAGTACTACCACCCTCTCTATAAGAGAATTCAAGGAAAAGAAGCAAAAGTAACATCCACTAACTTAACTTTTGGAATTTCAGTGTAAGCCTATAACTACCTTTACTCTGTCTTGAATTACCATCTTTACCACACATTCCTTGAGGGTCCGTGCTTCCATCCACCTAATAACCAATGCAATTACCTACTCATTTTGCTCTCACTGTAGAACCACCCATCCTATCCTTTTCTGTGTGCTCCAAATAAGGTTTAACGCAATGGGCAGAGACCCAACGAGGGCCATTTTCTGTTAAGACACATGCGTATCCTCTTCCCCATGTTACTAATTCCACTGGGCCAGTTCACTTTCCCGTGATTAAATCATTTACCATACCTTAACACCTGTCCTAAAGTTTGGCTGTTTTGAATTCAAAGATGAAAAATGGTAAAATATAGGAGACACTTGTAAGTCAGGTAAAGGACACAAAAAGTTTAAGACAAACGGCTTTGTCTAATCTCACTTGAAGTGACTCCCTCTGCATTCCCCTTTTTGTTCTTGTACCTGGCACTTCAACACACCATGAGCACATTCAATAATTGCTTGGCCTGTTGAAGCATGAGGGATATCAGTAGAATGACCAACACCCCAGGCACAAAAAGACACTTGCAATTTCTTTGAAACATATGCTGGGCCATTATCTGTCTTTACATGTGATGGAATACCTTAAGATAGAAAAGGTGTGGCAAAAATGACAAATAACATCCCCAGCTGTTTCACCTGCCAATGCTGAAGCAACCATGGAATGAGAAAAGGTGTCAATTGTAATGTGAACATACTTTAAATGGCCAAATTCAGGCATTTTTGTAACATCTGTTTGCCATTCTTGCAAAGGGAGTAAGCCTCTAGGATTAGTACCATATTGTGAAACATGAGACATATGACAATCAGGGCAAGAAGAAATAATTGACTTTGCTTCACTATGTGATAATTTAAATTGCTGGCGTAGTGCCTGAGCACCTTGATGAAAACATTGGTGAGATAGAACAGCTTGCTGTAACACATTAGGCATCATTTTACTGCTGAGGCAGCCACAAGGGAATCCACATAGGCGTTACCTTCAACAAAGAATCCAGGTAGCGATGTATGGCTACGAATATGTGTAATAAAATAAGAATGCCTTAGATTACGAATAATGGTCCACAATTTCAACAACATAACAAATAATGGTTTCTCCTTTACATTATACAACACAGGTTGATCCAACTGCCTCACTAAATTAGCAACATAAACAGAGTCAGTAACTATATTTACGGAACTAGGAAATAAGGTAAAGGCCAAGAGTACGGCACAAAGATCAATTAACTGAGGAGACCCTTGTTGAACCATTACTTCATATTCGCAGCAGTCATCTTTCTTCCAGGCTACAGCAGCTTTTCCAGTTCTACCTGCTTTCTTCCAGGCTACAGCAGCTTTTCCAGTTCTACCTGATCCATCTGTAAAAACTGTTGCACCTTCCACTGGCACAGAAGAGAAAAGTTGTTTCCCCTGAAAAGGAATCCTCTTAGTGAAATTCAAAATAGGATGAGAAGGTAAATGATATGCTATTTGACCTGTAAAAGAAGACAAAGCAGATTGCAGCTCATGATTGTTTTGAAAACAACACTCAAAATACTATTGTTGTACTGGTATGACAATAGTTACAGGATTACGGCCTAAGATCTCACAGCAGCATCTGCGATCCTTGATAATGATGTCTACAAAAAGCTCGTACAGACCTGGAGCTGTTTTGCGGGACCTGAAAGACAAAAATATCCATTACAAAATATGCAATTTATTTTCCCACTTATCATTCCATTGACACAACAATCCACATGGTATTTCATCATCTCTCAAAATAAATAATTGCACACCAACAGAAACATCTATCCTAGTAACAAATTTAGATGTCAAGACCAATTCAATTTCTTCTACAGCCTTTTTTGATGAAGCAGTCAAATGTCTCTCATCAGTAGAGGAAGTTATCCTGGATAGTTAGTCATACAAATGTTGCAGTTGATGATTGGTTATCCCTAAGTATGGCCTAAGCCAACCTATTGCACCAACCAATTTCTGCACGTCAACAGCAGTTTTAATATCAATGTCCAGTTTCACAGGTTGAGGCACAATTTGTGTATTAGTGATTATCAATCCCAAATATCTCCAAGGCATCTGTCTTTGAACTTTCTCCGGGTCGATAACCAAACCAAAGGCTTCTAAATTTTTCACAGGACATTGTTCGAGAGCCAACAATTTTTGTTTATTTTTGAACGCCAACAAGATATCATCCATATAATGATAGCAATAACAATTGCTAAATTGCTCTCGGACCTTAGATAAAGCCTGTGCCACAAACCATTGACAAATACTTGGAGAATTTCTCATTCCTTGATGCAAAACCGTCCACTGATATCTTTGGGCTGGTTCCTCATGATTTAAATAAGGCACAGTAAAGGCAAATTTTTCCTTATCCTGATCAGCCAATGGAATTGTAAAAAAGCAATCTTTCAAATCAATGATAATTATTTCCCATCCTTGTGAAATCATTGTAGGTGGTGGGAGTCCTGATTGTAAAGCACCCATTGCGGCCATCACAGAGTCTATCCACTGCAAATTGTGCGATAGTCTCCATTTACCAGATTTCTTTTTTATTACAAACACTGGTGTATTCCATGGGCTAAATGATTTTTCAATATGTCCAGCTAGTTATTGTTCTTTCAATAAGCCTCGCAGGGCAAGAAGCTTTTCAATAGGCAGGGGCCACTGATCAATCCAGACAGGCTTATCTGTCAGCCATGTCAAGGATGCAACCAGATGTTTAAAGCCCTGCATCCCAGTGGCCCCCACTAAAAATCCATTGTGATTTTAACACTCCATTGGGTTAAGCAATTACATCCCCATAAATGAGGCTGAGCATTAGTAACATATGGTCTAATGTTAGCTTGTTGGCCTTCCATATGTGTTACAGTGATCGTGATCGCAGATAAAGCACCACAAGTTGACCCACCTAACCCAACAACTCCAGAGTTTGATTGAGTGAGGGGCCATGTTGGAGGCCAAACAAGCTCTGAAATTATAGTTACATCTGCTCCTATGTCAAGTAAACCTGATATTGTTGTAGTTTCTAGGTGACATCCCTTAGCAGTGACCAAACATTGTATTACCAGATGCTCAGCTGTCACCTTTTGAGTCCAGAGAACCTGAGGTAGTCCTGGAGATCCAAAACCTCCAGTGCCACAACTCCGGTCCACTACAGTTGAAACAGAACTCATAAAAGGAACAAGCTGAGCAATACAAATACCTTTTTGAATAACAACAGGAGGTTCACTAACAGACACCATAGCCTGAATTTGTCCCACATAATCAGAATCAATAAGACCCAAATGGACATTAATACCTTGAATAGTGCTACTAGATCTTCCCGCCAGAAAAGCACTCAAACCTTGGCCTATAGGACCATAAGCATCTAGAGGCACTTTACTGTGGGAACTCAGCACATCCCTCTGGATGTCCAGAGTTGCCAAAAACCCTCTTGGGGGGCTTGGAGACCCTGGCATGTTGCCTGGAACACCTGGTGGCTTGACTTTGATCCTTCCACCGAATTGCCACCTGGATATGAGGATATGAGAGCCACACGGGTTTGAATGGTGCAAGAATGATGTATTTACAGGGTGGAAATATAGATTTTGGGGTTTTTTGGTTTAGGGGTTATGGAGACAAGATGGAGGAATCAGGGCGTGTCTCGTCCTTCTTCTTTCTTCTTGTTCTCCATTTTCTGCTGTGATGCTGGTACTTGGGGATTGGCTTAGAGTAGAACTGCAACGTCTAACATACGTGATAGGTATTGAGAATTAAAAGTAAATATGATATACGTAGTTTGTAGTATATAAAGATGACACCACCTCAGGGGCGTTCAGAGTGCTTGTGGCTGCCTTGCTGTACAGACCTCGGCTGGGCAGAAAGTAAATTTTGTAGATAAGAAATAATAAACAATGTGAAGACCCAAAAGAGTCCAGACTCATTCTTCAGAGCGCGGGCTGCCTCAGAACCATCCCACGCATCTCAGGGCAAAGACAGACAGCCGACCTGAGACTTTACATATACCTCTTGTCAAAATGGTCAGTGTTTCAGCTACTGGTATATCAATCCCTGCAGAGCCTCTTGTGGCCCCTGTGTCTCCATTTGTATCGGTTGATCTCCATTTGTATCAGTCACAAATGGAGAGCTTTGCAATGCTGGCAGGGCTCATGATTGCTGTCAGGGTATTTTTGTCTCCACGTGCCCCTTCACGTTCCTCTTCCAGTTTCCCTGCACTTGTCAACCACCTGAAAAAAAAATTAATGTACAAAATTTAGCAATATGGCCAAAGTTACCACAATGATAACAATGCACTTTACTGGTCCAAATTACCCTAGAATGTGCACATTGTCCAGCAGTTTGAGGGCATTGGGTCTTCACATGCCCTGACTCTTCACAAGCAGAACATCTGGGTGAGGACTTCATGACTGTTGTCAAAGCAGCCATTTTATGTTCAACTGGACCAACCTTTGAGCAAGCAACTACAAGATCAGACAGCGAGGGATCTCCCGGTAAAGAATCAATAATTCTCCTACAATCATTATTCGCATTTTCTCGTGCTAGCTGTCTGCATAAAATTTGCCTCAACTTATCATCTTCTACTTGCTTCTCAAGGGCTGCAGCAACCCTCTCCACAAACTGCAGAAAAGGTTCCTTCACCCCTTGCTGGATGGTAATATACCTTGGTTTAGGAGCTGCCGTCTCCATTGTTTTAAGTAAGGCACTCATACCCAGCTGCTGGGCCTGTGCAAGAACCAGGGGGTCCCATCTTGCCTGTAAATCCGAGTTAGAGAATGGTCCATTGCCCAGCAAGGCATTAACTCCCACAGCGTGATGTGGATCATGCTGAAGTAACTGCATATTGTCCAATGCTACTCTTTCAACCATTTGTTTCCAGGTAGCTTGAAACACACCATACTGCACTGGCTGAAACAGAATCGTAGCAAGGTGAACAATATCATAAGGTGCAAACACATCAGCATTTAGAACATGAATCACTTGCATCACCTGAGAAGAGTTAACATCATACTGATCTACTTTTGACTGAAGGTCCTGTACACGTGTCTTAACTTGTCCTCCACGCAAAAACCTGATGGCTATATTGTTGTCCTGAATTAGGAGCAGCTTTGAAAACAGGAAAAGCCACAGGCCCACCAGAAGAAGCAGCAGCAGCAGCCATCTCCATCCTTTTAGGTGGACCTATTTTCTCTAACAAATTCCAATCTCTCACTCCAGCTGCTTTCATTCTCACATGCTCCCAAAATTGCAAAGGGTGTTAAGGAGTCACAGCGACCTGGCAGGGAGGCAGAGTCCAAGAAACAGCAGGCCTGGATCTGCTATGAGGTCAAACGGAAACAGATTCCTGCGTCTTTTTAGATGTACTTTTAACTGGTGGTTCATCATCAGAACTATCACTAGGCAAGGAAGGACACAATGTTAAAGATTGCACTTGTTCAACCAGTTTGGGGGGGGGTGGGGCAGACGGCTCAACTGGGGGTGGAGCGGAGGCAGACGACTCAAAGGAGGGCAGAGGGGGGACGGATGGCTCAAGGGAATATGGAGAGGAGGCATACGACTCGAAGGAGGGCAGAGGCGGCGCGGGGGGGGGGGAGGCAGCCGAACCACGGGAGGGTGGGGGAGGAGCAGCCGACCGAGCGGAGGGTGAGGGAGGAGCAAACGGCACAGGGAGAGACAGAAGGCCCGATGACCCAGCCTGTTTTTCACTTTGCTTCTTCTGTAACTTCATTTTTGCTAATCGCTGTGCAGGTGTAAAATACTTTGGTTTAGTACTCAGTTCAACTAACTGCTGAGCAGGCGAAGTATACACAGGTTTAACATGGTCTTTTGAAGATAAATACCGAGGAAACAGTCTTAGCCTGCTGTTTGATTCTCATGATAGCAAATCCTGGGGGAAGCTTCACAGCAGCTGCAGCAGCCTCCTCAGTGGGAGATTCATCGACAGGCTCAGCCTCATCTTCCTCCTGGTTCCTCTACTTCAGTTTCTTGCTCTAATTCCTGCTCCGCCAATTCCTCCCCTCTATCTTGTTCTGCTTTCCATTCCTTCAATGTCTCATACAACAGTCTCCAGGTAGTAGCCAAATCAACAACTGTCTTATCCCCCTTAGATATCACTTCCCATAGTCTCTTCCCAACTTTTTTTTCCATGCCCGGACACGGAAGGCATCAGCTTCAAAGTCCTGTGATTTACACCATATCAGTAAACTACGAAGAGCATAATCAGAAGTTTGAACATTTTTTCTTTTCAGTAAAGATTTCCACGTGAACACAACAGTCTTTTCCTCATTTGATGAATTATTTCCTATTATTTTTCCCAATCGCTCACCTCAAATCAGATATATGAATTAGGTCGGGACCTCCACAGTGTCCTTGCTGACTTCACTTATTTTTAGAGTACCCTTCGACTTTTTTCTCTTTTTACAGTCCAGTTGCAATCACGGCGGACAGCCACCAGATGTCATTATAGAGCACAACACAGTAAAAAGTACCACGACTCCATCAGAAAGGGGCAAGAGAGATTTATTACAGCAATGTGCTGCTTTTATACTTTTTCAAGATATTTACATTCACTTAATGCAGCTGTCCGGCCAGAGAAAAGTGTCCCAGCTAGCTCGCCAGCACAGCTAGCAGCACAGGGGGGCACTTAACCCAATAGCCGTGCTTCGGGTCAGCACCTCAGGCAAACGCCCAGCGTTATAGCTGAAGACGTTGCCAGATGCAGGACGAGGCCGATAACTGGCTGCGGTCAGCAGGGAAAGAAGAGAGCACTCTCTGGTGGGGGTAAGGACAAGGTTTATTGAAGGTCCTAGGAAGGCCAGCAACTGAAGAGGGTGGGGGAGGGATTACATGAGGTTATAAAGGGTGTGGGAGGCAGGGGTGGAATCAGGTCGGGAGCAAATAGGAATCCAGGGGGGAGTGGGGTACACAGAATTGACATACAGAAAAGACCAATGAAAATAACTTGAGGGAGGGTCCCCGGCCCCTGATCCAATCACTCCGAGCCCTAGACAGAAGTTTCTGGAGAAAAAGGTGGTGGGAGGGAGTGACTGGCAGGGCACCAGGGTGGGGTTGAGGAAAGGATACATTCAGTTACTAGGGAAACTGGGGTGGAGTGTAAAGAGATACAATGGTCGCTATAACAACTGGGGTGACAGGCAGGAACTGGGAGGGGAGGGAGAACCAGGGCAGAACCATTTTAACATAGAGAGGGAGTAGAACAAACCAACACAATACAACAACTCAACATACACATTCACTGCCCATTGGTTATAGGAAAGAAACAAAGTTCTCAGTGGGTGACCAAGTCATTCTGTGAGCCAGCTAGAGTCTGTATCTCTTAACTTTCTTTCCTTCATCACATCTCCATGGTGACAACCTTGGTGTCTTCCTCAGGAAAGATATGAGGCTTTCCTTTATCTTCAAAAGGCCTTTGCTGGCTCACAAGAACAGCAAAGAATGTCTCTCCTACAGTCCATATCCCTGCACTCCATGGCATCTCATGCCTTTTGATGGTTTTCATTTCAGTGAAGGGTTTTTTTTTCCAGTACCCATGCCATCTCACTCCTATCTTTCCCTCAATGTTCTGTCTTCCTCCTTGATTTTTTCCCCTGATTTTGGACAGATCTGTGAGGTTAGTTTTGGCATGTTTTGGTCCTTTCCACTTCAACTCATGTCATCCTGGCCTATTTTCTTGTGGTCATAAAATTTCCCAATTTTCTTTCTGTTTTTTAGAATTGCATTTCCTTTGATCATATTTCCTTTCCAGCATGTTTGTAAAGTTTTTGGGTTTTTTTTCTGTTTTCAAGATTTCTTCTTCTCTCCTGATAGAAGAATTTCCTTTCAGGAAAGGAAACAAAATCTTTTGATTTCAATGAAGATCAATTTGGCAATCCTTAGTCCATATCCGTGCACTTCATGGCATCCCATTCCTTTTGAGACCTTTCACTTTGGCAAAGCTTTGGGTTTTCTTCCATCAAAAGGCATGGGATGCCATGAAGTGCAGGGATATGGACCAAAGCTTGCCAAATTGATCCTCATTGAAATCTTGAAAACACAAAGACTTACAAACATTCTGACTACAAGAAAATGGATGGGGATTAAATCAGTTGCAGTGGAAAGGACTGAAATATGCCAAAACTAACCTCACAGACTTTGCAAAATCAGGGGAAAAAAGTCAAGGAGGAGGACAGAACATTGAGGGAATCATATGAATCAAATATCATGAATACAGGGGGAAAAAAAAATCTTTGCTGACTTGAAAATCATCAAAAGGCATGGGATACCATTAATTGCAGGGATATGGACCAAAGCTTGCTAAATTGATCCTCATTGAAATCGCAAGATTTCATTTCCTTTCCTGATAGGAAATTCTTCCATTCAGGAAAGGAAATAAAATCTTGAAAACAGAAAAGAAAACCTTACAAACACTCTGGAATGGAGATATGATCAAAGGAAATGCAATTGAAAAAAAAGAAATTTTGGCAATTTAGTGACTACAAGGTACTGGTCTGGGAGGAAATGAGGTGCAGTGAAAAGGATGAAAACATGCTAAAACTAACCTCACAGATGTTGTAGCACAGTGTTCCTGGCCATGTAATAATAAGCATTGACTTCATGATTCCAGATGGCTGATCAATCACTTTATTATACTATGCTTCTTAAGAGACCCATCGCCCTTACAGATAGTCTGATACAGACAGACATGATTGGTCCTTTAATTTAAACATAATCATCATTGACCAATTAAGAAATCACCCTTTAGTAAACAAATCTGCATAACACATTTCACATGTTCACAACAACAGGTGCAGCAAGTGAAGATAGGAATTGTTTATCATTCTTTTCTCTGATCTACTCACAGCCTTTTTTAGAACAATGCCTGGGAAAGTTGCGTGCTGCTCTCTGTAGCCAGATGTTGCAAAATCAGGGGAAAAAAATCAAGGAGGAAGACAGAACATTGAGGGGAAGATATGACTGAAATGGCATGGATATTGAAAAAAAATTTAAAAATTTCACCAAAATGAAAACCATCAAAAGGCATGAAGTGCAGGGATATGGACCAAAGCTTGCTAAATTGATCCTCATTGAAATCGCAATATTTCATTTCCTTTCCTGAAAGTGGCATCTGGAGTTATAGATCACGCAGCATATCAAGTGTATTTCTCAAAAAGTACATGGAACACAGAATATTCCATTTGTTCAAAATGACGTTTTCCAGTTGCTGGGGTACCATTCTTTTCCATGAACAACATTGCCAAACTTGCAGCTTACAACAATCACAGCAAAGTGAAAGCATTCCTCCGGACCACAGGAAGAGAGGACATTTCAGCACAAGGCTGATGCAGGGTGGGGGAAGAAAGCAGTATTCTGCCTCATGAACTAAGAAAGCGGGTACCCTTAAAGTGGGTCTTTTTTCTTTCCACTGTGGAAAGAAAAAACCCTCCCCTCAACCTTTTGTTATTCCACTCCTCACTCTGTTTCAGTACACAGACATGCCTGGAAGTACTGAAATGCACCAAGGATAAAATGCTAGCCACTCTTTTTCTTTACTCAATTTCAACAGAATTAGTTTAATTTTGGGGTAACTGATATATTAATTCCCTCAGCCCAGCCCTCACTGCCTGGAACTGATCAAGTAATTTTGTTTCCTCCTCTGCATTCACTCTCTTCAAATATTTGCAGACAAGCAACCTGGCTAGCCTCTGTTTGGATTCCTTATGCCACCGGTTTCATTCCTTAAAAATTCCCTCTTCCCTTCCCCACACCTTCTGTCTAAATTTACCTAGAGGTAGTCATCAAACCTGCTCCTTTGCAAACAAAGTTACTGTTTACCCAGCTCTCAGCTGGACACGTGGTGGATCTGCTGGGGAATCCCAGCCATTACACGGGATGACAGCAGAGAGCAGCTGTGCTCCATGGAAAATATTTCTTCCTTCAGTTCCTAAACCTTCAAAGGCAGCCACCTTGCCAGGGAGGTATGGATCCCTGTGTCAGTACAAAATGGGGTTGCTAGGGTAGAAATTGAGCTTTTCTCCTACAAGAACAGGAACCACTATTTCCTAAGGTCTATAAAGCCTTTTGCACCCAAGGCTTTCTTTGCTTTCTGCCTGTAAACTTTTTATATGCAGGAAACACCACCAGAAGACTGTAAATATGATAGATAATCTCTCACTAGCTGAGAGATTATCTATCATATTTAACAGGACTATAAAAACGTCCTGTTTTTATAGATGGGGACATTTTAGTGACTTCTGCCCAAGGTGACACTGAAGAGGGGTAGCAGGGCTTAGCAGCTTCACTCCTATCTGGTGAAACAATTTCCCAATTTTGGCCTAGGTCATGCTCCTGGGTTGTATCCTTGCCCTCTCCAAGTGGCCAGCTCTAGCTCTCTCAACTTCAAGTCTCTTGTTGCTAATAAATTAAAACATAAATTCAAACTGCTTTGAGAGTACCAAAGAGAGGGTCTTTTTAAGAAAACTTTTCATTAAAGCCAGAAGTAGGTTTCATTTTCCCTAGCTTTAAAACTCCATGGCATCTCCATAGCCATGTAAACTGTAGCAATAGATATCCAGCTCCAGGTTTTGCAGCTGTATGACCTTCCAACAGCATAGAATCCAATTTCAGAACGGGGGAAGGAGTTTTGAACCATCTTTACCTGAATTTTTAAAGGACTGATCCTTAAACCTCACTTTCAGCACTTGGAATGCACACAGTCTCTTTCCATCTCTTAACAGGTGTGCCTGCAAAAAGTTCTCCCTGGCTTCTTGCTAAAAGAGCATTTTAAAAAGGGACAGCAAAAAGAGCAAATACCATGGGAGTAGCAGCAGCAGTACCCATGATCCCAGCCTTTGTGCGGGATGGCTGTGGCTCCTTCCCATCTCCCCGGTACATATTGGCTCTGATGCCTCCTAATGCCTCCTCCTGCCAGGGCTGCAGGAGCACTTGCGTCAGTCCTTGGCTCCACCCGAGCCTACTGCCTGCCCATGTGTACCGCCCCTCTTTGCCCCGGAAGCAAAGGCACAGCTGCGGCCCATGCTGGGAGGGTGGATAGCATGTCCAGGGTCACAGCAAGACTCTGACAAGAATAAGCAGCACCGGATGGTCTTGGATCCAACAGGAATGCCGTCAAGTATTTGAAGCAGGACTATGAAGCCCTGAAGCAGCAGTCCCTGAAGACTGGCACACTGTTCAAGGATGAAGAGTTCCCAGCCTGTCCTTCTGCTCTAGGCTACCAGGACCTGGGACATATTCCTTCAAAACTTGGGGGATAATCTGGAAGTGCCCCACGGTAAGAGTGCTCTCTTATTTCACTCGGTTCAAACCTAACCAAAGCCCAGCTGAACATCCAGGTTAAATCACTGGTGAGCTGAATATTCACTGTTCCTTTAGGTGTTTTTCTCTTAATTCTATCTTGCTTTACTTCCATGGCAGAAGCAAAGCTGGACAGGGGGTGGGAAGAGGAATCACCGTCTTCTAAGCCGATTATAAAGCAGGGAATCCTATAACTGCCCCGTGGGCACCTGCTTCTTGGCAACCTGCTTTCTTCCTGAACATCCCAACTCCAGAGAGCTACAAGTCCAGGGTGCAATCCAGAGGTGGATGCAAAAGCTCCACCAGATCATGGGCCACCCCAGGAGTCACTATCATTTGTAACAGCACCCACACTGAGGTGTGCCCCCCAGGAAATCAGGCTAATACCTAAATAAAATCCTCTGCCTCACTTCAAGCTGCCTGTAACAGTTAAATAGCAAATGACTGGAAATGTTATTACCTAAATACATATATCCTAGAAATGGCCTGTGATTCTAAGAAAGTCATTTTCATCAGCAAAGATTAGATGATGATTTCTTTTTAAAATCACAAAATCTGGGCTTCAGAGATTTTTCTGCACTCTCATTTTTCAGTCATTTATTTCTGTCCCCATTTACTTCTCCTTTGCCATTTTGCAACATCAAGAAATATTTTTTAAAAATGGGGATTCCTCCCCCCCAAATTAATTACCTTCATCTGGTGGAGGAAAGGAGAATGAGAAGAACAGAAAATTTCAAGGCTTTGGACTCTGTTATTTTTTTCACCGGCTAAGTGAGAAACAGAAACTTGCAGTTTTAGTAACTCCAGGTTTAATAACCTTGGCAACCCCATTTATCCATCAGCGCCTCACTCTGGCACCTGGATGTTACCTCAACAAATACCATAGATGTGTTTCTTGGCTTTGCCTATCCTTGGGGAAGATCAACCTTAGAAAACTCATTAAATTAGACTTTGGTTTCTCATAAAAGAACAGTGCTGAGCCTGCTGCAGGCAGACACACAGCCACAAGCATAGCAGGATAAGGAATAAATGAGAGCTGAGATCCAACAGGGTTAAATGTCCCAGCCCTGCCTGCCAGAGACCAGCCTGTGGGACCCCTGAGGGGAAACTCAGCTGTGTGAAAGGTACATGTGGCACTTGGGAGTGGCTCAGGAAGGACAGGTGTCTGGGTGAGTAATAAGTCATATGCATCTGACTGACACTGGGTGCAGCACTTTGGAAGGAGAAAAAATTACACAAAATTACACTAAACCTTCCTCTGTGTGGTGGGTAACATACTGCTGGGCCCCTCTCCACTGGACAGTAGCAAAAGCATGTAACTGAGATGATTCCTGTTGGAGCGAAGATTCACAAACTGGCTCTCCATCATACACAAGAAGTCCTGGGTTGTCTCTGTCTCTCCCCGGGATGCTCAGAGCTGACAAATTCTGCTCTCGAGGACAGCCAGTTCCTGCCTAAACTGTCTTCAACTCTGCTTGCCAAGTTAGGCTTCCTATAAACTGTTCCTTGCTGCCATCCAGAAGCTCATGGAAAATTCTCAGAAAAACAGAAAAGGCTTTTGTCTCTAGAGAGACAATAATGACTTACTAATATAGGCCATGAGTTATTGGAGAGATCAGAGTTGGGATAGGAGTGACAGTCATTGCCATAACCCATTTGGCTGGCCCCAAAGGGCCAGGAAGAAAGGGGGGTTGTTGCTAATAAAAGCATTTGTGTGGTTGGCCTCCCAGGAAGCAGGGTCAGGGTGGGGGAACATCGTCCACACTGTTGGCACTGGAAACTCAGCATAGTTCCAGTGGCACAGGCAGCAGCTGGATTCACAAACTCATTTGTGCTGCTTGAACCAAAGTCTCAGCAAGATGAAATAAGATGTAAACATTGAGGTGAATTTTCACCTCTGTCTCCACTGTAGCAAAATATCTCAGTAGTATCAGTGACAGTGCCTAATATCAAAGGGTGTCAGGATTTGCCTCAAAAAATACATGCAGCCCTCAATTTAAAAAAGACATTTTTTCCTGGGACCACGTTAATCAGACAGAAGAGAAAGGGTATATTTTTAAATAAATGTTCAAAGTGCTTAATAGTTTTTGAATATTGAAACAAGTAACAAGGAAAGGAAACTTTTCTGGCCAGAAAGGGTGGTGCAAACTTTGAAATTGTGTCTTTTCAGGAGTTATGTGCCAACCCGCAGTTTATAATTGGAGGGGCTACCTGAACAGATGTCTGCCAAGGAGAGCTGTGTATGGATAGTGCTTCTGAATTTTGGTTTGGAAGAAGAAAAAGAAATGAAGCTTCATTTAAAAACTCCTGATACATGAACCACATTATTGGCTATCTCCCACACATAGTATGGAGAGACAGATACTATTGGAATAAAATCCCAATATTTCCGGGTGGGACGTGCCTGGGCTAGTCTGACCCTTGCTGCTGGGCCAAAGGCGGCAGCTGTGGTGTTTCACCTCAGAGACACCTTTGGCTGGCTGGAAGTTGCAGTTAGGCACTTGGAACAAGTCCAGGAATGATAGAAACTCAGTTTACCTCTGATGGAAAGGCTCCAGGCTAGGTGAAGAGGAAAAGGAGATGGATTCTGCAGAGGGTTTAATCCAGAGTTTATTCCAGGGTCACATATGTCTGAATCTTGGTAACAGCTCCACAGAATCCCGACCCCGTCGTCCCGTCTCTTTTTAAGCCTGGGGAAAGGGGCAGGGGAAGGGGTAGGTGAGCCACCAACCAGGTGGGAGGGGGGGGAAGACTCAGGGGACAATGACGCTTGGATGAGCCAATGACCCCAGGGCTGAGGGGCATCTTTTGAACTTTTGCCAATCACACGACGCCTGTGCTGGAATTATAAGATTGATGGACAGCACTTAGCAAGGAGGCAAGGGGGAGGGGAAGGGAGAAGGTATTGCCACACCTGGGAAACTACTGGGTTAGCTGAAACAGGAAATGGCATCACACTGCAACAAGATACCCAAGAAGAGGACTCACAACCAGCACTGCTGCCTGAGACAGGGTATATGTGGGCTTATAAGAGCTATGTCAAAATTGGAAGACACCAAACTGTCTCCTGGAGGAAGTAACTATGTGGAACAGAAAACTGTTTTGCTTTTGACTGCTTAAGACAGAGGTGGATGCCAGCCTAATCATGGGAGCACTTGCCCTGAAGCAAGAGAGTGGGATTTATGCCCATGCCAGCAAGAGCAGCTCCAAACACTCAGGGGACAAGGAACACCAGGGAAGTTTTCTGCTGTAGCCTAGTCCTTAGGTGCTTTTATTTGGGAGGCAGAGCAAGTTCCTGCCTCAGTTTCACACAAAACAAGCACACAACAACCAAGGAACAGAGCAGGAACTGGTTCAGTAGAGGGGCTGGGTCTGTGATGTGCCATTTTGTGTCAAGCAGGATGGTCCAAGTAAAAGTTAGAAAAAAGGACCACATTGGAAAGAAATGAACAGAGAATGTAAACTTTGTAATACCATCCACAGCAAATTGTTCCGAGTCCTTCATGCTGAACCCTCCTTTCTGCTTGAACTGCATTCATGTAGAGCTGTGAGCAGGGACAGGAGCAACCAGGAACCAGCCACACAGACAAAAAGGCAGTGCTGGTCAGCTCCGTGAATCAGGGCCTGATAGAGAGGAAGTATCTCTCAGGCAGCACTCATCCTCTCCCAGACATCCATCATAAAAAACCTTCCTTACCCATTTTTCTGCAGTGCTTGCCTTTGGCTAAACAGAGCTGCTGTGCAAGTGGCCAGAAGGGAGCTGTAAGGGGACTTTATTCCCCCTCAGAGTAGCTGCTGCAGCAGCTGCCTTCCCTGCCTGCCTCACTGATAAGATCCAGCTGCAGAGGACAGCAGCAAGAAACCCTTGACTGTGTAGAGAGGCGAGAAGGCTGAAACTCTTTTAATGAGAATTTGATAGATTAGACACAGAGAAATCAGCCTTTTTCTCTCCTGTGCTGCTAACTGCAGTACTCCTGACCTCACCAGTCTTTCAGCACATCCATTGTGCAAATGAGATTGAAACAATTTCTGCAAGTCATTGGTGATAAATAACACCAGTGCTGTTCTTGTAAACACAGCACTATTAAAGCAATTGCTAAAAAATTCCCTGGTGTGTGGGCTTGTGCTCCAAATGCAAAAAATAAGATGCCCAATCATATACTCACTCCAGGATATTTATTTGGTGGATGGTAGAGCAGAGTATGAGGAAATCACTTACTGTATTTCAGGAGAATGGCTCAAATAAGTAGTAAAAGCAACATTTCTTCTCATCTCCTATTTGGAAAGTTTCTATAATGGCATAAAAAAAATTAAGAAGATACACCTGAAGTAAAACTTCATTTTCCCAGACAGTTTACCAGCTATAGGACTGAAAAATTTTATCTATTCTTAAACTAGAAGAGGCCAGTGCATTGTGTTTAGCCTAGAAACTGAATGGAAATACCCTGAGTCCTTTTCTGTTTCTGTCGTCTGCTGAATGTTTTTGTGGAGTCCCACTCCCTTGTGCTAAATGTCTTTCATTAGAGATCAGTGCCAAAATTCATCACATAGTGGTGTCAACAGAACTGGACCTCAAAACCTGGACCCCACTGTCTGGGGATGGTGCCTTGCTCTGGGTTTTCCAATACATATTTTGGCGGGCAGTAACCCAAGGCTGGTCCTGAAAACTATCCCAAACCTAGAAGAAAAGCCCCAAAATCAGATTCTGCTGTTAGTAGGATCTTCTCTCTCTCTCCCCGTCTCTCTCTCAATCTCTCTCTCTCTCTCTTACACACACACACACACAAAAAAAAAAAAAAAGAAAAAAGGAAAAAAAAAAAAAAAAGATAATCCAGTTTGTTAAGATGCAGGCATGGGACTTTCTTTCTACCCTTCAGATATTTGCTTTACATCTCTGAGCTATAGTAAGCTTTTTTGGTATTTGATCCAATACCTTGAATATCAAAGTCCTCATTACTAAAACTCTCATGTAAAACACTTCTGTTGAAACAGACCCTGATTACATATTTACATAAGCCATGTATGTGACTGGGAAACACATCCTTTTGGGAAATAGAGCCTATTTTTAATAATATTCTCTAACATGTCTCTTTTCTTTTAAAAATAACACTGCAGGTCTGGGTTTATGTGAACAAAAGGAGAAAAAAAACCCAGAGTTTATCTCACTCCATTAAACTTATTTCTTTGAAAACAGTATAAGCTAGATGAATATCAGCTTGGGAAGTTTGATGGGGACTTGAAAGTCTTGAAATGTTTTAAATGTTTTTTGAACCATATCTTTTTGATAGCCTACTAACAACTTGAAATGTAGTCACAGAGTCTTAGTTATTAAAGGTGACTTACGAAGTTTTCTTGCTGCTATCTGAATAACTTAACCCGAGGACTGTTTGCAGAAGTTCTTAAGAAGTAAGTGGTATAAATTGAATCTAAATAATATAAAATCTACTGAAACCTCCTTAGTTTAATATTAGCTTTCCAGAGCCACTCTATTTATATTCATGAATTGCCTTTTGTTCTGAACGCCCAGAGGCCACTCCAGGCACAGCAGCTTCCTGGGCCTGGGCTGGCAGCTGGAGGAGCTCCCTGAAGCCAAGGCAAATGCATCAGTTTACACCAGCCCAGGAGCCTGCCCCACATGGGCTTTGTGCATGTCTTTGTCCTACAGGCAGATTTGGGGACACTAGAGGTATCTTGGAGAACAAACAAAAGCCAGACAGCTCTGAGATAGATCTGATGCCTGTTGAGGGAGACTTTGAAGTGGTTGTAGGCATGAGAGAACTTGATAGTACTGGGCTTGTTCACTTATTTTGCTGTAGACATTAATACATGGCCCTTCTGACATTCAGTCCCATGGGCGCAGGGATATTGGAGATCCTGGTTCTAGCAAATATATGTCATTGATATTAAAAATACATTTTCTAACAACTTGGAGACCCCAAGGAGAAGAAAGCCTGTTTCTTTGCTGTATTCTTCTTTGCCTTTCTGTACAAAGCTGCAGCATAAAATTAACTTCCATAGAAAACCTAAGAAAGTCTTTAAAACTCTCAAAGCAGATGCAACCTGCATTGCCATAAATTATTAGCTAGTGGGTCAGTGCTTCCTTGTTGTCTGGTGTGATGCCGCAGGTACTACAAGCTCTGAACAAGGGCTTCCAGCAGAGACTAAAGCTGAGAGTCAGAGCTGCTTGGCAATCCAGGAAACCACAGCATTGTTTTTGGATCCTTTCTGAACACCAGGCATTGCTGAAACAGCAACAAGCTAGAACAGGCTCAGGACAGAAATGCCTCTGTGCTGTCCAGTTGCATCCTGGAACCAGACACTTGGACATTTGGCTGAAACTCACCATCTCAAGGTCAAAGGAGGGTTTAGATGCTTTGTGACTAGACACTTTGATGGTAGCTAAACAGAAAGTGAGCACAGCTCTGGAACAACTGAAATGAATCAAATTTCTCATTTATTTTACAGCCTCTGCAAGTGGAGCATGCTTGGGTAAACATCATCAATACGGAGGAGTCACTGAGCTGCTAGGTCACCAAGGATTCGTTATTCGCTGCAGCAATTTGATTATCTCTGTAAACCAGGGGCTGCCTCGGTAGCATGGAGAACCCGAGCCAACTCAGGACATCTGTGAGCAGCAAGGGATTCTATTTCAAGTGCACTAACAGTCAAAGTAATTCTCCAAGATCACATGTGTCTACATATATATATATATATACATATATATATATATATATATATATACACACACATATATATATATATACATATATATATATACACACACATATATATATATATATATGCACACACACACATACATGTGCACAGCAGTTAGGCATGGCTAGGCTTCATTTTTCCACCACAAACTCAAGGTCAGGATTGCTTAAATTTTTAAAAAAACCCAAAAAAATAATAGCAAAACCCCCAACAATTTATATTTCACTTTACTACCATTTGAAAAGACTTCAGATCCAGAAATCAAGCTGGCTTCTTTATAAGACATTCTGTAGCAGCAGTAAACGCTGTAATTGGCATTTGTCTGAAACTTTTGTTAATGAAATATGAGACTGAACAGAAGCAGAAATACATTCTAATTACTTGGTCAATTGGCCTCTTTTCCTCTCTCCCCCAAAAAAATTCCCTTTTTAGGAATGGAATAAAATAGTTTCCTCACAGTGTGAAAGATGACTTATAACCTGCAGCTGAATCAGAACAAGTCTGAGGGCCTACATCCCCAGATGCTTTTCTGGGGATCTTGTGCTCTTGTGCTGTCCTGTAGGCACAACCACAAACTAAATTGTGAAACTCGCTACTGGCAAAATGATGTTAAACTTTGAAAAAGGGAACAGGAAGTACCAATTTATACTCTTTTACAGCTAGTCATATATTATCCAGTAGGGCTGAGAAGGCTTATTAATCGGCCACGATCCCATTATGGTGTACAAGAAGGTAAGAGGCCAACTGCACACTTTAGGCCCTGTCATGAAAGCTCCTTGATATGGACAGATTCCTACATTCTCTGAAAGTAAATATCACAGGAGCCTGAATGTCGTGCATCTCTGCTATCCAAAGATTCCCCCAAACCATCAACATTCAGAAATATTTCCATTTTTATCAAGTTACTAACCAATTCCCAGCTGGTTCCTTTTGGTTGGCACAAGCTAAGTCAAAGATATAAGGCCCCAAAAAGTAAGATTTGGAGATGGGACTCTGCAGTTCTCAAGGGAGGCATGGCTGCTTTTAAGGCCAAGTCCACCACTGCAATTCTTCCAACACAGTTCTTCCCAGACATCTGTAAAGGAGTGTCCCCTGGTGTAACCACCTGAGCTGGCTGGGTTAGGGTTAGGGTTATGGTTAGGGTTAGGGTTATGGTTGGGGTTAGGGTGTGGGTTTTTGTTTTGTTTGTTGTTTGTTGCTTTGTTTTGTTTGGAACACGTGAAATAATCAACAGTTACAGTGTGTATGTGAAATTGATGGGGGAGCTAGAAAGAAAATAGGAACAGAGTTAAATAATGTTGAATGAGACCTGCTCACTGGTGAGATTCTGCTGATGGGGCTCTGGGGAGTTATACAGATTTTATAAACTGAGCTGAACCATCAGGCAACATGAGCCCAAACCAAGCTCTGCTGCTGCTAGGTATTGAGAATGAATTCAGGCTGGTGTGATTCCTTCTGCTTCCTCCCTTTCCCTCCCTGCTTTGCCTTTATTTCCTTGCCTGTGGAGCCAGAGTGTTGGGATTTAGTCAACCTGCTTTGACTGGAGGTTAGGCTCAGGTGGGAGCAGTGTGGATTCACCCAGCTAAAGGAGCTGTTCTGGTGAGGACAGAAGTTTTAGAACACATACCTAGCCTTTCCACCAGCCCTTTCACCTTTGAGTGTTTTGGTGTGAATCTCTCCTCTCAGGAATGCAGCAAATCCTGAAGTAAACATTTCTAGCTTTGAAACCAAAATTTAGCACAAGCACATTTCACACATTTCCTAGTATTTGCAGAAGGGATTAGCACTACTGAGTGTTTCCCCTTTAGATGAATTCTACTTACACGCATTTTTACTGGCATATTGTTTTGGGGTTTTTCTTAAGATTTGAGTCTAGAGATAGTTCAGAGTATCCTATCTCCATGCTGGCTTTCTGGGCTGTCCACCATGTAAACTCAGTTTACATGTTCAGACAGTTTTTGATGCTATGTACAACAAGATGCTGTTAATATTTCCTATCAGCAAAATTTAATATAGCATGAAGAAGCCTGCTGAATGATCCACAGAGCTAGGAGGAGTTGGTCTTTATTACAAAGGAGAGCAAATCCAGCACGGGAGTAATCCTACAGCGGCTTATGCAGGGGGAAGTGATAACAGGTGAAGGGCTAAGAGGATAGTAGCATGGAGCTATTTTGGGCACACCAGCCTCCATCATCTTTTCCTTTCTTCTTTCCCTCTGTTCTGGCAGTGTGGGGAGTGGGTGGATGTAGTGGTGGATGACAGACTGCCCACCAAGAACAGGAAGCTGCTCTTTGTGCACTCAGAGGAGGGCAACAAGTTCTGGAGCATGCTGCTGGGGAAGGCCTACGCCAAGTATGGGGCTGGGCAGGAGCTGTACCCCTGGCTGTGCCCCTGGTGGTGGCCCAGACCAGGGGTGTCAGTCACAACACACTTCATTCTAAGGCAGCCTCCCTCCGACTCAGCATCTACAGTTCCCTCTGGGTCCATAAATGGTGTTGCCAACTGTATTTCAAGGGGCTTGAATTTTCTTGTCCCAGGTTACATTGATGACCAAGCAAATTAAGAGATACTAAATGATAACCCTTTCTTTTTGTGGTACCTTCTGCTTGCAGGTGGAGATGAACTCTTGTCCCTCTTATCCTTGTCCCTCTTATCCTTTCCCCCCCAGGCTGAATAGCTCTTTTGGAGCTCTAACAGGAGGCTCCACTGTGGAGGGCTTTGAGGAATTTACTGGAGGCATCTCTGAGTTCTGTGAGCTGCGAAGGGCTCCTTCAAACCTCTACCAAATCATCCAGAAGGCCCTGAGAGCTGGGTCACTGCTTGGCTACTCCATTGATGTAAGAGGCTGACAAGGCCTTACTCTCCCTGCTCTTCTCAGGGCTCTGTCCCCACACTGTGACAAAAGCCCAGACCAATGTAAGATATAGGTAGGAAGGTCTGATACAAGAACAAACTGAATTAATTTGATTTGAGATCTTTATTGATTTCAGTATAAAAAAATTTGGACAAGGTTCTAAATGATCAATCCTCATCATGTTTCCCTGTTTACATGACAGCATGTGATAATACTTAGAGCTGTAAACAACTTGTTGGTCTTCAGGAACTCCATTCTCTGAATATCATTTCTTATTCAAATTTTGTGTAATTTCAGCTCCAGACACTTGACTGCTAGAGACAAATTTGCTGAGACATTTGGTTGTAGCCTGTAGTCTGATTCTGGCTTTGGTTTTCAGTCCTAAAGATTACTGACACCTGTAATACAAACACTCTCAAGTTACATATATTTGTACATGTTTTGAAAACTTCACTCCTGTTTCATTATCTCATTTGCATTGTGGCATACAGAATTACCAGTGTTCCAATTTTGCTATACTGGATCTCATCTGAGACAGGCTAGAGCTAAATTCATGTGAGCATGTTAGCAGGTGACAGTCTGTCACCTGAGCTGGGAATTGGATTTAGATTTAGATTTCACTGTATATTCTTGAATTTCTTCTGTGCTTGGACTGCATATTAAGACTGCAGCTTTTGCTGTGGATCTCACCTCAATTTAATATACTTTGCATCAAGAATATTGGTATTCATCATGCACACCACTTTGGATATCTTCCCCCATATTAATTTGCTTATGAAAGCTCAGTTCATACGCAATATATAATCATAAATGTGCATGTTTTTATTGCTCCAGATAACTGCTGCAGCTGAAATAGAAGCAATCACAAGTCTGAAGCTGGTAAATGGACATGCTTACTCTTATCACTGAAGCAGAGGGGGTAAGCCAGCCTCTCTGGGACCATCATGCAAACCAGCTTGGGGCTGCAACACTGTAGTCCCTTCAACTTTCTGATGTCTTTCAGTGACTGACCATAAAAATGTTCTAAACTTACATACACTGATACAGAAAAAGGTAGTACCTGTAACACTCAGTCAGGTCAGAAGCTCTGTACAGGTAGTGGTGTGGAGCACACTGTGCAGTCTGCCACTTGTATGGTACCAAGAGGCTGGGGTAAAAAGTGTAAAGGTGGGCCAAGCTGTTACCAAAATTCAGGGTACAGAAAGGAGGAGCAGGAGAGGAGGCAGCCATTCCCTACATGTTTGTATTGTGTGAGGTGGGAACGAGCACTTTCCCAGTCAGATCTGATAGGAAAAAAGTAAAAGCCTCTTTAATGAACTCTGCTGTGAGTCTCATCTTCAGAGTGAGCCCCAGGTATTCCCGCTCCTCTGAAGCTGGAATCATTACACAGATGTCCATGCCAGATAACCTCCTTCCAACCTTGCTGTGTTATGCAATGTTTCCTGCTTTTAAGGATGTAGATATTCTGCTGGTTTGTAGCTGATGATTTTCCTTGCAGGTTGCTGTCATTATATGAAATGGTGAGTGCTGCAGCTCATGGCTCACTTGGTGCCACAGCATAATGTAAAATAAGGGTGGAAGGCATCTAGGTGTCTTTTAACTATTGCAAATTGTAATGGACTGCATCACTCAAGTACAAATCATATATTATCCTATCTGAAAAGCAATTGGTCTCTGATGATTGGAATAATGGAAGTGCTCAGGCTCTGTTTGTTGTGGATCTTTTAGGTATATTACTGAGGACAGTCAGAGAAACTAGTGAGGCTTAGGAATCCTTGGGGTGAAGTAGAATGGACTGGATCTTGGAGTGATTAAGTAGGTTTTTATAAGCTCCTGCTTCTCTCTCTTTGGTGTATTTTGGAATCTATTAAAAATTATATTGGGACAATGCAGTTAATCCAATCACAAAGTGTATTTAGGAGAGATACAAAATCAGTTGGAACAAAACACTATTCATTTATTAGCAAGGTTGAATATTGATCCATTCTTTCCAGCGGGCATTAATACCTGCCTCAGGAGGAGCTTTCACATCAGAGACAACAGCCCTTGGTTTGACTCTGAGCAGCCCAATGCAAGCCACATCCTCATCATTGTGCAAGACAGTTTTTCTCAAATTGATCCTACCAATGAGTTCCAGGACCTAAGTAAAATATACAAACTAGTCCTATTCCTGGGAGTTAATGCAGGGATAAACCATTATACCTCTGCTTTGACTCTGAGGTTGCTCAGCTCTAAATCACACCAGAATTTGGTACCTATCTGAGAATCTTGAAAAAGTTGAGATGCTGACTAAGATAAGGACACAAATTTCAAAATCTCTCAGAAACTGTCTGGGCTTCAACTATCTTGGGAGTGTGGTAGTGACAACACCTCTTTTGTTTTTATACTTAGAATGGCATAAATTTTACTGTCCTTTGAACCACAATATATTTTTTCATTTGAGATTTCAGTTTCCTATTCTGACTGACTGTAGCATGGGTGCTGATGTATTATAATTAAGGATAGAGATAACATTACAATTAATTTTACTTTTATCAGAGCTTCTTTGCTGAGCCCCAAGGTAAGGTGCCTCGGGCACACACATATGCCATATCCTGGTTTTGTCACACATGTTTTACCATGGGGCAACCTTGCTGAGGCAGCTGCAGCACTGCATTGTCACATGGGAGTAGATCAGAGCAGAATCCATCCTGAGCACATTAATATCAGAATGGCAAGGGAGCAATGCTGTTTTCTGCAGTGAATTTTCTGATTTCACCTTTTTGCTTTCCTGTTCCTTCATGACTCTCAACAATGGAGATTGTATCATTTTCCTAGGGAGGATATCAGGCGCCCCAATAAATCTTAAAATGCAGAAGCTCTGACTAACTTTCAGACTGTGAATTTCCTAATCCAGACAGTCTGTTGTACCTTCTGGCACCTGGCAGGGGAGATTCAATTCAAGACTTAGTTGCAAATACTGTTGCAGTCTAATTCCAGCCTGGCACAGTCAGGTTGCAGGGTGTGCTGTCATTTGGAGGGGTACAAGATCTATTTGTTGAAGAAATATATACTCCTTTATCAGCCCAAGATAGCATCTAACTCAGATCTCACTGTAGAATAAAATGCAAGAGCTGAACAGTGTGCTTTTGTGCTTTGTCTGCAGTGGTCCTGAGTGGAATTATGTTGATCCCAAACAAAAACAGGTTCTGGATAAACAAGTAGATGATGGAGAGTTTTGGTGAGAATTGTTCCTTTAGCTTACTCTTTTGGACATTTTATGTGCCTTAAGCAATCTTTTCAATTGGATGGAGAAAAACTGCCAGCACCGAGGGGGTTAATAACGGCATGCATGCATTGTTCACCTCTTCTTTATCTCCTTTTCTATTCAAATATTACCTTTTATTAGAGCTTGCATAACCCGGCACTAATCCAAAATATAGAGACCAGATGGTAATAAAATCAATGAGGTGGCAAGAATGAACCTCAGCTGCTCTACATTTTGACATTTGTTTTTTTTCCTAAATGCTACACAGTAATGAAAAAGTTCAGATTAGCAACTTGGGAAGAGTCTGTTTACTCAGACCTAATAGAAAGCCTGTCCTAACCCTGATCTGATTATATATGAATCAGTGCTGAACTGATGTCACTCTGTCCTAGCCTGGAAAGATAAATGGCCACTGTCCTCCAGTGCAATCAGCTGCATGGGCCATCAGGCACTAGGAAATGAGAGCAGACCTCGCTAGCAGCATGGAGCAATCAAGGTCTGTCACTCATGCAAACATACCAGGAATGGTAAAAACAAACTTCAGTGATAGGAATGAAGAAAAACACCAAACTGTGACTGTTTTCCTACAGAGTACTGCTTTCACAAGGGCCAGATCTTACTCCCTTTAAATGGGATCTCCTCACACAAATTGTTTCACCAGTTCCAGTGAATTTGTTTATGAAGCATATTCCATGGGGGAGTGCCCACAGCTGGGGAATGACAGAAAATGGTTTGTCTGAGCCCAAAATGCGTAATAACCATTGACAGAGGCTGTCTTCAGAAGATACAGATCATTCAGGCAGTGGGCAATTTTGTTTCCCAAAAGCCAGTTCCAAGTTTCAGAATTCAATTAAATGCAGCATTGGACAGCTCTGTAACACTGTTGGGAGAAGTGTCCAGCCTCAGCCACCTCATCTGTTGCAGGCTGATGGACTAACCTGTCCATTTGTGTGCCACTTGTGTGATGGCATTTTCAGATTTCCAAAGGCAGTTTAGCCACCTTGAGATCTGCAATTTGACTCCTGACATACTGACAAGCCACAAGGTCAACAAATGGGACCTGACTCTGTTTAATAGACAGTGGAGATGGGGTTCATCTGCTGGGGGCTGCCAGAACAACCAAGGTAACGACCCACCCAAATGGGCCTTTAGTGAAATACTAAGCAAAACATTCAAAAACTGCTTGTGGACTGGAGGGGGCTTTGGTGGGGAAAAAAGAGCTTGGAAGTGCAACAATATCTGTGAGGTTTGGACAGTAATAAAAAGCCTGGGAGTTTAAATGAAGATCTAATTCACACTTATTTCCTTGTGGGGGATTACCAGCCCACCAAGCAGTTAATATGTGGCAATATTAATTTTTTTTCTCTGTCTGCTTTTCCTGCTTATATGGCTTTTGCTACTGGCTGGAGTAATCCTCTGAAGAGCTGGGTAGGCCCGGAAAGTGGCATTGTTATTTCTAACTCATCTTCACGTTAGACCTCTGGAAAGGCTGTCTGGCGTTTGGTCCTCTTGCAACAATAACAGCCTCAGCCAAGGACATTTCCTGGAGATACAAGACTGGCTGGAATTAACAGTATCAGCTCCTCCTTGTTGGTATTTAGTCCCAGGAAATACCCTGGTGCTTTGATTTCTCATGGCTCCAGTTGATACTCAGCATAGCTGTGAAAACATAAACCCATACAACTCAATGGAAAGAATTGGAAAAACTCCAGGCAAAAGTTCTTCCAGGGAGATAATTCTCTGTAGATATAGTGACAACCATCTTGATTGCAATGACAATTGCAATGACAGCAAAGCCTCCTCCTTTTTGTCTCCTGTTGGGAATTCTTAGCAACATACTGGACCAATCCCCAGTTTAAAATCTGGTTGGATGATCCAGATGATGACCATGAAGGGAGTTTGAATGAGCCATGCTGTACCATTCTGGTGGACTTGATGCAGAAAAACCACAGGAGACAGAAGAGAATGGAAGAAGGTCTGCTTAGTATTGGTTATTCACTCTATCAGGTAAAATTTTTCATCATTTTAAAGACTGTATTCCTTGTCCTGTTAAGCTGGAAAAAATTAGCAGTGTGCTACATCTTGGCATTCAGCACTACACTTCAATAAGATCTGGATTTTGCAAAATGATTCAATTATTTCTCTCGTTTCTTCCTGACCTAATATGGGAAGACTCAGATAAATTGAGGCTCAGTTTTTCCCATTTCAACAGGATGGCAGTGTAAATTATTGAGCCAGTAATTTATTAACAGTCTCATTGAGAATCTTCTTTTACAAAATCTGAATGGGGGAAGGCTCATGGTGCCTGGCAATACCAGATAAGTGTTTCTGATTACAGCCTCTCATTAGCCCTCAGTTTTCACTTTCTTTTTTGTTATTATTTCTCCCTTGTATTTCAAACTTTTTTTTTAATCCATTGTCTGCCATATGCTACTGTTCTGATTCAGTAAATTTGGGAGTTTGTTTTCCCTGATTTTCCCAGTGTTTCTAAAAATATGATGTAAGGAAAAAACCTACAGTGTAATCTCTAATTTCTGTGGTGTGAGGGGAGAGAAACAAATGTAAAAATTTCCAACCAGTATCATCATGACCAATATCATATGTGAAGAAAAGCAATTAAACACTGTACAGACTCCACTGGATGAACATCATTAGCCAGCACAGGTGGAGCAGATGGGCACAGCTGACTTTTGCTAATAGATCTTGTGTGGTTTGGCTCAAAATTACAGGTTTTCCCTAGTGCCCAAGTGCCTGCATGCACACACTGAGCACATTTCTGAGCTGCCTTCTCTGTGGTACCAGGTACCCTCACCTATCAGCATCCTAAATTTGTGCATTATGGACATCTGTCTGCTCCCATCACTAAATACGACAGTGGAGAACTCCTTGTGCTTTACAGATATTCCAACCCATCTGTGTCCTCTCTGGCCTTACCCACAGTAGGGTAGACTTGGTGACTAAGTCTCTTGGTGACTCTTAAGTCACTTAAGTGACTTTAAGGTGGTAATTTTTTGGAAAAACCTGGCTGCTTAGTCACCTCAGGTACGCTATGACCCAGCTATGATCCCAGCTCCCTTGAATCACACACTAGGTTTACTTCATCGCATTTGATGTTGTGACTGGGGAGCTCCAGTTAGGACAACAGAGATGATGACCTAAAGCAGATCTCTCTGCAGGAGAAGGTGAAAAGATGTGTGTTCAAGTCTGTCTACCTGCTCTGCAGAGCTTTTGTAAGTCATATAGCTGCCTGCTGACAACAACTGTGTGTCCATCACCCAGCTCCTGCCCTTGCTGCCCCCAGTGTGCTGGTTATAGGCAACAAAAGACCCTGAAGTCTCAAGGGGCCACTCAGGCTTCAGAAATGTTATATGGGTGATGTTTGTAAAAGCTCTTTTGGGAATTGGGAGGACAGTCTCTTTGGCTTTCACTGGAATCTATGCTCTCAAGACAACTCATTGCTTTTGGAAAAATTGCCTTATATTTGGAGGTACAAATTAACATAGCAATTCAGTTAATTTAGGAAGAGCCAAATATTGAAACTTGCTACTTGTTATAGTTGCCTCACAACAATCTCATCATCCCCAGGCTGACTGCTAGTGACAGTAGCCTTATATTTTTATCCATATTCAGTAGCAGTAGACTAGTGGAGTTTGGGTCTGCTGTAATAAATTCTCTGGTTTTAGTTAGCTAAGTAGCACTAACTTGCTGACTGTTCCTGACTGAGCATTTAAAGACTTACTCAAATGTTTCCAACCAACAGTATCATTCACAGCACCACATCAGGGGAAAAGTAATTTGATATGCCATAGATTTCTTTGGATGAAGATACAGTTTTTCCTTTGGAACAACTCTAGGACAAGACAGAATTTCATCTGTATCTGATACTATTATATGTGGTTGTAAGTGAAATTTTTTTTCAAAAAGTGTCTAAAGGAGGCTTTATCTGATTTTTTTTTCCTACTGGTGCAGGTATAAAGCAGCACTTTACCACTGTCTCTTTCTCTTCCTTCCGGATTCCTCAGGAGACTTCACCCTTGTAGACTGAACTGCAACATATTTTGTTGTCCTTACCTCCTGCATGGGTAGGAGAAGGTGGAAAGGGCACATTTCCATAGAAACAAATAGTCTTCCTGAAGTCTGTGAGAAGCTGCAAAAGGCTTCCAAGGAGCTGCTGAATTGCTCTGGCCAAGTGCAGCAACATTTTTTCACTGTGGCTCTTTTCTAATGCTGTCTTGGTAACAGAGGAAAACTTTCTCATCAGCCTTAGGAAGTATTTGCTCTAAGCCAACCCCTGGCTGGTAATGACTAAAGTAGTGCCTCTGTTTTGCCATTGCTGCAGAGCACATGCTCATTTTCTGTTGCTGTAAATAAGCCCCTGTACAGCATCTTTACAATATCCACAGCTCACTTTCTAGAACCTTGTTAACCACTCTCTTAGCCATCCCCTTCCTCTAGCCTCATGTTGATAACAAAGATATAGATGATGAGTTCAAGACTCCATTACAAAAGCTCTCTGGAGAGGTAAGTGGATTAAAGTGAACAAAAAAACCTGAGACCTCTCTGTTATGATTATACAAATATTTGACTTGCCAATTCCTTTTACTGTCTGTTCAAAAAACCAAGTATTTCTCCCCTTTTATTAACTCATAGCTTCAGTTCAGTTTATTTTACAATAGAGAAGATTTTCTAATTGTTCGTCTTATTGGTGCAAAATGTGATTTTTTTTTCCCCTTGGTAATGCAAGGCAGGGAATAACTTTGAAAATAGGGGTGATAGGAGTGAGGACTGTGAAAATATTATCCCAGGGTGAAATAAATTACCTGTGGAGTTATCGTATAATTCTGACAATTGCTTGGCTGGCCAATTCCTTCCTTTTTGTTTAGCCCCAGGAATCAAAAAACTGTCGGCTGGACTTTTTCTCTACTTAATATATTTGAAAAACAGTATCTATAAAGTCCTGCTGCGTTAGCCTGTGGCTGTCATGTCAGGTTTCCTCTCAATGAACAGGTGGCCACTGTTACTGGAGAGGGAAAACATCTTTTTAGTTAGGAAGACCATTCTGAGTTTTGAGATGGCAATTTTAGAATTGTTTGGTTGTAGTTTCTGTAAGCACTGAAAATCTCAAATGTTTTCCTGAAACTTTTTATTCAGTCAAACATTGTAAAAAGTTGCCATTTACTTGGTCACGTCACCATAGCACCTAACAAACCACTTATTTCCTGGTTAAATGTCTAGGAAGTATGATTGGTTTTGAAGATCTTCTCCCTCTGATATCTGCGGGTAAATGTGAAGGGTTTGAAAAAAATTAGGGTTTACGTGTCTTAGATTTGGAAAGAAAATTGTCTCTGGATGTCTGATAGCAAATCAATAGAGCTTTCTTCAAATAATTTTTTTGTTAACACCTACAGTATGTTTTGTTTTCTGTCCAGGACTGTGAAGTGACTGCAACTGAACTTTAAAGGACTCTAAACTGGGTTTTGGTGAAGAGTGAGTGACATTATGTACTTCCCATTGGATGGAGCTGAGAACAGGGTCTCTGCTAACAAAACCCAGCTCTGTCAGCTAGGGGTGATGAAAACTGGAGTTTTTGTCTGATCTCAGCTGAATTCCTCCTGACTTGTTGAACCTCTAAATATGGGGTGGGGTGGAAATAGTGCCTGGTGCTTCCCTTCCAAACATGGCCAGCAGATATTCTGCAGAGACACAACATTCCCTGTACTTTTCTGGAAGGACCACCATGGGCAGTGTTATTATGCTGCTGCTGCATGACTTCTGTGGACAAATAGAGACTTTAGAGACTTATCACCACCAAAACCAATAACATCCCCTCCCACTGTGGGAAAAAAAAAAAAGTCATATTAATCAACTGAAAGGACATAGTGGAAAAAATGGCAGAGCATTTGCTTTGCTACCGAGATTTTAAGGTGGTTGGTATTTTCAGCATTGTCTGCAGAAAAATATTTGTCTTAAACTATTTCTCACTTAGTCTTTTATATTTCCTTTTTGTACAGGAAAGGATGTGAAAAGTGATAGATTCAACATTAACACTTGCAGGGAGATGATCAGCCTTTTAGATGTATCCTTTGAATGTAATGTCATCACCTTTAAAGTTTCTGGATCTCTTTTGTAAAACTTCCTGACAAGCTGGGCTAAGTTTACACTTCACTTGTCCCAGCACATGGCTGGGGGCAAAAAATTCAACAACGCATCTCTATCAGTTTATGGTGGCAGAAACCTGGACCACTGGACCACCACATTTAATCATCAGCTGCTTCTCTCACCACCATCTCTCATTACTTAAACATTTTCCTAAATATAGTGGGGGGAAGTAGGGCTTTTCTGCCCGGCTGCACCTGTGCAGTTCCAGGTGCATACACAGCATGCTTGGCAAGATGCAGGTTTTGAGTACATCCACAGCTGCTGTTTCTGAGTCAGGTCCTGCTTACAGAGGCCTGAGCTCACAGCAGCAGGGACAGGCTGAGCCTGTTCCCAGGGGGAAGGCTGCAAGTACAGGCAGTGGCTGCCTCCCTTCTGCATAACTGGGGGGACACTTGGGAGCTTTTAAGTTTTGTGTAGATAAAGGAAAAGGAGAGGTCAACACCTCTGCCCAGGTTTGTGTAGCCAAAGGAAAAAGGGAGGTCAACACCTCTACTCAGTGCTCCTTTGCACTGGGAGGGTGATGACCCATGCTTCTAGGAGCTTGCTAGTGTTGGTGCCATAGCATGGCCATATTGAGGCCAGCAAAAATTCACTGTGGATCTTGTGGATAATTGGCTGTTAGGAGAAGTGGTGCCATTGCCCTACACTCCATAGGCTCCCAAGCTTAATGGGGTAACTCAGTAAGTACAATGTCATAGTGTCCAAATCCCTGTTTCTGCATAATTTTACATTGGAAGGGATGTTCAAAGACCTGAAGGACATGGGAGAGGACACTGTAGACAGCTACTGACTCTCTTCACTTGCAGCTCATGCCTCTGGTTTCTAACAATTTTCTGCTGCAACACCAGGCCCTTTTCCCCCTAAGGTGAAATCTAACCTACTATTAAGTGTCCAAAATGTGAGTGCTTTTAATCTTGCTTATATATTTAGTAATCCCATATATCATTCCTTGAGAGTGAAGATAGCCTAGAAATTCTTGGCATGCTTTTAGCCAAGCAAATATGGAGCTGTGGGCATGTCTGTGGGAGATGGACATGCATTACAAATGAGAACTAAACTGGCATTAGGATGACACTGTGATGGGTGATTTATTTTTAACAGAACTGATCTCCACATTGCTCTCCAGTGTTGCACATCCAACTCTTGTTTTTACACTCCAGTTTTGTTAAGAATAAAGGAATCCTGATTTTTGAACCATGCCTTAACATGACCCAGACAGATGGACCCAGCACCTTGAGACTTGTAGAATTCAAGACACTTTGGATGAAGATTCAAAAGTATTTGGTAACAACATTTCTGACTCTATCCCCTTGCCTGCCCTATTAGCTCTGAAGTACAGATCCAGAACTGAGATAGAGTTAAACCCTCACAGGCAGATATAATTGGAAGCCTTCCTTCTCAGGGCTCGAATTTGTTCCAGGGCTCTGAAACACCTCTCACTTGACAGGGCACAAGCAAATCCTCTTTCACCTTGGCCCCATCATTCTCCATAATTTGCAATACCCCATGGAAAGACAGATTAACTTTGATTATTGGCAAAGACAGCTCTTTCTGCTGCCTGGTCTCTTAAAGCTCATATGAACATTTCAGCTCTTGCTATATATTGCATGGCTGGATGACCATTAGGAAATACAAGAAATATAATTTTAGGACCTACAAAAAACTGCCTTTGTATTTTTGAAATCTTGTAGAACTGTTGATTTTTATTTTTTTTTTTCTGATACAGGATTTAATATCCCAAGAAGTTGACCCAGAACGAAGCGGTCTAAAGGAAGGTCAGAGTTGGACTTTCCTGGTGTGACCACCTCCCTTTCAGGCAAGCCTGCTGCCACCATACTTGATATTGTTCATCACAGAGCATCTGCCCTGAGTACCATGAAGAAATGTTGGGTTCATGAGGACACAGCTCTGTCCTAAGGCTTGTCAGAAAAGCAAACCTTGAGACCCAAATCCACTATTAACTCTAGGTCTGGGTGGCTTCTAATTCTGGATAATAAATCTGCTGGCAGTAGGAGGCATCTGTCATCTTGTATGAAACATTAAGCAAGATGGACTTGGTCTGTTGCAGTGTTAGCCAAATGATAGGATACTCTCCTCAATGGCCTGTCTGCCACCATGTAATGTGAAGGCAGGCATGCTGCCAGCCCATGGGAATATGTTTCCCACTCTGCCTAGCTTGCCACTGCTTGAAATGTTTCTCTCGCTCATTAATGTTTCAAAGAGTAGAACTTGTGGTGGTAAGGACAATCTCTGTCCCAGCCACCAGTGGGCACACAGTGACAATGTGAACAGGCAGAGGTAGGAATGATTGTCCTGGCACTGGTTAGCTACATGAGCAGGGAGGATGGCAGGGCATGGGTGGCATGGTGGGCTAGCAAAATAATTTTTTTAGTTTAAAGCCTGAGTCAGTGAAGGCCAAGTTTTATGCATACATCATGCCACTGAATACGTGTGTGTGTATGGCCTTCTGATGAAATCCTTTCTTCTATTCTTTTAGTATAGTTTTAATATAACATATATATCATAAAATAACAAATCAAGCCTTCTGAAACATGGAGTCAGATCCTCGTCTCTTTCCTCTTCCTGGGACCTCTGTGAACAACATCACACCCTTTGCCACAGACAATCTATAAGAAAGTAGACAGTGACTACTCTGGTACCATCAACTCCCACGAGATACGAAATGCCCTCAGAAAGGCAGGTGAGTGTGTTGCTTGGAGATTGGATCACCAGACATTGGGAGAACAGCAGAGCTGTCTAATGGCTTTTATTCTCTCCTGTCACCTAGATCACAGCGTTGCCAGTGACATTCTCCCTTCCTGACAGTCACACACTGCAATCCTTTTGCTGTTTCATACATCAAACTCCATTCTCTGTTCTGCGTTATGGACTACTGGTACTTTTGTCCATGCTGTGACAATTGCTTATTCATCTGATTATTACTTGATCTATTTTTTGCCTCATTATTTCCTAATCTAATAGTCCTCTTTCAGAGCTATGCCCAAACCCTCTTTTTCCTTCATTTCCTCCTACCACCTTTCTCTCCTCTGGAGAAGGTGCAAGCCTGATGAAGGCACAGTCCAATGACGTCCTCTCTGATGTGTTCACTTTTGGAGCCGAGCTTGCCAGCTAAGGGACATCTAGAGGAGCACTGTTTTTTCTTTTTGATTTGTCTTGTGCTCAGTGGATTTTATGTGAATGATCCAGTAACAGAAATAGCATGAATATGGGCCTGAATAGAGCCCAATGCATTATGTGAGCAACTGGCTCTGCTGCAATCACTGTTATTCAGCTGCAGTGCCCACTCACTAATTAGGGGTTTATCTGGGGAACATAGGACTGGTTATGCTGTGAAACAATGTGAAATATGCAGTCTGACAAAATGCTGTGGGAGAACTCTATGTCTCTCTTCAGCTGGCACAATTGGTTTTGAAAAGGACCCACAGAGATGGGTGAGGGAGTTCAACAGACCTTCTTGGAGGAATAGTCCTGCCCTTCAACCTGCAGCTGCAGCAGGATATAGATAAGTCACATCCAAGATAGCAAATTAACCTGATGTGTCAGTGACTCCTGTGCTCTCCTGGCCCTCAGGTTTCAGGCTCAAAGATGAGGTGCAGCACAGCATCATCACCTGCTACGCCTGTAGCACCAAGCTGACCATTGACTTCAATAGCTTTGTGGCCTGCATGATCTGCCTGGAGACCCTGTTCAGTGAGTACCCAAGGGAAATTCCTGAAAGCTTTGGGATTGCCCTAGGTATTTGTTGTCTTTTAGCTGTGAATGTAGCAAATTGCATGGAAAGGTTCAGGTGCCAGCAAAATTGAGTCAGAGGAAGCAGTGGAGAAATGGCAAAAGCCTTTATGTCTGAATGCCCATGGGGAGTAGAGGACACATTTCCACAACACACCATTCTCTTGTGCTTTACAGTTATCAGCAACTTATGGTTAGTGCTCTGGCCCCCAGATTGTCCCAGCTCTGACAAATGGGACCATTTATCACTTGCAGTCCTTACTCAGACCTGATGTACAGGTTTGTCCTTGGATCATGCCAGATGCCACCACATCAGATTTTATAGTTGTCCTGCTGCCAACTCCCATTTTGCTGCTATAGATCTATTCCACCTCATGAAGCAGCTTAGAAATTATTTGTAATAAGAAGGAAGAACCACTGTAATATTATCTTACAGAACCAGTCTAAATTTCCAGTAGATCATGGCAAAAAGCCAGACTTTTACATTTTGTCAAGCAGTGATTCTCTACATGTCAAACTCTGTATTTTATATCCAGCTTTTTCCCCCCCACTCTTCTACCTTTCAGAAGTGTTCTGTCTCCTGGACAAAGACAAGAATGGAGTCATCCAGATCTCTCTGCCTGAAGTAAATCTGGTCAGATTGAAATACCACCTGATCCAACTGCAGCAGTAGACCACACTAAAATACACTTATTTTAAATCACTATTGTAAGAGATTTAATCGTTGTTATAAGAGAACATGGTAGTGATATAAAGGGCAAGTTTGCTTATGTGAAAATGTTCTTCAGCCCACAAGGCCTGTCTGAATTAGTAGAATGAGCTTTTACCTTTATATGAGCAAAAATATAAAGATACTTTCAAAACTCCTAAGGCTGATGGAGAAGGTGCTTACACAGTGCATTTCACTATCTCTTTTTAGAGGGCAGTGGTCAATTCATTAGAAAACACACAGCAGGGAACTCTTCTTTCTGGCAGAGAATGTGCTGATCAACCTGCCAGAATTACAAGAAACCTTTTAAGATGCCAGGTCTTTTTACTTCCCACATCGTTTTTAATGCAAATTTTTCCTGTTGAAGCTGTTGTAAAAGCAATCAGCTTGAGCCTTCCCTTTGCAGAATACAAGTACATCTCAGGAAACAGCTGTAAGGAGCCCCAAGAGGTCCATCCAATTAGTCCTCTCAGCTGAAGAATGGCTTGAAGGGAGGAGGATGGCTAGGAAGCCCTGTGACCCTCAGTCACAGTTAGTTAAATCTAGCTGAAATTGTACATTGCATACTCCCACCCTAGAGTTTTTCAAGGTTGAAAGTTGAAGCTTTTTCCAGCTTGCCCAGCAGAACTCATCTTCCTTTTGAAGAGACCTCACTTGCAATGTTTGAGGCTGATCCTGGCAGTAGATTTCCCTGAAGTTCAAGAGCAGATGGATCCTACACATATAAAAGATTAAAATGCAACTCCAGCCTTTTCCAGCTTGTTCTCCAAGAGGCACGGAAGAGTGCCCCAGTGGCATCCTGTAGACCTTCCTGATGCCCTGACTCCTTGTGCTGTTTCTCCCTCAGTGGCTGTGCTGCACACTGGTTTGAACCATGGTCAATCAATTCAGCAGAGACCTCTGAGGCTCTTCTGAGCATGAAACCACTTGTTTGGCATCTCCTTGTTGTGAAAAACAGAAAGAGAAACTTCTTTTTATTCCTGGCAAGTTACTTTAGGCCAATAAAAATGATCACCTGTCAGTTATAAAATAAACGCAATCTTAAACAAACAAAGAAACAAACCCAGGACTGTCCTCCTTTACTTTTCCTGCCCAAAGAGTATTGCTCTGTGCCATGCTGAAATCTCATCAGTTCTGACTTAGCACGGATGGACCCAGGTTGCTGTGGTTTGACTTCTGACTGTGCAGCAAAGTTCAGCAGTGTTCAAAATCCTGGAAGGGATCTCCATTGCTGCAACATCCAGCATATGTTTTGCTCCATGCTCAAGAGTGTAGGCAAAATTTATGGTATGTTGTCTTGGCAACCTCCTTTTGCAGAAAATTGTCGGCTTTGGCTGGGACAAGTGTCTGCAGAAGTTGGGGGTAAGGAGCTTGGAGGCAGATGCTGACCTGCTGGGAGCACAGAGGATTTGGGCACAGACACAGCCCCAGGGATTAACTGGGAATCAGGAAAATGTGATGGCACTCCTCCACAAGTCTCGGCTCAGTCCTCCAGGAGGAGGAGAGAGGATGGAAGGTCAGATGTAATTTTCTGCAGTTATTTCAGCTGAGATCTTCTCCTGTGAATGCTTGTCCATATGCATGCCAAAAGATGGGATTTAGAGCTTTAGTTTAATGAGTGACTGGAGCTCAGAATCTCATGAAGGCAAAAAACAAAAAATGCACATGTAGGGGGTCTCAGAGCCTGAGAATGTGGGGGATGTGTTAAAATCGATTGTGACTTAAAGAAGAAACTGAAGCTAGCTGGCTTCAATTGTCCTAAACTTTGCACTAAATCACAGTTCTACACTTTCCTAAGACCTTGTAAACATTTATCTTCTTTAAAAAAGCTCCTCTCTACATTAAATTTCATAGTATTCCAAAGAGTAATATCATAGCAATGCAGGCAAGATAATCTAGCACTCTGTATTAGCAATCAGAAGATATTTCTGGAACTTGCAGTAATGGTCTGACAAGACCATGCATGTCATGGTCAGCGACATGTTGGACACTTCTCCCCAGGAGCAGGAGTGCAGGCTGACATCTGTGTCCTCAAGGCAGATGTGGGGCCATGACTCTGTGCCCCTCTTTCTATTCAGTGCTGTGTTTGAGAGAAGCCTTTCTGCATGCCTGCTGGTTCCTAAGCTCTTCCTTTGAGCAGGAAGAAAGCTGTTTGTTGTTTGGTTCCCATCCCTGAACACAGAATGCCTGGTGACAAACCCCACACCTCACATCTCACCGCATTTCTTCCTGCTGCTGGCCTTATGTGACTAAAAGGGATGCATAACCTGTGTCAGTGCATGACTCTGCCTTTCTAATTGATGTCCTCTTCCAGTAAAAGAGAAATAAATATTTAGTTTGGGTTGCAGGATAAAAGCAGCCGGAGTAGGAACCACAGGCTTTCCCCTGCTGTCCCTCTGAACCTATCACTAGCCATGACCTGTGTGTGCAGTTGTCACTAGGTTGCCACCAGTTTCTCCTGGCAGATTTTTGCCTGCTGACCAAAAACACATATCTGTGTACCTCCACTCGCCTGGAAGGAAAAGCTACCTGGGACAAGATGAGCTCTCCAAAACTACCAGAAAATTCTGGTGAATGCTCTGCCTTTTCAGTAGGATGAGCATGTCCTTCCCTGCCCTACATCTTGCACATGCAACACGTCTCCTTGTTAATGATGCAGCAGGGTGAGCTGGCTCCTGCAGCTTCAGATTTGCTTTCTGCTCACACACGCTATTCAGGAGTTTGTTCCAATTATGGTCAGAGAGGCCTCTCTCCACAGGACTGGGAAAACTCAAACATATGCAGAAATCCATTGCATGCTCCCACTTCTTCTCCTTTTAGTGCAAGCCAGATGCCTCCATCACAATAATTCTCACAGTTATCTCAATGGCTCTCACCCTCCTGTACAGGGTGAGCAGAGTGCTGCACTCCATCTTCCTTTATCTTTGGAAGGCAGGCAGTGCCAGAGGAGCCACCTCTTCTTTCATTTGTTCTTTGAGTACATCACTTGGCTATCAGGTCCTAGAGAACAACTGCTCAAAAATAAGCCTTTTCAAGGGATTGAATGCTTCTCCTTTTTACTTGATGTGTCTGCAAAAAAGATGATTAATGTCCACCTGATTTTCCTTCCCTATGCTGCAAGCTGGGCAAATGTCTGTGCTCATCAGTTCTCCCAGTTAGTCCTGATGGGGCTAAAATAGCTTTTGACTAAAATGCCTGCAGCAGCTCCTGTGAAAGCAGTGGGGCATGGTGAGCTGAGCCACAGCTTGGGCACCTGGACTCTCTGCACTCTTACACTCTGCATGTTGGTTGTGCTTCATTTTTGGAGCTGTGAAGGGCTGCAGCTCACCTTAGATTTAAGTAGCTCAGTCATGGGGAATTATAATTCCCCATGTCACAAAGGTTCATGAATTTGTGATCTGTTCCCTGTCACAGTGAAAACTTTGCTGTGTGGCATTCTCAGCACTTTGTAGATATGGCAGGGCTAAAGAGACTCCCACAGAAACTCTGCCACAGGTCTTCAGATCTTTCCTTTCTCTCTCCACTTGCCCATAGAAATGTTTTCCTCTGCACTGCAGGCAGGTGAACTGGAAACTTGAACTGGGTACGTTGCTCTGGTAAAATGAGTTTCACATTAGACCACATTCAGAGTCACACATGCCTTGTGCGCTGATTACTTTGTGGTTGCCTACAGAGGAACTTCCCGTGGGTATAAATCCTACCTTATCACCATCTGACTCCAACTTTGCATCAGAGTAAGTGTCTGCATTGTGGACAGGACAACCACAGGTATTTGGGATTCTGCCTATGAGCTAGGAGAATAAAAAGAATCAACCTCTTATGTGCAATTATCTGTCCACCCTCCCAGAATGGGAGATTTACAGGGGGATTAATCCATCAGTGCAGGCTACTGATTAGATCCATGGCTTATGAGTAAGCACAGAAGGAACAGTCCTTTACAAATTCCCTTTCAATCTTTATTTTAGACAATCCTGCTGAACCTGACTCAATGGTATGTTTTCATTCTTCCTTTCCATACGGTTCCAACAACCAGGCAGGCCTGGAAGCTCTGAGATACTGTAGGCACATTCTTCTTTTCCATGTTATTCAGGATGCATCCAACATCCCAGCCTGCTATTGTTATCCCAGGCTAAGCTTATAGACTGGAGATTCAAATTCCATAACAGCAGATGAGATTCTGGGTGCAAAAGGAACCCAAATTCCAAAGCTTTTGAAGTTTCTCCACCACTAATGATGTCCCCAATGATAGTTCATCTGCTCCTGCCTGACAAGCTTGTTGCCATGGTGTCTGTCTCCCTCTGTATAACTGGCACATACAGCATAAAAACCTCTCTTTCTTTTGTAGAGCAAATCACTTCACTTGTAACTGTTGGCCACTCATTAACTCCTTCCTCATTCTTTGAAATCTTCAATGCAGCTGTCACCTGACTTGCACTGTGTGGACAGGAGGCGCTTGGGGAGGGTTGAGTGCAAAGATGAAGAACAGAAAATAATCCAGAGGAATGTATCTGAGGGATGGACTCAAGAAGTACCTGGACAAACAACCAGGAATAACAACCGGAATAACAAAAAACTGGAATAACAGCCAGGAAGAAGGTGAATGAAGCAGCTTTTTGTCTATTCAGGAGCTGAACAATGTCAGGAACTGGAGAAAATGGGTTCTTCTGTGGCCCTGCAAGTTTTAGGAAGGAAGACATGTATATTCCCTTCAGAATACACATGGCTGACTTAGAAAAAAAAAGCTATTTTGCTATTTGGAAAACTCTGTAAACCATTGGTAGTTTTGTCTATTCATTCACCTCTAAACATGTAAAAACTACATAGTCAGCCCAAGGAGTGATTAAGACATTTCTTCTAACCCACCTTTTATTCATTCAAAAAACCCTCAAACCTCCAAATTGAAAGGTATTTTCTTCAAGTTCAAACTGGTGTGCTCCTCAATGTGATCCCTCACCAAATTAGGTTTTCCTAGGCTAGTTTGAACAGTGTAGCTTGATCTCATTCTTACAGAGATCATAACAGTGAGGGCCCTCTTCCAATGTCTTAAAGCATTTCAGGCTTCCCTAAATTCCCATATCCTTTTTGATAGTCTCTCTCTTATTCTCCAAAATGCACAGACTGTCACATTTTTATCTCTGCTGTATGCTTCTTTTCAGCTGATACAGTGAAATGTTTCAGTGTTCCTTTGTTATACGTAAAACATCACTGAGGCTGGTTTTGAAGGGGAACTTTCATCACCCTCCTTAGCTGTTCACTCCCTGCCAGTGAAGACACAAACCATACCCAGATCACAGGTCTCTACTGTGCTCCAGACTTGCCACACCACCACCAGTGGCTGAGGTGGAGCAGCAGGAATAGCTACAATCACTGGGAAACATCACCCAGGTGCTCTGCTGAGGCCACTTCAAAAGAGCTCTCAGAGCCCAGGTACATGGGGCACAGAGTCCCCACAGAATACCCAAGAAAACTTTCAGTCTGTTCATGTAGAAAGCACCACAAATCTTCCCAAAGACATGTCTTCATTGCATCATAGATACATGGGTACAGTAACCACATTTCCATGTAAGTGGGCGTTTTCTCTATGTCTTTACTCAGCCCTGTGGCTCCACAGGGGCACCACTGAACTTCCCACCACAAATGTCACTGCCCTGGCAGTGGCATCACAGACTATGAAGAGAAAATAACAGCCAACCTCTTTGCCACTGAGGGCCTGTGTTTAGACACAGAAACTGGTTTATTACTAAACCAGTAGCTCACATTACCTTTAACACCTCTGAAAGGAGTCAGGCTACTTGTTTGTCTGATGAAGCTTTCAAAGAAGAAGGAGGATAGGCCAAGGCAGTGTGACATTGCTTTAATGTAAAATCATAAGTGCTCTCTTTAGTAATGATGGGCATCCGTTTGCCATAGCTTAGCTACAGATAGCACAGGATTTGGCATTTCCAGAGATATCTCATTTCTCTGTCTTAGTTTCTCAACACACCTTACTTGATTAGCCAGCACTCCTAGGCCATTTCTTGGGCATAGCTCTCTAGACACCAGGACTTCAGGGTTACCTGTCTTTGATGTCATCCATGTAGGCTTGATCAGGAAAAAAATATTTCTTCTTATTTAAAGAGCTTTATTTGGTAATTGATATTAATAAGATATCTGGCACAGTAACTAAGCCAGCCAGCTTGAAACTGTGTTTGCAAAACTGTGTGTTTTCCCAAGCTGTAATCATACTCTTAGACCACAGTGCAAATTTACCCAGTACACATACCACAGCAGGTATGATCTCTTGAGAGTCTAAAGGAGCTTTGTGACCAATACATTTTATTTCAAATTGTGTTTTGCAATGTTTTAAAAGATCATCATATTTGCTTATTAATTTGCATGGAGTTGGAGCTCAGGAAATGCAGTGCTTGTCAAACATGCGATTGATAACTGGTAGTGATTGGTGGTAGGGCAGGCAGTGGGGCATCCCACAGGGTCTCTGTGTTGGGATGCAGCAGCATTCCCAAGGGATATTCCAGTGTGCAAGTTGTGTCATATGAAGGGTGCTCCCATATGATTTGAATGAAAGAATCTTTGCTGGGGAAGTTTTGCCTGGCAGATGGCAACTGTGAATACAGGGAACTAGGAAAATGTTTTCAGTTTCAGAAAGAATAACCATAGAATTAATTAAACATAAAAAAAAGGAGATTAAAGGAAAAATGAGAAAATTATAAAGTACCAGCCTGACCTCTAATTTGTAAAGCACTTTTAGCCTGAGAGAACCCTGAGAGAAGGAGCTATCTGAAACAGCAGTAGTAAACTTAATCATAATGAAACTGATTCCAGCAGAGAATGCCAGCTTTCTACATGTTAATTTAATTTGAACTCATTTCAGTTTTCGGCTGGGATTCTTTGTGTGTGTGAGTTGTCAACAAGTCCATGGAATACCCCTATCTTTGTTATTAAAAAGCAGTGCCTGGGAAGATCAGGGTGACGTGGCGAACTTATGCTGCTGTTTTACTAATTTTCACCCTCTTAATAGACAGTACAGACGTTGCTGGAGGAGTGGAAGCCCATCAAGTATGGGCCCCACTTCAGCCCAAGACTAACATCTGGGTCACCCTGGCAAACTTAACTAACCAGGACGCTATTTACCTGTCATTATCTTCTCCCGGTAATCCATTTACAACCTGTTTGATTGGGTTACCAGCAGATCCCTGGCCATGGCCCTCACATGTACCCACCTGTAGGACTAACAATGCTAGGGCAAGTGTAGATAATTGGGACCAATGGGTTTCCTTTTTTCCCATAGCACCGCAAGAACCCCAAGAATTGGAGCTGTTAGGTTCAGCGATGGCAGATGCATGTCTTAATTTCAACCATAGAAGCCAGCTGCCAACCAAGAACCATTCCAATATTGTAACTTCCAGCATGGCTATCTACCGTAATGCAACAGCTTGGTGCAATTATACCACAAAGTGTCAATTTCATCAAATAACCCTATTCAATTGCCAGCAGGATACTTCCTAATATGTGGGGACCGTGCTTGGCCCGGTATTCCATCAATGCTGCATGGGGGACCATGTCCTATTAGACGGCTCTCTCTACTTACACCCAACATGCCCATGATACTAAACATGAGCCGCCGCCATCATCGAAATAAACGAATGGCTCATGCCTTTGCTGCAGACTGCAGGGACGATGTAAAATTCTGGTCCCCAGAGGCCATAGTTGCAGCATCTTTCTTGACTCCAGGGGTATCAGCAGCAGGTGCTCATGCTATTTTAAATAAGTTGGGATGTTGGCTTGCTAAGCAAACCAATGCCACCTCTTTTGCACTTTCTAGCCTTTTGCTTGATGTTGATTCCATTCGCCATGCAACGCTTCAAAATAGAGCTGCAATTGATTTTCTTTTACTTGCACAAGGCCATGGTTGTGAAGAATTTGAGGGCATGTGTTGCATGGGTCTTTCTGATCATTCACGGTCCGTTCACTCCCAACTCTCTGAGTTGCGGAGGTTAACTGGAAACTTACAGGTAGAATCGGGCTTTGGTATTGATGGATGGCTCAAATCATTAGGCCTGGGATCATGGTTACGCTTTATTGTTAATGTTAGCATTATAGTGGGCATTATAGCTTTGTTAGTAGTATTAATTTTGCCGTGCTTTTGCATATGCCTACAGAACATGGTGCAAAAGATGATATCTGCTGCATTTAATCAGACCATGCTTGTTCAACAGAAAAACAGGGAAAGTGTGGAGAGCTTTGTGGACAGTTGGCTAGTTGAGAAAGGTCATGTCGACATAATACCATTGGTTAAGTTAGAAGGAGGCAAGTCTAGGATTCAGCAGTCAGTGTCCAACCACTGACAAGGACATTGTGCCCTTGGTGCAACAACTAGATAGAGAAGAGGATCTTTTGCCAAAAATATGAGGATAGTTTCAGCAGAATAACCACAAGAATGTAGAAGTAGTAACAAAATAACCATAAGAATATAGAAGTAGGCGTGGTTGACCAATAAGTAATTAACCAATAATGAGCTCAGCTTTGCAATATGTATAAGCTTCATTAACACCAATATAAAATATGTGTGAACTATCAATAAAGTTTGAGACTTGCTGATCACTCATATTGAGTGCCGCATTTCTTCCGCCGATCCAACATGTATGTGTATGTGTGTGTGTGCGTGTGCGTGTGCATGTGCGTGTGTGTGTGCATATGTGCGTGTGTGTGTGTGCTTTTAAACATGCTGATAATGTTTGAATTGCAGGCATGCTGGTCTGGTGCATGAAAGCTTGAATGAGAAATTATCTAACCATATTTTAGTGTCCAAAGTTGACTAGAGCACAAACAATGAACAATCTTTATGGAGAGAGAAAATATAATTAATTTCAGAACTTAACCTTGCACTCTACCAGTAACGTTAATAAGAAGAAAAAAATCATTATTTTTAAAATTATGTGGGTTATTATTATATGTTGCCCTGGCAGATTTAATTTTGCCTGTCCTCATAAAAATCCTTGACCTCCCTCCCCCCCTCCATAGGATGCAAATATTATTCTAGTTTAAAGGATATCTCCCCTCAGTACCTGATGTCCTATCATCATTCTGTGATATAATGGAGCTATGTAATGGTGATGTCCTACTGTCACTAGGGATGTACATTTCTTTTAGCACAAGGTGCATTTTGTGAATAACATATATATGAGCATGTCTTGACTAATCACGTGTTTGTCAAACCATGGTATTGCTTCTCTGGATTCCTACACATACAACAGATGAGATTTCCTCAGCTACCAGGAGAACGATTTTTTACTTCAACTTTCTTTTCCTCTGAATGAACTCTTCTTTTTGGGATTCCTGGGAGATAAAGGTAAGTCAAATGCTGTTGGCCAGGTCTCACTCATTTCATTTAAAAGGAGCTGGTAATGAAGTGATAGCTGGCTTAAGGATACTTGATGTTTCCATCCCAAAGTGTTGCCTTCTTGTGAAGGCTGCGATGACCTGGTATCAGAGTCCAGCACTGCGATCTCCTCCTTGGGATCCCTCGTGGCCAATAACGGACGCTGACACCAATGTGGTGGACGGTTAAAGGCGTTTATTGAGGGGTCTCAAGGGTATTTATGGACTAAGGGGTTTCTCTACGTCAGACAGGGGTTTGGCTATACTTTCTAGGGTTAGTATGGAGTGGAAAGTTACTGGCATCCATAGGTTAGGGGGGCTACACGTTTGGCTACATTCCAAGGGTGATCCTTATCTATGGGGAGGGGGGTAGAAGGATTCCTGTAATTTTCCGTCACAGCCTGAAATCTTCCGAACGCCTGTCCCTATGCCTACCACACTTCCCCCCCCCTCTTTCACAAATGAACGAGGTAGTCCTATATATAGGCACTGAAATGAGGTAGGAGGTTGAGATCTGACTAGGGAAAAGGGTCTTGGGAAACCTGAGTAAGTTTCTGCCAGGCGAGTCTCTCGTGACTGGCAGTGTTCCCTGTTGAATTCACAGTAATTGTTGCTGTCCCACGAACAGGATGCTAGCCCGTTCTAGGCGGGCCTGAGTGAATGAGACTAGCTTGTTCAGCAGGCATGGCCCGAAGGTAATAGCTAAAAGCAGCATTGCCAATGGACCTATTAGGGTAGAAATTAGTGTGGTTAGCCATGGTGATCGATTGAACCAGGATTCGAACCAGCCCTGTTGGGCTTCCCTGTCTTTCTGTCTCTGAGCCAGTCTGTTTCGGAGTTCTGCCATGGAGTCTCTAACGACTCCTGTGTGGTCAGCGTAGAAACAACATTCCTCTTTCAAGGCGGCACACAGGCCTCCTTGTTGCATGAACAGGAGATCCAGTCCTCTCCTGTTCTGCAGGACCACTTCTGAGAGTGAGGAGACTGACTTTTCTAGAAAGGAAATGGATTTCTCGATCCTCTGCAGGTCCTCATCGATGGTCATCTGCAGCTGGGACAGTCCTTGGTGTTGAGTTGCTAGGGCTGAGACACCTGTTGCCATTCCAGCTGCTCCTAGGCCGAGCAGCATTGCGATAGTTATACCTGTTAGTATTTCTCTCTTGTGGAGCCGGCTGTTTTCTTCGAAAAGGCGGTACACCTCTTCGTCTGAGTGGTACAGGATCCTAGGGATGATCAGAACTTGAACACAAAAGTCGTTAGAGTTATCGAATTTGGCAAGAAACACGCAGGGACTCACTCCAGATCTCTGGCAAACCCACATCCCAGATGCGGATGGGACTACCCACTTATTATTCTTCCTGTCAGGCACAACTACTTCGGTGCAGACGTCACCTTTCTGCTTAGCTAGGGTTGCATTGCCAAAGCATCTGCCCTGACCTGTGACTTGACTCAGGGTAATTCCTTTGCGGGGTGTGTCCCATCTGCACTGGCAAGGGGCATCGGCTGTGGAATAGCTGAAGGGGGTATCTAAAGCGACTCCTTCGTAAAAGGGGGGTTTAACATCATAGCAAAGCCAGCAGGAGTCGGTTAGGTTAGGGTTAGATTCATTCAGGGATAGAAAGGTAGCTTCTAACATGCGAAGGATTGGGTCCGAGCCTGACCTGGCTGAGCGGCCTATCTGGAAGGCTTCCTCATCGCCAGTCGGGACGTCGGTGACCCTTGTGGGCAAGGGTTTGGGGTAGGTCATGTTTCTCCCTTTCTGTGTGCTTTTGCCTGTGGGAGCATAGGGTATGAAGATCCCCTGCCCCACTATGGGTTGGCATAGATGGGCCGTCTCGCATCTATAGTGGGAGGGGGCTGAATCCCACACGTCCCCTCCCTCTCAAAAAGCATACGGCTTATTTGCACTATATCAAAAGGGAGTAAATCATCATTGCTAAAAAGACCGTCCACGAGAGTGGAAACCACCCCTGAGTTAATTCCTTTTTCTGAGATAGCTTTTACTATTGTCTGAATGTCTTTGGAATTAACGGGAGTATACATTCTTTGCTGGTTCCCCTGGGGTCCTGTAATTCTCACCGGGAAGGCATGCACCGATGCTGCAGGTGCCCATCCTGCGCATTCGATTTTGATTTTACCCCAATCGGTGAGTTCGTATTGGGGCTGGTTCTCGACTGTGTTGAAAGTTTTATTTGGTTTCGTCCGAAACCGCATTGATTCTGCTTTCTCTGCTTCCGAGTCGCTGCTGGACTCTGTGGGCTCCGCAGGGCGATCTGGGGAGCTGTGGCTCCCTTCCGAGTCGGAAGTCAACTGCCAATGAGCTTCCGGTTTCTGCTGCCGTTTTGTTCGGCTTCAGCCCCACTCCTCCCCTCGGGGGCGGTGCCGGTGCCGCTCCCGCCCCCTGGGTTCGCCCTGCCTCCCGCAGGGAGGGATCTCTCCCATATACGGTGGCATCGGTGGGCGCGGCTCCCGAGCGAGTGCCCGCCCTCTGTCGCGCCCCCACACATGCGCGTCTGCTGGGATCCACGGCTCCCGGCTGGGCATGGGCTCAGCGCTGGTTTCCCGCGCATGCGCGTCCGCGGCTGGCCGCGTTTCCGGGTTCTTCCCGCCGCGGGCCGACGGGCTCCACCCCTCCTCCCGGCCACCCGCGCCATATTCAAACAGGTAGGGCGGCGGATCCCCTCCGCCGCCCGCCCGCGCGCCTGCTTTCTCGATATTTTGGGCTTCTGCCGCCAATCCCTCCCAAAAGGACTGCGCGCGTCTCTCTGCTTCTTGCGCTAAGTCGACTATCGGCAGGGAAGGGATGGGCGGGGGGCCCGCGGGCACCCCGGGGGGTTCTGGAGGTGGTCTGGGTCCCGGCGGGTCCCCCGAAGGGGTCAGGGTGTCCCCCGGGGGCTCTGGGGGCTCTGGGCTCGGGGAGGGATGGGATGCGCCCGGCCCCCGCGTTTCTCCGTTTTCAATCGGGTCGCCATCAGGGGGGGTTCGCGTTATCGCCCCCTCCCCCAGCTGTGGCGTGATTAACAGACAGGAACGCGCAGCGTTCCACGTCTCCCGTTCTTCTAATGCTTTGCGTAGGGCTGCTTCTGCCTTCCCCCACGCTTTCAGGCTTTTGCTGCTGCCTGTGGCTTTTGTGTCCTCTGCTAGCGCGACAGTACATTTCTGCCACACCTCAGAGTGCAATATATCTATGGGTCGACAAATGACCCCGAGCTCTAAGAGTCTCGTTAAAGCGAGATTAAAATTCCTGAGCTCACATTTGATTCCCCATTGCATATGTATCAAACTTACGACCTTCGCTATCGCTTCCATGCGAATCGCGGGTCCCGGGGCGTCCCCCTGCTTCGCTATCCGGCTCTGTGAGTGCTGTCCCCTGGCCCGGAGTACTCCCGTCGCCCGGACTCTTCGTCCCAGGTTTCGGCATCACTAAGTTGCCTTCTTGTGAAGGCCGCGATGACCTGGTATCGGAGTCCAGCACTGCGATCTCCTCCTTGGGATCCCTCGTGGCCAATAACGGACGCTGACACCAATGTGGTGGACGGTTAAAGGCGTTTATTGAGGGGTCTCAAGGGTATTTATGGACTAAGGGGTTTCTCTACGTCTGACAGGGGTTTGGCTATACTTTCTAGGGTTAGTATGGAGTAGAAAGTTACTGGCATCCATAGGTTAGGGGGGCTACACGTTTGGCTACATTCCAAGGGTGATCCTTATCTATGGGGAGGGGGGTAGAAGGATTCCTGTAATTTTCCGTCACAGCCCGAAATCTTCCGAATGCCTGTCCCTATGCCTGCCACACCAAAGTACAAGATCATTTCATGAAGGGATGACAGCTAAATTTCATTTAGGGAGACAGCTAAATCAGAACTCAGCTAGAGGAAGAGTGATTCTGGCTAGACTAATGAGGTTCACTGCATTGAGCACAAGGTGCTCAGCATATTTTGATATCGGTTCTGATAGGCTGGAGTTTTCTGCTGTTTGTAGTAAATTATGCTCCATGACATATGAGTGGTCAATAGAGAAATCTGGGAATACAGCTCATTCAGAGACACTGTAAAACAAATTATACCACCAGCAGATCTCAAAAGTACCACAGAGCTAGACAAGCCGATGCTGCAATATGCCTTCAACCTGCACTCCCTACATCTACATCTAATTAATTTTCTTAATTGCATAACAGTGCTCTTCCTAATTACACTGGGGAATCACTCCTGGTTCTTTATCTATTGCTCAGATTTTTCTGGCTGTGGTTGTATCAGCACAGTCCCCAGCCTAATTTTGTGCTAGCCTGCACAGACTGCTTGGGGAGTGCTTGGCAGAGCCCTCAGCTGTTGCAGTGACATCTCCCAGGCCCAGATGGATGCCCTCACTCACACAGGGTCCCTGTCTGAGTAGGGCCACTGCAGTCATGGGGCCGTTGTGGAGACACTTACTGCATGATAGAAGGGTGTTGTTAAGATCTCCTGTGAACAAGAGCCAGAGGAAGCCTTTGGCAGTACTCATCCACAGTTTCGTTGGTCCTACAATACCCAGGAGCTGGGCTGTGTGTTCTTCAGTACCATCTAATTTGGGGAATAACTAGGTCTTTATCAGTAGATGGCATGCTCCTGAAACAAGGAGCACAATTGACCTGACAGACAGAAGGAATCTCCCCCTCCAGACACCTCCATTTATCCCACCATTGTAACTGGAATACACAGGGGTGCAGGCAGGCATGCAATAAAACCATGCAAGAGTAATTGCCACCAACAATAAAAAGCCAGGTAACCCAAAATCCCAGTTTGAGGAGTCTGGTTGCCAGGGAGCATGCTCATCATAGTGCTGCCAAATACATCTGCCAGGTAGTGGTGCACTTTCCCTTTCACTCAGACTGAAGTTAAATACCTGAAGTGTATTACACATCTTTCAACTGCACCAGTGTGCTTTAACACAGCATTGGTCCATCTGGGTTTCCACCACTCCAGGCAAGTAGCTGGAGTCTGGATGCTTTTGGCACTATCCCCATATTTTGCTGAAACCAGCCAAGAATTTCATAGCAATATTTGGTAGATTTTGTATCTTTTTTCTTCCCTTGTTTTCAAATTTTGTAGAACCTAACTTCTTAGCCAATGGGTTTGCCAGGAGCTCTCTCAAGAAAACATCTGCTGTAGTGCATGAGAAGAAGATGTTCAATATAATATTGATGTAACACACTTAGACCTGATCAAAGGAAATAGATTTTACAAATTCAAACTAAAACGCAAAACTTGTTGTAACTGGATGTTGTTGGTCTACAGTATTTGGCAAGATGAGAAGAGGGATCAGACATTGGTATGGACAAAAGGGCAATCAGTGGTTTTGTTTTAATCTTTATTGCTAAACCACCTTTTGAAAAATTAAGAAACTTCATTATTTCAGGCTTTGAGATGACCACTAATCTTAGAGATTGAGAGCAAACCTGCTGTGAAGTTTAAAATAACCCTCCATCTGTGTGGCTACTCTAAACACCCGATCTTTGACACTTTGAGACAGGATGGTCCACTGGATTGACCAGAGATCACTCCCAGGAGACTGGTCCTTGCTCTACGTTACCTCAAATAGACTTGTCCCCATCTGCTGTGCAGGTACCACCAGTGCCTTGAATTTCACCCCTCTGGGTTGCAAGAAGCCTCCCGTCAGCTTCTGCTTTGCTGAGCAGAGAGGAACTGACATGCCACAGAGCAGAAGGAACTTGCGCCCTCTCAGAAAGATTTCACTTTTCCTCCTCCTCCTTCCTTTGCTGCTTTTTCTCCATCCTAAATAATTGCTACAGAGTGTAAGTCATATGTTTATTCTTTATTTATAGATTTATAAGGTAATGAAACTGTGAATGGTATTTCCAAAGCCCTATTCTGGTCAATTATTGAGTTTGCTGAAGTATTTTTGATTAGTAACAATAACTCTAAAGCACAAGAGAACCTAGAAAAGCATAATTGTTTTTTTTTTTTTAAGATTACTTATAATATGTGGGCTTGAAGGCACTAAGACATATACTAAAATAATTTCATATAATCGTGGTCTCTGCCAATTGAGAAAAACCTCCCTGGATCTCCCTCGGGAAGCACAACATGAGGACAACCCATGGCTCTGATTTTCAGATCTGATGACAACCCAGATCTCCTGAAAGCATCCCTTCCTAACTCCTGTTTTCTAACAGCTCTAGAAAATTACTTGTGGGATGGAATAAAAAAACACTAGAATTTAAAAAGCTATCCTGACAGGGATCAGTCCCCAGAGGAGAAGCATCTGGGTGCCCAAAGGGACAAATATATCTGTCTGCAAACATGCTTCTTAATGGTGATTATATCTAAGCTGTAATGCTTCCTTTTAATCTAGCCCTTTTAACTCACTCCCAGCAACACAAGGCTTTGGCCCAAGATTTTCCCTGTCATTCATTCCTATAACCAAGATCTGTGAGACAGATCTGCCTTCAAATTGATAAGACGTGTACCAGGTGCTGCATCCAAGAGCACTGCACAAACAATGAAATCCAAAAATTGCCTTTCAGCACAGCCTGATTAAAATCAGTATAAAACAGCAGCAAGGTCTGCCTGAGCCTCTAGACGCATCTTATTGCTTTGGGATCTCTCTTGGTATGTGACAGTCTGCTCTGCTGGAATTGCAACACCATTCATCTTGATGTTGAGTTTTAGAAGAGAGTCCTCTTTCAAAAAGGAAAAGTTCTTCTGCATGCAGGCTGTCACCCACAATATCCATTTAAAACTATATGCTCAGTTTCCAAGTGAAAAAGTTTTTAACTTTCTCATTGCCTCCAATCAATCTGGGCATATGTCCCAGACCATTGTGTTCAATAGAGGTTCCACTAAACAAAATAGGCCCTGATCCCTTTTTCCATCCTGGACCCTGAGTGGCATCTTTGCTTCAAGTGAATTTGCTGTGTATAACTGTTTGGGAACTCAGTTCATTATTTCCCTGGTGATAAAGAATGGAAATAAAATCTGGACCACACTTTTCAGGGTTTATAGGAGTAACAGGAATACAAAGACAGTAAAACATTAGTTATCATTGAAGTGACAAGCTTGACTCTAATACAAGCAAAGGTCAGATAACATAATAAAACAGTTCATTCTTTCCAGTTCAGATTAGTAGTGTGCTCTAATCCTCAAAACAACCTTGTTGAATATACTCACATATGCCAGTGCCAATGGCAAGCTCTAAAAATAATAAATATGATTCATTTTCATTTTGGACGTGAATTTTTGACTATGAGGTTCATGACTCAATATAGGAAAGAGTCAAGGGGATGTCACCAGTTCCTGCTCAGAGGAAGGAGTTAGTATTGCTTGTTTTCAAAAGCATTTTCAAGGCTAGAACTGTGTAACTCCAAGACCCAGTGAGTACTCGTGTGTGGCAAGACTGGTGAAATGACAACATGCCAGCTCCTTTTGGCAGATCCTGGGTATTTTTAAGCAGAGCTTTTTTAGGAGCTTCTTTCCAGCTCAGCTGCTCCCAAGCAGAGGAAAGCTCCAGCTCCCCTTGGGCTCTGCAGGAATGTGCTCTGGTTGGCTGAGGCGTGGTGCTGCTGGCGGGATAGGGTCTGCCTGGGTGTTCAGAACAAGCTCTGTCAGAGGAGAATGAGGGGGAAAGACCCTCACAGGGATGTCCACCCTATTTTAAAGGTTCTCTACTGAGAAATCTGCTTAAGAAACATGGCCAGAATGAACCAAAGATGTATAAATGATGGAGAGGTGTTGCAAGCATCTCCTGTCCCAGAGGGGCTTGAGTGACAGAGTCTGAGCTAACCTTGCTGTAATGGTCTCACTTTGATTGCTGAAATTCCAGTTAACACCTTTTCCTTTCTTTTTTTTTTTTTTTAATGTGTGGAATATATTATGTCAATTTCTATCCTGTATGTAGCACCTTCTGTCTTTAAAGAGTCATGGACAGATTGCAAAAGCTCCTAGGTATTGATTCTGTTGACACTAAACTTTAAATTTGAGCTGATTTCTGAGCAGGTATAAAGAATGTTGTGAATTTGTTTTAAAAAGAATTCCACAGAAACAGACTAAAATTGGTAGGAACCATTTAAAATGTAACATAATCCTTATTTGGATTTTATAGAATTACGTATCATTTTTTCTTTAAGGAAAAAATTTGGAATGTGACAGAAGGCTCCATGATATCTGAAAAGTCAATTAGAATAAAGCATTGCCCCTGGCTTTCCAGGTGGCTGCATCCTTTATTTCCAGCTAGGAAGGGATGCCCCATACTTTATATTCAATACAGCTATGCTGCCAGGGACTTCCACCAGTGCTGGAGCTGCCTTACAGAGATGAGTGCAGAATCAAACTGTTAGCACAGGATGGATTCCAAGCATGAGCCCAATTCCAGCTCACATCAACTGCTTTGATGCAAACCTGTACCAAGGGACAAGCTTTGGGTGAGCCCTGGCATGGGGGAAAGGAATCAAGGACTGACTCTCTGTGTCCTCTCCTCACAGAATCACAGAATTTCTTTTTCTTGTTTGTTAAACATTTTGTGAATGTGACCTGAACACTGCAAGATAAAGCTCAGTTGGGTAATTCTAATGAAATCTTGGAGGCTTGGAGAGAAAATTCATCAGGTGTTTAAAGAAAGTGCTTCTATTTCACACTGTGTTGCAGGAGCTGAAATTAAATTCAGATTAATATTGTTCAAAAGCAGTAGTAAGTGACTGTACTTTGATTGTCAGTGGTTTTTTAATACATGCCTATCCTGGTTCAGGGCAAATTTGGGAGAGAACCCCCAAAGGGGCTCCTCTAGGAAAACAGATTCAATCGACCCCTCCCCACAACAGGTTCCGGACAAAATACTCCTTGGAAAGAAGTGGAACAAAACCTGTTTATTAAACAATAAAACCTAAACAATATTAATCAATAAAACCCCTTGCTGCTCCAAAAGAGATGACAAACTGAGAAAGTCCCCTCCCTGGATTGCAGTTCAGCTCACTCAGTCTCTTATCAGTTCCTCTAGTGCTGGAAATGTCGCAGGTCATGCCTGGCCCGGTGAGCCACAGGTGCAGCTGCTGGTGCTCTGCTGGGTGTTCAGTCCACAGCAGGCTTAAACAGGTCCAAAGAAAAGGGAAAAAGGAAAAAAACACAGTCTAGGGAATTTCTTTGTCTCATCTAGCTAAAACTAACTAAAATCAAGGGAGAGGTCTGTACCCCTGTCTGTTCATCCACAGACAACACAGTCCAGGAGCAGGAATGTGGAGGAGTGAGTGCAGTGTCTGAAAACAAACTGCACGCTTCTTCTCTCCCGCCTTCACTCCCTGCAATAAGTCTTAAAGGTGCAATATTTATTATTCAGCATAAACAGAACAAGATGATTGGGAATAAAAGCATCTTATAGTCAACTTAGGACATTGCCAGAGGTCAAGCAAGTAAAAGACCAAGGAGATATGGCCAGGGGGCATGATGGGGAGAAAAAAGGGGAGGAGTATTAAGATAATAAGTGTGGCATGTACATGCTTGTTATTTAACCACATTCCTGCCTGCTTCATACCTCCAGGCAGCCTGAAGCTAACTAATAATCCTGTCATTTGGAGAGAAAACACAACACTGATCATCACAGTTCCACAAATAAGTAATTTTAAATTAATTATATCACATCCTAATAAGACCAGCTCTGATTGTCTCCTATCTTATCTTGGATTACTTTATCAGCACTGAATATATTAATTTTGTAGATAAACCTGAGAGTGCTTGAGCAGCAGCTGATGCTGACTGTCTCTCTGTGTCACTGCCTGCACCTCCCTGACCTCCTGAAGTCCTGATGTACAAGTCTCACCATGCAGGGAAAGCCAGGGAATTTTCCCCTTTTCATTTAGTGCTGCCTGATGCCATCCCACAGCTGCACACATCCACCACTGAGGTTATCTCAAGGTTCACCTCAAATGCAAACCTGCAGTTTGTGACTCAGCTCTCCCATATGCAGCTATGGTCCAAAGCAGCTCCCTCAACCATTTTGGTAAGCCCGGAGTCTGTTGGATGACAAAGCAGACCCTTTATTTTGATATTCCAATGATATGAATGGCACTGACAAATTTTGGCAATGGTGAAGTACCAGAGTGAGCAGAGGGAGATCTTGGAAAACTCTCAGCCTGCCTCTGTAACGGCTACCTGAGAAATGACCCTTCAAAATGCTGTTTTTGTCAGAAAGTGCCTCTGTGTTGAAACAATCAGGCTTACTGCATTTTTAGTCTCAGAAGACAGCTGAAGCAGGATGGGAATATCAATGAATTGATGCAATTTCTTTTTCCTCAAAATTTTAATTTACAGGAAATGTAAAGGTTTGAAATCAAAACATTGGTATGATTTTAATATAATCTTCAAGCAAAAAACCCTCAGGGTCTTGCCTTTTAAACAATAAAGGAGAAGCAAGGATATTCAAAGTAATGGTCTCTTAGGCCAGTAAAATATTCCCCACCTGGCCTGGCATGCTACAAACTGAACACAAATTTCAATTTTGGAACAAATAGCAAGTAACTGCTATCACAAACTGCATAGGAGACCCTACATTACAGCAACGCTTCAGGTCACTCTTTGAGCTCATGCAAGAAGGATTTTCTCCCTTCAAACCATTAATCACTGCTGATGAGCTCCAAGAGAAGCACAAAGTTAACTAATGTTCCCCCCTTTTCCAGGTGTTTTTCTTTGAAGAGAGAGAGAGTGGCAAAGGTCAAGAGTCAGGAGTTCAGAAGGCACTGCAAGAATCAGACCAATTAGTATCCTCCCAGCAGTCATATTTTCACCCTAGGAAAATGAAGCATTGCCCAATTAGCCGTATTTTATCACTTTTAGTATAAGAGATCACCTCTCTCAACAGCTGTTTATAGTTTTTCCAGTAACAGTTACCTCTGTTAAAGATAACTAGGCCTAATGACTTCATCTGGAAATGCTATTACAAAAAGATCTAACTTCAAGGTTGGTGGCAGCAGGAGTGAATAATATACTTGAGGTTCTAGTCAAAGTAAATAGTTTCTAGTGAGCGCTCAGAAGGGCAGTTGTAGCAGGATGCTCTGCCGGGAGTGGGGAGAGAACAACTCGAACAATATTGGTTTTGCAAAGCTATCAGCAGTGAAATGAGAAAGGGGCTGGCACACTGCTTTTGATGTTGAATGATGCTGAAAACAGCCTGACTCATCATTCCCAAAGATAAACATCCTGATAGTGAGGTGAAGATGTGGCAGACCAGATAATGTACCTGATATAAAGGGACAATCAAGTGATACTGCTGATAACTTATCTAAAGATGCTGAGCTGACATGCCTAGCCTGGAGACATATGATGGACAGAAAATTGCTTTATATATAAAAATCCAGTCCCACTTTTTAACAGCAGGGTCTTCATAGAACTGCAGAATGGTTTGAGTTGAAAGGGACCTTAAAGATCATCCAGTTCCAACCCTCCTGACAGGGGCAGGGCCACCTTCCACTAGACCAGGTTGCTCAAAGCCCCACCCAACCTGGCCTTGAACACTTCCAGGGATGGGGCATCCACAGTTTCTCTGGGCATCCTGTGCCAGGAATCACACCTTCTAACATACTCCTTCTTGGAGTGTGTTTGGAGATTCCTCCCTGAAGTGGGGACACCCCTCAAGGTTACTCCTTGAGGCTGAGTGAAAGAGATTTGCCTGCAGTCTTTGGCACAGGTGAGTAACATCAATCTCTACTTAATAACTGGTTTTGCTTGCTGCAATATAATTGCTTCAATATTGCCTCAATACTAATAGTTATGGCTTCCTCTACTGTGCAGTAAATAATTTTGATTAAGATCTTTTAGTCTAGTGTAGTGATGAAATTAGTTATTTTTATATAAATATATTTGGTTCCCCATCTTTTACCTTGTGGGACAAAATTGTATGAAGGTTCAATTACAGCTATGTAATCCTTTAGACATAAATCATTGACAAATCTGGGGCTAAGATTGGATCCAGCAGCACCTGGACTCCTCTCTAGAAGGGAGTTTAGAGAGCAAGGGGGTTCTTTCTGTCCCTCAGGACTCAACAGAAGGACTTCTCTAATAAAATTTAGCTGAAGCTCTCATTCTGCCCAAGACGGCAGTATAACCAAAGTCAAACTCATGCAGTTCAACACACTCTCCACACTTTTATCATATTGAGTTTTGAGTTCATGGGAGGCCTGGACAGCACAAACTGGGAACCAGAATGGTGCTTGGAGCAGCATTAATGTGTTCCAACTTGTGTGATCCCGCTGTCTTTCTGCATCAGGGATAGAACTGAAGGAGGGAGACATTGTGACCCTCAGCTCTGGCTCCTCTCTAGCTGCTGACATAGGTTAGGGACCACTTGACAACTTGGCTCCTCTACAGAGTGTACTGAGGAACCCAGGGTCTAGGCAGATGCTTTATGTCCTGTGTAGTAAGATGAACATGACCCATACATTTGCCGGGGGACTAATTTAAAACTTATGTTTTTACTCATCCACTCCACACAGGCACAGTGGTCTTGTCTGTAGCATCACAGAGGGTCTTTCTCATTATTCTCCTCTCTGGGCCACATAATTTTGATGTGCTTTTATCTTGTTTTTCAGTGTAGGATTCTTGTCATATCATTTGTAGCTGAGACAGATCTACCCAAGGAACAAGAGAGAGTTTTATTCTTGCAGCTTGAATTTGAACTCTGTATTCAAATCCCTGTGATCTTAAGACTTTGAGGGCAAGACATGCATCACTCCTGCTCTGGACTGTCACTGGTGGCATAATATGGTGCCTCTCGGGGGACTCTGAGCACATCACAGTTGATGCCTGTGTCTCTGGTTCTTTTCAGCAAAATGGGGTTTTTTTCCACACTAGGTACTAGACTGTTACACTGCACTGGTGCTGGCTGGCCCCAGGTGCTCCTGGGGAAGTCCTGTTCAGCTGGAGGGAGCTGTGGTGTCACCTTGTGCACGGGACTGACTTCAACCTACCCTCAAACTAAACAACAGGGCTATTGTAGTGGTTTTCTACAGAATGCTGCATGCAATCCCTTGGTTCATGAACTTCCCTGAAAATAGTGACTATTTTTGGATCTTCTTGTAGCAGAGGGAGGCTTTTATGGCTAGACTGAGGAAGAGGCCTGCTCCTAAGCCTCTGTGGAAAATACTTTGGGAGGATTGCTCACAGGAGACATCCTAGCAGCTTAGACATGGATAGTGTCATAAATAAATGACAGTTAATTTGAGAGGGGGAAAGATGAGATGAGAAAGTGTAAGGAATAATAATCAGAAGTTAAAAATCCCTGAGGAAAATATCAAGTCAATGTTTAAGGTCAGAGCAATTTTATTTTTCAAGCCAAATCATTGCCTTTATTAAGAATAAAAAGAAGTGATAATGTAAATGTCTTGACACTGTGTTTTCATTTCTTGGTATAAATACTTGTCTAAATCACTGTCATTCAAGTCCCTCCTGTATAGATGATCATCTTTTCCACATTGTTTCTGTGCTTTTTCCATTTCTAAAACATCTGCCCATTCTGACCTTGAGTAAGTCTCCCCCTGTATCTCTGTTCTCTTTCTATAAAATGTGAGTGATAGTACAGCAAGCCTGCAAGGAAAAAAATTCCCTGGAAGTACATTTTCATAGTGGGTGCTGTGAGCATAGCTCAAGGAAATAAGCTCGCAAAGACAAGGTGAATTCAGATTTCAAAACAGCTTTGATGAAAAGTTGATCTAAAATGTCTGTTTCACTTGCCCTTGGCTTTTTGGGGTGTTTCAAAATCATATTCCAGTGAAGGACCCTGGGGCAATAGGTAAGGCAGTGTGGCTGAGGGCTCCTGCCTTTTGCCCAGAGGAAGTCGGTGCCCATCATGCTGCAGCAGGAGAGAGAGAGAAATCCTTGGGATCCTTCAAGACTGTTGAGCACTCCAGGTTCTGCCTGCTTCAGCTCTGTCCTCAGAACTGGGCAGATGGGTCCCTGCTCCCCAGCTAAAGCTGGGAGGAGCTGTGTTCACTTGTCCCCTGAGTGCTGTCATGCAGAGGTGGACAGATGGAGGACACCTGGAGCAGCGAGGGCATCCACTGCAAGTGGTTCTGTGGGGACACACAGCAGGCAAAGGCTGGACCAGGCTGTCCTGTCATGTGCCAGCTCTCAGGAGCCTCCAGGACACAGCCATGCTTCCAGCTGCTGGCTCCCTGTCCATCCTGCTGCATGGTGCAGCCCTGGGCAGGGCAGAGCTGGGAGCACTGCCTGGTTGTCTCCACTGATGGGCTCTTGCTCTCCTTTCTTTTGGAGTGGGAGGGATCAGCAGCAGGAGGAGGAGAAAGGGGCTGCCCTGGCCTTTTCCTCTGTGGTGGAGCCCAGACACTGCCCAGGCTGCCAGAGATAAACTTCTACCTGGGATGGTTTAAAATATCCCCCTTGAATGATGCACCTGCTATTGATCACACAGAATTGCAACTGGAAGATTTCATTCAGTTTGCACAGAATGACTCAACTAAATGGTCTGCTGTCTGCAGAAATGTAATTTTAGAAAGGAGCTTAAAGCACCTGAGCTCTTGTGAACTGTGCTAGGTTCTTTGCCCTTGATGAGAATGGTAATGCTCCACACTTGAAATGAACCATTGTCAGGGTGCACTAACTTGTTAATATTCCCAGCCACTGGTATTGAGGAGAACAGTAAATATAACTTTTTCCTGCCTTTGACTCCAATTCAGACAGGCCAGAAGGTAATAAAGTCTTTAACAGAAGCAGAGATACGAGGGTGATGAGAGCTGGGGACCTCAAAACTCCAGGCTTGTATTTTTGTGCACCCACTCAAGCCAGTGCTGGAGGAATACAAAATACAGATGCTGTGATTTTCTGTCATTTCTTACCCCTTGTGCATTTTGTATGAGGGGCCTTGAAGTCAAGAAGCATGAAGGTGGAGAATTGATGTGTGAATATGGCTTTCCCTTGAGAAATGAAAAATTACTGTTGCCAATGGCAAGCAGCCAGGAAGATACATCCGGTGCAGTATTAGGAGACAGGTACACTGCACAAAGTGAGACAGGATATCTGTGACTGAGACTTTGAATAAGATGCAGAAGCCAATGGTGGGTGGAGCAGTTGCAGAGGGAGAACTTCATAGGAGCATTTTGCACGATATTACATGTGGAGATGAGGGGGAAAGAGAAACAGGACTGTTTTTCTTTTAGATCTTAGGTTTCTGGATTCTTTTTGGTCTTACCATCTGGGGCCCTACTGAAACCTCTGTGTCTGAACATTGAGAGATTTTCTCTGAAATGCTTCACTTTTTAAGCAGCCTTATACTTAGAGCTCTGATACAAAGCACAGACATAGCAGACTTTGAGAATGGCCATAGTAACCACACAAGATACAAAGAGTTTTTAAATCCCAGTACTCCAGTGGATAATAATGCTGGAGGCAGGTTCATGCTGTAAATTGTATTCAAAGCCTGACCATTAAAGAGAGACCATTTCTAGCACCTGAAATTCAGAACAGGTCTGCTATTCACAGCTGGAAGTTAACAAATAGGTGTGATCCCTTATCAGTTTAATATTTGAAATGAGAGACTTGAAGGTTTAATTTTCTCCAAATATTACAAAGCAATCTATGGGAGGAACAGCAAATTGCAAAAATGAATAAGAAAAGATTGTTCACTCTCTATTATAACTCAGGAATTAGTGAGAAACCGATGAAATTATTAATCACAATAAATGAAACTAAGAACATCTGCACACAATGTATAATTAAACTGTACACCTTCTTGCCACAGGATGTTTTGGATGGAAGCAAGAATGGGCAGAAGAAGCAATTAGACAGAATCAGTAAGAAAGGTCTCTTATGGGCCATTAAACTCTGGGAAGCAGGAACAGCCTCCAGAAGACTGAACTAGTGACTGTCAGCAGATAGAGAGCCTGCCAGGGGAATGAGCATGCTATAGTGACTGTCAGCAGATAGAGAGCCTGCCAGGGGAATGAGCATGCTATGCTTATCCCATTTGTCATGTTTTTTTCCTACACACCTTTCACTGTTCAGCCTCAGAGACTGGCTGTTGAGCTAGATGAAGCTTTGGCATGATCCTCTGTGGCGATTCTCATGAATTATCCAAGGCGCAGTTTAGACATGCTAGGGATGCAATTCACATTCATGCAGAGCAGCAGCTTTCCTCTGCAAATTCTGCTGGGTATTTACAGGGAGAATTTAAGCAGAACCTGAGTGGCTGAGTTCATGCATTCATGGGATCCTGTTTTGCCCTATCTGAAATTGCACACTGCCTCTTTCGGGCTGCTTTTTGGCTTGGGTGCAATTTTATATGCAATTAGTCAAACATCTACTCCTGCCAGATCTGTGCTACTTAGCACTGCATAAGGGAATACATTCCAAAGCTGGAGCCCGGGGATTCCTGTCAATTTACATTGACAGTATGCTTACAAGGAAGGATCAGGCAGTCCAGCTGGAATTAAATGCTAGCAGCCACAGAGACAGCCACAGACCAGCCCACAGATGGTCCAATTCTTCCTCACATTTTCAGCTTTGCCTACCTTGAGCATCCTTTTGTTTTTATATACATTAAGTAAGATACTGAGTATGCTTGAATGTCCAGAAATGCACTTAATGTCTCAGCCACAAATAGAGTTTGTAGATATTTAATTGTGCAGTCCATGAGAAGAAAACAATCAAGTCATTATTTACATACAGGACATGCTCTTGCCAGAGAAGAGGGGATCAGCTGTTAGGAGGCTGACCTGATGCAGTTCCCAGGGGGGCCAACTTGCCTGAGTGCCAACTTGCCTGAGTGCCAACTTGCCTGAGTGCCAACTCCACTTAAAGAAGGAACAACTTGACTTAGTAAAAGACATCAATTTGCTCTCAGCAGTGATTTCCAAAAAAATCATGCTTTGTTGCGAAGAGTTTTTCTGCACATTAAAGCCTGTTCAAGAGTAGCTGGTTATCTTACAAACCCTTGTAGAAGTTACTTTAAAAAAAAAAAAAAAAGCAGCAAACTTTCTCCCTCATCCAGAACTAAATTTTCTGGGGGAGGACAAGAATGGGTCATTCATTTTTTTCATTTCATTTTCATGTCCTCAGAGCTCATGTGTTGGAAAAGCTATCAGATGCTGTCTTTTTAGCTTTGTAAAGCCATTTAGCTGTGTTCTGGAAGTAATTGGCTTTTAGTACTCTGGCTAATCAGATCCCTTCTTGCTTTATCCTGGACTAATTATCTCTCATCTCTTCAAATTATTCCCAGCACAGCTGATCACCTAAAGACCTCCCATCCCTGTGCAGCAGCTACTGTCCATTGCTGATGAGGTGAGACATTCTTCATCATGAGCTGTCTTCCCAAGCAAAAATAGAACAAAATGTTGAGCAGTGCCAAAATAATGTACCCAATGGCAGCCTTTTCTGTAGCTGCAAATTTTTCCTCTCTGGGGAACGCTGCCTACAGTTCTGGATGCTGTTTTTCTATTATATGGGTTGTAACATGTTACCAGGAAACAAGACTCCGTGCACAGGGACAGCTCAGCTTGATCAAGCATCTTTGACCTTCTGTGGCTTATGATCCATGTGTGGTAAAAGACTGCAGCCCTACTTGGGTTATAGGGTGAGGTGTGCAACACCATTTTCCAAGCATAAACAGCATTCCTGGGTTACATATCACTGTGCTTCTCTGCACCTGTTAGACAAGGATTTGGATGCAAAGAATGGGTTAATTAGTTGAGGCTGTGGGAGGAAGACAAAGCCACACACCAATATTAAAGTTCAGGATTTGTTGCTTTGGAGACCTTTACAAATGGCAAGCACAAAAAACATCAGTTATTTAATGCTGAAAGACAGAATGAAGTGGGATGTTCTTTGGAAAAGAGAGAGCTGAGACCATTGAAGGAGTTTGGGTTAAACATGCTTAGGAATGCCATCCCAGGGGGTTTGCATTTCCAGTGTCACAGCTGTGAGTCTATCATCAGGAATTCCACAAAACCACTCTAAAGACTCACAGAGAAGCTATTGAAGTCCAGTGTTCAGAAAGCTTTTGCTAATCTTTCTCTTTCTGGTGTTAAAAGAGAAGATTAAATCTGTCTATGTTATTACTTGCCTCTGAATTCTAGCTGAATTCCAGAGGCTCAATGTCATGTAAGGGGAGGTGGCACCAAAACTGGCTGAAGCTGTTTGCTTGTCAAAGTAATCCTAGGTGGTGACTCAGTTGTTCTCTCCACCCAGATGGCCACAGAGAATCCCTTGTTATCTTTCCACATGACCCTTTCTGATTATTTACATGCCCAGCACTCAAGTAGTCAACATTGGCATCTTCAAGGAATGGAACCCTGTGAAAGCCTTGACACTGAACCCAAACCTTCAGAAGGGCCCTTCCTGTGTGAAGAACCCAAAATGCAGTTCTGAGCAGCTGCTACAATCAGTAGTATCTGAAGTCCATCTTTGGATCCAAGTATTGCAGCACAGCCTGCGAATCTGTGTGTTATTAACCTTCCAGATGGCAAGATGAGGAGACAATCCTTTGAAAGATGGATGTACATTGAAATTTTAATTAACGGTCAATGACCTTTAGGAGTGAGACATAGTGGTCTATGTGCTGTGCAAGACATCACAGATATCCTAGGAAATTGCTGAAATGATGAAAAATAATTTTTTTTTTTTTTTGAGCAGGACATTTTTCTAATAAGATTTCAGCAATCTAATTCAGATTAGAAATGTTGTTTATCTGCTTTTCTCTCAAGGATTTTAACACCTTCTCAGACCTTCAGCAGACCACAACAGGATGATTGGGTGGTCCCCCAATATAGCTTTATCATTATCCAAATCCATCCTCTAGCTTTACTTGTCCCAGGACATCCATGAGGAGTTAACCCACTAAGTGTGTCTTCTTGAGTAGGTTCAGGGGGTGCTTTGCTTCATTCTATTCCCTCACTCTACTCAAATGTGCCTCTTACTCCACATCTTCCAGATATGCCAGCCACAGGGTCTGAAGGGTCAGGGATTCTTGAGGTCAGGGATTCTTTTTCTTAGGGTTTTGCCTACAGAAGTGTTGAGACCATCAGGAAAGCATTGAGAGTACATCAGTGTTACTCCAACTGCTGTGTTGCACGCCAGGTCTGGCGATCAACATCCAAGGAAGAGGAGAGGATTTCTGCAAAGGAGCCTGATCCCATCTGCAGGACAGCCACAGGGAGGCAGTAGCACTTTGAAGTGTTCGCCTAGCAGGGAACTGCTCTGCTGGTGTAACCTGCCTTGCCTGTTAGCTACACCTCTCTTGAAGAGGCAGCCACATGACATTGACAGTATTAAGTACATGAATCCTCTTGGCTGCAATTTTTCTGGATAAAGCAGACATAATTTGCACAATGCCATCTAAAAAGGATGCAGATACATCTCTATGTTCATGTTACATCCAGCTACTTTGAAATTGCAGGAGGCAGTGTGAAAACTGGAGTTTAGGACTGTTACTTGATCCCTAGTGCAATAACTAGCTTGAAGAAGCTGAATGGATAAGATTTCCACTGTCATTTAGTCATACTCACCAACCTTTTCCCAGAGAGACTCGATCTGTGGTAAGGGTTGGGGGATAATTAGATTTCTGTCTGCTCAACTTCTGAATTGTTATGACTCAGCATGACCAGTTCAGCTGAACAGTTCCCCTGATGTTTAGGGATTCAACTAAAGAAATCTCAAGCTCATTTTAGAAAGGCAAAGTAAAATACATTATCACTAGGTTGTTCCACAATGAAAAGGAACTAATAAGGTGCAAGCTCACCCAGTTATCTTTCTATTGCAATGGTTGCAGCAATGTTCCTGTTATTAAAAAAAAAAATTCATCATATCACTCTGTCATTCCCTGTTTGCTCTATTTAAATATAAAAGATTTATTTTGTGCCATATTATTCAGCCATACAGATTTTGAAAATCAATAAATGGTCTGAGTACTGAGATATTCAAATTCCCACCCTATAACACAGAAAACCATTTATGTTTACACTGAGCATCCTCACAGCAATGGAAGCAATGATACACCCCACTAGAAATTGCTTGTTTCACTTTTCTCTCTGTCCAGCAACTCTGCAGGGCATTATCTAGAAAGCCAAAATCTTGGCACTAGGGAGTATGAGAACTTCATTATTATTGCAAACAGACTACTAAAGATGAAGAGGAAAAATGTTAAAATTTTTCATGATGCCTAATGGCCCTCTTTGGATTTAAAATTTGGATATTCAAGATGCCTAGAAAACACCTTATTCCCTTCAAGCCCAACTAGATAAGATTGTTGAGGTGTATATGAAGTAACCTTTTTACTCTTTGTTCTGGGATTAGCAGTAGAATATGGGGAAGTGTTTTCAGAGGTTATTTGAATAAGGCTTAGTGAACTGCACAAGGAGAACAGCATCCTTTTGTACCTGGATGTGAGTTACGATTGCTTTTTTATGTGTTACCTCCTTCAGGCTTTTTAGTGCTGCTGGATACAAAGTCTTGCAAGGTTTCAAACAAATGCTTATTTAAATCAAATGCAGAACTACGCCGCTGTTTCTTTTAGTTTAGAGGCTTGGCTTGGGGTTTTTTGCTATTATGTGTTTTAGCCTGTAGGGAGACATAAAGAGAGAGAACCAGCAGCTTGCTGGCTTCTGTCTCAAAATGAATGCATATCTAATTGCTTTGTAGATGGTGATATATCCACTTTGCTGTGATAGATTAAATTCTTCAGTGACTGCACCCTAAACAAAACATAAACCCAAATATTGCCACAAAAGGATGTTTTTTCCATTGCTTTTGAGTTTTCTTTATGAAACTTACCATTTTACAATTGAGTATGTTCATTTTTGTCTAAGAGACTAAAGAACTTTCAGATTTTTTCAAGACTTTGGTATTCATAGAAGAAAATGAGTGTGGTAATGTGATGTTAGAGCTGGTATCTTTCAAGCATGTTTTTCTGTTGTTTTCTTCAGAAATAAGTACATAATTATTCCTAACACAACTTTCCTTCTCATCAGAGTCAAACTTTTTAGAGAGAAAGAAATTTATGCAAGACATAAGCATAAACACTTTAATGTGATTTGGTTTTAACAGATTTCTTCCTTCTGCAGTTAGAATGAGATTGAAGATTATGTCTTCTACAAAGACTGTAGACTGGTCAAGTATTTCTTCTGTTGTGCATAAAAACCTTTTATTTTACTGGTGTCAATGCACAGCCTTTCAATTTCCAATCTGTAATTCTAGGCAATTGAGCATGGTGTGAAGCACTTTACATGGAAATGCTCACTTGGGGATTCTCTGAGCAGGCAGCAGGCTCTCAGACTCCCTTGGTACCTGCAATGGCAATGCCCACCATGGTTGTGCTTTTCACAGCTGGAGTCTTCCCTCAGATCCTTGAAAAGGTTAATCCATCATCACAGGAAAATAATAGGAAATTAATTTTTGCAGCTTCTGATAAACAAAGCTGGCAGTAAACTTTTGTGGAGCTGGCAGGGCCAGTCTAAGCACCAAGAGAATTCAGCCAGGGGAGACTTAGTCTCAGAGCATTAAACAGTTTAGCTTCTCAGAATGCAGGAACTCTTCTATTTTAGAATTATTGACAACAATTGCACCTGAACACCAAGTTCAGGTTGCACCAACATCAAGAATAGGAGCTTGAAATTACTCCAGAATGATTATCACAGATGGATATGGAATATAACAGCCAGAGGTGATAAAAATATTGCAGAGGTTGAAAAGAAAGTGGCTCAGACCACAAGTCCTAGGATGCTCATTTGCTCTGCTGCTAGAAAGAACAGAAGCCACTTTGCATTTCTCCTTTTCCAAAGCCATCCAAGATGTTGCTTGGTCCGAGTTGAAGTGAAAGTAATGCTGATATGAGTTAAAAGTACTTTGGATGATTGTCAGGGAAAATGTTAGGGCTCTGAACATCTTTTCCTAAAAGAACTGAAGTAGAAGCCAAATTCAGCAGCAGCTAAACCTCATTGTCATACAGTTGGAATTACAGATTCAATGTTAAATGAAGGCATCAGTTCCTCAATAGTTTCAACCGTATAGTGCAAGCACGACAATGATAAGAGGCTGATATAAGTGACAATCTAGGAACTAAATCTGCTCTAATCTACTTGAATGTAAATCTACTTCAGCTGCATAGCTCCTGGGAGTGATTCTAGAGTGAGAAAACAGAATTTCACCCCACTATACTCTTTTGTTGTTGTGTCTTTTTCTTTGTGACTTTTTACCTTGCAGTCACAGCACATAAGGTGAAATAGTAAATTGTATATTCTCAGAATTGTGTATTCCCAAGGACTTTTCTGTTTGTAAAGCTGGAATGTGATCAAGCATAGGAGGTACAGTCAATAACCCGTGCTAGTAAAAGAGGAGCAAACAGAGTGATGAAAGATTTCAATAATGATCCTCTAACTGCTGGGGCCAAAGGCAAATCCCCATGAATTACAAAGAACTTGTGATCTCAGTTTCCAGCGGTTGTGGCAATCCTGCCTTTGCTTGGATAGCAGTGAGAATAAACAGACTTGTGAAGGGACCAGGAAAAGAAAGTCTCTTTCTACCAGGATTATTAAACAGTTCTTCCCTCTATTGTGCACGCTGGTTCTAGGTGTAGAATCAAAACACTGCAGGTTTTGTCTGGCCCCAGAAGCAATGGCTGGGATGTTTGCAGCTCTGCTCCAGCCACAGCCAAGGGCTGGTGAAGGAAGCAGAGAGTGGAGATGCCTGGGATGGGAAGAGGACATGGATGCAACATCAGTCCCCCTCCTCACAGAATAATTTTTCAGATGTTATAGATGGATAATGAGATGATTTTCTCTCTCAATTAAGGGATAATTTAATTGCAAGAGCCAATCATCTCATTATTGTGTGAATATTAAGAAAACCTTTAGTGATGTATAGTTATATTATTGCAGTTTAGATGTCCTCTGTTCTCCCCATAGTTCCCTTTTTCCCCTATACTGTGACCATCAGACAGCCGGGGTTGTCTAGGACAGGTAAAAAGAAGGTTTGCACATGTGCCCCTTGCATGGGGCAGTTGGGAATGGAAAAGCTTCTTGCTTAGGGGGTGCGGCATGGCAACACCTGACCTCCAATCAAGTTACAAGAAAGCAGTCTCCACCGATAAATGGTAGAGAAGAGCTGACTGACAGACTTTGGGCAGAGCCAGGGCTGGCTGATGCAACCCCAGGGGTATAAAAGACTGAGCATCTGGCCACGAACAAAAAAGAAGGAGAAGTGAAATAAACAGGGCAGGAGACTTTTTCTCCTTTTAATGCCTTTATTAAAAGTGATCAGCTAAGGGTTGGGAGGCTCAACGAGTCCGGGGTTTTGCCATCGTCGCTCCCAGGGTGATTTGGAGGAGGAGGAATGTGCAGCTTTGTCCACTAGGGGGCAGAGCTGAGGGGGGGGGGGTGTCCCATCCTCACGAGAGCAGTGGGGGTATACCCCACGTTACCACTTTTGGCTTTTGCCATCCCAGGGTCCTGGCTCCAACTGAGGTCTTTGCTCAGGGCAAGGGGAAAGAAAGGTTCTCAGCATCTCTGCAGGCTCAGTACTTTGTTCCTCACGTCCAGACATCACTTTGATCTCTTAATTCTGTGTTGGCTTGTTGTTTTTGGGGTCTTTTTGGTAAGTTTGGTGGGGTGGCTTCCCATGGCATGCTGGTTCCGAAGTTATTTTGCATGCCCTCTGATGTCCCCCCCCAATATCCCCTCCTTTCACTGTCCAAGGAGAAGGGCTATCAACTTAGAAGGAGAAGGGTTATCAATTTAGATTTAGGCAGGGCCATAATGATACAAAAGGAGTAGTTAATGAAAGTGACCGGTGATTACAATAACAAACAGGTAGAACTCCACCTTGGCAGCAACTGGTTTAACCTGTTCACTCTGCAACCTTTTTTTAAAAAATTGGCAGCTTTTTTTTACTTATAACAAGAAGGATCTAGAGGATTGTGAGTATATGTGTGGTATCCATGAGGGCAGTTCCCAGCACTGCAAAATTTTCCTTATATAGTCCTTTTGTTGTATTTTTGTCAAGGTTTAATAAACCTTTTTAAATTTTCATAGTGAGCAGTTGTTTCTCACAATGGGGACTCGTGCCCGGGATATAAAGCCTCTTTGTCCATGACCCAGGAGATTTAGGACAAATGGTGCTGCTGCTGATTTCAGCAGATGTAACAACTTCCCTTGGGACCATCAGTGATTGCAGGTAAACCTGGGGACTACAAAGGACTATATAACGAAAAAGAAGGAGAGGATTGTGAGTATACATGTGTGTATGCCCGAAGTGCGAGTGAAGTAGTTTTGGGAGTGTGCTTACGGTAAAAGATCCTCATATTATTTTGGCCAGAAAATAGTTCCGTAATTCCAGTATATGAACGTGAGCTTCACATTAGTAATATATGGATCCGTCCTGGTCTGTTGAAGCTTCAGGATAGTGGACAGTTGGAAACAGGGCGGGACGTGTAAGAGAAGAAAGGGGGGAACCCTGGCACTGGCAAGATGCTTGTAGAAGAAGGGCTGAAATGCGGCAGGTGGGATGCATAAAAGACAAAAGCAGGAACCCCCAGCCTGGCAGGACACTTAAGATTAAGGGATTTGTAAGAGCTCAAGAGCACTTGGAGGTCACCAAGTTGAGAGCCACAGTGTTAAAGTGATAGCAAAAATCCCCATTTAGCAGAAAATGGCCTGTGTCAGGACGGGTAGTTGAGGTAACTTTCCCAGCCCACAGGCAGCGGGGGGCGGGAAGGACCGCGTGGCTGCTCCACATGGATGTACTGATTGCTGTAAGCTCCTGGTGTGCAAGCTGCACAATAACTTGAAGAGGTTATCAGCCGAGGTGTGCCTGACCACAATGACTTAGTGGTGGCTGGCACCGGTGAGGCCGCCACTCAGGAGGAGTGCGCAGGTTCCCCGGGCAGGGGCTGCAGGAGAGGGCGAGCAGGGTTTCACGGAGCCACTGCAGTGGCTCTCCTGATCAGTGGGTGTGGACATGGCCAGGGGCCAAGTTTGCATAGACCTTTGTCTGCAGCCATGCTGGGTGCAGAGAGTCCGCCGTGGCTCCTTTGTAGAGCTGTGGGATCGAGATGCCACATAGGTGATGGTGCCTGGAGGCGGCGGAGTACCATGGGCACTGGGAGGGCTGCCGGTGGTGGCTTTCGCCGAATGCATGGAGTTTCCGGGCCAGAGGCTGAGTGGGCCTGTGTGGGCGGTAGTGGGTGCGGAGAGTTTCTGGTGCGCACTGGCCCAGTAGGGGCAGGGGAAGACTGATGGAGGCACGATGCCTGTGCAGTGCTGTTGGCGGTCAGAGAGTGGCTGGAGCATGGGGTTCGCCATGGCTGTGTTTCGTGTCAGGTACAAACAGGCAATGTGTGTTTTTGTGATTGCAATATGTGTGGAGACCAACAGTGGGACAGTTGTGAATTCTAATAATAACTGAGGAAAATAAAGCATGGAAGAAGGCCTTTGAACCTATGTTTTGTTTGCAATGAACCCTGGTTGATTTAGGAGCATTGGAATTAAAGCGTTAAGGATGTTGCTTATTTGCTTGTAGTTAATCCTTAAAGAGTTCTGCAATTATAACCTTTTGAAGTATAATTTTAGAATATTACTTGTATCCTTGAAACTATAGATTTGGAATATATATAAAGGAAATATGCTTATCTCACACCTTAATAAAGCAGGGAAAACAGCTTGAGAAAGGAAGATGAACATCACCTCAAGGATTTATGGTTTCGACCAAGGGAAGCTGGACATCACTGTTATGAGATTTACAGTCTCTGCAATTAAAAGGTGGACCCACATCTGGGGAACTGGACTCCACCAGATGGGATTAGTCTTTCTTCTTTCGGAAACCGGACCACCACCATCTGGGGATACTCCTTTTGGGATACATCCTGAGAAAAACTAAATCACAACAGTGTATAGAATTGTGACATAAAAATTGGGAAATAGAAACTGCTGATGAGTAAAAATTGGAATAGAAACTGCTGAGAAAGCTGATGACTACCCCTATAAATACCTGTAACCCTCAACTAACGGTGTGCAGTTGGAGGGAAAACTTCCCCCACTGTACTCAGCGCTGTATTGCTCATACTTTACCATATTAATTAATAAATTGATTGCTGCTTGAATATTGGCCTAGTCAAGCTTCTTATTCATAACAGTTCCTCTGTGGAGCCGTGGGACTGGGACATGTGTGATGGCGCCCAGAGGTGGCGGAAGGGCTGCTGGCAGCGGCTTTCTCCGAGTGCACGGGGTTTCCAGGCCGGCGACCGCACGGGCCTGCATGGGTGGTAGCAAGCCAAGAATGTCCGGTGTAGTGGCTTTCAGCGGTTCTGACCCAAATGAGGGTGACTGCAGCCATCAGACGCACTGGAGCCCAGGGCTGCCGGCAGCAAAATCTACACTCATGGACCAGGGGAGTTTGGAGGCACTGGACTGCTGGCGCCAAGTACCTTTGAGCTCGATGCTGCTGGGGCGGGGAGGGAGGGAAGGGCGTTAGAGCCCAGAGGTCTGTCGGGCTGCCGGCGATGGGACACGCGCTTTTGTGGACCGAGACATTCAGAGGTGTGGTGCCGCCAGGGAAGCAAGCGGGCTCAGCTGTGTAACCTTGCAAATCACAGCAGTCTCCAGCCTGGCGGCAATGCCGTGGGACGTGTTCTGCGTAGTGATTTGCAGAAACAAACAAACTCCACAACTTTTGTGAAAGTTATAAAGCCGATATGTTTATTACTGTGCTGGACACACGTGGGAATCGTTCCCCTAAACAGGACATGCTTGCCTCTGGGAACTCCAGATCCTTTTTTATCTCCCTCTCAAATACATATGCATGCGATTTAACAATAAATTCATACATATTCATTCTACTGATTTCGCATGACATTTGCCGCTTATTTTTTCTTTATCAGTGTGAAAAATGCGTGTATTTTATGACTGGCTTTTCGCAAATATTACAATGAATACTATATGTGTTGTGTTAGAAAGTAATGCTGTATTAATTCTCTTAAGTACTGTGTTAAATATAGTTTTAGGTTATAAAAATTCTTAAAATAGAAACGATGCTATGTAGGATACTTTTTTTTAAAAGAAAGGACTCGCAGTGAGATAGCAGCCACAAGACACTTAAATTTTTCAGAGAAGAAGAATTTATGGCCCTCTTATCAGAAGAAATGAACTTCTTCCCGCCTCAAAGGCGCTGTTAGGATTCGGAGGAAGAAGTTGACGATGACCAGACAGAATCCTGTATTTGAATGGAATTTATGCATCATGTATGAAGTGTATGAATATGCAACAGGCTATTGTTTTTAAGGGTTAATCCTTTGTTAATGGGTGTCCTTTTTCGGGCTCATGCTGCCCAGAAAAAGGTACCCAGACGTCCGTAACTCTTTGTATTTACTGTCTCATATTGTCCTAATTCAATTTGTCCAAATTATTATTACTCTAATTGTATTACTATTTTAATAACCATTTTATTACTATTAAACTTTTAAAAATTTTAAAAACAAGTGATTGGCATTTTTAACAATTAGAAAGAATTCCTGGGTCATTTAGACCCTCGTTCTGTAACAGCCTCTCTCTTTCAGAGTTCAAGGGCCATCCCCCGTTATCTCTGTCCTTCGGCTGAAGCAGTTGCTTAGAGCATAGGCTTTTTGTGAGAACAGGCAGTCAGACTAAACAGTAATGTTTGCAAGCTACAGACTTAATTCAAAGAATTCAAATATGTACATTTCACCTAAATCAAAATGGATTTCTACTCTGGAAAATTTCCACTCTGTCTCAGTAGAGACCACTAAGAGTCAAAAACTTCTAGTTGTGCTAGAGCTTCTCCAGAGCCCACCAGTGTGGGGCTGACCAGATGCAGAGCGGGAGCGGACCAGGGCAGGGACTAGCGGCCAGCCCTGTCCGAGCACAGTTCCTCTGCGGCGGTGTGCTGTGACTGGCTCCAGGTCCACTGAAAAAAAAACTTCCAGCAAGCAGGTGGCCCGGGCCCGAGTCAGCAGCAGCAAGTGTTACAACCCCTAGGCAGCAGGTCTTGCTGAATCCCAAGGCCAAGGGAGAGGCGGGAAATCCCCCCCTCCCCAGCAGCGGTCTTGGGAGATTCAAATCATTGTAATTGAGGCGGCCACAGCCCGCAGCAACTCGGGTGCGCCGGTGGGGGGCAGCTGTGCCCAGAGAGGCTGGCCAGGGTATCGAGCTGCAGAAACTCCTCTGCGATATACATCAGCGTAGAGACGCGCGAACTCAAGAGCACCACGTGAGTGGCTTAGCAGCTGCTTCCACTGGTGTTCCGAGAAAATGTTTTGCTTTTACTTTCCAAGAAGGCAGAGCTTCTTCTTTCTTTTTCTCCCTTTTCCCTTCCTTCCTTCCTTCCTCTCTCTTTCTGTCTCTCTCTCTTTCTCTCTCTCTCCTTTTAACTAATCAGGGAGACAGGTTCTGTCGAAGGAACTGGTAGTTATTTCAAAGCACCCCCTTTTTAGTAAAAAGGTAAGAGGTATCCCTTGACAAAACACAACAGTATAGGTGTGAAAGGGGTAGAGAATACCATAGCCTATTTATTTACTCTTTGAGCAGTGCATTTGTATGGATTTCTTGTTCACTATCACATATTTGGACGTTGTACATTACGGGTAAGTTTTGTGTGCAGATCCAGTTGTGATTGACATGGGTTGGGAGGCCTCTGCTAGCATTCCACTTTCATTGGTGTGTTTGGGGTCACTTCATTTGCAAACTTGCAGGGCTTTCAGGGGAAAGCAGTTTCCAGGTACCTTGTAGAGACTTTGCACAGTGGTGCTGTGGGCAGCGTCACATCTTAGTAGGGTTGGAGCCAAGCTGTTCTCTCTGTGTGGGGGGTTTGATGGACTGCCTGATTGTGTTGAATGGGTTAGGCGGTGCAAGGACTAGTTCAATGGGAATCTTTGTGTTGTGTTTCTAAGTACTGTTCATTATATCAGAAATCCTCTTAAATTTTACCTGGCAAGGGAGGAGGGATGGCTTCTTGTTTGACTAGCTGGGGGAAGAGGACTTGAATTTAGTTTTTGTGTTGCCCTCTTCTGAGAGGATGCAGCGGATCTGTACTTAGCCTTAGAAGAGTGGAGGTATGGAGTGAGATGTTGGGAACACTGAAAGTTTGAGGGTTTGGTGCCTCTTCATTTCAAAGCTTTCAGTCTTGTCTGCTGGGAAATGCCTCAGTGTTTTCATCATTCTGGGGGCGGGTGGCGGCCGGTGCTGTGCCTTGTTCTCTCTCATTTCAGTGCCTTTCCCTCTGGTTCTGGCTTGTGTTCATTTCAAGGGAAAGGCCTCTTTTCCTTGTGAGGGAGCTAAGCCAAATTTTTTTATGCTTGTTATGCTGAAGTTGTACTTTGTAGGAGGAGTGCTGGTCCAAGTCTCCACAGTCTAAATAAATAGCTTCTCCTTCATGCCAATCAAGACCCCGCGGGAGGACGGAACAACAACAAGTGCTCCATTTTGTGCCCTCCCAGTGCTGTGGAGTGAGAGATGGGGGACAGGAGTCCAGCAGTCTTTCTTTAACCTTTCCTTTGAAACAACACTGTCTGATCCCACCCCAAAGGCACAGAGGCTAAAACACTACAGTGTAGCGACAAACAGTAGATATCCTACTACTCTCTTCCCAGAAGAGCTTGGGGGAGTGCTTTACACATATGTGCCAGTGTGCATCTATGGGTACATGTGTACCAAGTGTGTGAGTCTGCACGTGCAATACCTGTGTGTGCCAGTGTGCACAGCTCTGAGTGCACACACAAGTACCAAAGTGTACACGTGTTGTGTGCATTATTTTGTGCATGTGTGTTAAATTTTTCTCTCAGGTATGAGTAAGTTCGTGTACAGCCCTGTGTTTGTGAGTGTGCACAGGCTCTGCAAGTGTAAGCATAGCCCTATGTAAGATATGTGTGTTAATAACATTACACATATTAGTGTGCGCAGATATATATGCTTGTGTTAATGTATACAAGTTCTACATACAAGCAAGTCTCGTGTTTGTGAGCATGTGTGCATTGGTAGAGACTGTGCGTAAGTGTCTCTGTGGCACTCACACGTGTGTAAACGTGTGCTAGCATGTACAAGTAGAGTGTGCGCAGCTCTGGGAGTATGTGCAGGTGTGTGCTGCTAACAGGTACCTCTGTATGCCAAGGCTCTATACCTGTAAACAAATACCTGTGTGTCGCAGACATCTTTTCATTAAAAATCTTTCCTTAAGATTTTTTCCTCCTGAGAAGCTGAGATGCCTCAGGGACAGAATGTAAACGATTGTCTGCTGCTGTGGAATGCAACAGGTGCATCTGTGATTGGTCTCATGTGGATGTTTGGAATTAATGGCCAATCAAAGCAGAGCTGGCTCAAACAGAGAGTCTGAGGCAGCCGCCTTTGTTATCATTCTTTTCCTTTCTATTCTTAGCTCAGCTAGCCTTCTGAGATGAAACCTTTTCTTCAATTCTTTTAGTGTAGTTTTAATGTAATACATATCATAAAATAATAAATCAAGCCTTCTGTAACATGGAGTAAGATCTACGTCTCTCCCCTCATCCTAAGACCCCTGTGACCATCATCACACCTGTGTGCATGTGTGTACTAGTTCTGTACATACCCCTACATGCAGACATGGGCTGAGCACACCCAGAAACACGGCTCTGGGTGCATGGCTCTGTGCATTCGGTTGCTGTCTCACCTGAGAAAACAAATGTGTGTGTTTGTGTGTGTCAATATATATGTATCACTATTGAGCTCTACTGACCAGAAGAGCCCCTGACTCCCTGTGTACTATATGTGGAGTTCAACTTAGTTTATAACAGTAATACAAACAACCCATTCAAACTGCTGTTATTTACATTCTTACCTTGTGCCTTAATTTTGTTGTAGACTTGTTAAAACATATAAATGTACACTGTACTTTGTGAAAGACAAGTGAAAACCTCACTACTCTAAGTGCTTTAGATAACTGTTTAACATTTTTGAACGGAAAATTTAAATTGTATTAGTAATTAATATAATTGTGCTATGAAAATAGGAAGTATCTGTAAAGGGGAGGAACAATGAAAAACATTAATTTGCTTAGAACAGAAATATAGTGAGAACCAGAGGGCAAGACCAGGTACTCCCCCCTGTACTCGCCACCAAGAAGATTATAAAAACCCTGCTGCAGGCAGCAACACTGTAGGCATGGGAGGTGGGGGTAAAAGCCATACTGGACCTTTATTCACAAATTCTACCAATCATTTTACTTAAAACCCTCTTCCACTGTCCTCGCCCGTATATATCAACATATACTATTAAAAATGAGTTAATTACTCAAGTAATTAATCAAATCAAATAACTTACAAAATAGAAAAGGGGGCATTGTTATAGATGGATAATGAGATGATTGGCTCTCGCAATTAAGGGATAACTATTGTGTGAATATTAAGAAAACTTTTAGTGATGTATAGTTATGTTATTGTAGTTTAGATGTCCTCTGTTCTCCCCATAGTTCCTTTTTCCCCTATACTGTGACCATCAGACAGCCGGGGTTGTCTAGGACAGGTAAAAAGAAGGTTTGCACATGTGCCCCTTGCATGGGGCAGTTGGGAATGGAAAAGCTTCTTGCTTAGGGGGTGCGGCATGGCAACACCTGACCTCCAATCAAGTTACAAGAAAGCAGTCTCCACCGATAAATGGCAAAGAAGAGCTGACTGACAGACTTTGGGCAGAGCCAGGGCTGGCTGATGCAACCCCAGGGGTATAAAAGACTGAGCATCCATCTTGAAGATGAACTGGTCATGGGGTATCCATGAGGGCAATTCCCAGCACTGTGAAATTTTCCTTATATAGTCATTTTGTTGTGTTTTTGTCAAGGTTTAGTAAACCTTTTTAAATTTTCATAGTGAGCAGTTGTTTCTCACATCAGATAATTGTAATCATGTTTTTGGATATATTCTGAGTAGCTCATAAATTCTTATGAATCAAAGCGACTTAGTCAGCACTGCAGCTTGTTACCATTAAATTACTATGATATATAGTCCAGAAGGTAGAACCTCTAAATCTTTTGAAAGGTTTGTTCTTCTGACTAGTAATTTAACAATCTTAAGTAAGAAGCTGAGATACAAGAGATTTCTGGCAGAGAAATAGAAAAGAGGCAATGAAAAAAGTGTCATGTACTCATCTGAATCAATTATAGTGTCTTACATTTCTCTAATGAATTATGAAAAGTGAGATGATTTCTCTCATTTTCCTTTAACCTGGGATCAGACATTGTAACTAAAACTCTATTGAGTAATAAGCCTTGCTCCCTTGTTTTTTTGTATTGTGTGTAGTTTTGTATACGTATTTTTTGTGTGTTTGTGAAATATCCAGGGTTTTTTTGGCAGGATAAAATATAGATGAAATTAGGATTTTAATGTACTGCATGTGCTTTGTTGCATTTGTTTTCTGTGTCCTGTCCATGCTTAGGGAGATAACAGAATGATTATCAGTATTTGATGAATGTCTTCATTTCAGCACTCCCTTACATATCTCTTGGGGTTTGCTGTTGATAGGAAAATTAATCCACAAACATCAGAGGTTTATGTCCAAAAAGGAGACAGAGGAGTTCTTTTACTTTATTTGAATAAAGGGAGAGGCCATGGGGCATTCCCCTGGGGTGTCTCAAATTTTTGGAGGACGCAGCCTCCTTTTTATCCTAATTTCCCGGCCACATTTCCCTTCTCTCTTTCCCTATTGGCTGAGGTACTTGAGAGGTACAGACTTCCCTATATGCCTGATACCAAAGATTTCCCTTTAAAGTATAACCCTCCCTTTTCATTTTTAATTTCTATGGAATTTAGGGTTTTCCCCATTGTTTCTTTCATCTTTCAATGTCCAATTTAATTTATCAGCAACCCTGAAGCTTATTTGTAAAAGCATATATCTTTTTCCATTCATCAATCAGTGGAATCCTTCCCATTGTTTCTTTTAACTCTTAGTGCTAGTTTTATCTACCAGTAGACCCACAGCTTGTTTCTAAAGGCAAACCTGCCCTTCCTCTCACTCTGTTTGGGTTTCCCACTGTTTTTACAAATCATAACCTGAAAGCTTGACACAAAGGCCAAAGAAATAAATAAGCATATTTATTCGGCCTTGAATGACTGAAGAAGTAGACAACATGCTAACTCAGTACAGGGGCTGGGTCAGGCAGATTTTAGCTTTGCTTTTCCTATGCAGATATTTTTCCTCTGAGAATTCTGTAAATGTTGCCTAGAAACACCTGTGCCTCAGAAACATCTGAAGCACAGCAAAATAGCCATAGAATCAGGTATGTGGAAAAGCCCATCTGTTCCCACCAAACTAAATTTGAGGAGACAATTCCCACATATTTGTACTAATCAGAACACTGACCATTTTTTTCCTCAAAGGTGTTTAACGGTGTCTTGCATCACCTCTAAATTTACCAGTCAGCCTCAAAAATTTAATAAGTGCAGTGCATTAATATAATATTCTGCTCATTCCTGAATAAGTATAAGTAAAGGTTTTAATTACTAAAATAATGCAGTTCCAGAAATGATTTTATGAAATTATTCTTCCCATTTGCATTCAGAGGCTGTCTGTATGATGAGGCGCGGTAAATGGCACTGAACTGTCGTGGAATAATTTCTGGTGCTGTAACTCTGCCTGAGGACTGAGCACCTCAATGGTTTCAGCTCCCAGCAATACAAACCACGGGGAAGTGCTCTGAGTATAAGGAGGGCTGAACATAATGTAAGGCTTTTGAAATCACTTTCCTTTCAGTTTTATGGATGGACTTCAGATCTTGGTGTGGATAAAATGACTTCACAGTCATAATCCAAAGGGAAATGTCTCTGCTTTCAGTGAAGTCCTTTCTGTAACATCTTTAGCCATGACTGGTGCAGAACACGTGCCTTGCAAGAGAACAGTTCTGGATGATGCCTTAATTAATGTGCATCCTCTCTAATCTGCAATGATGTCTGTTTATTTCAAAACTAATTACTTCATTATGCTTTCCTCTGCTAAAAAAAATCTTTGGTGCCTGAATGAGACTGCAAACTCTTTGGGGCAAAGACCACATATAATGAGATCATGTTATGTTTGCTAAATAATGTATAAAGAAGAAAGGTTGTGAATAAAATATATGCTGAAGTTTTGTGAATAAAATATATGCTGAAGTTTTGTAACTCTGGTTATAGGTAAAATTTCACAATTTATCCTGCATTTGCAGTCATAAATAATAATTTTGCTCATATTTATAAATAAATCATCTGCTGAAATACAACCTGCTACCCTATCAGTCTCAAGTGTTAGAAAAATAATTTCTGACTTGACTATGATGGACTGAACAAGAACTCCTGCATTCAAATAAGTTACAAGAAAATTTCACAGTCCCCCTTTTCTTCATAATCTTTCTGTAAGGAAAGAGCTGCAATATCCTTCAAGACTATTCTGAAGGCATTTTTTTTCTAAAAGTTACAAGTATAACTTTTTAATCTTGAACACTCATCCCAAACAAATCCAGTCTGGACCCTTCTGTTACAGGTGAAGCTAAGTGGTCAGCCATGGAATGGTAATCACTGCTTGCCAGTATTTACAATGGACAAAAATAAAACAGACTTTTATACATTTTTAGTGTTTCAGAAGGACTGGTTTCCCACAGATGAAGAGAGTGAGAGTGAGAAAAAAACCCAGAAGGAGCAAATGTGATGGAGAATGCTGAGCTCTTTCAAGAAGAGCTCATTAAACAGCCAAAAAGCTGTGATTCCAGTGCTAAGAAAGATAACAGCATTGCCTGAAAGCCAAATTTTGGGTGAAAAAAAAATTAAAGCAGTAATTAGGAATATATAGTGATATACAATCAATAAATAAGGGCAACATATAACGATCAATTATAGATGAGAATTTATGAAGTATGGGGAATGGAGGAGGGACAAAAAGACGTGACAGTGAAATCTTTCTGTTCCTTTGATTTGCGGAAGCAAACAAACTCCACAACTTTGGTGAAAGTTGTAAAGCCAGTATGTTTTTTACAGCGCTGGACACATGTGCTCACTGCTCCCCTCAAAAGCCATGCATACCTCTGGGAACTCCAGATCTCTCTATCAAATACATATGCATGCAATTTCACAATAGGTTCATACATATTCATTCTACTGATTTTGCATGACATTTGCTGCTAATTCTTCTTTATCAGGAAGAATTCCTGAGTCAGGCTGCCCTCTCTCGTGACAGTCTCTCTGTCTGCCCCCCTCTTGTCCTTCAGCTGAAGCAGTTTCTCTGAGCATAGGCTTTTTGTGAGAACAGGCAGTCAGAGTAAACAGCTATGTTTGCAAGCTTACAGACTTAACTATAAGATGTACATTTCACCTAAATCAAAATGGATTTCTACTCTGGAAAATTTCCACTCTGTCTCACCTTTCAGGCTGTGCACAAGGGAGTTTGGGCTTTTCTTTAAGGGCAAGACAGCCCACCATTCAGGCTGGTGGCTGCCCTCATCAGCATGGAGAAATCCCTTTGAAAAATGGACTATTTGACTATGAACTTCTCAACAGTGAAACCAAGCCTGAAGTTTGCAGCTCCAAAGAAGAGAAGGAACCACCTCTTAAGAGAAGAATATTTGTTTCTTCCTGCCCTTTCCTGTGTAGGATTGAGCAAAGCCTTTTCCACCCTGGCACAGGCTTCTCCCTCCCTGCACAGGAGCTCAGCAGAGCCAAGCTGCTGGCAGTGGCTGGCAAAGATGGGGGCTCAAAACCCTCCTCTCCTTGCTGCTTGATGCAGGAGCAAGCTCAGCCAAGGCCTTCTCTGCCCAGCAGTGCTTTACCTTTAGTGCCACAGCAGTGATGAGCACAGAGGTGGCTTGAGCAGGTTCAGATCACACAGGCCACCAGCTCAGGCATGCCCCTGTGACAGAATAGAATCATAGGATCAGAGGATGATCATCTAGACCATCTAGGGGTCCTGCCCCTGCTCAGCCTTCTCCATGCCAGCTGGCCCTGGAGCTGCTCAAACAAGCTCCTTTTTAATACTCTCAGTGTAAGACATTTGAAGACCTTGCCCTTGCCTTAAAGAATCTTGAGAAGTGCTTCAAATGTGCTATTGAGGTATTTTCATGAAAAAAAGTAGTTATGAAGGGAACCCAAATGAGGGTAAGGGGAAATCCAAGTGAAAAAACCTCTGAGAAATCATTGTTTGTCAGCTGAAGTTGACAACTTCAATTTGGAGAGTTGGAAATTTTATTTTCACATGGAAAGTAACGAAGTGTTTGAACAACTAACATAAGTAAACTGGATGTCCTGGAAACTTTGGTTTAACCAGACACTAAAGAGCTTCAGCATATAAAATATATTGGGCCCACTGAGAGAAATAGAGAGGTCAGGGACACATGGAAGTTCTGAGCTGATGAAGAAGTAATTAGCATTAGATTTTGAAAACCTGTCATGTGAAGCTCTTGCCATCTCACCACCACACATTGTCCCATCCTTGCATTTAATACCTGATGCTTTATTGTACCTAAAATGTATTGGCATTGCTATACCAAAAAGAGTTAGTTTATGTTTCAGTTTGTGTTTTACAGTTTAAACAGAACAATCACATATAACTAATATAACCTTAACACCTAAGTACAGAGAAGGACAAAGTTTTAAATGGCCCTATACTTCATAGAAAGGAATAATTAATATTATGACAGTTAATCTGTTGAGGAAGACTAAACCTGGCTGGATTTGCTTTTCATTAGCAAGCATGAAGAATTAGATGACTCCCATGGGGATCTAAATATCTGAAAGTCATCTTATACATGAAAAAAAAAAAAAGCAGAATTCCTTTCTCTGTACAGCTAAGCTAGGTTTCAGCCATTGCTCTGGGGAGCTGTTTTCCCTGGAGGATGCAGTAGACCTTGTGCAGAAAAGGCAGGGACATGAAGAAAAGAGGAAAGCATCACCATTTCAGAGATCTTTCCAATCCATGCTGTTGCCACTTGCAACAAAATGTTCCTGCTGCCCTCTCCTTCTCCAGACTGTGTAGGGCTTGCTCTCAATCCCGTGTTTTCTGTTACCAAAAAGACTATCACAGGGTAACTCACACCAGTTCCAATTATTTCCTTTTTCCTCACTCTCTTCTCCCACCTTCTGTTGATTTCCACCCACAGCTTTGCCTCTATGGACCAGAGAGGGCAGGGACAGCCACCAGTCACAACCTGATGCATAACCTTCAGGGCTGGCTGGATCTGTCCTGACCTTCTTGCACCTCTCCTTTCCGGAACTGCTGACATATTTTTTTAATTTTTGTTTGTTTGGGGTTTTGTTTTGTTTAGAGTTTATTTTGCTAAAGGAGAATAGCTAATCAAACCTAATCTAGTTTAGTCTTCAATTCAAGCTAATCCTCTTGTTGCTATGAATTTCAGGGTGGAAACAGCAAGCAGGAATGGTGATCATGTATTTTCCTGACAGCTTTAGATTTGTTATTATCTCAACTGATAAGAGCTGATAGATATAAAACTACAAAAATGCATTAGCAAAAAGGAAGAAAAGGATCACATGCCGGGAGAAACCTGAACAAACCTGAACTGTTGCCTGTACTGAGAGCCAGATGAACAGCTGATAAAATTGGCACAACTCAGTGGTAATGTGGCTACAGCAGAAGAGAGTTATTTTTGTGTCTGTGAAAAAGGTAGAAAATAAACATGGAAATTAAAGATGAGAACAGCTCAAATCCAAATCTCTGCATCTTCAAGGTCTGCTCATATCAAACTATGTCTAGGATATTTCTTTCTGCTCCCTTTCTTCTGGCTGCACTAATTCACACTATATGGCTGTTGCTTCACATGGGCTTTTGTGAACAGTTTTGGAGCCCAATACTGTGGTTCTTAGTATGTGCATCAGAACAGATGACAGAGGAAGTTACAAAAATTCTAGTGTAACACTGACAGAACTATCCTCTTGCAGCTTTTCTATGGTTTTGCTATGAAATGAAGTTAATGCAAATTGCTCTATGCCCACCAAGAAATATAAAAAATGTGTAGACATGGAATGCCTAAGATGCATGTAAATTAATTCTTAATTCTCTGAATTCAGATTTGACCATATGTTATGAAGCTAGGGTTTTGCATGGCATTTAATTAGGACTCAATATAAAAAAAATCTCAACATCTTAGGAAGTTATGATGCAGTGCTATAAAATTGTGACATTTTAACTTCTCTTATTTTACATTTAGGATTGTAAAGGTATAGATATTTGCACTGGAAGGGTTCTCAACCAGGTGCTCTATTTTTTGTCACAGCTTTTCAAAGAATATGTTTGAACACATCTGCTTCAGCTCTCTCATTCTCTTCTCTCATGCAGACTCTGCTGCAATTCCTTATTCTTCTCTCCTTGTGTCCTCAAGGAATACATAAAGCTGATCTCCATGCAAGGAAAAAGGTAGTGTGCATTTTTTTACTTTTCTACATGGCTTAGTTAAATGCTTCTAGGCAAACACACTCTGTCTAAATCAACTCTGCAGAGAAATAAGATGCAAGGGCAACAATCCAAGGGCCATGGAGGCTGATTTCTTCTGCACCTGAATGGGAAGCTTAGCTTCTCTGTTTGGACAAAGGAAGGCACATGCCTTCTGGTTTGAAAGACATTTTGCTTATCAGAAGCATTGTGAAAGCTTCTGTGAATCCAGCATCCAGAGGTACAACCCTACCAACCAAGCCATAAGATCCCTGCTGCCAGGGCTGAGCTCACAGCCTGAAACACAACTGCAAACTCTTGGGATTTTTTGCTAAGAGATAGTGAAGTTCCTTTGACTTAAACTGCAGCTGAGCTGGGGTCTGGAGGCTGCAATTTTGAATGTAGGTACCTTTTGGGGGAGCTGAGTCTGAGAGACTTGCTTGTAGCTGTAAGATCAGGCAGTGGTGGGAAGGAATTTGTGTCTTGCTGTCCCTGCGCTGCCTACGCCAAAGGCACCATGGCACTCACGTCTGCATCTGCCAGACTGATGAAAAGGTCAGAAAGTGGGATTTGGGAACTTTTCCAGGGAGTAAATGGATGGGGCTGAGTACCTTAATTTAAACAGACCAGTGAGTAATGAACTTGTAAGCTGGAGGTGAAAGACACTGGGGTCCTCTTATGCAGAACTTCAGGTACCATAGTGCAAAGGAAATGGACTGTGCCAAGTGTACTGTGGGCATAGGGAAATTCTTCATGAGTTTATACTTAAGGGTGATGAATACCATTCAGGGCTTAGAATGGTGATGCAAATCAAACACTACATATTGTATTTTGTATTTTCAAGTCTCTTCTGGTCTGGAGGGATGAAATGAAAAGCACTTATAACCAATTTAAATTGTTTGAGCTCCTGGAGTTGTTTGTTTTATATCCTTTTGCTGGAAATTACTGTTTACTGGAAAGCAAGGGCCAAATGTAGTCACAGAACTAGTGGCAAGTTCAATTTGGCTGTAATCAGAAGAGTACAAAAATCTCCATGCATTCAGCTGTAGAATTGGTCTTACAGTGTGATTTGGTCCAGTTCTCCAATTAGCCAGATATCATTTATTTCTGTGATGTCCTCTAAACTATGTTGATGGAAATAAAAATAAAGCGTGGTTTTCTGTTAACTAAAATTTTTCATTACTTATGTAGGTCAGTAGGGAACAAAAAAGTAGTTCAAACTCCATCCTCCTTACATTGCCAGTTTTTCTAATGAAATGTAATTAGCACTAATTGGTAAAACTACACTGATGGCTGGTTATTAATGTTTGTGTATTGGTCCCAGATGTGAGTTTATGGCTGTCAGTACTAATGGCTCAGTGAAGGAAAGAGAATTCTCCTTTCATATTCCTATCATTTTCTTCAGGGTGTTCCCTGCTCTCTTCAAAAAAAAGTGATTATGTTTAGGGAAGAGAAAGGTTTTTAAATCCTGACTGTGTGAGAAAATTAATGCCTTCAGCTCTCCTTTCAATTTGGTAGGAGTTGAAAGGAGCCAGCACTATTTAACATCTGCAGAATCAGGACTCTGCACTTTTATGACTGCTTTTCTTGAGCCATCATAACTGTTAGTGGTTCAGAATTCATCAAAATAATTATCCTCCTAATGGCTTACCTGTTTTTGAAAGCACATTTATGAGGGAAGCCTCTCTTATAAGCAGTCACCTTAAAGTATTCTGTTTAGAATAATTGCTTTCCTGCAATCCCTGCAATTACTGTGTGTCCAGCAATCACCCTCTTCAGGCTGAGGTAGGTGAGAGAGCTGGCCTTTTTAGCCATTAATGGAGGAAAATGATGAAATCAAGGTTTCCAGTGCAAATCTACCCAGAGATGTGTAGGGGGTCAGTCTCCTGCAGAATCAAGCAAAGGCAATGTCATGGTGAAGAGGAGGGTCTCCAGGAGTATCCTTCTGGGCACACTTGGGAATAGATTGGAAAGCACTTAAGAACTCATTAATTCTTGAATATTAACTGTAAGACATCACCACTAACATCTAAGAAGACAAAATCTTTCTTGGCAAAGCATCTATTTGTTCTTACATGGTTTAATAAGGGGCACCTCCCCAGAATCACCTATGCAAACCTTTTTTTTGGTGAAATATCAGCTCATTAATATTTCTAAGTTAAAAGGGAAATACGGTGTACTCCAGGTATGAAGGAAGTGACTGAATGCCTTATCTGATATATAAGGGTGTTCAACAAATGAGTTTTTACTTGAAAATGCTTGAAAGCTTGAGCCTGTTTAGACTACAAGTAGTACAGCATATCTAAGGCCATTATCTTTCATAAGGACACAACACGGTCATTATGAATCTTAGCCCTGAATAGTTTTGCGCCTTCCAAGGCATTTGGAACTCTCTTTAGCAACTCCCTGCATTTTGGAAGATGATGCTTGAGCTCTTTTTCCTAATTTTGTGTGCAGAATTGTATTTACACCAGTAAATACATGTGAGCTTGAGGCAGTAACTCTTCCTTCTGGCCAATAAAATGGGAAGCTGGTCTGTGGCCAGAAGGTCTGGAGGATGTTTTGCAACAATATGTACTTACAGTCTGGATTGATGTTCTGCAGCCAAATCTCAATGCCAGTCATTGCTATTTTATATTTTAAAATAATTGATTGCAGACTTCTGTGTTAGGCTGTTCTTTTCCCCAGGGACTGACCACCCCTTTGCTCATACAGCTGCCACTAACATGCCCTGGGGTCTTTTTTTTAAAGTCTCACGCTGTCAAATATAAATTCTCTCTTTACCCTCAGCTACAAGCTTCAGCACTTCCTTTTCACTCCTTCCTGGAGTCCAGTTTAAGGATGAAACTTACCTACCCAACAGCCACATCACCAGGACTATTCCTTCTGGCCTTGCTTTTCAGCAGGTAAAACATGGAGAAGGAATATCTTAATGTGATAATTAAAACCCCCAAACACTTAATCTAATACCCAATATTTTGGGTTACATTTTGCTAGCAAATTAAAGATGCCCATGGCCACTCATGCATGCAATGAGGCCAATCAGAGTGTTAGGTACCCAAGAATTTGGACAAAACCTCCTTTCCAGCTGACTCTTACCACAGTGCCCTGCTTTTGGATGGGATAGAGCTGATTTTCTCCTAAGTGGGTGGTATATGCTGCATTTTGAGTTTAGTATGAGAACAGTGTTGACAACACACTGATGTTTTAGTTGTTGCTGAGTGGTGCTTACTCTAAATCAAGACTTTTCTGTTTCCTATACTCTACCAGCAAGGAGCTGCACAAGAAGCCATGAGGGAGCATAACCAAGACAGATGACCTGAACTAGCCAAAGAGATATTCTACACCATAAAGAGTCATGCTCAGGACATAAACTGGGGGAAATTGGCCAGGAGGGACCAATCATTGCTGGGCATCATTCAGAGGGTGGTGAGCAACTGTGTTATGAATCACTTGTTTCTCTTGGGGCTTATTCCTCTCTCTCTGTGTCCATCTTTTTCAGTCTAATTATTCTTAGCATTATTATCCTTACTATATTTTACTTTGTTTCAATTATTAAACTGTTCTTATCTCAATTATTAAACTCAGAACTCGTGTTCTGTTCTCAACCCATGAGTTTCTTCTCTTTTTTCTCCAGTTCTCCTCCCATTCCTGTCAGGATGATAGGATGATGGAGGACTGGGTGAGCTCATTCATTCCCTAGTTCTTTTTTTTTTTTTTTTTTTTTTTTTTGAGTGAATGAATTTTTTCCCTTTGAAACAATACCTGTCAGCAGTTCTGGAAATAGTTTAGTCCAGATACCTTCCCACTGAGCAGTGTGAGTGTGAATGAGACTACAGCAGATTTGGCAGCTCCTGTTCCCATTTTGGTCCTCGTTTTTGAGCATTCTCAAATACTTTCATGTGCCATGGCAGCAACTGTGCAACACAGGTTCATGTTACAAGGTCACCACTTGGTCTGGTGATGCCACAGACATCAAAGACATTGCCTTGGATGCTTTGAAAGATAGTCCCTACTTCTTGACACAGAGAGAAAATTATTATATTGTATCCAGGACTCAAGGCCAAATGCTGTGTAGGGTGGGCATGCCTTCATACTCCTAGTCCTGGGCAGAGTCAGTGTTGCTGCTCTTGTCACTTTGCTTGGAGTGAGGGGCCAATTTTTGGGTTGGATGCATTTAACTGAATTTTCCAATCTAGCTTTTTATCCAGTACAGACTTCAGAATAAGATAATCAACTAAAGGAGGGCATGTGAGAAGATAAAAATAAGAGAATGAAGCAGATCAATGTGTATGGCAAGACAAAACTAAAATCCTGCAACTACAGGAGTTATACACACAATTGTTTATTCTCAAGGTAATTACAAAACCCCAGGAGAAGATGAGCTGTAAGCCCACAGCCAGTCATAATCTGGCTGGGATGCTCACCCTGCACTTGCTAGAAACAGCCAGGAGCTGACTGTATGCACCAGCTGGAGCAGAGCTGAAGCCTCTTCCTCCAAGGAGAGTGAAGCTGGCCAGGAACACCTCTCACCACATGGCAGCACCCACAACCTGCCACAAGGAACACTTGATCTCCCCCTGCTCCCACCATCACCTTGATGCTCCTGGGCTCAAACAACAGGAACCTGAGTCTGGAGAGTGCAGATGAGCACTGGCACTTTTCATCTTCATTCTGAGAGGTGGCATTTTTAGCTGCAGAAGCAGTGCAGGGAGATGGAAGCAGCTTTGTGAGTACATATGAAGCAAAAAAAAAAAAAAAAAAGGTCACATAATCTCTTGGACCTGTTTGCAGCCTGTCTGTACCAGCACCAGGGAGGGTTTCTCCCCACCAGAGGCAATTCAGAGTTAGTCCCCACAGGTGTGAGGCTCATCTGTAACTTGCTTAAAAAAAAATGGTGGAGGGGCAGCCAAATGTATGAAGGCACAGAAATCATGACATCTGGGTGGGATAACCAGGGGACAAATCCTCCTGTATTTTACAGTCTGTGCTATGTAACAGCAGCTCAGAGCTTCAGGTCCAGCCTACTGATCACTGCTCTGGCCCCACTTCAGCTCAGGAGGATGCAGTAAAATTGATTACAGATGTCAGATTTGGTCACAGAGTGGTTGTAGCCCTTCAGGCAATCCATCCACCCCTTCCAGAAACAAAGTCCAAGCCAAAGCAAAGTAGTTCCTTCCCCTCTGCCTCTCTGTGGCTGGGGTTGCTTCAGGCTTCATCCTCCTCCACCTTTTGCTGCTCCTCACTCAGTTTAGGCTTTCCTGGGCTGCAGGAATCCTTCCCTGCTCCTGGCTGACATGGATTCCTGCTAAACTCCTTCAGCCACTGGGGGCCCAAACCTTCAGCCACTGTTGCCACCTTGCACACACATGCCCTGCTCAGCAAGAGGAGAATTTTCATTAAGATTTTGAAGAAGAGCTGCTGCACAAGAAAACTTTGATTTCTTGGTGCTGTTTGGAGCAGGGGTGCTCCCACTCACGTGGGGTGGCTGACAGGTGTCTGGAACACTCAGTTGTCCTTCCTCAAGCTGAATGGTGTCAGAGGTGCAGCTGCACACTTGGGGATAGAAACAAGGCAGAAACAAAGGTTAAGTAATACCTATCAACACTGACAGATGAGTTGCCTCTTCCTCCTCAGAAGTGTCTGTGTGCTCCATCCACACTGAAGGTAGACATTATATCCACCACTTTGCATTTCAATTGATGGAGAACATGAATAGTGTCAGATTGCTCAGGACATTATCTTTTGCGATTTTGATTTCAAAAATGAAAGCAACCAAATCAGTACCATAAAGATCCTCTTATTACAGATAACAGGAATTGCTGCATTATTGCTCTGTCCTACCACTTGTAGTAGTTAATGGCTTATTGCCCCTGAAGAACATCTCTATCATGTAACTGTGCCTGTCTGTGTTTGCATGGCATATGAGAGCTATTACTGCTCTGAATTCCCTCTTTGGGCTGGCTGGGGACATGAAAATTGACCTGATCAGGAAATTATGCATGGTGAAAATGCTCTATGGTTTCCAAATTTTCCTGTTTAAGGGGAGCAGCAAAATTCTCTTAGCTGAAAATTGGCCAATACTTCCCTATTCTTAGCAGAATACCTACATTTCACTGTGAGATGCCCATTTTCTCCAGGGGAGATAAAGTACTTTGCTTCTTACACTGGCCTTTGAACTGATACATGATTTGAACTAAAATCTATCCTGAAGAGCCTTAAGTTTTAACTTGGAGGAATGAGCATCAGATAGCTGAGACACATGAAAAGAACTTCAATGTTACCAGTATTTATTATTAACTTTGAAGCATCAGGATGTGCTATGTCCACATGCTGTTAATATTACCCCACGTGCCTTTGGGTCCGCGTTTGTACTAAGCATAGGCATGCTTCATTGTAAATGTGTATTCTCTTGTCCCTGGTTTTGTTCACCTTGCTGTGTCTCAGGAGTGTGCCAAGCACCTTAATCTGCTTAGCAGAGTCCTTTTCAGCTAGAGGACACCCTCTGCTACCTCTGAGCAAGGGAAGAGGCGCAATGCCCAGCTGTGGAATGGCACCAGGAAACACAGAGCTACCGCAGCTGCTGGAGCCACGAGACGAGTCTCTGATTCAGTGATTTGTGGCTGTGAATTTCACAGATTCACTAAATATAGCTGGATGCTGATTCGTAACAGTAAATTGCTCCAGCCGGCAGGCCTAGGCGTCCTGCCTTTCCCCAGAGGCAGCTGATGGGCGAGAGTGCTCAGGAATACACCTCTCCACTCCCAAAACCGGTGAAAGATGAGGCACTGGCACCAGCGCTGCTAAACTGTGTCTCGTATCTAACGCTCTGTCTACGTGACAAAGCACAGGACACTCCAAAGATGCTCCGTCAGTGCTGTGCACCACGAAACCCCGTTTGAGGTGAAAACGAGCAGAAACGACCGGGAGCGAAGCCTTAACTTCCCCTTCCCCTACCTTTGGCAGTTTTGGGGTGCCTCCCGGCCCGGGACAGGGAGTGCCCCTGAGGGCCGGGCTGCCCGGGCGGCACAGCGGGAGCGGCGGCTCGGCCGTGCCCGCGGCTGCCATGCGTGCTTGGAGCGCCGGGGCTGCCCGCGCTCCCGCCGATTGCGGTTCCCCGCGCCTCCGCTCCACAGCGGCTGGGCCGGGCCGGTGCGCGCTGCGGCTGCCGCTGCCTGCCCCGCTGGCAGGTAGGGCCGGCCGGCTGCGGGGTGCGCAGGAGTCCCTGTGCGCCTGTGTGGCGTGTGAACGTGTGTGAGTGTGCGTGTGCGCTCCGCCCGGCCCCGACAGGCTGCCGAGCCGCAGCGGCGGAGGCGGCGGCAGCAGCCGCGGAGGTACCGCTGGCTCTGGCGGGGGGTGGGCCAGCAGGTAGCGGCGGCAGGGGTCACGGCCGGGGAGCCGCGGGGCCGGGAGGGCGGCTGAGCGGGCAGGAACGCGTCCCGGGGCGGGCGGGGGGCGGCGCGGGGGCTACCCGCGGAACCGGCGCGGAACCGGCGCGGAGCCCCGGGCAGCGGCGAGGCGGAGCGGCTCTCTCGTTGCAGGTGGCGGCGAACCGGATGCCTTTGGCGGGCAGAAGATGTGTCATGGGAAGCAGCCGAGCGGCGGCGGTGCCCTCCTGGCGGCGCGGCGGCGGGCGCTGGCCGCGGCGCTGTGGCTGCAGTTGGCGCTGAGCCTCGGCCCGGGGCTGGCGGCGGGCGGTGAGTGAGCGAGGCGCCCTGGCCCCGTCCCCGGTCCCCTCCTCCACCCGGCCCCGGCCCGCGCTACCCCATCCCCAGCCGACCCCGCAGCCCCGACCCGGGGAGAGCAGGAAAGTTCCCCCCCTGCGCCCCCCACCCCCTCCCGTGCCCGCCGCGGGGACGCGCAGCTTTTGGCACCCTGCGTGGGGACCGCCGGTAGGAGGGAGCACTGGCTCTCTGTAAGTACAGCTTCATTTTGAAACAACGTAATTTTTTTGAATCTAAAGCGGAAAAAAAAAAAAAAAGCCTTGCCTCGCCGCGGTCCGCTCCGATATCTCTTGGATGACTCTCAGTGCAAAATCCCCGTGCAGCTGGGGAAAGCAGGAATTTGGGGAGGAAGCTGGCGATTCGGGTTTGTAAACGCAACAACGTCCTTCAGCACTCTCCTAGTGGAGGAGCGACCCAGCCTTATTTGACCTTTTTAATTTTAATTACCTTTTTAACACTATCATTTAAATTATTGAGCCTGTGAGATATTTCAGGAGGTACTTTTAATTACAAAATTGTTTTAAATTGATTTCATAATTAGACTTGGATTACTGGAAAAATCTTAAAGTAAACTGCTTTGCTGCAAAATGAACTTAGCTGTGATATGAGAGCAGCTTCATATTCCTACTCCAGCATGGTATTATATATTTGTGTTGTGGGAATAAGCCATTTTTATGATTGAATTGCATCACTAATGGCAGGCAGAGCCCGATATAAAAATTGCTTGAGCTTCTTCTTCTCGTGCCAAAGATTTATGCCAAAATTTTCTAACTTGAATGCCTAAGCCCAACAGCTCTAGTCCAGATGTGTTTTCTGTCACTCAATATGGACTTACAGGAGTATGGCTAAAGAGAGCTTCAAAAGGTCATCTTGTCCATCCTCCTCCTGATTCAGTCCTATTTTTCTCTCTGGAGACAATAATGCCATTTTCCAATAGAAATCCCGTGACTGCAAATGTGATTCCAGCTAAAAAAGCATTTAAACCATTGCAGTCACTACATACCCCTCTTTAGAAATCAATGCCTTTTTATTTTTAAAATTTATTTTATTACAACTGTGCAACCTTGGTTTCCTGGGCAGTTGATGTTTCAGTGTGGTGGTGCTATTCAGCCTGTCCTGTGCCTTTCTTGGGATTGGAGTTGTGTGTGCTTCTGTCCTTCTCTAACCTTCTTATGGCTCCATTCATAAAAATGAAGCTGCTCCAAGGCCCCCTCCTCCCTGAGGCTCTGCATATCCCACAGTTTGATTGTCAGCACTTATTTGGCCAATTAGTGCAAAAGGTTCTTCAAAATATGGTTTATATCTCCCTCAAATTGAATAGTTTTCATCCTGGCCTGCAATAAATCGTTGTGCGATGCTGATCGTTAGTAATGCCGCTGCCTTTCACCTCAGTGGTGTAACTAATTCTGTATCAAATTTCATTTGTAAATCACTTCAGTATCTTTCAATAATTTGGGGGTATTTTTGGACAGAGTCTAGGGAAAGGCAATGCACTGAACAATTGTGCATGGCCATAATCACTAGTGAAAAACATTCATTGCTGTTCTGATTATTGCTATTAGTTTCCAGTGTGGTTGTGCTCAGAAGGTAGGCACTGTATAAATCCCAGCAAAGGTACAGTCCTTTCATGTGGTAGAATATACAGTTGTTGGGTTTCTTTCACCCTGAGTCATTTGAGTGGTAAAAATAATGAGCTATGTAATTAGAGCAGATGACTGTGAATTAGCATCCCTCCTATTTTAGGCTCCGTTGTATCTGTGAGCAGGCTCACTGTACTTATGTAGCTTGCTGTGTTTGCTGTGGGGGGTCAGCTTTTGGCTCCCCAGCCTGTGACCCAGAGTTTGGGAACTCTGTAAGCAGCTGTTGACCAAAGTTGTGATTTTCTGGTACCTTTGAAAATTTCATTTCTGTAGGACTCTCATTTTATGGATCTGTGTATTTAGACACAAGGCACATGGCATTACTGACTAGTTTGGAAAATGTAGCTCCAGTCTCCTTCTATCTTCTCATTATCTGTTAAATGAGGATAATCATACTTCTCTCAGAGATTAGAAAAGAGTTTTGATGACATTTAATGAAAATACTATGGAGGTGGAAAGAATTAGTTTCAAAAGCTTTAGAAAAACAGCACTGACAATATGCTGAAATAAAAACTGCCTCATATATTAAAACATTAAAATGAATAATTTAGGGTTATTTTTTCTAAAAAGCAATCTACAGCTTGTATTTTGGATCCCATTTACAGCTTCTTCCCTTCCTTGGGTGATACCAGGATTTGTCTCCTGTAATAATCCTGTTATGACTTGTGTGTCTTCGTCTATCTTATATCTGACTAAGCTCTATTGATTGTCATGTTCTACGATTTCACCCCAAATCAATACTACTTATAACTCTTTCTTTCTTGTCAATAACCATACAGAGAATAACTTTGTTTGTTACACTTTGACTTTTGCAAAAGTGAATCTAGCGAAAAAATTTGCTGTAGAAGTGAATTCAAATGAGCAAACCTTTCAGCTATCAATATCCCTCATTCATCCCTGATGTATTAAAAACTCTGTTGCTACTGAGGATAAAGTGTATCTCTCATACTTAGCCTGTGCCTTTCAACTAGTCATTTCTGTTTACAGAATTATTTAGGTTGGAGAAAACCTTTAAGATCATGGAGCCTAAGTGTTAACCTAGCATGGCCGAGGCCACCACTAAAGCGTGGCCCCAAGTGCCACATTTGCACATCTTTTAAATGCCCCAGGGGTGGCTGGTTCAACCACTTCCCCGGGCAACCTGTTCCAATGCTTGACTTCCCTTTTGGTGAAGAAATTATTTCTAATATCCAGTTTAAACCTTCTCTAGTGCAACTTGAGGCCGTTTCCTCCTGTCGTGTTTCTTGTTACCTGGGAGAGGAGGCCATCCCCCACGTGGCTACACCCTCCTTTCAGGTGGTTGTAGAGAGTGATAAGGTCTTCCCTTCAGCCTCATTTTCTCCAGGCTGAACCTCCCCAGCTCCCTCAGCTGCTCCTCATCAGGAGGTACAAAAAAAGAGACAAAGCAGGAGCAGGCTGAGAAGTCTGGTATTAGGAGAAATGAAATGTTAGTGGATGAAGCCGATGACAATTTACCCTGGAGTTTTAAGGTATTGTACAGAGTTCACTGTGAAACTAGTATGGAGAAAATAGCTGTAATGATGAATTTTTAAATATATTTCAAATTCCTGTAGCTATATTAAAATAGTGGAGGATGATGAAATCTCAAAGGAGAGGGAGAAAAAAAAATTCAATAAGATTCTGGTTTCGAGATTTGTTATGTTGTCTTGTACCCAGATGTCACTTGGGCATGTGTCTGCTTTGTTGTCATGGGTCAGTTGGGTAAGCTCTGTTCTTCTGCAGGGCCCAGTGGGGAGTCTCAGGGCTGCAGCACGCATCACCACAGGCTTGGATAGGGCCATGACCTTGTTTTGCCTCCTGGCCCCAAGCAGTGTTAGCATTTTGGCTGTATTTCGCGGTCTGTTTCATCTCTTTGACATTCTGCTGCAGAAATGCACACTCCAGTTCCTCCAAAGCCTGGATGGCTCCAGTTTTTCTGAACTTTTCCTAAGTTTTTGTTGTACTTTCTGGATTGCTGGTCATTCATGAGCTTGCTCTCATGGAACCACTTCTCTGTGGAATGTGCCTCACTGGCATTGAACAGAGCTGAGGAATATCCTATGCCTTGGAGCTCTCCTCCTGCTCAGACATCTTGGGTTCCTTTGTTGTCATTATAGGATGATGCTGCATTATATTCAGCTTCTGGTTCCCTGTAGCTCTCAGGGCAGAAAATGCTCTCTTTTTGGCATTGTAATCTGTTGTATTGCACTTACAGTAATCAATTTGTGGTGTTTCCCTGGTTGCATGTTCTGCAGGCGACATCCCTCTGCATCAGTAGTGCTTTTAAGCTGGGAAGCACATCATGCACAATTGCAAAGAAATCTGGCATATTGTGAAACCGTCAAAAAAACTGAGTATTAGTGATTCCATGAAGAATAGTGGTGAGATTCTTTCTCTAGACTAAGGCTGAATTGTTACTGCTCTGTGATTGTATTACATTTGATTGAAATTTTGGTTATGCCATGGTTATGGTAACTAACCATTGACTTTGGATGTAGTGGCCATCAAAACCACATCCCTCAGGTTTCTGAGGGTAGTGGACTTTTTTCCCTGGGGTAATACAAGTTTTTGATATGTGATGATAATGATGCAGATCTTTGATAGGGCTGACTTTTTGGTAACCTGCGGTTGTTTCTGGCAAGAAAAGCTAGCCAGAGATTTGCCCTAAGTACCTTCCATGTGATTTTGGGATTATAAAGAAGGTTTTCTGAAAACTCTAAATGTTTTTTGATACCCTCTCACTAAGTCTGCAGCTAATGTATTTTACTGTCTCCCTCAGTGCGTCTGCTTTTCTTGTCAAGCAAAATAGATGTTTCAGCCTTGAGTTCCTTGTACATTTGATGAAATCATCAGTTATTGTGTAGGATTTTTCTTAACCTCCAGCTTATTGGAGAAGCTCAATGCTTTGAAAGGAAAAGATTTTTCCCACAGTGACAGGATCTTAATCCCATATGTACCTCATGCAACCTCTGTTCTCAGCAGTTAATCACTATTTTGGTGCTGCTCTGATTGCAAGTGGTAAGGCCGGTGACATCAGAGGATGACAGTTCATCAATTGTCTTAGTGGCACGTCCATCTGCCTACAGCCTTGAGAGAAGTGGGCATATTTGATAGATTAATCTTAAATCAGTTTCTTAGCACTGTGCTAGAAGGAGCTTTATCACTGATGTGCTGTGTCATTTGGAGACCGAGGTTAACTTTCACTTCGCTGCTTTGCTTCCTTACTCCCAGGATTGCAATAGAGTATCTTTGATCTCTGTATTAGGGATGATTACAACTTTGGGAGAATTAATTATGCCTTGCTTGATTTTCTCATCTATAAAGTAGATAAGTGATGTATTTTGTGGGCATGTTATGAGGGAGTTTGAGAACCTCCCAAAGAAAATGTTACCAGAATGAGAAATAGAAATTTTAGCAAAGCATAAACTGAGCTTTATCAAAGTAGAAGGCTCTTTATTATTCATTATTTTTGTTGTTGCTATTTGTGGGGTTTAATAATTGAATATTCTTACCAGAATTGGGAAAATGCTATATTTTTTTACTTTTATAGATTCTTACAGATTTTTTTCTACAGGATTGATCATGTACTCAACCTTTTTTTTTTTTCAAATATTGTTTGAACTCTGATTGCAGTTCATTTACTTTTATAACAAAATACACAGTATTAGAAGCAGGAAACCTTGCACTTGTGCTGTGCATTTTCATGAGGTTTTAGGCAGGAAAAGGACCACAAAATATGGCCTGAATTCATATTTGCTGTGTGCTGGTGAAAATATGAATGAAGGCTGGGCTACACTTACTGGTGAGCATTGCTTAGTCAAAAAATAAGCTTGAGGGATAAAGTGGTGTAGTGTGTACAGTTTGATTCACTAAGTGGAAAAATTTGCTTTGCTAACATATTAAGGGACTGAAGATACAAGGATCCTAACAAATTCAGCAATTTAACTGTGAAACTGGCATCTCCTCACTTGGTTTTATGTCTCCTCAGCTACTTCCTTTGAGGTGGCACAAGCAGAGCATTATGAAACCAATTACGGGTGAATTTATTAATTCTCACAGTAGTTTATAACAGCAGTTTTTGGTGTCCACACTCACCATCTATCTGACTGCACTATTGCTTTTGTTGGCACCAAGCTTGAACTCTCGCTTTTCAGAGGGGGCTCCCAATGGCTTTTCAGCTGGACTGCTGATGGGATTCATCTGAGTCAGGATGTTTCTTTCTTTTCGTACTGTAAACAGTGGAAGTGGTTGGTGGTGCCATCTGTGCTCACTGAGATCCTGTGGGGCAAATGTGTTTCCACATTTGTGACCTTTGATTCTTTTAAATTAAGTAGTGTCCATCCTGGGTTGCTCTTCTGCTTGTTGTCAAGCATTTTTTTAGCTAGGGAGAGTCTAGAATTTATCAGGAACATTTCTGTATTAATTGATTTTGTCACTGATGACCAACTTCAGAAAGGAGTATAGGGGCTTTTCTGCCAGCACCCCTGCTTACTTTTGATAAACGTATCTCATTAAACCCATAATTTGACAAATATTCTTGACTGTGGTAGCTTAATAGTAACAACAGTAATAAAAATGTGACTTATTTTTTTATATAGTTCTTCTCATCCATGGAGTTTAAAGCACTTTATAAAGGAATGTAAGTATTATTATGCTCCTTTGTAGATGGAGAAATGACTGTAGAAAGATTAAATGTCTTGAAGACGCATTTTATGTAAGAAACAGATGTTGCCATATACAGGGAAGAGATCCTTTGGATCTTCATCCGTAACTTTCTTCTGTAAATAGAATTTAGGGGAATTCCTAATCCACATTTTTATAATATGGTCTCTATAATAGGATTTTTTGGCTGTGACTGTCTTCTAATTGAGATGAGCAAATGAGCAACTGATTTCCTATTCACTTGAATTGCTACTTAAGCAAATCACAGAGAGTTTTTCCAGTGTGATTTATTTGTGTCACTCCTTTATGTCTGAGATATCACATTGCATTTTTCCTGACACCAAAAACATCTTCAGAATAACAACAACAACAAAAAAAGAGTCATGAGTTTGGGTAGAGCCCTGAAAAGTGGTATTATGCAGGTTTCTAATTGTGTAAAGTCCATATTAAGAAGAAGGGTATTTCTGCCTTGCTCAGTCATTTGGTTCATGATCACACTTTACACAAAAGAGCAACATTAGAGAAGTTCTGCATGTGTTTTAAATTAATTGAAACATACTTGAACAGTTAGAGAGGAGAAAATCATTGCATGACAGGCAAGTCCATGCAGGCTGTGGTTTGAGTGCCATTGCCTTATAATGCCTGTCCCTCTTTAGAAATCAGTGGATGTGTAATGTGTTCCCATAAAAATATGGATTCAGCCTACAAATGTTTGCTCATGGAAGCATATGATGTAATGCAGAGGACACAGAAGGATGAAACAGGTCTGCTCCCTTGATCCTTTCTGCACATGGTGAAGCACAGGTAAGGGTGCAGCAGAGTTTCTGTGTTGAGATTCTTTAACTAGAAAAATTTACAAACTGAAAAGAGGAAATAGCTTACAATAGCCTGAGGAAGAAAATAGGTTATGTTACTAGGGGTTAGATTATGTAGAAGTTGGGTTATCAAGGGTATCATGAGATAATATCCTAAAAATACACTCTCTTGTACACTGCTAAAGAAAAAATGAGATATGGCATGTATATGAATCAGAGGAATCGTTATATCACTGGACTCCCATTCCGGAGACCAAGAGAAAACACTAAAAAGAAGAGGTTGTCTTTGAAAATGCAAAGCCTTCAGATCTTTTTTAGTACTGCAGAAAGGCAGCAGAACTCATAGCTGTTTATGTATCAGGAGGCTGGAGAACACCATACAGATTCAAGAGAAAAGCTGTCATACATGCTGGGAGGGAGGAGAAGATGCTCAGAAAAAGAAGCTTGTAAACATGGGGTCCTGTTCTCACTTCTGTCATTAGTACCAGCAAGTCTGTGCAGTAGAAAACTATGGAACAGAAATTTAAAAATTTAATTTACATCTTTCAATGTGACAGTGGTCACAGGGGTTTTCAGGATGAGGGAAGAGATGTAGATCTGACTCCATATTTCAGTAGGCTTGATTTATTATTTTATGATATATATTACATTATAACTATACTAAAGAATAGAAGGAAAAGTTTCATCTCAGAAGGCTAGCTAAGCTAAGAATAGAATAGAAAAGAATGATAACAAAGGTAGCTGGCTCGGACAGAGAGAGAGAGCCAGCTCTGCTGTGACTGGTCACTAAATCCAAACATCCACACGAGACCAATCATGGATCCACCTGCTGCATTCCACAGCAGCAGATAACCATTGGTTACATTTTGTTCCTGGAGCCTCTCAGCTTCTCAGGAAGAAAAAATCCTAAGAAAGGATTTTCACAAAAAGATGCCTGCGACATTTCAAGACATGGGACAACACACTTGAGAGCAGAGTCACAGAAATAGGACTGGAAAAGAGCTCAGAAGTGCCCGTAGTTTCTCTTCCTGCCCAGAGCATGGGAGTCACACATTTACCTCAGGCATCTTACCATTTGAGACTTTAGGTTGGAAACTGTACCATCTAACCAAATGCTTCATTCTCAAACCTTTATAAATGTTTTTGTCAAGTCTAACTCGAATTGTCGTTGCTGTAACATAGGACTCTGAGGATTTCCATCTCTAGTGTGGGATTCCCAAGTGTTACTTCCTCCGACTTCCTCCTGTGCTGCTTGTCAATAGAAATCCATCAGTGCTGTGTCTTGGGCCATCCTGACTGCTGCTGTCACTTTCCTGGGTCAGGCTGGAAGAATGAAGACTGCCCCAGCAACGAGTCTTTCAAAAGTTATGGATTATTTAACATCCTGGGACCTGAAGTTTAGCTGGACCTGCCCCAATGTTCGTGTGTTGCTGCCAGCACAGAAGGAGCTGTTGTGATTCTTGATGGTGGAACTTCCATTTTTCTGGTTTAGTGAAGGTCACAGCTAAGTTTGTGCTTAACACAAGATCAGATATTTTACTAGCAGCTATCAAAAAGGTCAGCTTTACCTTGCTTGTTCTGAAGGGCTTGCAAGCATTTTCCAAAGTCACAATTGGAAAGCATCAGGAATAAATCTCAGAGCCCTCCTATAAAATATGCTTATTTACACAGTCTGTTCTCCTTGGGGGTATTAGACCTACTCTTTGTACTTGATCATGATGTAAACAGTATGGTTATTGCCACAGTAAATTGCACCCAAGTGAATTTGTATTTTACTTCTGCAGACTGAGTGAGGTTGTTTATACTGAACAGCCCTGTGGTAATAGATTAAATCCACACAAAAGCCAGTCAATAGCTTAAGACTTCCGTGTGTGTTTGCAAATAAACAATTTTAACTGGAATTTTGATAAACAGCTGCTTGACAGCTGTCACCCCTAGTGCCTGCATTCCCATTTCCAGTGAAATGTTTGGTAATTGTGGGTATCCAGAAAGATTGTGTCATTCAGGAATGGCAGCAGGGAGGTGAGGGATATTCAAGGGATATTCGAGAGTGCATGGGGAGGAGTTGCTTGGTAAGGCTAATTTGGAAGTTAGATTTAGAGCAGCACTAAGAGGTGAATTAGCAAGAGGTGATCTGCAATGGTGTGGGGATGGAAGTCAACAGCCCTACTTGCTTGGGTAAATCTATTAGCTGTAAGAACTTCATGGCATAGAGTGGAGGGGGTTTTTTTATGTATTTCTAATACTCAGTGGAAACCTACCATGCTATTGCTGTGTTTGTGTGAGAATGATTTGTATTCTGAAAGCAATGGGCACTTATGAGAGAGAGGCATTTTTCTGTATCTCTCCACTTAGTTGACATTTTTAGGCATATTTTGTACACATCATCTTACTCTGAGAGGACACAAATGTTCCACTTACAACTGAAAATAAATAATAAAATAATTTGGTCTCCTGTAAATTGGACTTATAAAATAGCTTGATTGCAATTACCAGCTTTGCAGTAATCTTGAAGGAATTAAGATAAAATGGTGTTATCATGAGCAATAGTAAAAATGAAAATACACAGACATTTGTGTTGATCTTGTAGAAGTGCAGAACATTCTTCTCTCCTCTGAAGGGGGACCATGACTCCTCCCAAAAGTGCAGTCACAACCATTCTGGAGGAGCACCAAGCTGCTGCAGCCACAGTCCTGGGTCCTGCTTTATCCCTCCTTGGGTTTAGAGATAATCATCCTGGGCAGTTCTTTCCATTGTGGACTCATCACATGCTCTTTTCTCTTCACTCCTTGTTCTCTTCTCCAAGGCCTGGGGTTCTTCTGTGGGGCCAGGGAAGAAATATGGAGGATACAGTCTCTTATCTTCAGACATAATGCCAGGTTAATACGATCTGGAGTTACATGGGTGAGCTGGAGGGTGTGACATGGCTGTGACAGCACAGTACCCACATTTTAAAACTCCCCCTCACTCTGTCCTGTGGGATTGGTGTCCCAACATGAGAGGCTGTTGTTTCAGGCCTTATCTCTTCTCTTTTGACACTCAGAAATGTTTGCCCAGATGGAAGAATCCAGCTTTCAAGTCTAGCAGAGTTCTTCCCTGCTGCTGGTAGCCTGTGCATTATCTGTCACTGTTGCCCTGATCCATTGCATCTGTCTTAAGAGACCAGCACAAGGAAGGTACAGTCTAGGATTGATTTTGTCAAGACTAGGCTGGTCTGTAGAGGCTAGGATATATTAGTTCAAGGGGAAAATCCCAGTAAAAAATATATATAAATGATTGCACAATGTGTGTAGATGAAGCCCAACTCCATTATGCCTATGATCTCTTGGAAATTAGGTCAAGATGGGACATGCCTCTGCACAGTGGCTGTAAGAGATGCCAGTGGAAGAAATTGCAGGAAGGGGCATCTGGTTATAAAGGAGGGATACATATCTGTCTTGGTATGCAGCCATGCACTAACACACTTAGCATGCCCCTTATTAATCTTCTGGATAGGTGGATGGGTAGGGAGGAAGATTAGTAGTGGGATGTATGTATATATGCTGAATAAGAGTAAGAAACTAAGGAAAAAAACCTCACAACCCAGGAATGAAACAGCAAAAAATACCCTACACTCATTGACAGTCTTTACAAGGTTCTTATGCTGGTTCTTATAATTTACAAGGTTGCTTTTTACACTGAAAAATGGATGAGTGCTGCCTCTAATGCTTCTGTTTAGACACAAGAGTGATACTGGATTCATGTGAGGGATGGAGAGCAGGAAAGTGTTTGGTATACTTAGATTCTATTTCATTTTTATTTCATATTCAGTAAAGTTACAGAGACGTACTTCATTCCTCATTTTAAAGAGAAATCCATCAGATAAATTGCGTTCACTGGAGGGAGAGGAATTTTGTCAAAACCAAGATGAAAGATGCCTTTCTGCAGTAGCCTTGATGTACTAGGAGGTGTGTTTCCTGGATGCTACTAATAGGTGTATTTTTTAACCCTGGGTTCTGTATGTGAAAGAGTTTTCTTGGTTCTTCCAAAAGGCTGTCTGAGAAACCTTTTACTTCGAGCAGGTAGATCTATGCTGCTCAGGAAGTCCGTATGTCAGCCAAGCCAAGGTTACAGGACTGAAAAAAAGAGTATTTTGAATTTTTTTTTTTTTGCATGCCAACATCTATTAGAATATTAATAAATGTAAGGGGGCACTCAGAATCAGCTCAGAATTATGTCAACTGGAGGGTTTGCTGCAGTGCATTAGTATCACAGGTAAATGATTCATGACTTTTGCCATCTTGGCCAGTTTGAAGCTGTGATTTAAGAATGCAGACTTTCAGGGAAAACAGTTATAAATCTGATCTAATTTTTTTAATATATTTTATAAATCTGATCTGATAATTATTTTTTTCCAAAGGAACAATGTAGCAGCTCCCAGCTGCAGCTCTGTAGTCATCTTAGCATTTGCTGTTTATGATCCCTTTTTGCCATACTAAATCTCAGTTTAATTCTTTGGTTGTTTTATTGGAGAGGGAAAAGTCCTTTGGTAGTGCATATATACTTATAGTGTTAGAAAAAATATTTTCCATATGCTGAGGTTTTCTGTCCTTTCTGTCAAGTGATTCTGTTATCATATAATCTCCTCTGAAGTACAAAGCCCAGGCAGTGCAGGAAGCTGCAGCAGGGTTTCAGGAGCCAGTGGGACTGGCAGCTTACTGTGAATGTTAACACGAGGTTGCTGTTTGTTCGCTTCGAAGTCCATTTGCTAGTTTTTCCCTGATCTGAACGTGTTTGGAAATTGGATGACATAGGGATTTTCCTGTTCATCAGCTTTCCATTTCTCCTGTGAATTTCCTAGGCAGGAAATTCAGACTATGGGGACTCTGGTCACCAGCACCACAGCCAAATTTCCTACAAGAGCAAATGTGGATCTTCTGTATTACCTCCTACACTTGACATAATGAATGGAGGAGGTAGGGGTGAGAAGAGTTTGTATGAGATGAAGAGATTTGACCTCATGAAACAGTTCTAAAATAATGCCCCCCCTCAATGTACATGCAGGGATGAGGAAAATCCGGGTTTTTTTCTACAACACAAGACGATGCTGGTCCTTCTGGTTGGATGTACAGCCTCTCCTTTCAGTGTCTGAAGATCACTCATTCTTTCTCCCTTACATCCTTGTCAGTCTATACTTATCTCCTCCTCTGGCTTATTTTTAAAAGTACTTACCTGAAAATAAAATGAACAGGTGGACTAGTGCCTTTTCTGGGAGATTCTCTGGGACGCTACAAGGCAATTAAAAATGTTTAATATGTCTCTTTTTGTAATTTGGCTCCCATTCAGCCTTCTCCAGATCATCTGGTCTGTCTGCTGTCTAGATCAACTAGCTTTTAAAAAATGTCTTCATGCGCACTTTTAAACCATTTGCCTTGATCAGAAATACAAAATAAAAGTCAGAAAAACAAGATGGGGATGTGCTAGATGGGGAAAATATCAAGGGATATATTATTCAGAGCTTTATGTAAGACTTCCTTTTTTTTCCTAGTTGTAATGGTAGTTTCACTCTTGCCTCTCTTATTGAACTTGACTGTATTCATTTGGTTTGTTATGGGTTATCTTAGTGAGTTTTGAAAGCAAGGGCTGGTCAGTGTCCAGTCCTGAGTGTTCCTTAGTATCAGTTCATATGATCTGTAGTAGGAAGGGAATGATTCTGTACATCCAAGCCTAATGACTTGAATTTGTAAAGCTAAATAGCAAAACTGCTATGACTCACTATATTTTTAGCTCTGAAAAGGAGACAGTGGAGCAAAGGTTCATCTTCCATACCAACTGTGCCTTTTGTTGAACAATCTGATCTTGCTGAGAGGTTTAATGTTTATCCTTCCTTTTTTTTAACCAGGTTCTGTAAGATGCCATGCATCTGTTTGGCTTCTATTCATAATAGGCTCATTCCTTGAGAGAATGGTTCTCTGCTCTTGTGGTACTGTACAGGCCCTTGCACAGGACAGAGACTTTGCAATCTGAATTGTTGCTGGAAACAGCCAAAGTAGAAAATGTGATTGATTTAACTGAAACAGCAACACAGAAGTCTGTGGATTTGGTTTGTGCTATTTCAAGTATAAATATTTTCTCAATTTTCCTTCAGAGTGCTAATTATTTTACGTTTAAAGAATGATTTTCAGAGGTTAGACATTTGGTAGTACAGAATAATAAAGGAAAAATCACATTTTCCCATGGAATAACTGATCCAGATTCAATTTGGAAAAGTGATTTCCAAAAGCTTTTGTTCCTCATCTCATGGAGTGCTGCAAAGCCTACCAGGCTGCATGGGCTCTGCTCCTGCCAGGTTGTCATGGTTTGATGCTGGCGCAATGCCAGTGTCCCCATGAAAATATATGCTCCCTGGTGTCTGCTGTGAGATGTGACCAGGAATAGAGCAAAGCAGGCTCCAACTTAGGAATATAGAAGAAAAACTTTATTAACCTACACGTATATATAAAAAGAAACACACACAGAACTCAGAATGAAAACCTTCCAAAAACATTCCTCCTCTTCCACCAAATTTCCAATACATCCACCCCTCAGATCATCAACTCTCAGTCCATCACCACCTTCAGATAATCAATTCTCAGTTCATCAAGGAGAGAGGAGTCCCTCTTGTACCATAGGCTTCCCCTGGAAACACAGTTGAAACCTCTTGTCACATGTGGCACTGCTCGGAGATCATTTGCCATTGTGACATCTTCCTTCCATGCCCGGTGCTTTTACCACTGCGCATGGACCAGAGCTGCTTCTAGGGTTCCCCTTTTAAGGATGCTTTGCCCAGCTCCAAAAAAGCACAGTCTCTCACTTTCGGGACACCTGTCCCCCCCAGATTCACTCCCTGGGGCCGAGGGGTCTCGAGAACAGAGGTCTTCTTCCCTGAAGACGGAGGGCACCACCACCATCCTCACCCGTCATCTCTGTTCACACACTCCTTCATGTAACATCACTGCACTCTCTTGGTGCCAAGCCATTGCCTCCCCCTAAATGCAGTCTCTGTGTCACAGGAAAAAATGGTTCTGTCCATGGCTATACAAGAAAAGTCCAGCCAAAGGCCACTTCATCACCTCCTCTCACCTAAGATTCTTCTCAACTTCTCTCGTGGCCCATTTCCTCTTATCTCTATCTCTCTTCTCATTCAACTCCAGGAGGATCAGCATTTGTAAGGTTTCCATCATCCAAGAAAAGGGTTAAAAATCTCAGGCTCTGCCTGTCCAGAACGCCCACGGCTGCCCTGCTGGGCACCAAATTTCAAGGTGGCACAAGCACCATCTCTCTCTCTCTCTCTCTCTCTCTGCCCAATGGGTCTCAGTGCTCCTCCACCCTTCCATCCTGCAGGGGCCTTCACCCCCCTTCTCTGTCCAAGGCCCCGGCCTACCTCACCCAGCCGCATGGCTTCCCCTCCCCCACCCAGCCCACAGCCGGGCACGGGAGCTCTGACCTCTTTCACTGACAGAACCCAAGAGAGCTTCCCCCTGGGAGTTCTCTGCTTTTAACCCCCTGTGTTCTCAGAGGTGTATCCATGTCCTCAGTGGCCACACCAGGTGCCAATATTCAAATCTGAGCACCTATTGGTTTGACCACAGCATCCCAAAAAACTCACTTCCTTTTCAAACCAGGACACAGGTTTACCTGGGGAATAACTGGTCATTAAAATCCTCTGTTGCATCCAAGCAGTTCTAGTTTTTAACATTGAATTTCTAAGTAAAAGTGAGTGGTGATACTGTCAGATTTGAATAAAAAAACATGTTTGCATCCTAAAAAAGCAGTTACATGACTTTGGAATTTAAGAACTCCTTTAGAATTAGTTTTAGCACAGAAAAGTCCCTAAACTTTCAATTAAACAAAGGGCCTGAGCTGATGTGAAGGTGCAGGGCAGACCAGAGAGGTGCTACTGCCTTTGGGACACTTGCTAAGACTGTGACCAGAGCAAAAACCTGCATTCAGATTACTGAATAGTGGGATTTAGGTCCTAGTCTGTAGCTCATAATGGTGATGCAGCATACTTGATAAGGAGATTACTGGTTTTATGGTGAGGTGAGTTGAAGAAAAAAATAATTTTTAAATCACTTTAGGAGACTGCACATGCAGCAACCTTTTAATGGAAAAAATCCACCTTACTAGGATTTAAATCTAATTTGAATTATCTCTTAAGAGGGACATATGATGGTGAATGTCAGCTGAATGATACTTGTATATTCTCTGTAGTGAGGTCTTGGTCTGCTGCATATGGAAGACTTACCTGAGCCAAAAAGGGAAATAAGGGCAGAGAATAAGGAGCACAGAGGAAGAATGTGCCTTACATTATCAGGGGATTGCAAATTCAGATAAAGTAAGACACACATTTTGTCCAAGAAGTTGGGTATGTAAGTTTAAAGCTTGTTCTAGGCAGTTTAACTTAGCCAGCACTTCCAACAGCTGATAACCTAAAGTGACACTGACCTTGGCAGACTTACAAGGGCAAGACTTGCACAGGGATAAATTATTTCTTGATCAGTTGCTCGAGTATATGAGATGCAGTCCAGCATTCCTTCAGTATTTGATTATGGCTGTTTGTTTTATCCCAGAACAAACATACTGATTGCAGACAGTGGAAGTAGAACTGTCTGTATATTTGAGCTTTTCTCTACCCAGGGGCGTAGTGATGCTACTGAGTTTGTGCTGTGCTGCTCTCTCCACTCACTTTCTTGACTCATCTGTTTTTAAAGCTGAAATGCATGGAGTAGGAAGTAGTGGTTTGGTTCAGTAACCGTGCAGTCAGGATTTTTGGCCAGATTGTCTTTTTTCTGGCCTCATTGCCTTCATGTCCATGAGAAATTTCATGACCTTGGTATGTGGACACACTATTCCAATAGCACAGCTAGTTTTCAAGTGTTGTAAGTGGCTGCTTTGAGGCTGTCAGTGTTTAGAGACACAGTGGAGGCAACTTAGCCACACCGTCGCTATTTTTAATTCACCCTCTGTGTACTGAATCACCATACCACCCGCTAAATCTGTCAGGGTCTGTGGGTGGTAAACGATGCTAGGGTGTAATTCCCATTTTTTGTGAGGAGCTACCCAGATTCAGGAAATAAAATGCCATGGTGAGAACAGAACTCAGCTGCACCCTCCCCATGCTTGTTGTAGTGATTTCTGTATAACAGAATTGGGCTGTTCTGAAGTCATAGCCCTTTCCTGGATTTGTGGCCCAGTGGACAGATCTTGCTGGTTTCTTGCACTAACTGAATGCTGTCAATGTCAAAACTCCCACAGATACTATAATTTTCAGCTTAATATATTAAAATGCCTGTTATAAAAAAAAACACCAACATAATAAAAACCCTGGCCCAAAAATGTTATGTGATACCTCTGGGAAAGTGACAGCTGAAGGGTCCCTTCTAGATCTTCTGTTGAGTGACTTGCTGCGTTCAGAGATGCTTTTGCACATGCTACTTTGCCCATCTGTTCTCCCTGCTTCCTCAGATCTCCTGAGCAGACAGAGAAGCACAACTCAGAAGACTTCTTTTCTCTCTGCAATTCAGAGATAAGAAATTATGTCAACTACAATACACTATTTGGATGCAAAAAACTCTGAGCTGGCAGGTAAAAAAAACCCAGATAGTATCCCTGTGGTGTGTGAGTTGCTCGAAGAATCCCAGTCCCTTTGGTTTACCAGTGGTGACTGAATTACAGACCTGTAATTTTGGACAGCCATGTTTTTTGTTTGCTTGCTCCTCTGTTAGACATTTAAAGGATATAATGCTCCGGTGAGAAATGGCTTAATTTATACCATTTGCTTTACCAGCATGGCCTTTAAGTCAATAATATGTTGTGAGCTAAATCTCTGCTGACAGCACATGATTGATTCAATTTTGCAGATGGGACTCAACCTGTCTTATGATTACCTGTTGTGTCTCAACCTGTCTTATGGTTACTTGCACACAGACCTAGCCACTGACAACTCAAAAATGTTAATGTGGGTGAATGCTCACACATATGCTTTACACATATGTGAACACCCACTCCTTTATGCATTGCTGGAGGAAAAAATATACTTGTACACAAGAATCCTGTTCTTTATACATGGGGAATGCAGGATGCAAAGTTATGCAGCCAGAAATAGGAGCAGGGGGTTGAAATGTCAGCTTGTAAAAAAAAATGGAAAATTAATATTGAATGGTTGTATATTCAAGAGGGCTGAGCACGACAGGGATTTGTACTTGATTCATCTTCCTTCAGTAGGTCAGCACTTGTTGGCTTCAAATCTGAAGCTCCTTTCACCTGGAGGCCTTCTCTTACCATACTCTTGTAGGATACCTGTCTGTCCCACAGCCCTAGGCCACTTGACACTAATTCCCAGTAATTGCTGTCAGTGTTGAAGGAAAAGCTGGTACTGAGTCAGCGAAGAGAGGGAATTGTTCTGCCGTCCCTGGAAATGTTACATTTAGCACCAGTTTTGACACAAGGCTGCTGTGGCCTCCCCTGTGTGTTTTCTGAGTGTTGCCTGGTTCAGTGAAGACCACAGAAGTTCTGCATCAGAAGTAAAATGTCACAATTAAGTAGAGAAATTCAGTTTCCAGATTTTCATAGAACAATTTCTTATTGTAGAATATTCTGATTTGGAAGGGGCCCATAAGGATCATGGAAGTCCAACTCCTGGCTCTGCACAGATTGTCTCATGGATAATCCATTTAGGATCATACTTTTGGAGATGCACTAAGCATTTGAAAGCATTTGAAAATATAAAATTTAGCTCACTTATCATTTTTCTTTAACTTAGTGCCAATTTAGAAATTGTTACTTTTGTTCAAAAGACTTCAGCTGTAGCAGGCTAATGCCTGCACAGCAGAACTTTTCTGCCCTCCTTGATTCTGTCTGTGACTTATGAAACTGAGCAAGGGAATCCCTGGGTCTCTCTGAAGACTAGATTATGACTCCAGTTTATTTGCACAACTGATGGCTTGAATTTCTTTTATGTTCCAGAGTTTGTCCTCTAAGCATTTATTTTCCCATTTAATAAAAAATCTTTGCCTGGGGCTGAGCCCTGACACATGAAGTGGCATTTCAAGATCAAATGTTATTAATGTAAAAAAAAAAAGCACTGGAGATCACTTATTTAATTTAAGGATTTATTTTCAGATGTGATTTATCCCAAATTTCTAGTAAAAGTCCATGGAAGTTGTGATTTTTTACCGTTTTTTGAAAGCAGATCCTGACCTAAGACACATCAATCATACAGCACCATTAGTGAGGAAGGACTTATGGCCACTGTACTGAAATCTCTTTAAAATGTGACCATCTGCCCAGTGTTATGCAAAGGCAGCAAATACTAATTACAGAATGTTCTGACATCTCTGGACTTTTGACACAGCTGAATCTGACCCAATATGTTTACAAAATTGAAGTTGATGTAATATATTGAAAACTTCACAGCTCAGTAACACTTTGTTTTCTGAACGCTTTACCTTTGTAATAAGTATATTAGTCAAAAGAAATATATTTTTAAAAGGCGTTCAGTTCAAATTTGCATGAAAATTGTACTGTTGCTAGAGGATTTGTTATGAACTGTTACATAAATAATCTGCTTTTAAACTGTCGCAGATATCTTTTCATGAAAATCTTTTCTTTAGGATTTTTTTTCTTGAGAAGCTGAGAACCTTCAAGAACAAAATGTAAACAATGGTTATCTGCTGTTGTAGAATGCAACAAGTGCATCTGTGATTGGCCCATCTTAGATGTTTATAATTAATGGCCAATCACAGCTTAGCTAGCTTGGCTCTTTGTCCTGTTGTTATTCATTCTTTTCTTAGTTTAGCTAGCTTTCTGAGAAACTTTTTCTTCTATTCTTTTAGTGTAGTTTTAATGTAATATATATAATAAAATAATAAATCAAGCCTTCTGAAATAGAGAATCAAATCTTCATCTCTTCTCTCATCTGAAAACCCCTGTGAACACCGTCACATTAAACAGCCTCTAAATACCTATTTATGCAATGTAGCAGTTGAAAAGTTAGCATGTATTTTAAGACTGACAGTAGCTTACTATGTTCAGCATCTTTGGCTTGTACAGCAGAACATTTTTCACTTAACAACATATTTGAAAAACCAAAGCAAATACCAAGAGACACACTATGCACACACACATGGGATTTAAATATAAAGTTCAAGTCACATTATGAGTCAGCTGCAAGCAGGAAAATATTAAATCTGACAATTTTTTAGTAGCTGTGCTCTTGTGCTTAAATGTTATAAAGGTTATTTGTCCACAGATAATGCTGTACATGCTGTGACTTGAACGACCTAAGCTGAAAAGGTTTCTAAATGGATAAATATTAAGAACTGGAACTACACAGTCTGATCCCCTTAGCCAAGCCCATGAGAGGACTCCTTCAGCCACTCTGTTCAGTTCTGCTTTTCTCTGTCTGCAAAACTGTTCAGAGACCTGGGGCCTGCTTAACAAGGGCAGTGTCTGCACTATCTTGCCCTGTTAACAGCAGTGGCTCTTAGTGTTGTCTCCCTGCTTTTCAATCCAGCATCTGACTCTGCATTGAGAACTTCTCTTATGGCCTCTAGATGAGGTCATGTGTCCCTTGCTACCAAAACTGATTGTGTTCTGTGAGTGGTTTTGCCTCTTGTTAGACCATTAATGAATCTTGCTCCAAACATCTAGCTTAACAGCAAAATTGCAGGTTTTTAGAAAGCAGTGAAATAATCTTGACATTGCTCCAGCTTGTATTTGTGGGATTTTTATGCAATATGCTTCTGGAATGGAGTGGAATATTGTATTCTGCCTACTCATTCTTCTATTCTTCATGTAAATATATACTCAAGTGTTTGCTGGAGGCAGTGATTTTTTAAATCAAACAGGTTATATTTATTTAAGTGTGAATCTCCTATCAACTCCACCCTCGCAGGTGACAGTTCCTAAGATTGATTATTCAGAATGAACACCTCTCCTTATTCATGAATATGTCTTCTGCATGTGCAGGAGGACATTCATTCTATTCTGAAGTGGTCACCACTTCTGCTCAGAGATGCTGCCCCTGCTTTGGCCTCACCATGGGAATTCACCAGGGACTGCTTGTGCCTCCAGGTACCCTTGGAACCAGTTGCCATGCTGTTAGATTTGTCTTGTTCTTAAGTTTGTATGGCCAGGACAAACAGCTGCTGTGTGAAAGGAAGGCAGTGCCTGTCCCTGGTCTGCCCCAAAAGGGCTGATCCACTGCGATCCGACTGTGTGTGGGACTTGTCGTGCAGGAGCAGCTGAGATGTCCCTGTGCACCTTGGTGCACTGGGACACAGTGGTGAGAATCCAACCCATATCCTGCCCCACACGATGAGTTTGTTTTAGGGGTGCAAAGCTGTGGCTTCATATTTGAAATCTGGAGGAATAAGTAGCTGAAGTAATTGTTAGTAAATTGTGTTCCTATTCAATTTTGAAATGAATAGATGATTCTTTTCAGGGATGTGTAAGTGGTGCCAAGTGAGAAGACTCCTTGGGCAAAAGATTTGACTACTTAGAAATTAAAATGGTGAAGAATAGATATAATATCTAGAAGATGATAGTTTTATCCTTTGGTCATATGTCTGTGCAGGCTGAAGAAATTAGTGGAGCTGGTTTCATTTTCTTAATGCCCTGTATGTGTTTTATACAACATTTTGGTTTTATAAGCAATCATGCACACGTGCTTTCTGATTTCTCTGTTTCAGACTCTGGGAAGTTCTGACTTGTATAATGGGTCTAGAGTTATAAAGATTTAAATTGTGAAATATGTTAAATAAATAATATATTTCTTTAGAATCATCCTCAAAACTGAAGATTCAAGATTCTTGTTTTGAATGCTTCTTGAAGACTTTCTAAATCCCTGTCTTCTCAATCTCCTGGAAGGAGGGTGTGCTCACTTGTAGCTTACAGTTTGTCTTCCTTGTACTAGGTACAATCCTTTGAGATGCAGAGGTCATAGGTAATCAATCCTGCATTCATTTTTCAACAAAAGAATTAATCTGACTGATATTCAGTAGAATTTTGCCTTGAGAGAGAACTGCAGAAGTATTGTGAACCATGCACTTAGGCTTTCACATTTTTAACCCGTTAACCCTTGTGCATCTGTCTAATGTGTTCAGATGTCTAAGACTAAAGCTTTCTGTGAAAAAAAAAGGTCAGAAAAGGAAACATTGACCATATATACTCCCCCTTTCCTCTGCAGTGCATTGAGCAAGAGTGCAACGTGGCAAAATTTTTATTTTTTTATTGATGCTTTTTCCATTTATTCTCATTGAAAAAAATCTTATAGAATTGTGAGTTATTGTGACCTGAGCCTTTTGTTTCATTCTGGTAAGAGTAAGTTTTGAGATCACAATCATATTCCATAGGTGAGATCTCAGCAGAAGAGGTGGAATTCTGCCACCCTTTGTCACTGCATCTGTTGTACTGCAGGTCTTGTCTTTGGAATCTTGATCCTGGTTGCACCAGGAGAGGGTGCAACCTTCTCACTGTGTGGTTTGGAAGACCAGTTTGATTTTGGCTCCTGACTGGGTCATTGGGAATGTGTTCTTCCTTCCCTTAGTTATGAACTCTGTAGCTTCCATCTGCCGTCATGTACAGTGGGATAGGGTAGTTGATCCAGAAGATCCAGAGTTGATCCAGAGGAAGATGTAGTGTGCTTTGGCCATGTCTTCAGGTCATGGAAGAAGCCTTTAACTGTGGAAAGAGGTTTTATAGTTACAGAAGCCATGTGGATATTGAATTAGGAATCCAGAAGATGCTTCAGACTGTAACCAGGCTACTGATCACTTGCCTTTGATTGGAGGCAATCTCCACTTTAGAATATTAATTCCAATATTTCCGGGTGGGACGTGCCTGGCCTCGTCTGACCCTTGCTGCTGGGCCAAAGGCGGCAGCTGTGGTGTTTCACCTCAGAGATACCTTTGGCCGGCTGGATGCTGCAGCTGGGCACTCGGAACAAATCCAGGCAAAGTAGAAAGTTTACCTCCGGTGGAAAAGGTTCAGGCGACGGTGAAGAGAAACAGGAGAGGATTCTATCATAGAGTTTTAATCCAGAGTTTTATTCCAGGATGATAGACCCCTGAATCTTGTAACAGCTCCCAACAGAATCTAGACTGCATGGTCTCATCTCCTTTTAAGCCCCGGGGACAGGGGGAGGGGAAGGGACAGGTGAGGGACCAACCAGGTGGGAGGAGGGGAAGGCTCAAGGGATAAAGACGCTTGGATAGGGCAATGAGCCCGGACCTGAGGGGCATCTTTTGAACTTCTGCCAACCACACGATGCCCTTGCTGGAATGTTAAGATTGATGGACAGCTCTTAGCAGGAAGGCAAACGGGAAAGGAGAGGTTGGCACACCTGGGGGGTTGGGATAGGTGAAACAGGAAATGGCATCACACTGCAACACTCCACAATGTAATAAATTCTGCAGAATATTTTCTTTTTCAAGGATTCTCTTTTCCCTTGGAAAGACCTGGGAGTTGAGATAGCCCAGTGAAAGTTTCATCTCTGTATTTGAAATGACGGATGTAGAAGGTTGAAGATGAGTTGTGTTTCATAGGAGGCATAAGACTGGTGTTCACGCATGTTTATCTTCTTTTGTTGTGCAGGAGAGAGTGGAAACTTATCAAACTACACCAGAGAGATGTTTTCAAAGCAGAAGACTATGACTTCCTGTTCTGGTCCTGTGTGAATGCCTGAGAGGAATGTTTTAAGTCAGGGTAGCTGCAAGCTGAGCACTCCACTTTAAGTCCCATGTTTGACTCATCAACGCTTCACAGCTGGCTGTAAGAAATTCCACTGCCTGGTCTAGTCTAAAGGATCTCTTTTTTCTTTGCCATTTGTGCATCAACATCCAAGTCTGGTGTTATGCAGGCACACATTTTAAAGGAGAGTTCATTTTCAGACACTTACAAATCTTATTAGTCAGTCTGGGGCTGACCAGATAGAAAGCAGCTTGGGAGAGAGGGAGCTTGGGGTCCTGGTGGACAAGAAGGTGACCATGAACCAGCAGTGTGCCCTTGCAGCAAAGGCAGCTAACAGCATCCTGGGCTGTACTGGGAAGAGAGAAGCACTGGAGCTTTTTTCCTGTGAGGAGAGGCCAGGAGAGCTGAGACTGTCCAGCCTGGAGGAGAGAAAGCTCAGGGAAGCTCTTACTGATGTGTAAAACTAACCTAAATGGGGAGGACAAGGAAGACAGAGCCAGGCTTTTAGTGGTGCCCAGTGGCAGCACAGGAGGTAAAAGGCACAAACTGAAATACAGGAGGTTTCCTCTGAACATCTAGAAACAGTTTTTCATTGTGAGGGTGACCAAGCACTGGTTTCCCAGAGAGGTGGTGGAGTCTCCAGCTGAGGAGATTTTTAAAGCCTTACTGGACACAGTCCTGGGGAGCCCGCTCTAGCTGCTTCTGCTTGAGCTGGGGCTGTGGACTAGATGATCAAAAGGCCTCTCCCTTCCAGCCTCAGCAGTTCTACTGTTCTGTGATATACCACATATCGACACACATCAGAGGAAACCTCCCTGTCAGACTTGTCCATTAGTCCTGTCAGGTAAACGGGAAGTGTAGGAGACACACTCCGTTATACAGACATTGTAAATTTATGGTATGACTCAATGTAATGTGCAGGTTGTGTCCAAAGTACATGGTCTTATGTGGCAAGGCTGTGGTGTACTCAAAACATAAAGAAGCAGATGAAGATCTCAGACTGCTATTTGGAATTTTAAGGGCATCCAGCAAGGTTTGTGTACACAGATAAAGACATTTTTGCTCATGTTCCAGAACCTGGCTAATTCCAGTCTGGAAATGTGGCCTAAGAACTACTTAATTTTGGTCACATGTAACTACCCTTTTCCCCCTTTTATATCTCTTCTAGCTGTAGTCCAGACCACCTGCTCAGGATACAACAATTTAGCAACCCTTTCAATATAGAGTTAAAGATCAATAGTGCAATGTAAGTGAAGGAAATGACAGAAAATTAAAACTATAAAGACATTAGGCACGGCAGTGCTATTGTGATTTGCTGTTACTGTTACCATCCTTGTTATTGCTGTTATGAGTGACAAAGTTGATTTTAGCATAGCCTGGCTACCATCCTCAATGGAAATTAGGAAGTTCATTGCACTGGTGTCTTCATGAACACACAACATAACCATATGCTGCCTTGGCTCAAGCAGGACCAAACTTCCAAAGCACAGCTCATCTTCTTCTGTGTCCTTGTGTTGCTGCTTCCATGGTAGGAACAGATGGCATAGCAGGAGTGTTCCCAGCTTGGGTAAAACAAGATGCAGAAGGTCAAATGAACTGGCTGTCATTGGAATATGCTGGCTATTACAGTTAGGTGTTGTCTAGAAATCAGGCCTAGATGTAATTCTCCATTGCACAGATTATATCAAGCATCTCTCAAATATGGCAAGTGCATACCACACAGAAATAAAGATTTTCAGAAGTTGCAAAGTGACTGATTTCACAGCCATATGTGCATTTTGAGGCATTTCTTCCCATATCTGATTCTGAACAATTTCGTTGTATAGAAATAACTGATCTGTTGGCAGCATCTCATAGTTGCTTACATAAAAGCCACAATGGCCTTGAAACTTTGAATTTGGACAGAGGGATGAAGAATATTTTAAGCTCATGATTCAGTGACCTTAGTTCAACAGTGACAAGAGATTCCTGCCATCTAAGTAGACAATTAAATGAACTCACACATGTAAAATGGATTTTCCGGTTGCTCAGATGTCTGTGTCCCTCATGGTTTCCTCTTGACCTTTCATGATCTCACCAGAGGTGCCAGTTTTGGATGAGATTGTGGAAATTGAACCGTGCTTGGTTGTAGACTTTAACTCCTTGGGATCAGAGCGTGTTACTGGGGCAACAGGAGAAATTTGCAATCACCCTCTACTAAGGGTTCTGTTATTCTACTTCATAGCATCTTACATCCATGCCAAAAGGAAAATAATTTTTTTGCTTTTTAGATTATATTCACTGATATTTGCTCACTGTTTTTTGGCCTTGTGTGTATGCTATTAGTAGTAGGCTAATTTGTGGTGGCATGCAATTGCTTGTTGTACTCATTCCTGAAACTGGGGAGGGAAAATGCTAGGAACAGATCTGCCAAGTGATTTTACCTCACTTTCTCCTTGATTGCTTTAGCATTAGATTGATTTACATTCTCTTCTTTGTTCTAGCATGCATTTCTTTATAGTAGAGGATATGTATTGTATTTGAATATCTGTATAGAAGCTTTGCCCCAGAGGTCCCGGTTGCCCTCGATGGGCTGCAGCTGCGATGTCCTTAATTGGGCTGCAGCTGTAACCGATGAAGATGACCGGGATAAAAGGGGGCGGGATAGCCAGTCAGGGAGAGCCTTGGAGGATCCCTGACCTGAGAGAGAACAGCCTGCAGAAGAAAGAGTCCATGCTGTGAAGATCTGCAGCCATGAGAATACACCCAAGAGGTATAGACTTTAGAAATCTAATAACAACAATATGGGACTCTAGAGAAATAATAGAACAACATTTCTTGGCCTCTTAATTTTCAGCATAAAATGTAAATAGTTACTCACTGATCCACATGTATATGAAAAGGTGAAAGAGGTCAGTGAAGAGTGTAATGATGAGAAGGAGAGGAAAAGTGCTTTTAAAAATATGTTTCTAGTTTGATTATATTTGGTCCTGGTTCAAACTATAAAATCTTTGCAAATTTATAACTCCTGTAACAAGGTTAGGTTATATTCCAAATCAATTCAATCTTCTGGCCAGCACACCATTAAGCAGGCATTTTCTAGTTCATAACTGCAGGTGAGACAATACAGCAAACTTTGTGAGGAAGGCCTTGTGTGACTGCGAGATCGTCTGTTTTTTATAATTATCTTAGTTGATATAATTGATCTAGTAAAATATATTTCTTTTCCTGACAAATGTTGCCTTGATGTATCCTGGAGGCAATCACAGGTACAACAGTATTACTGCTGCTCTGAAAGTCACAGCTGAATGTGTCAGTGGGAATTAAAGTAAAAGGTGCAATAGAAATGTTATGAATTATTATTAGATACATGAGAAAGCTCTGCAGGGAAGAACTGAACATCTTGGACAATGGTCTGCAGACAGCCAGCTGGGAAGGCTGAAGACAGAATGTTAATAGAAATGTTGTTTTTAAAAATCACCATGACATCAACATTTATATCAAGTGTCATGTGCTGGAGCTGCTTATATAACTGAGATTATATTAGGTGTGATGAACAGATGTGTAGTCGAGAGGGAGGGGTTGTGCTCTGTTGGGGAAGGTAGAGTTGGCAGGGAGGCTTGTAGCTAAAGCTGCTTCAGTTGGAATCCTTGGTTTTAGTGCCTTGTAACTTTGTTACAAGCATTTAAATGAAATTTTCCATTCTTGTTTTATCTCTGGATTAATAGCTTCAGATTCCAGGAAATATTAGATTTTTTAAATACCTAATTGTGCCCAATGTGTTCCTCCTTGGCTTGCCTGTGCAGAGTTATTTTGGATATGAGAATGAAAGCTTCAACTGATGAGTGCTACTGGTGTGGGTTCCAGTAGCATATTTGTGTCAGTTATGGGAAAGAAAAGGCCAGTACTGAGTCCCCTAGCATGCACAAGAAGCATTTTGAGGGGGTATGGTAAGTACCATACCTCAGAGAAATCAGTCTGGTATTTCCCTCCATTAGTAGGAAGAGAAAGGGAAGTGTCACTGTTCCAGACCAAGTAAACTAAAATGTGAGTTTCTCTAACTGTGAAGTAAAGCCCCTCTGGCAAAATTTCTTGGTTAGAAGGATGATAGTTAAGAAATACCAACATAAAAAATCTTTATGTGGTATCTTCTAAAAAATGACATAAGCAATTCATAAGTAGTTCAGGGACTAGAAAAAGTGATTAATATTTCACTAAATGTACTGTTGAAGATACTGGTTACAAACATACTGAATCCTTTTTTTTATCCTTTAAGCAAAATATGCTTTAAGGCAGATTTCTTCTGAAGAGCCATGGCAAGAATAGGATATAAAGCCCAGATGCTACTCTGTAGAAGTGTACTTTTAATATTAGTTATTTTTATGACATTTTGAAGGTCAGCTGTCTAGGGAATATGATAGGGTTATGCAAGATGTTGAGAGGTCTGAGAAAGCTCTGCTGTCTTTTCTGGAGAGCTCTGGTTTCATCCCCCTTCTCGCCAAGGCAACTGTGACATATATAAAACCTATATTCACACAGACTTCACACAGAGGAAAGAAGCTGCATGTTGCTTTTGCAAAATCCATTTTAAAAGTTTGTGTCTAGATAATGAAAATTTAGTACTATTCTACTGCTCTTCTGTATTTATATATTAATATCTGCTTGCAAAGGGCTGGCTCTCTTGAGTAGCCTGAATTGCTTCTGCCACTCACCGTGGCTGAAGAGCTGCTGCATTTTTACCTTAAACAATTGTTAATCAAGGTTGTTCTCATCCCAGTCAGATTTTTGTCCTTCCTCTCAATACTTTGCATATTGAAAGGAGGCAGTTACGCCATAAATTATATCTTTTCACAGAACCTTACACTGAAATAGAATTTGGTCTTAAGGCAAAGTCACTGCTTCTTGGAATTCAATTTCTCAGCTATAATTATTTTCATTAATTTCTCTGTCACTGTCAATAGCTTTTCCTTCTCTACAAAGACATCAGAGGCTCCCTCTCATGGCTGCATTAATTTCATTTGGATTTTGTTTTTAAAAAAAAAAAAGCTGAAAAAAGCAGAGCACTTCCTAATATTGAAAGCCCAAACCAAAAGAAAAAGTAGTAGTAGTAATAATAATAATAATAATAGTTGTTGTACAGAAGCAGCAATGTAGATTCATAGTGAAAAGCGAAAAGGGAATTTCTTGCAGGCAAAGCTGAAGAATATTTGCAGCACCATATGAGCTTTAACACATTCATACACCATTGCTAATGAATGGGTGCTCAGGTGGGAATGGGATTCATATTTCTACTGTGCGGAAATTAGACCCATTATCTCAGAGTGGGAAACTACTTGGATTTTTTACTTATTTTTAATAGAATTGTAATGCATAGAGGTTTTTTTGAAATAATGATGGGATCTGTTGCTCTCAAAAATGCATCACTCAATTCCCATTAGTAATTTGTTTTATGTTTATTTTCCTCCCAGGCCTTTCAAGCATATGTAAAATAATTCAGCAGTTGGGTTGTGCTGTTTATTAGGAATCCATCTGGTAAATAGTGCGGCTGCAGGAAGTTGAAGCCGAAGCATTTTGTCTTATGGGCAAAGAGAGTGCAGTGGCTGTTGCTGCAGCTCAGTTCCACATGCTACCTGTGTAAAGGGGATGGAACAGACACCAGCTCTAGGCAGCCTCTGCCAGCCCTAGAAGTGGCACTGACCCTCCCAGCTGATTTTAAGTAGTGCCCTTCCCATTTGTACACTGGGAGTTTGTGCTGTCCAGTTCATTAATTTTCTCTAGGTCATGAGCAAGCTGCACTCCCTCTTCGTGGTGTTCTGCCTCTCCCCTTTTGCTCTAAAAGCCACCCACAAACATAGCAGCCATAATGCACAACCAAAACCCTTTAAAGGGCCCAATGGGTTATAAAACTGTCAAATTTTCCATAAAAGAATCTACAACAAAAAACCACAACTAAAGTACAGAGGAGTTTGTGAGTTATAACTGGATTTTTATGCAGTTGTGATTCCTGTGAGGATTTCACAGTTTTGCTGGAGTTTGTAATGGTAGATGAGACAGCTTAAAAACACTTCAGAACCTTTCTCCCCAAAGAGAAAATGCATCACACAATGTCATTACCAAAAATAATATAACTCTTCATTGCCATTATAAATCACACAAAAGCAATTTCCTCCTTCATTTGGGTACACTGGGTTTCAAAAGTAAGTGTAACCATGTGGATTTTTGGCACCACAAGTTTACGTGATTACTGATTAAATGAATTGCAAAAAAAAAAATGCTGAACTCATCCCAATTTGGAGTATCTGTTCTTGTATTTTTTCCATACCATGTAGAACAGCTGATAACGCTGAGAGGGCATCCCTTGCCTCCTGAGAGAAAGATGAGATGTTTCAGCCAGAATTGTGTACAGAAACTTTGAGAAGTAGCAGTTTCCTCAATTTTTCCATGGGATACTGTTATTTTACCTCAGTCTTCACTCAGTTTCCAGTTAGACATATGTATGTGGTGTACTGTGTAAAATTGTGACTATGTCATAGAAATACACTGAGTTTTAAAACGCACAATGACATATATATACAGGTTCTCCATTAAGATAGTGAAAAATTAAAACAATACAGAGTTATCATTCCCATATCCATGCCTAGTTTCAGCAGGTTGCTGATCAGGCACAAGATGCTGCATTTTATGAGAGCAGAAGGTGTAAATGCTTGGAGGACAGGGCTGCTTTGTGAGTGGGAGAGAACTTTAGGTGAAGCCATACATGATATCTCAGTGAAGGAACTTGCAAGTACCTGTGGAGGTCACTCCTGCCTGATGTATGATGATTGATATGTCTTTGGTGAGCAGCATGTGGGTTACCAAGTGGCTTGAGTCAGAAATCAGGAGCAGAGAGACTTTGTTTCATCCCAGGAACGAGTATTTCTTAACAATAAGCCCGGTCAGATCACTGGAAGGCTCTCTGTTTATAGGTACAGCAACATATTCACAGAAAATTAATGACATGTGAGAAAGGTGGTTTTTCCAGAAGCAAATAGTTAAAAGATCAACATTTTCAGTCCAAGGTTAGGGCAGACTATGTCTGAGACCACCAAGTGTGGAAACATGCTTTCTTGTCTGTGGATTTTATTGCCAAAACTCAAAAGACCTCATGGAGAACAATCCTCAAAGGGGAAAGCAGCTTGGTCTGGCAAGAATAAATGAATTAAATGGACTTTTGAGGTGGGATTTAAAAGACAACTGGACTTGAAAGGGGAAAAATGGGGAAATACGAAGGTGTCATAAAAAGATAAATTCAAGCTTGAGAAAAAAAAAAGCAACCAAAACTATATCCTGGGTAGAATGTGGAAGAAAATTAGGACACAGAAAAAATGGAGAATAGGGACATATGTTGAGGGAGGACAGGCTGAGGGGCTTGATTTTTAGAAGGAAAAGAAAGGAAAACAGTGAAGGGAACTGGGGCTATGTTCTCACTGACCAGGGCACAGTCCCACAGGGCTTCAGCAGAGCTGGGGGCTGGTGATGGGGTCCAGGAACAGCCCCAGAAGCAGACAGGAGATGAACCCAGTAAGAGCAGCGGAATATGCTGATGGGTCCAGCATTGGTTCAAGGTTCACCCAGAAGATGGGACTGGAGACAGGCAGAGCTGCAGCATAGCCCAGACATGGTCTGGGAGCCCAAAGCTGAGCTACCTGGAACTCCTGGCCATGGGCAGAGGATGTGAGTAGAGCTTCCAGGTGGGGCCAGTCAGTGCCCTCAGGGAGGGCACAACCTTTCTTTTAATACAGCTGATTTTAATACAGCCAATACCATTATTACTGGGAATAATGGCAGAGACCTTACTGAGAATATCAGAGACATGGGATTTAAGACAGTTTTAGAAAGGCAGTTTTGGCACTGGATCAAATCATGTTGGGTGACTCCCATCAATCAGAATGGAAAGGAAGAAAGGAAAATATTTAAATAGAGGTGTTTGGAAGGTTGCACCCAGCAGAGCCACAGAAGAAAGCTGAGTAAGGATAGAGGACATAGAGAAACAAAGGGGCATTATTCTCCTTAGGAGGACAGTAAGATGGGTAGTGATAAAGAGAAAAGGATCATCATAAGGTGGTGGTCAGGGAATTGGTGCAAGGACCATATCAATATTCTTTTTCCACCAGCATTATCAACAACCAAGCTCAGAATTTTATTGTGAAACTGGTTTTGAGTTTTTGAAGGCAAAAAAATAGCTATGTATTTCATGTGTAGCAGAGACAAGTAGCCTTGCCTAATCCAGCAAGGCCTCCAAGAATTTTGTAAGAACTGGGTGGTGAGGCACTGGCACAGGTTTCCCAAAGATGCTGTGGGTGCCCCATCTCTGGAAGTATTGAAAGCCTGGTTGGAGGGGGCTCTAAACAACCTGCTCTAGTGGAAGGGTGTCCCTGCCCATAGTACAGAGGCTAGAACTAAATTGTTTTTAAAATTCCTTCCAACCCAAACCATTTTATGATTCTATAATTTCTGACCTACCTAAAGCAGTTATCTCTGGTCTCAAACAAGATTCAAGATAATGTCAGATCATGTAAAATAAAAATCTTTCAAGGTGGTCAGAAACTGAAAGTGGAAGTATATTTCAGCATATTCAGCTTACTTTTAGCCATTATGTTGTATGACACACTGACTAAGCACTGACTGAGTGGGGTTTGGCTTTCTGCCCACCACTGTCCCATTAGCCTGTGCTGTTTATGACCTCTGTTTGTCTCAATGCCCCTCATAGATACTGGTAATCTGTAAGTCTGTTTTCATTACAGTCTGGTTCTAGAAATTAAAAAATCATATGTAATCATTAGATTACGACTGGCATGCTGTAGTCACAATAGCTGCTGGAAGGCCATGCCTGCTTAATAAGCTGCTCAATTAACTCAGTTATTTGGGGTACGTTTATAGGAAGAGGTTGTAAATGTAAAGTGTAGATATAATAATTAGGAAGAATAAGATTGTCTAAATAACCCAACTGCTCTTGCAAGTCAGGAAGCTTGATGTGCTGCTCCTGTCAGAGAGACTGCAATTCCCCGCATGCTGGAAGGCGGGCTCAGAAAAGCTGTGCACGGAAAGAAATGGCTGAGCCAAATGTTTTGTAAAAACAAAGTAAGATTTGAAGAGAGAGACCCTGAATTAAATCAGGCAACATATTATGTGTGGCTGGAGCCTGCTGTAAGGAAGGAGCCAGACTCCAGCATTTATTTAAGTCTGCTTACTATATAATTTAGGGTAGTGAGGTGAACTAAGGATGAAGCATTAGCTTCAGCATAGAATTTTTATTCTGATCACTGGAGCCTAAAGTTATTAAAAGAACAAACACAATTATGATGTCCTAGGAGACTGGCACACATATAAATCTGGATATGCTGCCTGTTTCTCACAAAGCATCAAAGCATATGTATGGATCTGTGTGCTGCCTGCTCTTTATTTTAACTAGGTTTGCTGCAGCTGTTGTTCTGAAAAGAACTATCTAACAGTCTGGAAAAAGAGAGGCTGCAGAAATCCTCGAATGAATATCTATTAAGAAAAATAAGTCTCAAATAAATTTCTTGTGTATATGGTTAAAACTCCTGTCCCTTGAATAAGAACAAAGAACTATCCCTTCACTAGCTCTAGATTTTTTCCTAGTTCCCAGTTAATCAACTTACAGTACTATAACAATTTCATAACAGCTTATTCTTCCTCTGTTTCTTCAAAATGATGAGAACCTATTTTCATGAAAAGCAGGGACATAAATGCTTTCTGAAGAACAAAAGACCATAATCTTTACATTTAACTAGCATATGTGATTTTCAGATTGGCTTTTATGAAAATATTTTAAGCATCAGGTAGTTTAGCAATACCTATTACCCATACACAAGAATACCCTAACTCTCAATCTTTTAGCTGACTAATAATGATGTGTATACATTACATAAATTGTACAAGACTTGATCTGACCATTTCGACTTCAGTGTTTGTGGATATTCTCAGTTCAGTTGAAGAAAGAACAGAGACAATTTATCCCAGGCTGAGCCTGGGAATCTTAGATGAAAGAATTCAAACAATTATCATCTCTCTTTCTGTAACCATTGTTTAAAGTTTTGGTTCTCCACAGTGTGCTATTCATAGTCACCAATAATGTGAGATGTTTCTACTTTGAGACCAATCAGGTCCCACTTAGCGAGTGAGACTATAAAGTTTGCAACTTCTTGCTAAATAAAAAAAAATATTATTCTTTTGCCTTCTGATCCACCTGAAGACTGGAGTATTTCTGCCCCTGTCTCAACAGTGTCAAATGTTGTCAAGGCTGAGTACCTTACAGAGTCTGTATGTTTTGGAGGTGTCATCAGAAAATAAAATAAAAAAAAATCAGGTTTTTCTGATACAAAAGGGTAGGCCATTAACCTTTGAGGAGGCTCTCACAATGTGTCACCAGCCTCCAAAGCTGTCCTGTGAGGCACTGCCCATCTCTGTTGCCTGTAACTGAGGCTCTTTCCCTCTCTTCCCTCTTGTCCCTCTCCAGTTCCATGTTTTAACTTTCTAGGAACCCTATTGGGCTGCTTCTTGTGTTCCCATCTCCTTCTGTCTGACCTGCTAGTAGTATTACCATCCAAACTGTCCAAAAGCTGTCAGTCACCTTCCAGGCTAACATATTTTTGTGTGTCCCTACATCCCAGTTTTGTAAGTATCTCCTTTGCCAAGTATCTCCTGCTGTTCCTGATCCAGTTCCTTTGGTTTCACTTCTGTCCTCAGCTTCCTCCTCTTCTGCCTAAGTTCACTGCCAGAGAACTGAAATGAAGCAACTTCCAGTATCTCCCTAAGACACTATCTGTCATATTCACAGATTAAAGGAAAAAAAAAGAAAGAAAACCACAGGATCTGGCAATCAGGGACTTGGTTCTCTCACTTCAGAAATTTGTGATTTTAGAGTTGTTTTAAGGCAGTGAGGTTAAAAATATTGGAGGTATGATATAAAATAAAGCATAGCTGTATTAAAAGAAAGCTTGTGTCAGAATAATCTGTTACTCTCCTGAGAAAACAGCTGGTTTCCCAAGGATGAAAAATTTAGCAGATATTGTCCACCTTGGCTTTTGTAAACTGCTACTAGGGAAAGTATTTGTGAAGATTTGGGTTCACAGAAGAATTGGGGAATTGATAGAAAACTCACTAGAGGGTAAAAAGATTGTATTGAAAGGGGAAGTGATGGACCAGAGGAGACTTTGTACACCAGTGATTTTTTGGTGGTGACACAAAAATTGAGTGTGCCAGTGGAATTTGTCATTGACATTTTTCTGGAATTTTTTTAGGGGGTTTAACATGGTGCCTGTGGAGCTGCACAGCATTTTAATTATAAATGTTTCCATCTGGTTCACTGGCTCTTCTGTGACTTTGCTCTGAGTTGCTTGTTCTGATTCTGTGAGCAGCCTCCCATTACCTTCTATCAGCTGGGAGTTCCTTGGAAGGACTTCATGAGGAAAATGGGCACATGAGGGTTAAGTATAACACCATTATGAATCAAAAAAAAAGAGAAGAAAAATGCATCTGCATTATCTTAACCTCCCACTGATTTTTCCAGTCTTCTCAGGGTGGACAGAACAACTCAAGGACAGAGCACTTATAAATGAGTATTTTAAGTTAAAAGTGTTTGGATGTGATGACAATACTTCATTGCTAGTGCCCAACCAGACTCCTGCTACCCTTCTGTACAATTTTGGGATTTATCACATACTTGGAAAAGAGCAAGATGATTATGTTCCATTTTTCTTCAGAAAATGCATTCTCATGAAGAGAAATGGAGTAAAACCTGTGGTTTATGCTAACAGTACTAGCAGAGCACAGAAGACATACAGGAACTTTTCAATATAGAAGAAAATCAGTTCTCCTTAGGTTCAGATTAGGACCAAAATCAATAAGGGTATTATTTTTTTTTTGCAATGGATATTATCTACTTACTTTCTAAAAGCTTTACTTAGAATAAAATAGAAATGCTTTGCAGGGTGATCTGAAGCAATTGTTGGAGTGCAATGCAAGTTCTCATGTGGAAAATACCTGGTGAACCCACTAAGCCACCTCGTCTTCTTTTACATCTCCTAGACCTGTAGGTAAATAATATCCCAACTGTGCAAGGCTAAGTGAATAAGTATCAGCAAGTAAAACATATGCAGAGGAAAAGATTAATAAAAAATGGATGGCTGTGATGAGGTCCCCATTTAAGAGCAAAGGCCATGGTTTCATGGGTAGGTACATATAGAGAAAAATTACTGTAGGGCATAAGAGCTGTCAGAGTACCCAGAAGCATAAGAGGATAGTGATAAGGAATCAGTGCAAAAGCTGGAAACAGTGTCTGTCAGCTCTCCTGTTTTAGTATGTACCAGTTTTCTAAATCCCCTGTCTCTCAGTCTTCTCTAGTGTGCACTTCATTTAAAAGTTTAATATTACAATATTCACACATTAATCCTGATTGTCCCCATATCCAGCTCGGCCTGGTCTTGGGAAAGTATAAAATTGATTTATACAGCACAGCTGAAAAGCAAAAAAATTGTTGGATTACCATACTGTGGTATACAGTAAAAATATAGTGTTATCTAGGGAAGCCTGTAGCTGTTGAAAGCATAAATATCAACACCCCAACTCATACCCTTGAGTATTTGATTCCTGCATCTTACAGAAACAAGGATCTCTGCAGAACAGTGTGACATTTCATCACTTTGGATTTGCTGTGATGAATAATATTATATGCTATTGGTCTAGAAGAAGTATTACTATAGTTACTAGCTCATGATTCATTTTTTATGGGGTTTTTTTTGTATATTTCCTAAGGGTTGCCTGTCTAGACTGACTGTTTAAACTAACTCATGGTAATTAATTTTTTCCAGAGTGCTAAGTATATAGGACAGATAAACAACAATACTTAGATACTGCTTTTTGAAAAACACAGCAGGCCCATAACATGCTTGAAATTATGGGTCTATTGTTTTATTTGTCACATTTTTATTAGTAGCTTTCTATGCTGTTATTGATCCAGTTTAGTGACCTAAGGCTGGATTCCCACATTAACAGTATTGCAACTCTAATGAAATCCTACGACATCTAATATATAAAATGTTACATCTGAGGATGAAAACAGAAATGGGGTTGGTTGGTTTAAATCCAAGTAATGAGCTCACTTTTTCATTTAAATCAGTAAAAAGAAAATCTTGGCATAAGTGATGTATTAATATTTTATAGTCTGGATTTGTACATATTTAATTCCTTATGATGATGCTTATGGGTCACCATCCAAAAGCACACATTGGCAAATATCATCTTTATTACAGTGCCTTATCAGCAAAATGAAGAGGAGGATGTGTTAGGTATTTGCCCATTTACTGAAGCATATAGAGAGCCTTTACTGCATTCTTGTTTTTTCTTATGGTAAAAGGTGGTGTTTGATTGTTTCTTAAAACTGAATTGTTTAAAAAATTAGTCATCCTTTTCAAACCATGTTTACAATTTTTTATAGATAGAAATTAGAATAAGTAAATGAAATAGAAACTAGAATAAATAAAATAGATAGAAATTAGAATTCATAGATATTCAAGGTTCTGATAAGAAATGTGGAACTACCATTTCCAAGAAGAACCACTTTAAAGTAGTTTAAATTACCTTAAGGATAATAAATATGCACACAGATAAGCTTATTTAAGCACATTTTTTATTTGAAATTAACTTAGAAACATGAAATATTATTGGAAATTGAAGATGTCATTTATTCTCACATGCTTCTTTTTTACAGAATAGGAAAAAACTTCTCTGGTTTTATACCTTTTTTCATTTCTTGTGGAGTTTGCAGCTTGAATAAAACTAGTCATTAAACTGAATTAACTGGATAAATGGAGATTCAGAAAATATTCACTCTATATTTGCAGAAAGCTGACCAAACTTTGCCTTCAGGTTTTTAATTATTTCTGCCTAATACTTGATTTGAGCTCACCCCAATCTAGGCCTCAGAGTACCAGTTTAATAATTTTCAATGGCTTTGTTGGAAAAATAAATATCCAGTTTAAGAGTTTAGTAGCTGGGAGAAGGTTGTGGGATTTATTGTGTGGTAAATGGGTTTTTATTCACCCTGAATCATATCCCACAATAGCCATGGTAACTTTCTGTAACAAAAACACAGAAGATGTGAGCTCTGTCAGCAGAACCAGCAGTACATTTGCTTTCTGCCTCTTGTTTTTCATTTAAGTGATGGCAAGTTCAGAGGATCACAGAGCAGCGTATGACATTTCATAAGGGTTCATAAATTATGCAGTCAGACTTGTTACTCCCAGGCTTTTGTAATCCAACAAGTGCTTCTTGCATTATAAATGAAATGGCTTATTTACAAAGATAGCACAACTATATTAAGTGTGAGAAGTTGTGATTAAAGGGATAAGCCTGTGCTGTTTAACATATAAATTAGAAGAAACTCTTTCTCCAAAAGAAACAAATGCTTTTTTTTTAGTTTGCTGTGGGTTTACTGAAGTGCTTTGCTGATTGTATTCTGAACCACCTCCTTTTTCCAGCAATTTTAAATGGTTTTTCTGTGTGTATTAGCCTAATGTCCAGGCAATAAAAGAATCCTGCATCGAGGTTCACATCCAAAATTCAAACTGGTGAGGGTTTCTATGGGTAGGAAATTCAGCTTGTTCCCTGCTGCCTGACACGGTCAGGCACCAGCTGGGATGTGCTGTCAGCTGTGAGTGTTGAATGGTAATTGGAGTAACTAATTGGTGGCATGATCCCTGAAAGAAAGATGCTGTTATTACATCTGCAGTCATCTATGCAGGGCCTATGAACCTGCCCTGCTGACATTGCAGCTTGTGCTTCTTTCTCCCTGGTGATATTCCCAGGCAGAAGCAGTTCCTGGGTGGCTCCTAGAAGATCCATTTTGTCCTGCTTGTGGCTCCTCACATTCCATCCCCTGTACCCTCTCTGGAGGGAGCAACAATTCTTGGGCTTTCTAGGGAGATATCAGTTTGTTTTAGCACAAAAATGCCCAGGGACTTGTCATACTTGAGTAGGGATTTTAAGGTTGAACTGATCATTGCCCTTACGAGCATCTTTGTCTGTTCCTTTCCAAGGCCCCATTGAGAAGAGGAGAGAGAGAGAGAGGTGGTGGGCATAGTGGTGGGCAAGATTTGGGATCACAGTGATCTTCTAGGAGAGTGCAAGGGCAGGTCGGGTGTTGGCTGACAGTGGGTTGTGGTGAAGGAGGATGGAGAACACAGGTGGGAGGCCGGGGTTGTGGGAGAAGATGAAATATTAGAAAAATGAAGAACTGCAAATGAGTGAACCTTTCAGCCTTTTGAATGACCAATTGCCTCTCTTGGAGTCTGCTGCCCTTCATGCAGGACTTGCATGTTCATTTATTACTGCAGATGGGTCAATTTGGTGCTCAGGAGCTGCATTACACACTGATTTTCTTTTTTTCTGCTATGAAGCTCGTGTGTTATAAGAAGGATGTTGTGTTGTAAGTAGCTTAATGGTGTTTTTGATTTGATAGATCAGCTTGTGACTTAAGCAAAATACCTGCACTTGGAGGTCTTTTTTGCTGTTCTGTTTCTCCTACAAAGTAATTTGAGCTTCTCTGTCTCTTCCAGTGGCTTGTTATTCTGCCCTGGGTAAGGCTTAGCCCAGTGAGGAGGGATATGGAGCCATGCTGGGAGCTGGGAGCGTGTTCTGCAAGGGTAGCAAGGGAGGCTGTGATTCACATCCTGAACAGGGCAGGGCTTTGCAAAGCTGCTGAAGTCTCAGGGAAGCTTAAGCATTACTGACCTTTCAGGGATTAAGGAGAGTTTAAATTTTAGCAGGCATTTCACTAATGAAATCATAGCTTTATAATTAAATTTCACTTCCAAGTCTAGATGCTAATTGAAGCACATCCTTCCTTTTCTTGTTCCTAGGGTACATGGATAGTTCAATTAACATCAGCAGCAGCAAGGAAGCATAAACAGCCAGAGGCACACAACGCTGTGACTGCATGGCTTTCACAGAAACAGGGCAGAAACTCCTGAAGGGATGAAAACAACTTTTCCTTTGTACAAGACAAGCAAGCCCTTATCATGTTTGCACTTGTGGCTCTTCTGTTTTAGTCCCAGAATGGCTTTTTATTGAGAGCTGGCCTAAGATAACCTGCTCCTGCAGTGTTTACAGACTCCTTCTAAAATGTGTGTGCAGGCAGTCTGGTCCTGCCAGAGTCTGTGAAGCCTCTGCTTCCCCTTGCTTCTAGTTGAGACAGATTTAGTGAACCAAAATGCAGGTGTTGATGTACAAGAAGCCCATTCTCCATCCTGCTGAAGACAAACACTGAAAATACTCTCTATCTTGAATATTATTGCACATTATACATCACTTTTCATTCACTGGGTGTATATAACAAAATGGAATGAGAGTGATGCCTCTGTTTAAGAATGAGTGAAGCCAGTTCTGAGCTCACATGGATCATCAGTGTGTAAGTGAAATGTTTTATAGCAGCTTTAGAGGCAAAGAAGTCCATCAAATCTAGATTAGAAATCACCTTGCCAGCACCATGAATTTACAAGGAGCTGTAAGATACAGAGGTGAGAGAAGAGGTGAAACAAGGAAAACAAAACATGAAACTGAGAAAAAGAAACAGAGAAAAATAGATTTATGGGTTGAACTGAGGGGCTCTTCCTCCTGCCTTTTTTTAAGCATGTCTGAAGCTCAGTTGTGGCTGTCACGATTTCTTGTCATCACACATATGTAATGTTCCCCTGGATTCCAACTTTTCAGGCTTTTCATTGGGGATGAGATGAATAATTTTAAGTTTGAGAATGTACAATGCAGAATTCTAGGAGCAATTTGATCAAGTTATTTACAATGGTTCATTTTATACCCCAAGGAGGACGTTGCTATTTTTCAGTCTTCTCATTAATTTTACATTATTTTACCTGACTGACAATACCAAGAAATTTAGGTAAAGTAAGCACCATATAATCTGATTGAGGGTTATCCAAATCAAGAGCATTGCTATTTTCTGGTTGGTCCAAGAGTAGAAATGTGGTAAATTGGTAAATACCAAACCCAAAATATATTCTGTATCAACTGCATGCTTTGTTGATGATGATGACCTTATGTGCTCATTAATCTTGCCAAGAAGACATTATTGTCCATGATATTTTACACAATGTCCCTTAAAGGTACTGCGATACAGAAAGTCTGCGACTTGGACCAAATATTAACCTATTTTGATTACTGAAATAGTCAGTTCCAGCAGTAATTGTGTAGTGTTTACTTTAGGGATTTAAAGCCATGCAATAGCATTCCATAAAGTTGCTGCTAATGATGTAGTATTGATTATGATGGCTGCTGGCCTTACTAAATTTTTACTATATAGGCAACTTGAAAGTTTACTTCTTTATTTAAGAAGTGTGTTGTATAATTTTTACTAGTAGGTAGTGATGATGATTTCCCCTTCCCTCCTTTTAACCATGAGAAAAAGCCCAGTAATCTTCTTTTCCCCAAAGACTCATTGAAGGGTTTGTCAAGAAAGAATCCATTGTAGTTCTGAGTTACTTTCTATCTTATCTGATATATCTTTTACCTGATGGATAGCAGCTTTTTATTATAGCCGAAAGATTGGCTTTCTCTTCCAAAGACCTATATGACGGCTCTGGCTGAGAAGATTTTTGGCTTTTTTCATCAGGTTCTAAAGGGATTAGAGCATAAGATGGCTATAGCATCTCATCTATAATGTACGATTACTCCTACCATTAGAAAGTTACTGTGTCACAACTTGGGAGTAGCTGCTCTTAAATGCATAGTTTGGAAAAAGAAAAGAAAGAAAAGATTGTGAGAAAAAAAATTACCAAGCTGTATCTGTATCTCATTGAAGACATATATTTAAAATTTTTTGATAGGGTGGAGCTTAACTAGATGAGATTGTATGGATAGAATTATTATGTAAAGGGTCTAATTCTGCTATTATTAGGAAGAAATGGAAGATGGCAATTCTCAGGGATGTTTGAGCATTATTGTTCTTGAATACTGTACCAGAAAGTTTATACTTAAATTGGAAAAGACTGATGGACTTAGTTGTCTGCTAAATAAGCTGTTGAAACTTCACCACAGCTCTTGTGCAAGAGAGGAGCAGGCCTGGTGAAAATCAGAGCAGTTCCTGGATTCTCTGGATGGTGGCAATTGCCCCTTTGGAACACCTGCAGTGCCTGTTGTGTGCTGGGAGATCCTCAGCACAGGGGCAGCCTTCCCATACCTTCCTCATACCTCCTTCTTCCCAGCCCCAGCACAGCCCTACCTTCTCTGCTTTGTGCCTGGATCATCTACACTTTCATATTGAAGCTTGACATCCAGGTGCCTTCCACTGTTTCCAGCAGGACTTTGATTTGAGCCACATCTACTGTTCCTATCTATGGAGCTAAGATGGGCTTAGGGATTTATTTGCTTTGCCTTCATGGCTTTACCATGAGATGCTACTGTATTGTGTGTGCCATCTGCCTAATTGGCTCTTCCCTGAGACTTTTTCCTTCTTCCTTGTTTCAGGAACAAGCCAGGAAGTGGCGATCCTCTGCTGAGTCCGTGTGTCATCTCTTACGCAGTAACTGAGTAACAGCTGGCTACTGGCTCTGTAGAAACCAGAGGGTGCATAATTCAATTTTCCCATTCGTGTTCCAGTTTCTACTTGGGAATTCCCCTTGGGGATAGATTTGTCTGCTTGCTAACCGCACTCAACAAAAAGAACCTGAGAGACCCACACACTGCAAAAGGATTTCAAGGAAGAATGGAAATCTTTGCTTGTGAAGGGTCACCAGAAAAGTGGCAGTAGGGTCACAGAATTAGCCTGCTCTAGGGAAGAAAACATTCTTGCCTTCCATGTTTGGTTTTGTGCTGACAAGCATAAAAGTCTCTAACTTTGCATATTTGACTGTATGAAAACTGAGAAATGAGCTTGGCTCATTTTTTTTACCAGGCAAATTGTGTGTGACCTCAGCACCTTTCCTTTTCCTGTGTTGTTGCAGAGGCAAAGTAGTAGGCAGCAGTGTACTTTTCCCTGATGCAGCTAGTGAGAAAGGACATATATCTCAAGGTGAGTTACAGTATTCCTCACCTGACTGCAAATTCCGAGATTACTGAAGTAACAAAATTGATCTAAATGTCATGTTATCCCTTGGTTTAATGAGAAATAATTAAGATCTTCACTGACATTATTAAAGGACGTGAGCTTGCTGTCTGGAGCATAAGAAGCTTCTTTTTAATCTCCAGTAAAAATGGACAGCCTTTCTCTGTTAATAAGTATTGCCTACAGCGTGTAATTCCATGATCATAATGACTGTGCTTCTCCTTGTTCATCCCATTGGCAAATGACAGAGTCTGGGGTGATTTACACTGGAGGACTTGAGCTGAGGCAGATGAGCAGGCGTGGGTGGAATTCAGGGATGTGTTTTACTTGGTCGCTGCACTGATGCTTCAATTCCCAGAATGAACTGCACTGGAGGAGGAGTGAAGCTGCTCAAGAGCAGCTGCTTTGCTGCTCTTGTGCTGTTTCAGCCAGGGGAGGGGATGCTGGGGAAGTGGAGAGGGAGATCCATGGGTGTTGGAGCACTGCAGAGGGGTGCAGGGTGGCTGTTGGTCATGGAATTTGGGCTGGGTTCTGTCCATCACATCACCTCCTGGGAATTGTAGCCTAGTTGGGGAGTTCAGCACAGGATCTAGAAATCCAGGAATGTGCAATCCACCCTGGTGACTCCACAGTGTGTCCTGTCTCTGCTCACAGGAACAGGTGACGGGACATAGGACACAAGTGGCTTGATGTAGGCCTCCTGCTTCTTCACTAGCACCTGTCAGCTAGGGGACTGAGCAGAGACATTCAGTGCTCAAATGCAAGAGCCCTTCATCACTTTTAGTGCTCTCCATTTGGCTGCCACAGCGTCACAATGAGCCCTTCGCAGAGGGAATGATTTAGCTTCGGGAAATGGAGATTTATTTCAAAAAGTCCTTTACTGTAATATCTTCCTTCTCTCTGACTGCACTGTGGAGGCATCTGATTCTTATTATGCAGGAAGTAGCTGAGGATGTCTGATACAATTCTTTTAAAATCAAAACATTAAAATTACCATCCAACGATTTTCACATTTTCCAGGCATCCCTCCTGTCAGCATTAATTGCCCCCCTGCTGTTCCTGTTCCAAAGCTATTTGCTCTTTCTGTATGCAGCCCTTGTTCACTGCTGCACTAAACCTTTGCTGCTTTGCAGTAAAAAAAGCTTCCACTTATGCAAATGGCATTGAAATGAGTTTGAGAAAGTGATAAACAGTCACATTTATTGATTGCAACTGTTGGGGTTTAGTTTGTTATTTTACAGTTAATTTTGTAAAGGTAAAGGACTTTACAAATTCCCTTCTGGTGTTAATGGAGTAAAACAGCACTCCCATGACAGTGTGTGGAAAGTGTGGTAGGGTCACCAAGCCAAAGAGATAAGAGGGTCACATTCATCTAACGTCACAGTGTCCCTTTCCCCTGTGGCAGATCTCTCTCCCATCTTGAAATCTCACTGTACTTAGCAATTCTCCTATTTCAATTACTGTGTCTTTGGATGGCAGTTAAGTTTCATGCCTCCTTATTTCCTCTTCCTCTCTGGTTCTGACACATTATTATTCTTACCAGTGACTGCATGAAGCCTCCAAATTCCCATAGTCCCCAGAAGTAATTACAGACACATTACTGAGCAATCCCCACTGGTAGGCTGGGTCAAGTGCTTTATTTTTATCCAGGGCAGCTACCAAGGAGTGTTGTTGACTTTTGCTTCATGCAGCTACTTGCTGCATGAAAAGACAGGAGTACTTCTGTCACCTGAGCATTTCAGCTGGGGGTGGGTCGTCTCCAACCCTGGAGTACCTGGTATCCAAGCAGGGTTGCTAGTGGTCAATATGGAAGGTACAAGGTCCTTGTGAAGATAATGGATAAAGATAGAAAAAGCATGAGAAGTAAATGAGCACAGCTGGATTGTATCTTTGTCTGACACAGGGTTTGATGACCTACAAGCATGTGCTGATCCTGGGGCTCCTGAACATGGCTACAAGATGCCCAATGCAGGTGTTTTCTTTGAAAGTGTGGTGGTCCGGTTCCATTGCCAAGAAGGATATAGGCTCAATGGTACTTCCAAAAAACTTTGTGTGAGACACTTTAATGGCTCCCTGAGCTGGAAACCCAGTGATAAACCTGTGTGCCTACAAGAAGGTAAGTTAGTTTTCTTCAAGCTGTTCGCCACATCAGTTCTTCTCACTTGTCCATGTACCATGTCTGTCTATCTCTGGACAAAACACAACAGGCTGGAGTCCATTTCACTGTGTCTTGTTGGATACACACTTTAATTTTCCATCCATAATCCTCCTTTGTCAGTTAAATTTGTACCACGAGAAGCTGTGTGTATTGAAAGGAACATAAAGAAATGTGAAAATAGAATTTAACCTCCCTTTTTAACTAGCTACAAATAGATGCAGAGAGGAAAAACAACCTCCATTGTAAATTCACTGTAACTATTTATTAAAGCTGCCCACTTAATATTCCTTTCTGCAATATTTTACTAGAAAAATACAATCAATTTCCAATGCTACTGCTCCTGCTAATCAGGAATTTTAAATAATAGTATTTGGTGATGTATGCATGAGTCAAGTCGCAAAATCGAATACACAGAGACTGCAAAAGTTTAAAGCCAGGGTAGAAGTTTACTCTGAGGTAATTCAGACAATTATGGCATAACCAATTTATTTTTATTGTATATTTGAAATTGTATTTGGTTTTAAATACTTAGGATGTTTCATTGCTTTCTTCTTCTAGGTCTTAGAGGCAGGATTGATTTGAATTTTATAACTGTAAATTTTGGCCAAAGTACACCCAAGCAGCACAAATTATTTATTTCACCAAGTATATTAAAGATATAACCTGTCCTTGTTGTTGATTTATTTTTGGTCAACAGAGCTATTAAAGTCAACAGACATGAAAAGTGTTGGTTAAATAAAGTGTTTACATTTTAGTGTTGTGACTTCTCCACTGAAGACATTAGTCATTGCCTCGTTGTCTTCATGTTGGAGCAAGATAAATTCTACTTCAGATTACCTTTCACCATTTAAAATAAATACATGGACTTTATTCAGAGGTAGTTGAAGATTTATGTGGCTCACAAACAACTTACTGCAAAGGATCATGCATCACTTAGCCTTTATAAAATCTGCAGGTACTTGTTTGTGATCCTAGGGGGTAGGTGTGAGAATCCTGTGCCAGGACAGGGATGTGACATGACAGGGACAAGCACAGCCTGGGAAGACCACACTCAGGAGGTGCATGTGAAGGGAACAACCCTAAACAGTGGCCAGTGTGAAAGTGATGCATGAGATAATGGAGCGAGTAGCCAGAGGCAGCTGGTAAGGAGTGCATGGGCTTTCAGGCAGCTGGCCTGTTGGCAGGAGAAATTTTGGTTAAATATGTTCTCCTGGACAAGTCTGAGGCCATGGGCTACAGAGCCATGAGAGACATAGTTGTGAGCCGTCTCATCAGGAGACAGCTGATGTCTAGAAATAAAGGCAAAGGGGTGCCAACAGCACCTCATCATATGGCCACATGGGTCAAAGAAATAACCTGATGCCTTTAAAAATAACTATGTATGAAAATCGTGCTCTCTTCTGTGACAGCCACTTTTCATAAATGACCTTGTCTCTCATCTCATGGTTATTTAAGAAAAAATACATATAGCGTGACAGCAGCCTATGTCTAAATTGGCTATTGGAACTACCAGAAAATGCTTTAATGCTTGGAAATTCTGTTTCCTTAAGCACAGCAGGAAGCTAGGAAGGTTGATGTGCATCTTTGAAATGTTGCCTGTATCATCCACTGCAGTTGTTAAAACAAGCATTAATGTTCTTTATTAAATATTCAAACTTCTTCCCTCCATCCCAGTGGAAATCTGTGGAGGAAGTTTCTGATCACAATGCCATCAGCAACAGAACTGCCACTAATGTCAGTGTGATCAACACTCAAACCAGGTGTTTTCAAAAAAGAAAGAAATTGGAAGATGAGAATGTGATGGATGATGTGGCAACAGTTGCTTTAGAGATAATAATTACTTTCCAGCACAGAACACTTAAAAAAGATTGCTAGCCAATGCTCTGATCAAGCAAAGCACTTAAGCTGGAACATAACTGTAATTATGTGATTAGTCTTGTAAAAGTTCTTTGCTCAAAATAGGCAGATGCAAAAATGCTTCTTATTACTTGGACCAAAGATTAGGACCCTGATTTAGGATTTAGTGAATCAAGTGCTTAAGTACTTCCCTGATTAACATTATTATAATACCTCAGGTATTAGATTACAGCATTAATTCTTCTTTCCATTGCATAATAGCAGCACTGATTCAGAAGAAATACTAAGCAAAGGCTCAGTGGCAGTCCATGAGGTCTAGGCACTGGCTTAAGTGATTTTTAGACTGATCCTTTTGCACACTGGGAGCAGAATATTGAGAGAGGGCCATGGTAGAGAGGCAGACAGTGTAGAAACATGGCACATCTGGATATGAGTTAAGAGAGAATTACAACAGGGTTTGTGATTCTCAGCTGTCTAATGACATACATAAAATTTTCATTGCAGAAGTTCTTTAATGATATATAGAAAGAAATTTGAAATTTCTAGCAACTGCTGGAGAAGGGAGAAGTTGATGTTTTCCCATGCATCGTTACCTATCCCAAGGTGAAATAAACTTTATGCTGCACTTACCATTTATGGCGGGGGCTGGCTGCTCCATGGGCTATGGTATGCTCTACATGCCTCTCATCCCAGCATATTTAATTGTCAGTCAAGCTCAGTGCCAGCTGAGCTTGAACACTGAAAACACTGTACTTTGGAGTTCATTTACTCTACAGGAGTTTCGATTCAGAGAAGGACAATTTTATGTCTGTATGTTATGTACATTTAATTGTTGTTATGTGTTTACTAGCACAATTTCTAATCACAAATGGATGCTATTTACCAAAGGAAGCAAAGCAACCTGTTTCAGAATGTAATTGATTTTAGATCTAATATGTTTGCCTAGAGCTCTTCACCCAATCGATTTGATTTTATTTTATATCTGTCATGTCTTGTTAAGAGGTGGGAGATTCTAAGTGTGAGGACGAGAATGAAGTTGTATGACTTGGTGCCCAATAAATGCCCTGTCAAAAATCTGTATGCTTAGACTTACGTTCTTATGTTGATCTACAGCATGATGTGACTGTACCTTTCATCAGCTCTAATACAGTTATGCACATAAATACCAAACCTCTGAGGTAGGAATTTTGTATTTACTGTTTAAGAGCAGTATGTCATGTTGTTCACACTTTAATCTAATTTTCTCCCACTGTGATAATGTGGCTGCTGAGGCTGTTGTCCTACTTGGAACAAATGCTAGCTCTTTCCTGTGAGATTGAATCTAAATTTACAGTCTGCATGAAGATGGCAACAAAGCAAAGAGCTGTGTCCTCCTCTCCCTGTGCTTCTGCAGGCAAACACCTTGGAGATGTTCTCAGTGCCTCATTCTCCCACTGACAAGGATGATAAACCTGTATTGAAAGTAGTAGACTAGTACATGGTTTGGCTACAGCTTTCCTGTAGGACATTTAGCCCTCCATTTGCTTTGCCTTTGTCCCTGAGTCTATGAGATGACGGAAGTATTTTTATTTTTCCATCTCTTATCTGTCTTGCCCAGTGTTTGCTGATTCTTAACCCTGATTATGAGCACTCTGTGACATTTGTAACCAGGCCACAGCTCAATGGCCACAGATCTTAGGTGAAATCTCTCTGCATTGTTGAAATACCAGCAAAGACAATAGAAAGAAATGGTTATTTAATATGCACTAAAACACTATGTTTGCCATCCACAGAACAATCCTAATAACACAGTACTATCGATTTAACATTAGTAAAAAAAACAAGGGACAATATTGCTCTTAAATGCTTACTTTGAAGAGAACAGAATGTAGATGAGCTCTCCCTGCATCAAACCAATTCTTCATGATATTCCACACCACACAGACAGTGGTGTGACTTGATGTAGTCAAGGCTAATTCAGAAACTTGTCAACAGTAAGATACACAGGAGCACCAGACCTCTGCATTTGAATGTACATACAGGTAGCAAACAAAACAGTGCCAGAGCAGGGATTGGGCAGTTCTTCAATTGTACACACTCTTACAGTGTTGTAAAGGTCCTTGACATGGTTTGGACCAGCATCCATCAGGGCAGTATTCCCAAGTAAATCCTGCAAGTATCTTCTTGGGTTAGCATGGACCAGGGATAATTTTTGGATGGTAAGGGCTCACCTGCAATAGATACAAGCCATCCCAGGCCAGCTGGTACCCATGGATGGTGTGGCTATCTCCATGCTGTCTAGGTCATGCCTTCCTTCTCAGTTGCTATTGTGGTCCAAGTGCTCTTGGGAGGAGGTAGGGTGATCTTTCTTTCCCATGGGGTGGAAGGAACAGTTCTGAGAGGTTCTGCATGGTTTGCACCTGAGCAAAACACTCTAACTATATTGTTTAACAAATTTTATTCTTCAGACCAATCTTCTGTGATGGGGGACACACTTGGTTTGCTAAAGCCAAGAGTTCCTAACGTACAAATCTTCATGAAAGTTAGGGCAAGGTGAACTCTTGTGCCTGTCAGGCTGTTGAGCCTGCTGGCTCTACCCCACCTCTTTCTGCCCCTGCAAGATAACAAATGTGTCCTTTTGGCTGGCCCATTTTAATACTCACACAGTAGATTTAAGCAGATGATGTAAAACTGCCAGAAGGGAGTGTAAGTCATAGCCTTTGCTGCTCGATGCTGGTTAAAGACTGTATATTGCCTTAAATGGTTTAGCAGCTTCCACAGATTTGCTGAGAAGGACTTAGAATAAAGTAGTTTATTTTTCAGGACAGGACATTTTAAAATTCAGTCACTTCCTTCTAGCTTTTCCAAGCAGAATTTGTGCCAGCTAATCCAGTTGTTTGTGGAGAGGTGGCTACTGCAGTTTATGCCTAAGTGCTAAATATGAATTTAGCCAATGGGAAAACATTTGCTTGCAAGGCATCAGGAAAAAGAGCTGTAATATTGTGGTCTATTGGTCTGGTGTTTAGCTGGGGCTTGTAATAAGCCTGTTATCAAAGTCAGCCAGGATGTGGCAGGTGGAGGACAGTGCAGTGAGCAACTTATCTCCGTTCTCTGCCAACATCTACCCTATTAAAGTGATCTCATCTACAGCTGTTCCTTGGAATAATAGGAATGGAGTTGCTGTGATAGATCATTGTTACAGAATCCATTTCCCCCACTTTGAAAGGGAAATCTCATGTTTTACTGTGCTGTGTGTACACACACCATCTTTATTTGTATAGCAACAGAAAGACATTTATTTAATGTCTTAATGTCAGAAAGAGAGGGAGCTGTTCACTGACGTTATCTTCTGGCATCCATCTCCAGTCTCCTACTGCGTGGTTGCCAAGCAGGTACTCCATCTATTTCATCCCATCCTTGTGGGGTGCCCAGGACAGCCTCTTCATGACAGCATTTATGGCTTAGCACAAGGCATTTCTTCTGAGGCATCCTCTGCTGTCTTCTCTGCTGATTAACTTTATAGTGAGAGAGAAAACGGTTCGATCTTTGAAAGTAATGTGTGTACCCTCACCAGTGTATTTTACAACCTCCAGTTAGGGCATGGATCCTCCCAGACTTGTGCATTTATAAATAAATAAATTCCAAGAAAACTTCTTGCTGCACTTTCTCACCCTGCCTGGCAGGCTGCCAGCCCTTCCTGCTACCAGCAGCAGGAGGCACCTACAGCAGCTTCCAAGAAGCTAAAAAGTAATAAGAGAAATGGAAGAATTGTTAACTAATAATGTGCTCAGGCCCCATACAAAAAAATTAGCTAAGTACAATGTATTTTAGAAACATCCCTGTGATGGGAAGGTACAAAGTATTTTTGTACTTTGGGGAAGGAACACTGTCCTCCTTCAGGTTAGTAAAATTTAGTGATGGAATCTCAGTTTGCCTAACTAAATAAAAACATTATGAAATACATTTGCTCTTAGTAGTTTGTGAGTCCTCTGCTAAATGACAGTTTATCTTCCTTCTTCTTGTGCTTTGAAACAAACAAGCTGTCACTATCATTTTGCTTAGTGCATACTAACAATTAGGTGCTAAATACAAATTTAGCTTTGCCTCTTCCTCTTTAGCAAGAATTACCCATGCAAATGGCAAAAACTTTCTCTTCTATGCAAGTCTCAAGGGATTTTTTTCCTTAATAAATACAGTATTCCTAGATTATTATAATTGTCTCTCATGGTAGAGGTGTTGGGGGTATAAAACAGAGTAACACAGGCTTATAATATTTTTCTGTCTTTCTTATGTTTGAAATACTTCTTGGGTTTTGATGCCTGGAAACTTTTATTACCATCTCTGTCATGGATTGACTGCTGGCAGACAAACAAAAATTTTCTCCCAATATTTAATCTTTCCCTGTCTTCTGTTTCATCTCATTTCATCTCACTTTGCCTTTGTGATGAGGATGAACTTTGAGTCACCCAGATTATTCCCTCAGACCCTCATGGCTTTTTTCTCAATTATTCAGTATTACTAGGGGATTTTCCCCCTGCTTCCTCTTTCCACTTTGTACATTTTTAAGTGTTCTGATATTCATTCTTATTTTGGTGTCTTTGGCACTAGTACCTAGAGTGAAATCTGTGACTGTCTGATGCATGTGTCACAGACAGGCACTAGGGCCCATACCTGTATACGCTTCAGGTTTGCAGTCCCTTCTTGAGAGTATTTTACAAGCACTTGAGATGCTGCTTAGGACCCTAAAAATCATGTCCTCTAAAGCCATATGAATGCAGCCACACAAAACTATCTGGTTTAAAACATAATCAAGGAAATTAAAGTGAAGGCGTTCTCATAATAAACTCTGGAATGGAGCTGGATAAACCCTTGTAAATGTACCTGATTTTCATCTGTCTGCTAAAACTGCAGCTTTTCTGTGTTCCTCATGCCATATCTGTATTTTATCTTTTCTTTCATCCTGTCCTTAGTGCTGTCAGAGTCTGCCTTTGCATGGAACCTTGGGATAGTCAGACTTTGGGGTGTAATTGCACACATGATGAATGGAGGGCCAAAATCAACCACAGCCTTCCTAAAGGCTCCTAATTTTGTTAGTTTTTAAAAGGCTGGGGGAACGATCCATTATTGTAGCACCTCAGCTTCTCCTACCGTGCTATAGACTTGGTAAAATGATGGTTCACTAGGGAAAAGGCACTTTTACTGAAATGCATGTATTTTCCAAACAGTTTAAGCAGAGCACTTATATTAAATGCTTACTTCTTTTTAAGAGCTTGATTACTAAACAGTTAGCTATGTTTTTTTAATTAAGTTACTGTTTCTTTTTCTCATGAAGTCACAGATTGCCTTGTTCCACATGTTGAAGATGCAGAGGTTCATAACAAGACATACAGGACTGGCGATAAGTTAATAATCAGCTGTCATGAAGGATTCCAGATCCGTTACCCTGACTTAGACAACATGGTTTCCATATGCCAAGATGATGGAACATGGGATAATCTACCCATATGTCAAGGTTTAGTACTCCAGCACGTCCCGTTTTTTAGCTCATACATCTTGTCATAGTTTGCTAATATTTTTTCCTACAGTTGTAAGAATGTAAGTGATCTGATAAGCTCCACAGTGCAGTGTTTGAGTAGTGCTGCTGCTAAGATTTTTTGATTTCTCTTCCCCTTTGCTCTCTGCAGGAAAGATGTCACTTCCTGAACATTCCCATGCTTATAATACTACTTTAAATACTGCTTTTTTGTTTGCAAATCTCAAATCTGACACAGATACACTGCATCAAAAAGTAAAAAACAATCAAGATAATCAGTCAGAAGTTCTGATGGGTGTCTTGCATTTTTTCACCAATTAATTTGTGGAAATATTTAAGCTTCTAACTGCACTTTATGTTTCTTTACCTTGTGTAGAAGGCAAGAGTAGAGGAGAGAAACTGGAACCTGTTCTCCTGTCAGAGTTTTCAGCAGAGCTGTTGATTAGATTCACAGTCCATTAAACCTTTATGTATTGACTGAAAATTCAGGGTGTGCACAGGGATGATTTTGGCCAGAAAAGCCATTAGCCGTAGACCTAGAAATATCAACAGCATGGGATCCCAGCTCAACTTAGACTGTGAGAAATGGCTGGGGGTAAGCCAGCTTTAGTGAATGGAAATTCAGTAACTCTGGGCTCCCTTTCCCTTCATATTTCTAATAAGCATATCTGAGTACCACTGACTCTGTTTTAACCAAGTCACATCTTGGTAACAAGCTTGGCCCACTGAACAGCAGCAAGAGATTTTAACTGAGGAGCAGACTGGGTTAGTCCCAACTTTCCTCAAAGCCATCTGTCCTCTCATAGAGCTATCGCTTCTCTGTAGGCACTTAATTACACTGTCACACCAATTTGCAGAGTCAGGGCAGGCAGCCAGGGGGGCTGGGACACTTCTCAGGAGCAGTAGCACATCAGACTGTCGCCCAAGATCCTGCCCTCCACTGGGGCAGAAACTTAGACATATTACCAGGCTAGCTCAGCATTGTAGATCCACACAGGGGAGATTTTGCAAAACCATAGCAAAGCAGGTGCCAGTTTTGGGGTATCTTATCAGCGATAGCATCACGTGTGGCAGTATGAAGTGTACAGCCCCTTTCTGTAGGGGTGCACCTCACATCTAACTTAGGAAGATTAAAAATTTTGCAGCGGGGAGAGATGAATGCTTAAAAGATTGATTTGCAGATGCTGTATTTGCCAAAGATCCAGGGACAAACTTTTTGACAGGTAATATTTACTGAGTTAGTAGCAGTACCCCAAATACCCCTTGGCTTGTTACTTCTGTTGCTGTGTTTATATTGTGAAACACAATCAATTACTCCTACTTAATAGTCAATATTATCTGCTTTTCAAAATATAAGCAGTGCTAATAAAAGTTAAGAAATCAATTTCACAAGACCCATGTGCTGTGATTACCGGGTAGGCAGAGAATAGGCAATTCAGATTCAAGACCCTGCCATATTTTGCCAAATTCCATAAAGTTACTGCAGAATTCCAGAATTTTCTTTTTGACATGTCAGGCACTGGTAAGATCAAAATCACTTGTCTTCTTGCTCTAGGTAGGCTGTTAGTTACATTTCTATGGCCCTTTCATTACAGAAGGCAGGGGAGTCTTATGACACTAAGATGCCTTTTTTCCCTGCCACAGCAGTGGGGAAGGATTGTGGACTATATAAGAATCTAACCTCTATTTTTGCCATGAGATAATAATATTAATTACTGGTCTGGAATGATGTTACTTAGCAAAATAATGTCAAAATTGAGTTTTTCAAGCAGTGTTTGGAGACCTAGGAATTTTCACAAATGCTTGGCTGTCATACAAATTCAAATAAATCTCTGTCCTGCATGACCAGGAACATAAAAAGCATTAAAATTCTGAGCAAGCAGGACCAAATTTTCCCTGATACAGCTCAGAGAAGAGTAAGCTTGGTCTTGCTTGGGCAGTCTGTGCTCTTTCTGTCCCACTGGGGGCTGCTTATGTCGTCCTGCTTGATGTGCTGCTCAGTTTGCAGGAAGTAGTGTGGTGTGTGTGGGGCATTCTTGATCAGGGTAGAAGCAGCAGCCAGCAGATAGGATGCCTGAAGCTTTATTTGAGAGGGACATGACCAGCTGCTTCAACAGCTATTGAAATCATTGCTCTGGTGGTACCGCATGCTGCAAAAAGCTTTCAAGCTTTTTCTTTTATTTTCTTTTGGGTTTGTTCCTCTCCCTCAAAAGACTGTTGCAAGGAAATGGCTGCTTGAAATGCTGCTTAGGCTTTTTGTTTTAAATGCCAGTACCTTACAAGCAGTTCTCAGACTGAATTTTGTTTCCCCCCTCTAGCTTAAAATTATGGGAGTCCTATGAACTTCCTTCACAAATTCCTAGTAGTGGTGACAGACTCATTTATGGACAGCCATAATGCATCTTCCATTAGTCACATAATTCTAAAATACTATTTGTCATTCCATGATTACTAGTTATCTTTTCTCCACATTATTGCAAATTAAAAAATTAAACAGTATCAAGCATTACCCAGAGGGTCATTTCTAGGGTCATGAGGAATGACATGTTATAAAGACATGCCATCTGTTAAATTCACTGCTCTTTGTTGCCCCAAATTTTGGTTGGTGACCATTTAACTGTCACTGCTCAGTACCAGCCATGATACAAATCCCTCAGGAGTAATTCCAGAAGTAGCACTGGAACATAGTCTCTGATTCTGACTACATTTACAATTTATGATGATAACAGATACCTTAAATTTTTGATAACCTAGTCTAAGACCTTGCTCAATGTTTATCATGGGACTGCTCCTAGGAAGTCATGTCCCTTTAGACTTTCTCAGACTAGAATTTCAAAGTCATGAATTCTGCCTGCAAATCTATTACAGTTGCGTACACTTTGTCACAGAAGCGGTTTTAATATGTAAGAGGGTTTACATACCTGTCATTTTTTAGGAGGAGGAATAAAACTCACCATTTATATAAATGAAAATATTTATTTATTAAAGATTCTACCTCAAAAAGAGATTGCCATCTGCTGAAATGGTAAATGTTTGTTAAACAAAATACTGCCAGTTTTGGAAAACCTTTCCTGGATTTGTTGGGAGTGAAGCCCACGCTAGCAAAGCATGTGGGCTAAACAACAAAAGGGTTTGAAACAGGATAATGAGGCAGATCTGTCTGAGGGAGATCATGCAGACATGCCATTCATAGTGGAGAGGATGAAAAATCACACTCCTCAATTTAAAAACGGTAACTGAGATGTGTGAAGATGACTGAGATAAGCACTTGATAATAAAAGAAACCTCCCTCTTCTTAATTTGCAGGTTGCCTGAGGCCATTGGTTCTTCCTCATAGTTACATTAACGTTTCTGAGTTCGAGGCCTCCTTCCCCATAGGAACAGTGGTGTATTATCAGTGCTTTCCTGGATATAAACTAGAAGGGGCAGAGATCCTTGAGTGCATGTATAACCTTATCTGGTCAGATAGCCCACCTAAGTGCCTTGATGTGGAAGGTAAATGCCTTACTGTTTGTTTCTCTTTCTGGTTTGCAAGACCTGCATGCTCTCTGTGGTTTTAACTGTAGCCACCATTCCATTCTCAGTGATATTCCCACTGGCTGTGCAGAGCCTGTGTGGGTTCTGATGTGTTCCTGCTGTGCTTCACTGCACCCTCAGCTCGTGGTGTTCCCAAGTAGTGTTTGCTCTCACAGTGTCCCAGTGCAAGAGGGAAAGCTCCTAATGATTGCTTTGCCTTTAAAATGAAAACTCTCTGCCGCCTTTCTGATTAAAACACTGAGGAAGTTACATAACTCACCTTCCTGTGCAGATGGTCAAAGCTCCTACACATATGGATAGATTTCCATGATCAGCTAAAAAATACCCCACAGAAACCCTTGGTTTGGGCTGTGCCAGCTGCAGTCATTACTCAGTGCCACACGGTGCTGCACACTTGGGTATTCACTGTCTCCCCTACTTAAAGAAGGATTGACAACTGAAAAACAACTGAGCTAGTTTATTGATGAGGAGCATAAAAACCATTCATTGTGAAGCAGCTAGATCCTACCAAGCCAAAAGGCTCTGTGACTAGAGTTGGGATGGAGGGTGTTGTAGTGTGTTTATCTTTGCAACCCAGACATTTAAAACAGCGATACTGCATGGATTGTTCCATACATTGCCAAAACTGCATAAACTACCCTCCTCCATCTTCACATCGTGAATGAAACATCCTAGGAAGTCTTGAGAGTCCAAATACATCCTCTGCATTTCATTCCCTTAAAAAACCCACATTTTTGTTCTATTTCAAGCCTGTAAGGAAGCTCTCTATATGTAGAAATTAGCTAAAAGCAATTATAGGAATTCATATGTGATGCTTATGTCACTGAACTAAATGCTAATCATTCTGGAAGTGCAAAAATTTGCCAAAAGCATCAACAAAGTGACAAACTGCACAAAAATAATTTAATTGTCCTTATTTTTAGCTGACAATTCAAGTTCCAAAATTCAAAAATGCCTTTACAATTTTGGAATGACAAAACAAGATGATTTTTTTTTTGTTTATTTAGCTTACCATGAAAGATTAATCCTCAATCAGCTGTATGTAAGCCATTTTTGGAAGGTTTGTTTGTTGTTGTTTATAGCATGGAAAACACATTAAAAAATCAGAAGGGCCCTGTTAGGCTTAATCCAAACAATATAACTGATTTGAGAAAAATTACAGTTCTTCAGTTAGAAAGATAAGAGCATGAAACTCAAGTATGTGAAGCAGGAAAAATTGTGTCTTATTGTCACTTAACACAGGTGAGCATCCCAGCTGCTATCAAAATACCCAAGAAAACTCATGTGCTCATTGTTTCTTGCTTGTATGATGAAATCATAGAGAGGTCTTTTTCTTGATAATTTAAAACATGAGGCAGAAACTCCTGCCCTGACAGTTCTGTATTTTAAGTTACGTGTCAAAAATTATAATCCCCTCTCCACTATGATGATCTGTGATGGGGGGATAGGTGTGTGCCAAGGCCATTGGGGAGGCCTCCTGAGTTCTGATTTCGATTCAGCCTCCCTTTGAATCACTTTCTTACTGCACTCTTTAAATGCCAAAACTTCCCATGGTGGTTTCATGTGGGCATCCCATCAGTGCATTCATTCAGCGAACCACAGGAGACCAAATCGGGAGCACAACACTTGCAAGAGCTGGTTCTGCTCAGCTTTGGGGGAGAAGAGAGCTTCCAGCAGCACTGAAAGGTCACTCCTGACAGCTCCCCTTGTGAACTCTGCTGTAGGGCTGCTTCAGCAGGTGTGCAGTGATCCAAAATGAATCCAGACAGGGTAAATCAACTCGAGATGCCCTTGTTTGAAAGTGCTTGTTCAAGAGATTTATGCAAGGAGTGCCGGTCTCCAGGAATCTTGTTACAATCCACTACTCTTAGTTAGTGAACAAAATTCCTTTCCTGCATATTTTTTTATTCTCCACCTTGCATTCCAGGGTCAAGCTAATTTTTCAGTGTTCCTTTTATGTGTGCAGTGTAATCTCGCCGAGCAGTATTTTTCACAGAGGAAATCTGCAAATAACGAATTAATTCAATTTATTTCTTTCCATATTCAATTTTAAATGTATTGTAATGACATTTCCTGCTCAGTATTTTAATATGGTAATGATTAAAAACAGATGACTGCTAGGAAGCTACAGCAAACCATTTGAGAACTTTTATTTTCCTATAAACAATGCTGCTTACAGCTTCCTCATTTAGAGGTATGTTCTTATTGAAGCCTCCACAGAAGGGATTTCCTAAATTTGTGTGTAGTCACAAAAATACTATGCATCAATCTGGTGAATTTTTTCTTCTTTGTTAGGGCAAATAAATTCTGAAAGAAGGGTTTGTAGCTCTGTTTAAACAGAAGATCACACCAGAGACCATGCAGCTCCTATTGCACATCAGGCTTTCTAATGATTCTTAGCTTTACCCTCAATATTGGTGAGCACGGAGCTCCCACCAGCTTGGGTGAGACATTAATTTTTGCTATTAGTGAAGGAAGTTTTTTTTTCTGATAAGTGTAATCAGTGCTGCTCTAGTCAGAGCAGAGCATGAGACTGTGTCACCTGGCACTGAAGTGCAGCTAACAGTGCAGAGCTGAGCAGCCACTGCTCAGAAACAGCTGTTTTCATCTGGCCAAGGCACTGGTTATGGCTCTGGCAAAAAAGGATGCCTCTAGCTCAGATTGCCAAGTGTCTACTTTTCTTAAATGCTGGTATCTTTGCCAGATTTAAAACATTTGGATTGACTTTTGAGTGTCAGCCTCAAGCTGAATCATTTGGGCGGTTTCAGCTGAAATGGTTGAGCGATATCAGAGAAGGTCAGTGAAGAAAACAGTGTTATTTTAGCAGTTCTAGAAAATTTTGCAGTCATTTAGAGGATCAAATGAATCATCTTCAGACTGAATTTTCTTATTCTTTAACTTTCTTAATTTCCTTTTTTTCTAGTGGAATTCCACAATTATGCAGAAACTTTTTAAACCTTCTTCTGTACTGAAACTCAAGAGACACTTCCAAGAAAACTGAAGGAAAATGGGCTTTGGGTTTTTTAATATGATTTTTAAATTACTAGTTTGGGGTTAATTATCCATCTGTAGAAACTGGTTAGTGATTCCCTTCTCTAAATCTGGTTTGCAAAATATGGGTACAGAATTAATGAGTGAAGAATACCACATGGGGTATAAATATTAATTGTAAAATAAATCAAACAGCTTCCAAAAACATCAGAGGAGAACAAACACTTGAAAACATACCTGTATGGAACTCTGAGAAATGAAACATTTAAAACCAGGAAATCTTTATGATATGATGCTTTTAAGTGATTTAAGATACTACACTGTATTTTGAGGGGGGGAAAAAAAGAAAAAAAAAAACAAAAAAAAAAAAAACAAAAAAAACACACAAAAAGAAAAAGAAAACAAAAAAACCCAAAACCAACCAAACAAAAAACAAAAACAAAACAAACAAACAAACAAAAAAACAAAACAAAAAAAAACCCCAAACCAAACTGAAAAAAACCCCCTTTGGCCATAAGTACTTTGGGAACATGATCTGCCTATGATTAAATTCCTTGCCATCTGGAGTCTGTATTTTAATTTTTTATGCCCTCTGGAAATCTTCCAGAATAGTTGTTATAAAGAACTGGGTGTTGGAGTGGCAAGCAGAGAAAGAGAGGAAAGGCTGGGAGAATTTGATTGCAGTGCCAGAAAGTTAAGCAGCTGTATGGATAGTGTCGTTGGCAATTCCCAGCTTTGTATTTAAGAGTAAAAGGGAAAACAGGTTTATTCAATTTGCAAATAATAAACATGTTCCTGTTATCTAGAATGTCTTGTTTCAGCATCATCCGAGCTGAACAGAAAAGCTGGTCTTGCAAGAAATCAAATATATTGCAATATCAAAACTTCATTCTCTTTGTGGGACCACCAGATTCTCTAGCGGAGGTTAAATTTGAAAGAATGTAAAACAGAAAATTTCAATTTTTGTAGGTAGATTTGAAATTAAAATGAAACAAACATGAGTAATAGACTTCAAAGGGGAGATTCATTAAACAGAAGAGAGTAAAAACACAGAAAAAACCTGAAGGTATTTCTGAATTTTGGAATATAAAACCACCTCATTGTGAGGGTAAATGAAAAGATACAAAGCTAAGCAACCATAAAGATACTGACAGGGTTATGAAAATTATGGAAATTGTGGAAGAAAGGTAGGAGAAGGAAAGAATTAAGAAATTTTATGACAAAGCCAGAAGTGCAAGGGAACCCAACCCCCTTACGTGGGCACCAGCAGATTTCTGGAGAATAAAAAAGGATTAGCCAGATGAAAATCCAAACCAACAAAATATGCCGCAGAGGAAAAAAATACTCTGGAAAGACAGGTAAGAATACAGAACAGAGCTTTAAAATTTTTCTTCTTATAAGCCTGGGGATAGGCACTCATAAAGAGGGGCTGATAATTCTAACTTAGAACCTAGAAAGTAAAGGGTATAAGAGAAGAGGGTGGTATTAGAGATGAAGTGCCATAGCCTTGTAATAGTTCAAAACAAAATAGTTGAAACTTTGTTACCAGCTATGTGCAGGACAGTTTGAAGGAAAGCTTCACTGATCTACATTCTTCCATAACAATTCCTAATGCTATGAACAGTGATTGACGCTGAGCTATCTATCTGATAAACTAGGCACTTAAAATCTTTTAAATTCTTGAAGGAACATAGAGCAACAGTCTGAGAAAAAGGGATAGCAGTCAGCCTGTTATCAATTATGTTCTGGAGACAGGAGGAAGTAAGCAATCCTAAGCCTCAGACGTTATACATTGGTACAAATGGATTTCTCTCTGTGTTTCTCCGCTGACTTTGAGAAGGCTTTAGATGAATTTCAACATGACAGACTGACATGTATCCTCGGGGATGATAATGTTGATGCAGCACATCTCCAACAGACGGAAGTCCTGTAGAGGGAGCAGAGGGCAGCAATACAAGCAAGTTATGAAACACTGTGGTATTGAGCAATTAAGTGAGGTAGATACCAGGATTCTGTTTTAGGTTTGCAACCATTCATCTGGCAGGCAGGAGGGAGAATAAATTAAATAGCACTCAACTGCCAAAGAGGTCATCCAGGTTAACTGAGTTAACATTAACTTAGGACAGATACATTGATAGCCTGGTTTTTAATAGCTCTGACTACAGTGGTATTTCACTGCCTACAGCAAAATGTGTGACTCAGAAACTACAACCAGCAGTAAATGCTCAAATAGCGGCAGACAACCATATATCTAAGGATCTTTACTAGGGCAACACCTTTATGTCAGTGACACCTCTAGCCTGATACCCAAAGGACTAAATAGGCTGACAGTGTCTTATCCTGGGGGTGCTTGTTGTGAAAAGCAAGTGTGATGAAGAAGTTAGAGTATATTTTTCTTTAGAAAAAGTCATTCAATAATTCTGCTTGTTTCTGCACTGTAGACAGTTGATTCATTCATCACCCAGGAGTGCGGAAATTATATGCATTTATGTATGAGTGTGGAAGACGAACACTTTAACCTGGAGTATCTGGATTTTTGTGCTGTTGGAAAATGCTGAACTTCATCTGTTACTCTTCAACTTACCCAGCTGAAGAGGTGTGAAAAAGAATTGAATTCAAAAGGAGCACAGAGACATGAAATGCTAGATAGAGAAATCTAGCAGAAGTTATTCTGCTAAATAGTCATCCAATTTTCTAACTCCAGCAGCTATATTGCAAAGTGAGACATGAAGAAAAATAGTCCAAACCCAAGACAGAATGGGTACATAACAGAATGGGCTTTTTGCAGCTCTTGTTGTGAGGGATGGAGGGCTCAGAGAACAGGCTCCAAGTCGAAGACATTGAAGAACATAAATAGCATTACATTTCTAAGTGACTGCCCCTTTATTGCATTGCAGAACTCTTCTTTGATTTCTTGGGCTGGGCTTTCTCCACTGTTCATAGTTTTTCAAGAAAGCAACAGAATAACATGTAATCTGTTTCTTTCATGTCTTTGGTATTGCTTGTTGCAAAGGACTTCCACAGTAAATCATTGTTTCACACCTGCTCTATCACCGCTGTACCTTTCAGAAACTTCTTAGCATTTCCAGAATCAGCCAGACATCCCAATTTGTTCATGGAGCCATAATTTCTGCCCTGAAGTTCCATATTAGCTGCCAGATGCATGTAGTGTTTTATCCATAGTGCTTTGAATATACTGTGGATTAGGTGGGGGAAAGCAGACAAAAATTCTTCCTGAGGGTTGCTTTATGATATTCATCTTTAACTGACAAGGCTGCTTGGAAGGGAAAATAACACATTGCCTACCTTGAAATAAAACATCTCTGCGCTTTATGGACATGTTCATTAAATTTGGCCGCATGGTGCACTCACAGAACATCTTCCGCAAATGGAGGGAGCTGTAGCTACGGACTCTGTGCAGCAGGAAGTCTACTCACTTGTTCATTTCCAGAGATAAAACTCAGTATTTAAAGGGTGGCACTTTCACCAATCAGTGTAGGCAGGCACTTGGGAACTGAACATAACAGAAACCAACACTCCTCCATGCCTTCCTGGTCTTGTAAGATGATTTGTGAAATTACAGTGCTAAGATCATCTGCTGGTTTTCCTTGCCCCTCTTTTTTTTTCCTTGTAACTCTCCATTGGGAATGAGACCTTGTTCTTTTTCCTTCCTTATGTGGTATAGATTGATTTCCTCAGCCTTCAGCTAAGCCCTGGATTACAGCTTGTCTATTCCATCATTCCTTGTCTCCATCAGTCCCTGATGACAGGTGTAGGTAACCCCACACAAAGTCAAGGGATTCTTGCTTATAACAGAGAAGAGAAAGCTGTTCAAAAAAGAGGGATTAAAGTAACATAAAAACCTTCTGACACATCCAGCTTTCAGTGAGTACTGACTTTTTCAGACATTCATGACAGTAGCCTTTGGCTGCCTGGTTTTCTTAGCCAGCTTCCTGACTGCTCTCTCTTTCCTCTCTACCTCCACTATACTTCTAAGCACTTTGACCTCTTCTAGTCCTCAGGTTATCCTGGGATGCCTGTCAAATACCCAAGCCTTGATTTATTTTTGAGTTAAGTCCTTCCTGCGAAGTGTCTGTGTAGTCCCCAGCATCTGCTTCTCAAAGTCCTGAAAAGACCATTGCTGATCATAAAGCCATCCAGTCATGAGGAAAGGAAGAAACACAATTGGAAAAAATTATCTGCTGTAAATGAGACCACAGTGCTTCAACCACTCACATGTTAATAATGAATATAAATATTTCCTTAAATATAATTGCGAGCCATTTGCTAAAAGAAGTCCTATTGCTCTAGCTGCAAACTTGTCATCAATTTTTTGTGGTTTAAATGAAACGTTCTCTGTTTATAATTTATAGGAAAATATCACTTAGGGTGTGCTTCATTGTGTATTTGTTGTGAAATGCATTTGAAACTAAAGACTTCAGCCTTGATGTCAATATTTCACGGGGCACAGTGCTGGGAAGGGCAGAGTTGTTGAGGTTGAGTGTGAATTTCGCATAATGCTCCTGTAGGAGCTCAACTGACTGGTACTGGAAAACCTGCAGTGTAAATTGCAGTTCCAGGAAGGAAGTGTGTATGATAAGTGTTTGTAAAATACCGGTCTGTTTCCATTTTGGAATCAGCTAACATTAAATTATTATTAAAATATGTTTGAAATTAGTTTTATATTGTTTCATGAAATTCTCATTAAGATGGTATTTGTCAAAGCTAGCCCAGAGAAGCAGCTTTTCTTTAAAAAACTTGATTATTCAATTCATTTCACACTCTGTAGAAGGTGAGAAGTTCTTCTCACTGTGTGCGCATTGAAAGGCTTACCTCACTGTCAAAGCTGCTTTAGAATTACCCCAGGGTGACTTTCTAGGGGTACAGCCAGCAGTCTGGAGCCAGGAGGCCTGGGGTATGTTCCTGGCTGCTTGAACATTGACTTGCTGAGTGGTTGAGAAGAAATTGCTTACTTGTTAGGTGTCTTTTCAGTAGACAACATCTAAGTCGCATTGTGAAGGTTAAGTAATCAAGAAAGGTTAAGATTGAGAAGAATTTGGATACTATTGGCTGAGAATCCAGTATTATTAATAATTCTTGCTCTAGGTTTTCAATAAATAAATTCTCTGGCAACTTGAGTGTTCAAAGTTAGCATCTTGCATCTTCATTACTTTACATCTTCAGTCAGGCTTAAATAGGTTTTACTTTATATATGAGTGCTCAGTTGTTTCCACTGAACTTTCTATTCTGTTATTACTCTTGGTGCTGGTTTTTTTTTTTTTTGCTGTGGGAACAAGTAATCAGAAATGTTCTTGAAAGCATGGCATCACTTTCAGAACACAAATTCAAACGCCTCCAACTTTGTTCCAGTACAGCTGGAAGTCTCTCTTCACAAAGCCAGCAGAATTTGTTGTAGGAATGCTTCATTAGGATATTGTTAAGCTGATGTTCACAATCAATGAAAATGTACACCAGTAATGCTTCCTGTTCTGCTTACATTCCTGAATAGTGTAATTTTAAAAAAGTCTCATTAAGCAGCTGTTCCTAGAAGGAGATGTTTTGACAGGGCTTATTTTAAAGCAACTGGATTTGCTATTTCTTTCTTTTTACAAATCTCTAAATTCCTTCTTCAAGCTTTTGATTGGATATGAGTGGTTAAGTCCAGCAGTTTTTTCTTCCATCTTAATTAGAATAGTGGACATTTTAATGGAAATTTTTGGTTTGCTATTTTAGAATTAAAATACATTGGGTTTTGTACATTTCTGTAAATTGAATTTTAAGTTTAGAATAATAAGTTTAGAAATGAATAAGTTTAGAAAAATCCCTTTTTTAGTATTCAAAGTGCAGAATTAATTTCCTCAGGCTCTGTACTTTGCAGTGCAGGTGTATTCATTTGCTAGTAATACCTGTGGAAATGGACAGGTTTGTCAGATGGACAGGAATCCTTCTGAATATGAAAGAAAAACTTCTTGGTTGATAATTTGTTTTATTCTGAAGGTATGAAGAGTGATGACACTGAGGGAACCAAGAAACCAAGTTTATTAGCACAGTGTTCATAAAGAAGCAGGAAAAGGAACAAACATAATCTTCATCATCTATGTTCCTGTAAAAAATACAATTTTCAGATCTCACATCCCTAAGCGTGTGTTTGTATGATGGAAATATATGGAAAAGGATCCCTCCTTAGGCCCCAGAAGCAGCCAGTAAAGTTTCAGGTGGGGACCTGGCCACCCTCGATGGGAAGGGTCAGACCTGCTGGGACATACACAGCTGTGCTCTCATGGAGTAAGTGACAGCTTGAATTAAACGTTGGTTGGGGTGCTGTAGACAGGTGACAGGTGTCCAGATTCCTGGTGATAATTAGTGTCCTGATGTGTACAAATTGTCAAGTGAGGGTCAGGAGAAATTCTTGTTCTCTTCCAGTTTGTGAGCAAAGCAGAGTGTCTCCCCCTCCCAGATGATTCTCTGAGTGAGATACACCAGCATTTTCCTACACAGTGGAACTGGAAGGTTTTTATCTGTGTCTTCTCATCTGGAAGTTTCATCTTAATCTGTTCTCATTCTTTGCATAATGAGCAGGCATTCACAATGTATTTGGAAGAAGTGTTATTCTCTACAAGGTGCAAATGTCTCTAATCCTCTCCATCTCTGTGTCAAACAGAAATGGTTGGCCTTGCACTGGGGCTTTCTGCTAACCCAGCTAACCAAGAAATTAATGTCCTACATAAAAAGTGAACTAGTAGCTTGAGACAAATTATCGCAGGTGGAAAATAAGCTTGCTTGTTCCTACCCCTTCTTTTTTTAATGTGTCCTGTACTTCAAAACATTTTTGTTTTAAATTTTTGGCTCATATAAAAAATGCTGGGCAAAACTTGAGTGATTACCACCTGTCTACTTGTACCACAGACTAAAACCACTAGCCTTTGAACATTGACTAAAAAACGAGTTTTGAACAGTGCAAATATCTGTAAGTCCACTGTTATCTCTCTACCAGTGGCTTTTAAAAAGTCGTGCAATGTATTTGTTCTGTGCCATTGATGTTAACTGAGAATGTGCTAATGCCAAAAAGTCTTCCCTCCATCCTCCAGTTCCAGTGTCAACATTGCAGAATTACTGCAGCATCCTCCGGGCAGAGTTTAAAAAGCTTCTTGACCATAATGGGTAGGAAAAAATCACTGGGTGAACCTCATTAATTCTTCAATTAATGAAGAATGGAGCCTGTGCCACCCTCCCCTGGCCCTGCTCCAAGGGATGTGGCTCTGTGGAGGCTGTGATGGAGAGGACACTGTGGGGCAGACCAGCCCTTGCCTTTGCTCCAGGCCACAGTGCCACACTGCTGGTAACACAAGACTCAGCTCCCCAGGTTTTAAGCTTTTCTCGGTAGTGCTAGTCCTTCATTAAAATCAGCCAGAGCAGAAAGCTGATCTTAGAGGAGAGCTCTCAGCTCCAGCTGCTCTTAGGAACAGGCAGGGAACTCCACCAAATCAAATCCGGAATTCTTCCCTTCAACTTCCTTGAGTAACAGGACTCTTGAATATCCAGCAAGGGATTTGTTTACCATATAAATACAATTGTTCTTTCTTTTTGATGAATGATTCAACTTTTCAGCTGTGAATGCTGAGCTATAAAGTTCCGGTAAATCCCCTTACAGTGTGTGGCCAACTGCTGTACAAAGACAGATCCAGAGACTCGAGATCACTTGCTGCATGACCACCAGCAGACACTGTTTAAATTACGTCTGTCCCTCTGCCAAGCTCCAAAGTTAAGGACACAGGCATGTGGTCTTTTAATGCTGGTCACCAGATAATAGTACTAGATTATCCATGCTGGATGCTGTAATTAGAGCATTAAAGTCTCCAAAGCCTTATAAAGTGAAGATGCGGAAAGTTACTGGTAGTAAAGAGTTAGTATCATATTTAAGAGCAGCACTTAGGGCTTTTTTTGATCTGTGAGAACTTTCTGAGGGAGAATTCCCTTGTTTCTATGATTATTGTGCATACTGCTATTGGCTTTGGCAGTGAAAATGTACTTGTCAGATATGCTTTTATTGTAATCAGTTTATGGCTATTTTACTTCTGTGAGCTTGATACAGTTGTCTGAAATCCATGGCCTGTAATTTCCAAACACAATTAGGTCTCATCACTGGGAATACTAGAATTTTAACTTTCCTAAAAAACTTCAGTGGCCTTAGGTTTGTCACCGGAGTTTCCCTCCATATTTTATCTGACACATTCTTTAATCCATGTAACCACTATCATTCACTGGCATCTGGAATAAATAAGTGTTCAGACCCTGTAACGTAACCGGCTCTGCACTAAAAATTTTCTGTCCAAGAGAGCCAAGAGAGTTCAGCAGCCCTCTAGCCTTTCCTAATATTTCTTTTCTATGATCAAAACCAAGGCTACTTGCTGGCTGTCTTTCCACTGGCTTTAAAGGATCTTGGATCAGGATGACCATGGGAATGAAGTGAGTGGAGAAAAGGACTGAGTGTACTACTAACTACCCAGAGCTCAAAGTGAGTTCATTGAGGGTTGTTTTTGATGTACTATCACCAAACGGGTATCGGGACCATACAAAAGTGATACAGAGACTCTATCATCAGAGGTATGAAAAGCACTTTATTATTAGAAATTCACAGTTCTTATAGAAACAATGGTGGACCTAAGACCTGATTGGCCTTTAGGAATCTTCTCTCACCTACTGGTCAAGAAGGGACAACTCCTTCTTGTAAACATCTTTGACAAACAGAGATTGCCTCCAGGTGCAGGGATTGAGATAATAATTGTTTTAATTCTTTCTGTGAGCTTTCTCACAGCTTCCCAGGAAAATCCTGGGAGAGCTATGTCTGTCTCTGTTCAGAGGGTATATGATTACCACAACGTACCTTTGACTTGATTTGTGAAAAGAGGCTTTGAACCTGAGTGCTACAGACTGTACATGGGGGCCAGTTTGCCCGTGGAAGTGTTAAAGGGATCCTGAAACCGGTTGAACATAAAGTTCATCGGAGGTGGTGAGTGACACTCCAGGTGAGTTAGAATCCCTGACTCCTGCCGTCCAGCTGACATAAGAATGAAGCACTTTTTCAGCGCAGCTAAAAGCCCTCAGTTTCAAACCTGTTGCATTTCATGTGTTGGTTCCCAGTGTTTCATGCAGGAGTTGTTGGCAGGTATGACTCCGTAAACCTCAACTAATTCATGACTAATACTTGGCAGGACAATAAAAAATTGTTTGTAGGAGTTTCCAGGCAGCACCAATACACAAGCATTTCCCTTGAAAGATGGATATGTCCCTGGAAGGAGTGGCACCCTTTTTAGTACTGGGGACATGTCCTACACAAAGAGTGATTCTCGTTTTTGGGTGTTATAAAATAGACCTCTGTTTGTAAACAGACTGACAGCTCCATATCTGGGTTGTTTCCACAGTGCATAGCTTTAAATCTGACTGGAAATGTGTCAATCCTGAGCTGACCCACATTGCTGGGATGCAAGCTTTGAGGGATTTTTCTATTCAGCAGGCTGCTTTGGCTCTCAATGACATGAAGAGGTTAGGGATGATGCAGCAGCTATATTGCTGGAGGGGAAAATTAGTTTTTCTGAGTGTTGCTCTTTGTGATAAGGTGTTTCCTACTTGCTCATTGCTAGAAAGGTTGTGGGCATCCACACATCTCTTGCACACTGCCAGAGCTCGGCAAAATTCAGTTGCAGAGGAGTTTAAATTGTTCTCTTCCTTTGTTCTCATGCTCTAAGCATAGGTAATAAAAATATACCAGGTTTCTTGGTAGGCCAGGATCATGGCTTTCACCGGTCGTTTTCTTTTTATATACAAGAATTATTAATAGGTGCTTTCCTGCTATTTCAGTCTGACAACCTCACCCTAATCTTAAGAAAATTGTTTTCAATCTTGAGTTGACTTCCCAGTAAAGTATTCCTCTTTCTTGTGGGCCCAGAGACTTTGGAAAGTGTGCAGAGCATTGAGGATGTGAATTTTTATATGAATTACTTACTCTGATTTCAAGTTATCATTAAGCCTTGCCAGTGAAAATGCAAACAAAACCGTGTCTCTAGAGGATGGGGAATAGACATAGCTGCACATTGTAATCAGCCTCTCTTGAAGATTCATTTAATATCTTTTGTATTTTTTTGTGAAATGCATTATTCATGTAACAAGATTCACAGGGAGAAGCAGCTGAATTGTAATTTCTGAGAAGATTCTTCTTTCAAGAGATGTCATTTTCATTATTTAAATCAATGCAGCAGGTCTTGCCTGCATGGGAGAGGCATGAAGTGAAGGGAAGGGTGTGTAGATGGGGCACTGAGCCAGCCAGGAACTGCCTCTGAAGAGAAATAAAAGTAGTCATCCAGTAACTGAAGCCCTTTTGGGTCAGTATGCAGTCATTTGAAACATCATTACACTTTGTCGGATTTTTTTGCCTGGTGCTAGAAGCACTTAAGAAAGCAGTAATCAACCAACACTTACGTCGTGGAAAATTTTTCTCTCTTGTAAAAATACTGCTTGTGAACTGCTTTCCCCAGTGCTGTTTTCCAGAGTGCTTCCTCAGTTCTCCATGGAGTTCATCTGTCTGGGCTGTGATTCCAGGGCCTACAGGAAAAGTCCCACAGGTTTATATTGCAATTCTCTCTTATTTACCTAACCCTAAGTAAACCAGTCTACTTAATTAACACAGGCTCAGCCTCTGCTATATTTAAGACCTCACTCCACCAGTGGTCCCACTGAGATCAGTTGGGCTGTTCAGAAATAACAAAACACAGATACCACCGGCAGACTTTAAGCTCAACTTAATAAAATTACAGTGATACAATCTGCACATGCTTAAGCAACACTAGGTTCTTTGCATCTCTTACAGCACTGCTGATGGCAAACTTATTTTTAAAAGGAATTTAAGGCATATAACCATTTAATTATGTTAATGAAACAAAAAATAGCATGTTACAGCTGAATTATAAATGCTTTGTGAAGAGCATGATTCTCCTTATTTTGACTGCCCTGCTCCATCCTCATGCAGCCACCTGATGGGAATGTGTCCCCTTTTGTCTTCCTCTCACCCTCCTCTTCCCACAGCGGGGAGGAAGCTTTCCAGATCCCACGTCAGTGACCCCTGGCCTGTGCATCCCTCCACTGGTGTGGATGGCCACCTGGCCTGCCAGGGCAGTGGCCTGGTGCCACTGAGACATACCCAGAACCACAGGGAGCTGAGAGGGAGCCCAAAGTGTGCCTGCTGCATTTTGACACTCTGAAGCTGCCCAGTGGTGGACTGCTGGCATTAATATCTTTCTCCTTTTCCCTTTGTTTGTTTGCCCAAGTTTGTCCACTACCTCCAATGGTGAGTCACGGAGACTACATCTGCCACCCACGGCCTTGTGAGCGCTACAACCACGGGACAGTGGTGGAGTTCTACTGTGACCCTGGTTACACCCTCGCCAATGACTACAAGTACATCACTTGCCAGTACGGAGAGTGGTTCCCCTCCTACCAAGTGTACTGTGTCAAAACAGGTAAAGGACTATCCTATCCTAACAGCCCTGTCTTCCTACAGCCCCTCATTTCAGAGCAAATTTGTAGGTTGGCAATGCCTGATGAACTTTGTCTGTTTCATGGTTAAGTGATGAACACTGATTTTAAGATGCTGCTATTTTCAAACTCTTTTGCAAGATTTTCAAAAAGGGTAAATATAATGCATTCCCAAGATTCTGAATGGTTCTAAATCATTTTGATCATTACCTCTTCAAATGTATTTTTTAACATTTGGATATTTTATATGTATGCAAGCTAAGGTCACGATTGCATGTATAAAAGACCAGTAAAGGGGAAAAAGCAAGTCTCTGTGACAGCTTTATGTTAAGACTGCTTTTGGTACATGGCAAAGGGCTTATTTGTGTTTTTACAAGTTACATATAAAAAATGTGCACTTCTGAGTAGTGTTGAATATAAAATAACAATGGGAATATACAAGCACAACTCTTGTATTGTCTTTCTGTTACAGAACAAACCTGGCCAAATACACAGGAGACCCTCCTGACTACATGGAAAATAGTGGCGTTTACTGCTACCAGTGTTTTATTAGTACTGCTACTGGTTATTTTAGCCAGGATGTTCCAGACCAAATTTAAGACGCATTTCCTTCCACGGTTTGTACCGGTTTCTTTCTTATTTTGAAGGCTGAGGGCCTTGATTCCGTTTTCACACTCAGCACTCCTTTCTGGAGAAATGGAGCAGCTCATGAGCCTTGCAGATACTTTGTTCTGCTCTGAGAAGAAGTCCCTGAACCACTACTGTGGAAGGGCACCCCCAAAAATCTGCAGTAGTCCTTCACACAGCTAAGATAAAAATTGCCAGATTAACTCTGGGAGTAATTACCACTCTTCTATTGAGAGCTGCTGCCTCTGCCTGTAAAAATAGCTGACAATATTTTTGGTACTCATTTTCAGGTGCTGGGGGGATTAATTTTTTAACTATGTAGACATTACTTAGTAATGTAAGTTTTAAGAAAGAATTTCTTTCTTCTCTATGGACAAATTTATATTAAAGGTTTGCTTTACCTTCATTAGTGTTATTTTCATCATGATTCATAAACATCTCCTGCATCTTCCTTTATTTCTATAAAATATCCTGGAGATGGGAGCATTTGTCATTGATTGACATAGTGTTCTCCATGAGGAAAGCCTATAGCCTGGACTTGTCTTGCTTACTAAAATGGTTTTTAGTCCTCTCCTTTTCAGATGTTTTCATGTGTTAAAGGTACCTAGGACCTCCTGCCTGGACTATACTGTGTTTAATAGGCTATTAAGCAGAAACTTTAGGGTTTAATGGACCTTCCCAATTAATAGAATTGCTTTGCTTAAAAAAGAAATCATCTTAATACTGGTTAAGGAAGCCTTCATCCTTTGAAAGCAAGACCTGAAAGAGGCCACAAGTCTTGCTACCAAACCCTTGTCATCCAGCAGTGGTGATCTCAGCACCCATTTACTTGTGCTGTAAACACTTTTGTGCTCTAGCATACATTTTGCCAGGGGTTCAGACACTTTTGCCTGGTGAACTACATCTGTGATCTTATATCCATGACACCTACTGTGCACAGCACAGCGAATGGTGCTCCTTATCTCTTCCACATACCTGTTTACCTTCCCTTCTTGGAACTGTTCTTCCCATTACCGGTTTCATTTTTTCCGATTATAACAGATTCCACCTGTCAACCCAAGCATAGTCTGGCAAACATTTTTGTGAATGTTAATGACCCTGTAGCTTCATTTGGCATGAATAGAAAGTACTGTGCTTACTGGAGTTCAGCAGTTGCTCCGAAGTGCTGCTGACATGCTCCTGCTCTCTGCGATAACCTTTCTGTGTTTGACGTAGAGGCAACCAGGAGGGCTCCATGGGCGACCCCGACTTTGTGGTGGTGGATGGTGTTCCTGTCATGCTGCCTTCCTACGATGAAGCTGTCAGCAGTGGCTGGAATGCCCTGGCACCTGGATATTCAGCTGCTGCAGACCAGGGGCATATTTTGCAGACAGAAAATCAGAATCCCCCTGCTTACCCCGGTCCCAGGATTCCAGACACACAGCCCAGTGAATTTGAGACCTGTGACAGTAGATCGGGTTCCTCTGAACTGCTCCAAAGTTTGTACCCATCCCTGACATGCCAAACAGCAGCACTTCCCAGCTCAGATCGAACTGACGTATCCCACAGCACTGACGGGGACGCTGTATCCACAAGCCCCCGGATCGATATCACAGATGGTGAGTCTTGCATAGGTGCAATACGTGAGTCCATGGACAGGGGACATAATTTTTTTGTAGGAATTCTACAATTCTAGGAATTCACCCAGCTGACTCACTCCTACTTTCTCCATGGTTTTGTCTACCTTAATTTGAAACTTTTTTTAAAATCATAAAACTCCATGGTTATGGAATTTCATGTCTGTGATATGTCCTTGCTAACTGTGGTGCATGTGATTTGAATGCCAGGCCAGAAGGGTCCTGTCCAGACCCCAGTCCCATCAACAGGGATGTCAGCGAACACCTGTGTACAGCAGCAAAGCCAAGCCTCATCTTAGCTGTGCTGATCTGTTCATCTGCTCTTCAACTCCTACGTTCACAGCTCCCATGGCTTTCACAGCAAATAACAGGATTTTCTCCTCAAAAAGGAAATAAATCATATTTTCATACTGGGCCAAAATTAGCAGCCTTCATTAGCAAACTCATCATGTCTATGCATCCAGCAAAATGTTCCTTCCATCTGAGGCACGTGACCCTTAAGCCATGGACACAAAAATCAGAGCATAAGGAGAATGTGCCACAGGTCCATGTGCCAGGAGGGAGCTTGCCATGTATTATTGCCCACCTTTAAATCAAACATGAGCATGTACTGGCACGATTTCCTGGAGTTCTGATTGGTGCTGTTCAGCATGTTAAGGAAACTGGATGGCTTTCCTTGGAGACATTTTGAGGGAGAGGCTCAAATCCCACTCTCCATTGTCATTGAGCTGAAGCCCAGTGTCCTAAATTCAGTGCGGGTGAAGGTCTAGGTGGAGGAAGTCTTCTGCTTCAGAGGAGTTTGGATAGTTTTAGTGGTACCGCAAGGGGAATAGGAGACCCAGGAGGAGAGGAAGAAATTACAGGGCTGCCAATTAAAGTCCCTTCCACCTCTAAATGCTGCTTCAGTGATTAATGTAGTAGCAAGGATGTTTGTATTTAGGTTTTTTGTGGTCCTAACTTATTGGATAAAATCTGTGTAGTTTTAGTTATCTAATTTTCATAGAGGTGTTAGGGTCTGAGTGGGTCTAGAATTGGCAATATCCCATGTCTTGTTCAGATATTTGCAATGTCCATTTCTGGTTTTGTAGAATTGGTAACAATTATACTTTGCAAAAGCAAAAAGGGAAATTGCAATCAGCAGTCAATGCTGTTTCTTTGTTTCTCCTAGAGATTCCTTTGATGGAAGAAGACCCTTAGCCTGCACTGAGTCGTGTCCTCATCACATTGTGCTGTTGGGTGACATGAATCATGAGGATTCAGAGATAGAAAAGACTCTGTGGATTTGGGGAGGGTGTTTTCCTACTTACCAATCTTCCACGCAATGATGTCACCGGGTTGGGTGTATGTGGGGAAAACAGCATCAGCATTCCGAACAGCAGCAGTTTTATGAATGAATCCTGGGGATTTGATGAGAGCAGATGTAGAAAAATAACTGTGGCTTTTTAGAAGTGAAATGTATATCTGCATCGCAGAAAGTCATATGGCTCTGTAAGAAATGCTATTGGATTTTGATACTAACTGCCTCACAAAAGCATGTTAAAATATGTAAATTTGCTTATAAAGACTACTTTAAATGATCTATGGACCTCTAGTTTATGAAGAATCCTTTCAAGTTTAAAAAATATCAGTACTGAAACACACACAAAAAAAGAGGAAATATCTTCTTTGGTTTTCCTATGATAACCAGGAAGTTTTTGATTTAGTTGTTGGTGATTTTGCTTCAGACCATGTCTGCAGAAAATATAACAGAACTTATGGGATTCATATATACTTTGATGTACAATACGAAATATATGAATATATATATATATATATGTATATTTTAAAACTCTTAAAGAGAGAGAAAAGGAAAGACTCCCAGGTCACATAATGATCTAGAATTTTTCTTTTTAAAGGTGGGCCAGAATTTATATCATAGACAATATTCAAAGTAAAGTATCAATATTTGTATTTATGCAAGACTTCTCTGACTACATTGCATTTGATAAATCCTGCTGTAATATGAGAGATCTAAAAGATGTTAAAATTATGCTTAGGAAATGTCAAACTGCTCTACTTCAACCTTTCTTAAGCTCTTAAATATATATATATATATATATATGAGAGTAATCTACAGTCATAGCCCAGAGCACTGCCTTCTCCCTTTACATTGTGGTAGTATTCTGAGCCATTATTGTAGAATACTTAAAAAAAAAAAATAAAGCTGAGTTTCAGTTCTTTTGACTTATCTGACTATTGTGTAGTTGGCTTTTTTTTTTTCCTTCCTCACTTTTTTCACCAGCTCGTACCTGAAGGTAGGAGGTAGCAGAACACCTGTCCTGTGGCATTTTCAGCTTTACATCCATTATCCAGCTGGAAATTGAGAGAGTGGTTTTGGTTAAACAGAGCACACAGAATGGGTGCAGCCGGGGCACAGCTTCTGCAGATGCAATGTGGGTTTCATTGAGGATTTTCTCTGCTCTGCAGGCTGTGCCAGAGCATTGTGCTAAAGCCTGTATGAGGGGTTCACTCTGTGGTGTTACAGGCTACTTGTACTTTGTCAGGAAAATTCCTGTCTGTTTCATGTACTCACTGAAATCCAAGCTGATTTTCTTGTCTTATTTTTGGTATTGTGCAGATGAAACACCTTAAACTGGCAGTGTTTGAAGGAATTAACACTGTGTGTTAAAGACAGATTGCCATCATGTGGGCTAATCCAGACCAAAGGGGAAAATATGACTGAATTCTGATTTTATGTACAAAGTAAATTAATAATATCTCTATTGCCATAAATAGAGGATCACTACAAGCTGCTCTGTTATTTTTTCATGATTGTTTAATGATTTATTTGTATTGTGGTAGCATTTAGTGGCCCAACTCATGAGCCAGGCTAGTGGAATAATAGATGTTCTGCAACCATTCAAGAAAAGTGTTTATTAGCATCCTGTCAGCAACTGTACATGACAGCAAGAAGCAAAAGCAGACCAAAAGCTGTGGTGAGCAGAAGTAATTCTGTCAATTATCCTACAGTAAGATTGATGAAAACACAGTGATTGGTACTGAAAAATGAGACATATTCCATTTTATCTTTCATCCTTGCTTATACAATATTTCCATTTTTCTTCTCCTGAATTGTCTCAGTTGCAGCTGCATGCTCAGGTTTATCCCACAGATGTATCTATCAGATGTTTGTACTTTCTTTGCTACCCCTTTCTTTTATGATCTCAAGCTTTCCAGAGGTGTTTGCACGACCACTCAGAATTACCACTCCAGCAAACAAGACAAGAGTGCTCTAAAACCAACCCTGAACTGAAGCACACCCCAAGCCTCCAGTCAGTTATGTGATTTCAGCTTCATAATGCCATTGAAAAGTATTGGATTTACTTTAAATGCCTTAGTAGGAAATCCATCTTTGATGGTCTTTTAGCAGCTCATGAATTTTCATCCCTTATTAAATTTTTTTGCTTCCATTTATTAATTTCTATGAAAGCTTCTTCATTAATATTTGGAGCTCTGAGGTTTTACAGAGTCACACTGCTCTGTGTATTGTATTGCAGTCATTTTATTAAAGGAGCCAGACAGGGTAACTGAAGAAATGTAAATTTATAACTTATTAGAACATTTTTATTTTAAGAAGTGCAGAACTGCAAATACACCAAAAAACATGAATGTATTAATTTTGCTTGATAGCCTTTTGATAGGACTGTGCCAAATACAATTTTTAAAGGAAAGAAAGTTTTACCATGTTTTGCTTATGTTGGATAAAACTTCATGAAAGACTGTTTTGGGGGGGGATTATTTGTGTGGTTGAGTTTGGGGGTTTTGCATGCTTGAATATCTGGGGGGAAAGAGAGGATTTTTTTCTTATGCTATTTTTTTTCCACGTAGGGCTTGAGTTCTCATGAGAGGACTGCCTGCCTCTGGATCCACACCTGTGTCCCCACCCACAAGGTGACACCCTGGGCTGGGGGGTACCCCCAGCTTGCCCAGCAACCTGGACGCCCTGGAGAACTCCACAGCTCCCTGGCCTAAGACCTCAGGATGTTTTCAGGACCTCAAGAGACAAGAGGGCTGCTATGACCACGGCAGGATGTTCACTGTGTAAATGAGACCAGATGGGAGGATGAGCATATCTTATGCAGATCGTAAGCTGTTTTCCCTTGAGCTAACTGGATGTGAATTAAAACAGATCCAGGAAAACTCTTATTGGTGAGGGGTTAGTGAAGATGGAACCCATGTGCCTTCAGCAGAGAGAAAATGGTAGTGTACTGAGAACTCCAGGAAAGAAAAACAAGAACTGGCTTCACCCTGCCAATATTTCTAAATACGAGAAAAGAGGAGCAGAAGTGAGCAATGTGTCAGCCTTGAACAGGACTTACGAACAGGGACTTGACCTGCAGAGTGCTAGGTGAATGGTGGGGATCCAAGGTCTCACAGAAGCCTTGCAGGTAGTGAATCACAACCTAAGCATGAGTCAACAGAACCTGGCTGTTGTGAAAATGTTAAATGTCAACACAGTGTTTACACAGAACTGTAACTTATAAAATGCATGAAGCAATCATTCAGCTGCACTCAGCACTAGTAAGGCCTCTAATAGAGCAGTGTGTCAAATGTTGAGCAATTTTTTTCCTCTTCAAGGGAAATGTGGTGCAGCTAGACAGCAGCCAAGCAGAGAGAATCAAGCAGAGAGAATTGGAAGAACCTGCCCCGTCCTCACAGATTATATAGTATTCAGTGTGAACAACAGAAGACCAAAGAGAACACAGAAATTGTTTTCTGTAAGAAACATATTTTCAAAGAAGATGGAATTTATCCGTATAAGTAGGACAAGAATAATAGACTTAATTGAGGCTTGAGAGAATTAAGTTATATATTAGGAAAAACATTCTAGTCATAGGAATAGTTACTAGGAGAGAGAGATGGTCTGAAGAAGCTGTAAAAACCTCTGAGAGATTTTTTAAGACTGTTTTAAATAAGTAGAGGCCAGGAAAACATTGGGGAAGATGCACAATGTGAGTTTTGGGCCCCTTCTCATTCTGTCTCTACATGATTCCCAGCTTGTGAGAACTAAACTTGGATGATGCCCAGTTTTGTCCATAGACTAATTCCAAACTGATGGTACTGGGCACACTAGTCAGTGCTCATCAAAACCACAGCTAGAAATACTCTCTGTTCCACCAACTGAAGCTTTCATGTAGCATGGGCTGAACTCCAATAAAATCCTGTTAATTAAACCTGTTGCATTGAAGTGACATTGATTTCAGAATTTTGTTCTGTAACTATCCTGGTTTAGGGCAAATCTGGGAGAAAACCGTCAAAAGGGGCCCCCTAGAAAGCCAACCAACACAGCCCCTCCCCGCCAACTGGTTCAGAAAAATTTCCTTGGAGAGAAGTGGAAAGAACCTGTTTATTTAACAGGAAGGCACTCCTCAGCACAAGAAATGAACAATACCAGATGACAAAACTCATTCACCGCTCTGAAGAGACAACAAATTCAGAAAGTGTCTCCTGTGGGTGCTCGCTCTGTTATCAATCCCTCCGGCACTGGCAAAGGCTGCTGCCCAGAGTAGGCCCCCGTAGGTCACAAAGTGCAAGCTCTCAGTGCTCCCCAGGTCCAGGTCTGGAGCAGGCTCAAATGGTTCCAAGAAAAAGGGAAAGAAAAACAGTCCAGAGAAAACTCAGACTGCCTCAGCTAGCTGAACTAACTAAAAAGCAAAAGGAGCAAAAGGTGTTCTGCCCTATCTCTGCCCAGACAACAACAGTGGAGTTCTGTGTTCCAGCAGACTGTGGGGGAGAGCGCAGCTGATAACGAAACTTTGTGCTTCTTCTTGTCATAAACGGAACAGATGACTGGGGATACAAGCATCATAACGTCACCCTAGGATAGTGACAAATCCAAACTTGGGATTTTCTGGTCTTCATGTCTATCTTAGGCAGCTAAATGAATGCAGCCCTGCTAATACTCCCTGGGCATTAGGTGAAGTAAATCCTCTCTTGGCAATTATCTGAAGACACCTTTTGAGCTCAATGAGAAGCAGCAGCTCAGGCAACTGGAGCACAGACCCTATTGTCATGCTTATGCAAAACTTGTTTCCCATGCCCAAAAGCTGTTTGTTCCTCCCTGCTCTGTGCTGTGGATAGCAGCAAACCTTAGCATGTCAGCTGTCAGAAGGAGACTAGCACAGATAAGAGAAGCACATCTCAAGTTCCTGTTCTTGATCTCCTGTGGATGTCCAGGCATGACTTGGGGGCAGAAAGAATTACAAAGCAAGTAAGCATCTGTCCCAAACCCAGTCAAGGACACATCCAGTCCCTTCAACATGGTTCCCAAAGAAATTGTACTATACTGGAGGGAAAGCCCCGTGGCAGAGGGGAGATGGGCCCTGCTTTGCCTATCACTCTCCCAGGCCAAGGTGTGCAGCCAGAATAGGCAGACAAATCCTTCTCTCCCTATATAATGTACATAACTTACTTCATGCATCCAGATTTCTCTCCTCACTATTATTATATAGTGGCACACAGCCACTACATTTTCCAGGATAGGAAGACAACTTATTTAAGAGCAACAGAAAGGGCTGAGATTGAATTATCTTCTGTCCAGGTGTAAGAGCAGACTTAATAATTCACAAAGACCCCATAAAGAAATTGGATGGATGAGGCTGACTGGGATTCAAGGCACCCTTCCTCAGCGAGGCAAAGGGGCTGCCCTGCAGGACAGGGACAGCTGCTATGTGAGGACATTTTAAAACCCAGGAAAATTATATTCTGCTAAAATATATTAAGCAGAAACTGGGAGAAGGAAGAAAGGAGAAGAAAGAAAGGAAGAAGGAAGAAAGGAGAAGAAAGAAAAGACATCTGTCCTAGGGTGGCATTATGATGCTTGTATCCCCATTTGTGTGTTCTGTTTATGCTGGATATTATGTTCTGTGCCTTCAAGTCTGGCTCTGAAGAGTGAAAGTTTTATTTTGGTTTTGCTATCAGCCGCTGCCCCACAGCTGGTGGGATACACAGATGGAGCAGGACATAGTGCCGCTTTTGCTTTTTGCTTGGCTTTTTCTCTTTGCTCTTGCTCTTGCTTCTGCTTTGCTCTTGCTTTTTCCTTCTGCTCATTAGGTAGTTTAGCTAAGCAGTCCAAATTTTTCCCTGGACTGTTTCTCCTTTCCATTTTTTTGGACCTACTTGAACCTGCTCCTGATGGGACCTGGGAAACACCAAGAGTTTGCACCTTGTGGCTGCAGCAGCTGCCCCAGCACCAGAGGGACTGATAACAGAGCGACCACCCCCCAAGAGAGACTTTCTGAATTTGTCATCTTTTTACAGAGCGGTGAAAGAGTGGTGTCATCTGGTATTGTTAATTTTGTGTGCTGGGGTGTGCTGTGCCTGTTAAATAAACAGGTTCTTTCCACTTCTCTCCGAGGAATCCTTCCCGAACCGGTTGGGGGGAGGGGCCGTGTGGATTTGCTTTCTGGAGGGGCCCCCTTTTGGAAGTTTTCTCCCAAATTTGCCCTAGACCAGAACAACATCTAAATTTTAATTAGGTCAAGGGGACATGGATAAATTCCCCATGTTCTCCAGTAAGAACAGAGGGAGGTGTTTGTTTAATGCAACTGCTTCAAAAGAAAGTCAAGAGGTAAGCACAAACTTCCAAGTTTTTGGGGCTTCAGTATCTCTTTTCTTTCACCTCTGCATTTCTGCCATAAGACTGGTTCTGTTTACAATAAGGGCCTTGGTTTTGGTTTGGATTCACTTTTTCCATTTTACTGTGTTTGCCTTCATTTCTCCTCTGCTTATCCTTCTATTCACTCAGCTTTTTTTGGTAACTAATACTGTTGTTCCAGTTTAATTCTGCCACCCCAGTCATGCTGGGAAGCAAAACAAGTTGCTTACCTGCAGAGCAGTACCCAGCAGGACACTTTCCCTCCCATATATGAGGTCGCTCTTCTTTGCCTTGCTCATTTAAGTTCTCCGCAGACAGGACAAGAAGGGACATGGAGCTCCTCACTCTGCTGGCAAATGGTCCATGAAAATGATTTGAGAGGGGCACTGAGGGGAGCCCACATTGCTTCATGAGTGCTGTGTCTATGCCTTGGTCCCAGGATTGTCAGCTCACCAGCTTTCATCATCCCAATATTCACAGGTGCCTGTGAATGCTCCTATGAAAACAGCAATAGCCAAAGGTTTTAAGGATTTGCTGATGTTTTAGGGTGTTGTTAAGGTAAGACCTTTTAAAAGACCCCCTCTTTTCTGAAACTGGTGAGCTCACATCTTCAGGAAATTCGCACTGATATGGTCCAGTTAGGGAGCACAGGGTGCACAGCAGGTCACTTCATCTGCCTGCTTCCTGGTGCTCCAGTATGAATTTCTTGTCCCCTGGATAACTGCTTGAACTAAAGAGTTGCCAGTTTCTGAGCTGTCAAGTTGACATATTTTCTTTTTACTCTAATAAGGCTGGATTTATTTTTAATGTTCCTTATTACCATCCACTTCTGACTTCCATCCATCTACTGTTGAGTACATGCTGCTCTTGCCAAACAAGTGTCTTCGAGTAGCTCTGTGAGCCCCTGGAACTGCACTGCCCTGCAGGGGATGACATTTGCCACCCTTGTCCCTTCTATTAATTCCATGGCAGCACATGCTGCTCGCCTGCCTTGTTCACTGCTCTCATGCTAATATCCATGCAACCAGTTGTTATTTCTCTCATAACCATTACCAGGGCTTCCTGTTGTTAATAATTCAGGGTTAATTACTTACTAAAAAGTTTAGCAGAACGATTTAGCTTCACTTAGCCTGTTCATAGATGAAGACTATAAATGTCTGCACTCTATCACTGATAGAGCCATTACTGGCTCTATTTTTGCTGCAGCAAAAATGAGGATTAGTCCAACTATCTGCTTGTATACTTCCTGCTTGGTTTTCATTAGATTTTGGGCAACCACTTGGGAAGAGAAATGTGGGTTAATTTAGCAATAATTTAGCAGGTTTTCTTACATATCCATTGACATTGCACCAGTGTGCAGTGTAGACAGAGCTACAGAAGTGCTGAAGCCTGGCATTAAAAAAGACATCATGACAGCTGTGAAGTGTCCAGCTTCTCAATTAGGGTGCTGGGCTGATTCTATCACAAATACATTTTACTGGGGATAGGCGTACCTACAACAAGGCTTAGATGATAGTGTTCTCTTTGGTTTATGAAAAAAGTGGGAGGAAAAATTGCCAAGAAGAAGCATCATTAAAGATCATGATGCCTTTTCAATCAGTTTTCTCTGGTCTGGTAGGCTCCTGTTCCCTGAATTTCTGAATCTAGGAGCTGTTACAGACAGAAGGCTCTGGATATACACACTGATCTCAGTTTCCAATGAAATGAATGAGAACTGAGACCCCTTTCAGCAACAAACTCTTTCTGACCATGCAGTCAGGAGTCCCCATCTGATTCCCAGAAGGAGAAGAAAGGCCATGTGCTGCCTTCCAAGGGAAGGTGGGGTTTATCATTACACTTCTTTAGAGTAAAACTGGACTCTGGAAAATCTACCCAGACTTCTGATTTTACCTGCATTACAGCATTTGCAGTGACTCGAGGCTGACTGGGTGCATTGTGGTACTGTGGATTCATTTGAGTCTTTACAACACATGAGGGCTGTGCAACAGATCATCAACAGCCTTTGGCTGCTCTAGGCAAAGACAAGCAAGTGAACTAAAAGACAATTTCCCTCTTTGCATACTTGGAAATCCAGAATACCACTCTCTTCACCTTTGGATCTTAAGTGTCCTAAATACACCTACATATCTTCATATTAAATTATGGGCAACAATATGATTAATTGTCCCCTGACCTTCAGTCTCTTCATTGAGGCTGTGTCACCAGTATTTTATGTCATTAGGTGACAGCAGATGTAAATCAAATATGCCTCCTCTGAAATATATAAAAAGAGAGGAAATGAAATTAAAATTCAAGGAATGACGTGAAATGAAAAGGCAGGAAAGGAAATAGAATAAAGTGGAATTGAATATATATATAGAAGAGAAAATACTGAACTGGAGGGGAAATAATGGAATGGAATGAACTGAAGTGTAGTGAAATGAATTGAAACAAAATTATACTCATTCAAATATTGAGATTTTATTTCATGAAAGGAAATTAAGAATTTTTATTTCATGAAAGAAAATGAAATGAGAAACCAAGGAATGAAGTGAAATGAAAAGACAGAAGAGGAAATAGACTGAAATTAATTTGAAAAAAAAATTGTGAAATTACATTAAAACAATGAAATGGAATGGAATGAAGTGCAGTGAAATGAACCAAACCTTACTGAAATGATACTCATTGAAATCTTGAGATTGCATTTCCTTGCATGAAATGAGGAATTTTCACTAAAGGAAATGAAATGAGAAATCAACAAATGAAGCGCAATGGATAGAAAGGGAAGGAAATTTAATTTAATTGATAAAATACATAATTTAATTTAATTGATAAAATACAAAATTCTGAAAGAAATTCCAAAGAATGGAATGGAATGGAATGGAATGGAATGGAATGGAATGGAATGGAATGGAATGGAATGGAATGGAGTGTATTGGTTTAGCATTGCCTGGTTTTGGTAGCTGGTAGGACTACCGGAGTGGCTTCTGTGAGAACTTGAAGCTTGAAGCTTCTTCCATGTTTAGCAGACCTAGTTCCTGTTGACTCCAAAGATGGACATGGCACTGCTCAAGGCTGGCCCAATTAGATATGGTTGCAAGTCCTCTTAGGTTTTTGCCTCAGCAGTATTCAGCACTGTCAGATCTTTCTATCAGGATGTCTGTCAGGTCTGGCTCTGTGAGGCAGTGAATATTTTCAACTCCCATCAGCTCTAGAGTGAGTACCATTGAAAACTAAACAAATTATTTTAAAAATAAATAAATAAATCTAGCTTAGAAGTACCCTTGTTGTTATGTTATCCTCAGGCATTAATTTTTCTCTCCAGATTAGTCATGTACTTGAATGGGAAGTTCATAATAGGGAAGCCAAATCTCATGTTCATAATTTGGACCCTGAAAAGAAATACAGCCTGTAAACCAGAGAAATATTAGCCCATGATTACAGTGAAACCTCAACACTTAGTGCAAGATGTGTTCATAAGCACTTTTTCTAGGAAGCAATAATCTCTGCCCTGCAATTACATATTTAAACGCTGTGGAAAAGATTTGTTTACTGAATGAGAAAGGCACAAATCCCAGGCCGCTGGTCAGAAAGAGTCCTATGCAGTCATCAGGATTATACCAATACAACAGTTCAAGGACCTTTGACATTTGATGAGCATTTTTCTCTTTTACTGAGTGAAGAGAGTTTGGACCTCAAAAAGAAAGTGAGCTGAGGCTTTGATTAGAAGAGCCACAGTAAAAGAAATGAAGAATGATTGTGGAGAGCCATAAGTATATGCTGAAAACTTACAGGGAAACTGCTGCCAAGCAGGTTGTGATGCGTTTTAAATTCCAGATGTAGATAGACTTGCATGTGCACATGTGAAACACAACTGTTTCTCTATAACTTAAAAAAGGTAGGAAATGCAAGAAACCTTCAAAAGCACACATTTGTGATAAGTGGCAAATGTTCTACTTGAGGAACTGCTTTACCCCTTGGCATGGTCATAGAGAATTGATTCTGCTCTCTTAAAAACAACAGCTGTTCACTGCTGAAGGCTATTTCAACTCAATCAGTACTGGTGCACTGGCCACAAAAGCCAGGAGCAAAGGTGACCAGGCACCAAATTCTCTCAAATGTACAAAGAAAACAATATCAGCAATGGGTGGCGTTACTGAAAATTGCAAGCATGGTCTTTTCAGGAAAATAGGATTTGTGAAGTGAAGGTTGCTTTGCAGGCAGTGAGTCACAGGAGCTTCTTGGCATCTGCAGCATCTGTCTTTTCTTTAGGCAGTAACATTTCATGGCAGGAACGGGTGTAGATAAGAGCAGTGTTTCTGGGCTTGCGCTGATAGCACAAAATGAGCAGAAACTGCTGCCACGTCAAAACAGGCAGAAAAAAATACAAGAAGAGGCCAAACAAAAATGAAATACATTTCATGCCTGAAAGGTTGGACTTTCAAGTGTGGATGAAGCCAGAAGTGATGTGGCATGCCGCTCCAAGCATTTTCTCCAGTTACTCCTGGCTGGCATAAAGATCAGGAGTGCAAAGCACCACTTAGTGCTGAGTTTGGCTAAAGCGAACACTGGGTGAGGTGGAAGAAACTGCAGAACAACTGCTGTATTATTCTATTCTGTATTCACCCCATCAGTGTGATTCCCTGCTGTGGGGCAGGAGCTGGAGTGGAAAGGCATCTCTCCAGAGTGGGCTGTGGTGGCCATTGGGAAGCACGGCCTCCAGCACAGCTCTCTGGTGGGTGGGTCCTGCTTGCCTGCGCCACTCTGGGGCCCCTCCTGCCCTGGACATAGGAGCCAGAGGCAGCAGCAGCAGAAAGGCTGCCATCCAGCTTGGGAGTTCATGTGGTCACCCAGCAGTCCTCCCTCTAGAACAGAAGATTACTTCTACCTGCTTCTTGGTATTGAGTATTCTAGTACTGAGACTTCAGGTTCTTTTTTTAATGCCTGCAGGAATCTTTCCATGTGAAAAAAAAAGTTAAGGATTTTTTTCTCTAGGATGTCACATGCTCTGCTACTAAACCACTCTGGAGATCTTTAAAAGAATAACGTTCTGGGAGTGCAAGGAGTGATATGCCTGTTTTACGCTCTCCTCATCCACTGTGTTTTTGAGTGGCACAACATGACATGTCACAATTCATGTGTCATTTTTACACTTGGAGAAGTGGCCAGCATGGACCAATCCAGCCATCCTGGCTGAGTATGCTGTTGTTGATTGACACATCTTGAGTGCCACAGGAGCCACAAGTATACAAGGCTGTTGTGGAGGTGCTGACTTTTAAATCCCAGCTGCATGCACAACCCTGGCATATTGTCAGCATGTACAGTTTTCAGTTTCATGGGACATTTCTTCTGGTGTTACCAGGGAATTTTGTTTTACCTTCATCTCCTCTTTCTGTTAACACTGCAGAAACTCATGTCTTGAGGCTCTGTCCTGTCTTTCTCAACCCCACGTGCACTGTGTGATTCCATGGCAGAACCTGAGCTTGCTCACATACTTCACGTGTACACTCACATCGCAAGGCCATACCGCTGAATAACATGAAAACTGTCACAAGTCATTTTGCTACAGTCCCAGTGTTTGAAAGGTATTTAGGTTAGAGTAAAACCAGATTTCAGCTCCAGTCAGCCTTTTTTTTGCAGGATACAGGGAACAGCTGGCTGGTGGATGTTGCCCAAACAAGTCTCCTTCTACTCCAAGTGGCCTTGAGGGGCAACTACTGCTGCTGCTGCTGCTGCTGCTGCTCTGGCTGTCTGGCTGGCCTGATAGTAGGACCCAAAACAAGGATTTATCCTGTACAGCTGTGGAGGTCAGACACTCCAGGGCCGTATTTTATCCATAATAAACTGTAGGAGTACAATTTTCTCCTACAACCTACTCAGATCCAGGAGAGAAACAGAGCGAGCTGAACCAGTTCCTCCATCACTATCCTTTTGCATATTTCTACTTGGGTTTAAGAATCTAAAGCAGGGTAAGCACAGCTCTGATGTGGTATTCACGTATTCTTTGAACGGAGAGAGAGAAATAATTCTCTCTCCCAGGATTTTTCCTGAGGAAGGCCATGAGAAAGCTCAGAGAAAAAAGAGAAAACAATTCTTATCTCTATTTGCTACTTCTGTTGTTTGGCACATGTGGAATGTGTTATGGAGATTGTTTACTGAAAGGGATTTGTTAATTGGACTCTGGTGATGGTTGTTTGGATTGATTGACCAATTAGGAAACAGCTGTGTTGTGACTGTCTGAAAGAGTCATGGGTTTTTCTTTAGTATAGTATAATAGTAGTATAGTATGGTGTAATATAATATAGCTTAACAAAGCAATTGTTCAGCCTTCTGAATCATGTAGTCACTGCATGTTATTCTCTGTCTGGGGGTCATCCTGCATTGATACTCTGAGGGTTTCTTTTTGATAAGACCTGACCATGTTAATTTCAACAGAGAAACTTTGGTTTCAGTGTGTGCTAGAATGAAAATATCATCATTTTCAAGCTAAAATGTAATACATTGAATTATCCTTATGTTGAGATGAACAGAGCACTTTATTCAATTGATCAAGCTTTGCTCAGTTAGCCTTTACTGAACTTGCTTTTCTCTTTGCTGAAATTAACATAGTCATATTTGTAGCTGAAGTCAGTGGTAGCCAAGGCTCTTAAGGCAGATAAATGCAAAAATCTGCCTTTCCAAAGTCTTTCGTCTCACTAAGAAAAAAAGCTCACAGAAGGAGACTGAGATCAAAATCAATGCTACCTAGCCCAGGAAAAAATTAATTTGCAGTTCATCTTAGATTCTTTTATATACATAAAGCAAGAATAATTAGGTTTGTACATGTAGAATTTCATCTTTTCTTATTCTCTCCATTATGTGGACAAACTGTTGAATTCACTGCTTTGATAAAAATCTTTCTAGAACACTTTAATTATTCCCAAAATACTGGTGTTTTCCCTGTCCCTTTTTTTTTTTTTTTTTTAGTTAGAGATTTATTACAGAGATAATAGATTTTTCCAATGTTAGTTGTGAAATCCATATGGGAAAAAATCAAATCATTCTTGGCATTTATTATGATAATTTTAACTGGGACTCATAAGGTGAAGGAACTTCATGACATTACCTATGCAAGATCTGAGAATGTGCATCTCCAGAAATAATGACCTTATTATAGCGTTGATCTTGTGTGGGTGGAAGCCTAGTATAGAAGGAGCCTGGAGGAAATGCTCATGTATTTCACCTGCCTATTGTACATTACAGGTGAGCTCAGAGGTACAGTAAGATACACATTTTTAAGTGTCCTACATGCAAAAAAATGGGTAATATAATGCATTAATCACTGGAATGCGATTACAGGCCTTAATTTAGAAAGTATTAGTCACTCGCCACAGATAACCTTCTGTGGCTATTAGAATTTCATAGGCTGAGTACATTACAACTAGCAAATGTCATTTGCACAACCAGCACACACAAGGGGCTGGTTTTAGCTGAAAGCACTTTTTTTCCCCTGTATTAAATCTACCCCATTAAATACAAGAGAGAGCACCTGTTTGGGTCTTATTTCAATAAAGACTATATCCTGGCTGCATTTTAAGGGGGCTTTATAAAGATTGCATGCTATTCATGTATTTTATTAACATATTTAAAATGGGGTGGGATACACTGGAAATGTTATGAGCATATCAGTATTTGGTGATAAACCCTGGCAATAAACAGCCTATTAACCTCTTGCAGTCTTTATCAAAATGTGAGATAACTTTAAAACCTGTTACAGCATTTACTGATCTTTTATAAATGAAGTATAGTATTTTCTTGAAATTAGTAACATGCTTAAAATTAGGTCTCTCCGTGCTTAATTTCAAGAAGCTAATAAATCTAGGAGACAATAAAATCCTGTAAGCAATTGTTCCTAATTTTTGGTTTTTTTCCTGTGCATATTGGAGAGGAAATCTTTACCGCCTCCATCCTAATCCCTTCTGGTGCCTGCTAGGTGTCAAGCTCACTGTGTGTATGTGACTTGCATAAGACAAGGTGCTTAACAGAGGCACCTTTGCAGGAAGACAACTTTTGGCTTTGTTTCCATCATTTCTTTCAAGTGACAGAACAGCATGAGAGGACTGTGTAGGTGTGCCTTTTTTCATCAAAATATAACATGCAGGACATGCTCATCTGCATCATTTGGAATTGAATTACTTTCTGTGAGCTAGAAGGCACTGAAAGGTGTCAGCACACTGCTACAGAAAATACAGCTGCATTAACAAGCAACTTGCCTGTTTCTTTTCTCTCTGAGAGAGAGAACAACCACAGTAGCTGAATATTTTGGCATCTTTATTGTAGAGTCCTGTGATTTATACACATGAAGCCTGGAGGTTTTTAAAAACTGGATCAAAAGGATTTAATCCAGAAGCAAGTCTACAGTCATAATAATGGTGTATAAGCATTGTTCAGTGGCAAATCAGCCAATGCACCAACCCAAAAAAAGTTATAGGTTGGATTTTCAACTATAACTTAGTAAATACTTTTGCAAAGAAACAGTTGTGTAAATTCATGACCATTTGTTAGCAGCAGGTGACTGTACAACAAGCAGCAGCGAATACATTGCTTCCATGCTGAAATGTACATTGCGTATTAAACAAAAAAGTTCTTAAAAATTATAGCCATGTATTGAAGATTGCACGCAAGATGTTTTCTGTTACCATCTGTATGGCAGATTACCTTTGTCAAGTGGGCAGTTTGCTTTATCTCTCTTTTTGAGTGACCACATTCACACCTCCCTCAGGAGGGGACTCTGCTGATAACAGACTATTGAATGTCAGTTCATGACTGATAAAAAATATAACATCCCATTGTGAGATGCTGCGCCCAGAGGGAGGAGCCAAGCATTGCTACCCAGATATAATCTGAGATTCTGGAACACCAGCACGACTGTCTCCATGGGACTCCCCAGAGAAATAGCAGCTGTCTTCTTCTTCCACGGGATCTTCAGAGGAAGAATACATCCTTCTCTACAGATCCCCCTCGCTCCAACAGAACCACACCTGATACTTCAGGAGGACTGCAGCCACATTTCCAATTGGACTGCTACCAACACCCCACTGGGTGTCAGGTTGGGTTCTGACTCTGTCAGTATTGTTCTGGTGTACTGCATTGTTTTATTTTATTCTTTTTTTTTCTTTTCCCTATTAGAGAACTGTTATTTCCTGCTCCCATATTTTTGCCTGATAGCCCATTAATTTAAAATTTATAGCAATTTGGAGGGGTGGGGAGGGTTTACATTCTCCATTTCAGGGAGGCTCCTGCCTTCCTTAGCAGACTCCTGTCTTTCCAAACCAAGACACCATGAAAGGATAATAATCCTGCTTACCTGCTGCTTCAGCCACTTCTGAAGTTTACACAAACTGAGAATAGCTTAGCTGGCACCAAAACTCTCACATCATTTCAGACCTTGTTTTAGTAATGTCAGTATAAAATATGTCAGCCTTTTAGGTATATGGGCAAACAGTTGGAGGCCCAAGCTGACAGGATCTACAAAACCTGAGATGCTTCCCACCTGCAACAATAGAATTATAAATGAAATGTCTACATCAGACAGATGTTTGTGGCCTGTGAACTGGGGGTAAGCATGGTTAAATCATGATGCTGGTTCTTAATGTCACGACATAAAAAGAGGTGCTGTGGTGGTAGACTCAGTAGAAAAGAGATTTACTACAGGCTTACTGTCTTTTCCTATGATTTATAGCTAAGGGTAAACCTGAAAACATTCAGAACTTAAAATATCCAGTGTCTTCTATTCAGTTATAAAAGGGAGAAACAGGACCAAAAAGAAAATAAGTTTTATTTTTGAGCGTGAGTGTTGTAGTAATTACATATTCTCTGAACAGAGAGAGACATGGTTCTCCCAGGAAAATCCTGGGAAGCTGTGTAGAAGCTGTGGGAAATTTAGAGAAAAAGAATTCAGACAATTATTATCTCTCTTTCTGTAACCATTGTTTATAGATATGGTTCTCCAGGGTGTGCTATTCATAGGTCACCAATAGTGTGAGAGAAGATTCCGAAAGGCCAATCAGGTCTTTGGTCCACCATTGTTTTTATAAGAAGTATAGATTTCTAATAATAAAGTGTCTTTTCATGCCTTCTGAAGATGGAGTCTCTGTATCACCTGTGGCTGTCCCCCTTCAGTTATAATTGGTGACCCCAAATGCATTGCATTGATCACCCCTTTGTGGAGTCACATGAGAATTGGTGACCTCCAATGTTGGGTACACCCAGGGGAGGTCGCATGATAATTGATGACCCCTCATGTGGGTGAACACTCTGCCTTGATTTTTTGATGACTCCTCTGAAGTGTGTCTGAACATCAGCCTGACATTGCTGACCCCTCATGTGGGTGAACACTCTGCCTAGATTTTTTGATGACTCTTCTGAAGTGTGTCTGAACATCAGCCTGACATTGCTGACCCCTCTGAGGGTACAGGCAGACTGGGGTGACTGTTACTGACCCAAGCCATGTGTCTGGCACAAACTGGAGACCATCTGGATCTCTCCATCAGAGGAACTCAGGCTGACCTCCAGCGTTCCCTGCAAAATAGATTAGACACCTTCTGCTGTCCTAGAGAGATAGCTGTGATCTGCCCCATGTCTTCCTGAGAGGACTGATCCCGAGACCAAGAACTGAGTGGGGGATGGCTTTTTCCAGCACAGCGGACTGTCTCTTGAAGTGGATGCCTGCTGAGGGATGGGTTTTCCTTAAAAGTGGGTAACCAAATTTCCAGAGATGAACAAATTATTGTCTCTGCATGGAGGAATGTGATAATTCCTCTGAGACTTGCTGTCTCTGAGGAAGCCCTCTGCGATCTGCTGGCCTGGGCCAGAGATCATGGGTTCACAGCAGATGTGGGCGCTGCATTCAATTCAGAGACTTGGGAATCCCTTGGTGATTGTTTGCTAACTGCCGTCACCGCAGGGGATGCCACCGCATCTGCACTGGTCATTCCCTAGAGATGCATTTCTAAAGCCCTTCAGCGCAGACCCCGGGGAACAGGAAAGTGACAAAGCAAACGGATTTTTCGCCTGCGATGGCTCCGGGAACCGTGTCCCGATCGGCTGCAGCGGAACGTTCTTCTCCCTTTTCACCGGCTCCAACTCTCCCCGCACCGAGGGCGGTGGCTGGTGTGCAGTTGCACTCACTGGCATTTTCGGCATTCCCTGCCCCGCAGGGACTGGTGGGCTTGCCCCCGCTGCAGGCCGCCGACAGCACCCACCCCGGCTCCGGATGGAGCAGCCGGTGTTTCTTTGTTTCGACCAGCCCCAAGCCGACTGCCACTGCCGGCTCCCCGACCCGCTTCGGTAGCGGCAGAGATGCTGCCAGCGCCACCCCCGCCGGCACCAAAAGAAACTGCGGCGGCACTTTCTCGCGCACCTGTGGCCGTCGCGCTGATCGACCCCCCCTACCTCTCCAGCTGCAATCCGCAGCTGGGCCCCGGCCATGGCAGCACCGGGGGCCAGCCCCCCCCTGCGCCGCCACACGCTTCGCAGAGACTGGCGGTGCACCATACCACCGGGGAAGACCTCCTGCAATCTGCGGCTTCTGCTGCCGCCGTGCTGGTGGACGCTGCAACCTCCGCTTCACAACCTGCCCTTGTAGTTGCTTTGCTCTGCCCCCCACCGCCTTCAGAGCCTACGTCCTCTGCTTTGCAACCTGCTTCGGAGCCTGCAACCAGCCCAGACTCCCCTCCGCCTTCTTCGGACTGTCCCGAGCCGTGCTTCCCTGAGGCGAGGTCTTGGACAGCGAAAGGAGACACCAGCCTGTTCCGCAGCAGAGGCACCGCTCGACAATTGACTGCTGGTGCCGCCAGGCTGAGAACTTTGAAACTCAGTGATTTTCTGGAGAACAACATTATTATGAACAAGTTCACAAGTTAATACAATTAGGGTTGTTAGTGTTAATCTGAAACTGTAACGAGTTAATTGTGTTATTTAAATTCTTGTTAAATGTTAAAGCTTTAAGTCACCCCCACTGTTATGTTAATCTGAAATTTTAACAAGTTAATTGTGAACCTTTAAGTTACCCTCACTGTCAATCCCCTTACCCTACCAGTAACTTTGTTGCATCTGTCAGGTACTGCCTCTGCTGCTCCCCAACATGGCGTCGGGTAACGTCCCCGGGAAAATATGCAAGCTAAGAGACAGTCAAGAAAATCCAACGAAAGACCCTAAAAACAACGAGCCGGCCGAAGATTTGAGGAACTAAGCGATGGATCCTACTAGCAAAAAATTCTCCTACTCCACCAGCAAGGTTTTAGATGTCACCGTGACCTGACTAGAAATGGGTCAGAATGAGGACCCTAGACGACGAGCCAAAAACTGTCTTCCTAGGCACGCCCCTAAGAATGTCGGCTCCAGTTCTGCTGTGGAGCAAAACTGTTCTCCCCTGCATCCCCAAAGGGAGCATCAGTGGTGTGCGCGACTCCTCGGGCCCCCACCCAGGGCTGATCACTCAATAAAGGCATCCAAAAGAAGCAAGTCTCCCTGCCCTTTATCCATTTCAACATTTTTCTCGGACCAACTCTCTTTTGGACGGGGGCGTGCCCTTGCTCCGTGGGGTTCTCACCAGGGCTCGGGACGCCTCACTCCTCCCGCTCGCGTCTGCGGGGTGGGAGGGGCGGTCTCTGAGAATGCTGCCACTGGTCTCATGCCTGGGGGGAATGGGGGTGGGACGTCGAATCAGGGAGCTGGGCAACAATCACTTGTATCATGGGGGAGAGAGGCACAGGGGGGAGCGCGGATCACCTGCTTGTCCTGGGCAGTACATGGGTGGTGCCAAGAATCCCGAATTCAGGATGGAATTTCATATTCCTGGAAAAACCTTTCCTTCATATTTGTCAACACGGACCAATGGTCCTGGAGAGAGTGGGGGGAGGAGGAGGAGGAGGCGTTCAGCCACTCCTGCAATCCTTCCTCCCATTTTGGCTGCAGGGGGTGGGGGGTGATGGTAGGGCGAAATGCTGGAGGAGTTGGCCGAGACACCGGCAGCATGGTTGGGGCGGGCGGTGAGAAAAAAGACCCTGCCCCACCAGCTGTGTTTAGGTGCCTTTGCCCACACACTGGGACCGGATCCACTTCCCTGCTCACCTCCGCTGGGTCATAGGATCCGCTGCTACTGCTGCTGGCCTTTCTGGAAAGAAAAAAAAAGGCATCGTCTTCATAGATGGCTCGGAGCACTGGAACATCACAAGTTAGGCTCGGTCTGGTCGTATTAAAGGCTGTTGCCATGGCTTTCCAGCACTTTTCTTAAGTGTCTGAATTTGGTCAATTCTGCTTATGCAGCAGACACACTCAATTGTTTTGAAAACTTTGGGGAAGTAATTCACACATGAGTTCATTTATATCATTTGAGTTGTTCATTCAGGACATGACTGAATAGGCCAAAAAGCCTTCCATGATTCTTTTATCAAAGTGCACATACTCTGCGAGAAGCAATTTCAATGCCAATTGTAATATATGTTAGAAATAATTCATGCTACCAAAGAATATATTTTGTAAAGATTGTGAAATCCGAACATGTATCTGACCACACACAGCCCAAGAGCGGATGTCTATTTAGATTCTGAGATTCCCGGACACAGCTAGATAATGATCGACACTTTAGCGTAAGAACGGACGCTCCCACCACAATGATCACCGGTATCTCGAGTCGTTGGAAATCACCTAAGAGCGATCCTCATCCTGCAGATAACATCAATCAAGATAGCCAGGGACGCCAGGAACATACATGTGAATACATAACTTCCCCAAACTCGAACTCGATCAACTTGAACTCGATCAACACTGGCTATCAACCAGGAGACTGCCTTTGAGAGACAGCTCTGCACTGTGAAAGAAACAGCTATGAATGTGAAGAGTTACAAAAGAAATTGGGACTCCGGGCACAATAAACTGTATAAAACCTCATCACTAGAAGCAGCTTGCATGAACGGGGGGGGGGGGGGGGGGGGGGGATTTGATGCGGTAGAGGTTGGATCCAGGTTCACCCAGCGCCGATCCCAGGCTTGACACTGTCTCTTTGGCTGTGGTGGTTTTGAGGACCGTATTTTGGTCACACAAAAAGATAAAGAAACCTTTTCGCATTTTTGATAATTTGGCTTTTGATTGATCATTTATAACAATTCTGGTGACATCCCAACGTGATTTGAATTTGGGGTTCGGGGACCCCTTCCTAGTCAGGAGGCACCCTGCTGATTTCAGTGGTCTGATGGGATTGGGAGTTCACGAAACCAATCAAAACATCGAACCTAAACCAGAACCACAGCCAAAGAGGGATAAAAACGGGCCCACCTCTCCGAAACTCAGTACGATCCAAAGAAGGATCCTCAAGACCAAGGTGCTTTTTCCACTTGGATATCAATGTGCACAAAGAATCCACGTGGGAAAGGAACCATAAATATCGCATGGTTGAGTGGGGTGTGATCGAGCATGTGTGAGACGTGATTCTATCATGAATCAAGTGTGGACCCCACAATCGCATTTCCACTCTCCTGCGAGGGACGTGGTCGGTCAAAGGGGAAGCGAGCACTTTTTCTTAACACACATGGAACCCGGGACTTGTAGGTAGTTCGGGGAATTGGTCACGGTTGGGTCAGGAAGGGGAAAAGACGTTCCTGGAATATTTCGGGAACCAGTCTGCCTTCTGATCTGGAGAAACAAGTAAGAAAACTGGAAACCAGTCAAAAGACCCGCGGAACGGTTCTCCGTGTGGCTGAATTGACTGGTGACATTTCACAAACTCAGGAAATCGACATCGGACAGAGACCTGGGACTTGTATCAGGCATCCCAACCAAAGGAGACAAGGTGAGAAAATTTGCAAGCGGGAGTTTTTAAAGAATGGGGTTGGGAAAAAGTAGGTTCCAGAATAAGCCCCAAGAGAAATCTCCCCAAGGTCCTGAGAAGGTTCTGCCCAAAATCCCAAGGGAGAGCCCATTGGGATGGATGTTAGAACATTGGGATGACAGCCCCAGGAGAATGGGAAAATCCAAGGAAAAGATGATACAGTTTTGCATGGAAAAGTGGGGAAGGAAGAAGATCGCAAAATATGTGGTTTGGCCAGTGTTTGGCACCTTCAAAACATGGATGTGCGAGCCCCTGTATCACCACGTAGTCGATTGCCACCCACAGGATTTTGAGGAAATTGAATATGCTGAGATGTGGAGATACACTTGTATGGGTTTATACCTGATCCGAGCTCTCAGACACGTGGCAAACTGGGGCCATGAGTGGGAGCCACTGGACAACCTTCCACGTCCCTACCTTGTCCCTCCACCCCAGCCCGTGCCAGCCCAGGTACCTCCAGTACCCGCGTTGCCTCCCGAGGCTTGGATCCTGCAGGAACAAGTCTCAGCACTGCTGCTCCCACCGGAGCTGGCTGCAGCGCCTTCTCTCCCATGTGGGCAGGCAATGGCGCCCCCGCTTCCATTCAAGCAGTCCCAGCCACCAACCCTCCCCAAGACCAAAAAGAAACAGCTAATTTTCCCCAAGAAAGTTAGCTCTCCCCTGGCCCATCAAATGACGTGGCGAACGAGGAGAGTGTCTACTGGAGACAGTGATGATGAGGAGGAAAAGCCCGGTATCTTTCCTTTACAGGAAGTGCCGACGGCTCCGGGAATTACTGGCTTCGTACATGCACCGATTGACACCGGAGATCTGAGGGCTTTCAAGAAGGAAATGGGAAAGTTAATGGACAATCCTTTGGGGGTGGCAGAAAGACTAGATGAATTTCTAGGAACCAGCACCTACACTTACAAGGGTCTCAATGCAATCCTGAGGTCGCTGTTCAACAATGAGGAGAGAGAAATGATCAGACAAGCTGTGATCAGGGATTGGGAGAACAGGAATCCCCAGGGGGAGAGGGGAGACCAGAGGTGGCCAAACCAAAAGCCGTCTTGAGCACGCAGACAGAGGAAGGGAGGCAGAAAATGATAAATTTGAGAAACGTGATAATCCAAGGTATCAAAGAGGTGGTGCCGAAGGGGCAGAATATGAGTAAGGTACTCAGGGAATGTCAGGGAAAGGACGAAACCCCCACGGAATGGCTGGAAAGGCTCCTCCGAAGAGCCTGAGGAAGTATTCTGGGATGGACAACGATTCTCTGGCTGGGGAGGTTTTGCTGAAAACTCAGTTTGTGGCAAAATCATGGGAAGACATAAGGAAAAAATTAGAAAAGATAGATGGATGGCAGGACAGGGACCTGCAGGATTTGCTCTGGGAAGCTCAGAAGGTCTACATGAGGAGAGATGAAGAAAAGCAGAAGATTCAAGCGAAGGTACTGGTGGCTGCAGTGGGGGAAGCACAGAAACAGGAACAGGTCAGAGACTTGGCGAAAACGGCACCAGCAAAGAAGCAAAATCCTTCCCAAGGAAAAGGTTTGAACAAACAGAAAAAGGACATCGAGTGCTACTACTGCAAGCAAAAGGGGCACATCCAAAGGAGTTGTCCCAACAAAGTCAAGGATAAAGTGATGTTTCAGAAGGATTAGGGGTGTCAGGGACTTTTCAGTTTGGGGTCTGGAACACTGAGGGAGCGCTCTTGATAAAATGAAGAGTGGGGCCCCATAGACAGGAAATTTGGTTTTTCATAGATTCCAGGGCAGAACGAACCATGGTGCAACAGTTACCACAAGGGTGCTCTTTGAGCAATGATACAATGATGGTAATTGGGGCAAAGAGGGAACCTTTCAAGGTTCCAATCATAAAGGGTGTCGAAATAGAGACAGGAAAAAAAAAAGTGTATAGGAAATATGTTATTAATAAAAGATGCAGGCTTTAACTTGCTGGGATGGGACTTGATGGTGGCTTTGGAAATCAGTTTAGCAGTGGAGAATTCTCAGCTCAAGGTGAGGTTGTATAAACTCACCACCCAGGATGAGAAGAAAATTGATCCAAAGGTTTGGTATGTCCAAGGGGAGGCAAGGAGGCTGGACATAGAGGCAATCCACGTTGAAATTGAAAGGCCAGCGGACCCCATTTGGGTCAAACAGTACCCCATCCCCATGGAAGGGAGGAAGGGACTGAAACCAGTGATTGATGAATTAATAAAGAAAGGAACGTTGGAACCGTGCATGTCCCAGCACAACACCCCAATTTTGGCAGTGAAAAAGACAGATGATAGCTACAGGCTAGTGCAAGATTTAAGGGCTGTGAATCAAAGAACTAAGACACTGTTCCCCGCGGTCTCGAATCCTTTCACCCTGCTGAATACCATCTCTCCTGAGGACACGTGGTACAGCGTGATTGATTTGAAGGATGCTTTCTGGACGTGTCCTTTAGCGGAGGACAGCAGAGATTACTTTGCGTTTCAGTGGGAAGACCCAGAGAGGAACAGAAAGCAGCAGCTCAGATGGACATCATTGCCTCAGGGCTTCATTGATTCCCCAAAACTTTTTGGGCAAGCACTCCAACAGGTGCTGAGTCACTCTGTACCAACTGAGGGAACAAAATCTTAGTGGGACAGATTATTTGATGGGGCCTGGTGGAACAAAATAATATTCTTTCTGCTGTGTTCAATAGCAGGAATCCTATTTCTCCCGTGTCTAATTCCTTGTTTTATTAGACTGATTCATTCTGTGGTACAGGGTATGCAGATAGCTATAGTACCCATGGACCCGGAGGTGGCTTCCGGAAACAACACATCCAAGATCATGACTTTGGGAGAGAGAAAGTATGCAAGCAATGCTGCCCAAGTCTTGGCAAAATTTGAAAAATGGGTCAAAACGAATATGGACAATAATACTGGTTATCAGGGAATCCCACAAGGAGAACATGGAATTAGGATCTAATAAAGTTTTTCACTTTGTAGGAGACCCTTAAAGGTGGAGGGTAGAAGTAGAAAATAAATAGATATTAGTAATTTGGGATATAGAGGGAGCATGAATTAATGTGGTGAAAGTAAAGGGGAGGGATTGTAATATATGTTAGAAATAATTCATGCTACCAAAGAATGTGTTTTATAAAGATTGCGAAATCCGAACATGTCTCTGACCACACGCGGCCCAAAAGTGGATGTCTATTTAGATTGTGAGATTCCCGGACACAGCTAGATAATGATCGACACTTTAGTGTAAGAACGGCCCGGACGCTCCCACCACAATGATCACTGGTATCTCGAGTAATTGGAAACCACCTAAGAGTGCTCATCGTCCTGTGGATAACATCAATCAAGATAGCCAGGGACGCCAGGATCATACATGTGAATACATGGCTTCCCTGAATTCAATAAACAATGGCTATCAACCAGGAGACTGCCTTTGTCCAGCTCTGCACAGTGAAAGAAACAGCTATGAATGTGAAGAGTTACAAAAGAAATTGGGACTCTTTCACCTTGGGCACAATAAACTGTATAAAACCTCGTCACTAGCAGCAGCTTGCGTGAACATGAACGGTGTGTGGGGGGGATTTGATGCAATAGAGGTCGGATCCAGGTTCACCCAGTGCTGATCCCAGGCTTGACGCTGTCTCTTTGGCTGTGGTGGTTTTGAGGACTGTATTTTGGTCGCACAAAAAGATAAAGAAATCTTTTCGCATTTTTCATAATTTGGCTTTCGTTTGGTCATTCATAACACCAACCAAGCCTTGAACAACTGCACCTTACTGTCTGGGATAAATACCAGAGGCCTAAAGGCTTTGCAGCTGTGGCAAACAGATGTTACTCATCTTGCCAAATTTGGCTGACTTGAATACATGCACGTGTTTATTAATACCTTCTTTTCTGCCATGTGGGCATCTACTCACACTGGGAAATGGGTTTTGACAAGTTGGACTGCCAGTCCTTTATCAGACTGACAATGCTTTGTTACTATATTAGAATTAGTAACTGATTTCTTAGAATTAATAATTACCTCTTGCATGAGAGATTGCAGAGAATTCAACAGTGTATGTTGAAAGTCTCTTTGGCCATTCTAAATCAGCTTCTGAATGAGGTTTTGATTGATAACTGATAAACCTTTTGAGCTGTGTTTGTTCTTCCTTCTGCAAAGAGCCCTGCAGAAGATTGGGAAACACAGTCCTTCGTTTTTCTCTTTTTTTTTAACAGTATGCAGGGTGAGATGTAGTAATTACATATCCTCTGAACAGAGAGAGACATGGTTCTCCCAGGAAAATCCTGGGAAGCTGTGTAGAAGCTGTGGGAAACTTAGAGAAAAAGAATTCAAACAATTATTATCTCTCTTTCTGTAACCATTGTTTATAGATATGGTTCTCCAGGGTGTGCTATTCATAGGTCACCAATAGTGTGAGAGAAGATTCCGAAAGGCCAATCAGGTCTTTGGTCCACCATTGTTTTTATAAGAAGTATAGATTTCTAATAATAAAGTGTCTTTTCATGCTTTCTGAAGATGGAGTCTCTGTATCACCTGTGGCTGTCCCCAATACCCCTTCGGTGATATAAGTATCACAACCGTTTCCTCACACTGCAAATTTGCACAAAACAATTTTCTTCCAGATACTTCTCTAATATCCCATGTGTCCTCAAAGATCTGTTCTTTCCCTATATTTGGCTTTCTTAAATTCCCTGTGTTTTGTTTAAACACACTATTCCAAATTTAGCAAAACTACTTGTCTTTGAGGTCCCATTTTCTGTGGCCTAGGACTATTTCAGTTCTAGGCCTAGGCCAGATCTGTCACCTGATTTAATGTAAGTATAATGTATCCCTGGCAATCAGAGAGGTGCATTAACACAATTTCATTTCATCAATTTCCCCTGTCACTTCATTCACTTCATTCCCTGATTTCGAGATTTCAATGAGTAAAATTATTACAAGGTTCTATCCTTTCTCTGCACCTCATTTCATCCCAATCCATGCCATCTGAGATGCTTTCAAAAGGGACCTGACCAGGTGGTCCCCTTTCCCTCTCCTTGGCCACTCAGGCTCAGGAAAGGGCTTCCTCTTTTCAAGAAGGCTCTAGGGAGGGTGGCAGCCAGGAGTGGGAAAATAGGGGCATGGCACGGTGGTGTACACAGGCAAGGTAAGCAGGCTGGGTTGCAGTCATCCTCCTGTTTGTGGGGTTTTTATTTTGTGTTGGGATTTTGTTTGCTTGTTTTTGTTTTGGTTTCTTGATTGTTTGTTTTTTCAGCAATGGTCTCCAAATGATTAAAAGCTATGGCTAGTAAAAGCATGCCAACCCAAGCAGAACCCTCCCAAGAAGGATGTGTCTGTCCAGACTCCTAGCTGTAAGTAGTGTTTGAGGCTGTCAGTAGCAGCAGGGGACAATGCAAAAGACTCCCGCATGTGGTGCAAGCAGGTGAATGATCACCTCTGTCTGGTGGCTGAGCTTAAGGAGAAATTAGAAAAACTTAGGAGTATTAGGGAAAGTTAAAGGGAAATAGACTGGTGGAGTTTCACCCTTCCATCCCTGAAAGAAGCCCCCCAGGATTCAGAGGACTCCCCTGTCTCTCACCACCAGGCAGAAGGAGGAGACCTAGTAGATGAAAGGGAGGGGAAATTAGTCCCTACTTGGGGAGTTAATAAAAATTCCTCTGACTCCCATCACCTACCCAGGTGCCACTTCAGAGTAGTTATGAGGCCTTGGGTCCAGAGGGTCAGCCAGGTGCCATCAAAGAAAATAACCTGCCCAAAGAGCCTCCTAATTACACTTTTTCTGTCAGATGGATCAGCACCTCTGGCATTAAAATGAAAAGGCAGTCATAGTGGGTGACTCCCTTCTGAGGGGAACAGAGGGCTCTGTATGTTGACCAAACCCATCCCACAGGAAAGTCTGCTGCCTCTCTGGGGCTTGGCTGTAGGCTATCAGGAGACTCCCTAAACTGACTCAGCCCTCTGATTATCATCCACCACTGATACTCCAGGCTGACAGTGATGAGATTGAAAAGAAGGCAATTAAAATGGTCTTAAAGGCTCTGGGTCGATTGGTCGACGGGGCAGGAGCACAGGTTCTGCTCAGTCTTTTCAGCAGTAGGGACAAATGATAAAAGGAACAGAAGGGAACACATTGCCAACAAGTACTTAAAGGCTGGTGCCATGGGCAGAACTTTGGGTTCTTTGATCATGGGGCAACATTTATGACACCTGGCCTGCTGTAGCTAGCTGGGCTCCATCTAACTAACAAGGGCAAAAAGATTCTAGCCCATGTGGGGGCTGATTGAGAGGACTTTAAGCCAGATTTGAAGGGGGAAGAGGATGCAAGGCTCTCCAGAAACAAGCCCAAGTAGGGTAAGCCAGAGTCAGGGGTGAAATCAGCAGCCCACCTAAAGTGTATGTACACTAATGCACACAGCATGGGCAACAAACAGGAGGAGCCGGAAGCCATGGTTCAGCAGGAAAGCTATGACATAGTCACCATCATGGATTACTTTGATTATATTGAAATACGTATTTTTTTTATTTTTTCATATCATCATTCCAGAGTGTTACACTTTCTTCTCTGATTTCAAAATTTCACTTCCATTAATGAAATGAAGTTCCTAATTTCGTGGAAGGAAACATTTAATTTCATGAAAGTAAACAAAATCTTTTGAGTTCAATCGGGATAAATCTGGCAAGGTTTCGTCCATTTACCTACACTTGATGTCATCTTATTCAATTTCACTTTGATTTACAATTTTATCTTCTTTTTTTTAATTTTTTTAGAATTTAATTTCATCAATTTTTTCTCCCGTCTCTTTGTTTGACTTCATTCTGTGATTTTGGGATTACATAAAGTATAATTTTGAAACATTTTGGTCATTTTCACTACAGGTAATTTCATCCCAATACATTAGGTTGTAGTTATTCCATTTACAAATTTTATTTTTCTTTCTTTCAACTGCATTGTGTAATACCATATCTCCTTTGAACAGAGTTACACTTTCTTTTCTGAAGTCAAGATTTTATTACATTTAATTGAAAGAAATTCTTCATTTAATGAGAGGAAATGAATTCTTGAGAATTAAATAAGGATTAATTTGGCAAGGTTTGGTCCATCTCCCCATATTTCCAATACCTGGACGAGAACCAGTCCCTTTTCAAAAGAAAACAATACTCAGCCCCCAGTGTCTTGGGGTCAGCTCAGAGGTGGCATTTGGGGCTCCAAGGACGGCCAGAGTCCTAGCTGGTGGCAGCTTTGTTCTGGGAGAAATACTGTGTCATTTGTGAATTTTAGAGGCAGCACCCCACTATCCATCAGTGTGACTGGATGTGAACCATGGCCATTTTCCATGGGGAAAAAACTCCATTCCCCCAGTTTCTCAGGGTCAGCTCAGAGGTGGTGTTTGGTGCTTCAGTGGCAGCCAGAAATTTAGGTATTGGCAGCTTTGATCTGGGAGACCTACCATTTTCACTATTTTAGAAGGCAGGAACACACTTTTGGCCACTGTCTGTCACTCATATAATCGTATTGGCTTTTATTGTTTTCACTTCGCTGCAAAATTTTTCTTTTCTTTGACCATTTTATTTCATTAACTTCATCTCTTGTCTTTTTGTTTGATTTCATTTCCTGATTTCAGGATTTCAGAAAGCATAATTCTGCCAAATTTTGGTCCTTTTCACTGTACCTCATTTCACTGCAATCCATTTGGTTTTAGTCATTCCATTTCTGAATTTTTTTTTTTTCAATTGCATTTTATTTCATCCTATCTCCTTTCCCGAGTGTTTGTTACACTTTTTCCTCTGATTTCAAGATTTCAAGTGCAGGGAGATGGAGCAAATGTTGCTGAATGGATCCTCATTGGAGTCGCAAGATTTCATTTCCTTTCCTGAAATGAAGAATTTCCTTATATGAAAGGAAATCAAATTTCTAAGTCAGAGAACAAAGTGAAACAAACTGACTGGGGTGAACTTACAATGAAGTTAAATTCAGTTTAAAGAAATAAAAGCAAATTCTGAATTAAGTGATTGTAATCCAGTGTAGTGAGATTATATGAAGCGCTCCCTTTTGCATGCCTTTTGTAGTTGCAATGTCCCTGGAGGCCTAGGCTTTATGTTATGCAATCACTTATAAGTACTTAATACAGGATTGACATAGTTATAAGTAATTAAAGGTACATAACACAGATTAGTATGAAAATAGGCACTTTGGTGTCATCTCTGGCCCAGTTGATTCCATAAAAAGCAGAACATCTTAAGCAGGAAAGAGTAAGAATTTCCTGTCTAGATATTCTCATTGTTTGGTGGGAGACCAGGGGACATCAGGGACAGAAGCAGAGTTCACAAAGAGGAGGGCTCCAGAAGGAGCAATCTGGATAGGAGAAGGATCCACAACTTGGCGTGACTTGTGAGCAAGAGGTGCCTTAGGCACTTAATTCCAAAACAGGCTGAGATTTAGGCAACCTCAAGAGAGTCGAGACTCCTTTTATTTAATAATAAAACATGGACCTCAGTGCTGCATTTCCAGCTGTCCAGATTATGTGATGCTTTGGTTAACAAGATATTTATTTGGTTAACAAGATTATTAACAAGATATTGCTTTGGTTAACAAAATATTTGGGTATTGTAGATCCAGTGCTTTAGGCTCCCATTTCTCCCATGCAATTTTACTGAATCCCCAGCTCTCTCCTGTGGATAGTATTCCACTTAGTATAAGGTAATGTAGGGAATGGAATGTAATGGTCATTAGAAATAGAATAATAATGTGAGTGGAGGATCACCTGCTTACAGTTATCTGGGGTCAGATTAAGTGCAGATCAGAGAGTCAGCTGTACTGGAGGTAAGAGATAGAGATGTGCTGGCTCTTTCCACCTGAAAAAAGACCAGAAGAAACAGCTCAAGCACCAAGCAACTAGCAAACACAAATGTTCACGTTTCTTAGACTGAGATGAGTCAGTCTGATAATCTCCTAAAGATTAAAATGCAGCAAAGCCCGTAAAAGCTGCTTCCTGTGCTCTGGCTGCACCCCTTGTTAGCGTTCAGAAACACATAATCACAAGAATGATTATATGTAGGTGCTTTTATTGAAGAGATCTGGGTGTCAGGGGTATGAACCCAAATCTGACTCCGATACGGGTTCGGGATGAACATGTTTTTATATTCTATCGTTATATAACTTTCATGTTAATTATTAAACTTATATTGTTCTATTGTATACATAGATTTCAGCCAAGCATGGCTCCTCGTGGCCCCCCTTAAATTTCTAACATAGTTTCTCATGATTCTTCTTATGATTATACAATAATTATATTTAATTACTAAACAATCATCACATCTAACAATTATATCATTTATCATACTGCTTATGCAGGTGTGATTTCACATGATCTGGCAAAACACAAAGCCTAACATTTTCAGAGTCTATCTTTAACATTTTCCAGGGCCCCACTATCATTCTCCCCACTTTGAAAGCATTTTCACTTCATGATAGGTGTAAATGTTTTCACTTGATACAGTCGTTTATTTCTCAATTTATACTTGACGTTCTTTAAATCCATGGTTGATGTAAACGTTGTCATGGATGCTATCATAAATTGGAGAACCAGAAGATGGTGGGTATGGATCTTGTGTCAGTGCCTTTATTATTTTCTGGTTCCAGGACGTTTTCTTCTGTATCTCTCCTTTTAAGATGCTGTAGACTAACCAAATTGCTAAGAATACAATTAGTAAGATTATCACACTCTCAATGACAGATTTAATCCATGAACTCACATTCCACCCTAACCCTTTAAAGATTTTGCCTAGCCAGCTCGCAGTCAAGTCCTTTTGCTCTTCTTGTGCTTCATGCTCTATTTGTTTCAACTGATTGATGTCATATTCTACATCTGCAGTTACATTTGGGATGTGGACGCAGCAATGATCAATCCATCCCTTTAAAAATCTACATACTCCATGCTCTTTCAGGAGTAACAAATCTAAGGCTAATCGATTTTGTAAAGTCATTTTTGTGGTGGCTTGTAATTGTATGTTTAATTCTTTAAATCCTTCCCAGGTGACTCTTGCCAGTCTATCTACTTGACCTGTAAGTTTGTACAGCATCTCTCTACTCTGATAGTTTGCTATAGGACCAAGCAAAGACTCTAGGGCCCACCCAAATTTCACTACACTAGAGGGTTCTTGCCAAGTGTCATCTAGATTTTCATTGTCTAGAACTTCTCATCTTGCTCTTATCTGCAGAAGATCATGTTTTCCGTTAAATGGGGACTTTTTCCAAATAGGACATAAGGTTGGGAGGCCCAAAGTAATTTCCTTTACTTTCCCATCTACAGGCAGATGTGTTGTCCAGGTACCATTGCTTGCTGCCAAAACAAACTGTCCTGGACTTCGGATTGTACTCCTGGTACATCCTACAACTACTTTTCACTTCATCTTGTTTATGTTTGATCCCTCTGCAAGCACAACCAATTTGTAGGGCTATTGCCAGGGATGGCATCTGTTTTATCTCTGCATCATCCAAAGTGCAGTCATAAGTTTTATTACATGCCCACCAACTTACTTTGTCTGCCCTCGTTCTGCTACTGGTGGCAGTGTACGTTACTGCTGGATCTGTTTCATTCTCGGAGCCTTCTCACTTAATACACCAAGGGGCATTTGCCATATATTGGAATTTTTGAAGTATACTCACAGACCACGTACTGTTCCAAGGCTCTATCTGATCTTTCTCATCCTTGGCCTCACACTTCCATACCAGAGTGGTTTCTGTAACATTTTCTATAATCTTTTTATAGTGTGGCAAATAGCATTGCCATTGTGTGATGCCTCCTGACTCTCCCGTAGGGGTTCCTAGTGTGCCATCACTTAGAATACAGTCTTTCCGGCTCATAGGTTTCATTCATGTTCCTATTTTCTCCCAAGTTTCCTTGATTACTTGCCTCGACTTGGGTACCTGTTTGCATGCAATTGTTTTGTTCTTTTGTATTTCAGGTAGTTTTGATGTTATGATTCCCCAATATACTGGGTCTCCTGCTGCCTTTGGTATTGGCAGACAGGCAGTTATTCTACTGGTGTTTTGCATTTTGGCAAAGTCTTTACTAATCCAATCATTACATTCTCAACCCAAACTGCATTAGAAACTTTTATCACCTGTGTTTCTGCTTGTACCTCTCTCTTCATTCTAGAATGAAGAGTGGTTAGTTGATCTTTTTGCATTCCACATCCCAAAGACATTAACGACCATAACATTGACACAATTACTGATAGCATTCTCAAAGCAATTAAACACATCTTATCTGCAGCCTTGTTGGTTCCACAGTTTACACAGTCCATGATCCAGGATGGATTTTCTTCACTTGAGTATAGTGAATCCAGGGTTCCACACCGGCTGCTTTGACTGTTGTAAAGGTGGTCAGCAGTACCTGATGGGTCCACTCCACTTTTCTTTCAGCGGTTCTTCGTTCCAGTTTTTAATGCACACCTCATCTCCTGAATGTATGTTATGAACTGGATTCTCGAGAGTCAGTGGTCTATTCCACATGAGGATGCTCCGGAGCCGAGCTAAAGTTTCCCCGAGAGACAGAACATAATTATACACTTCCTGCTTTCCTGTGATGTGTACATTAGGGTTAGGCTCAGGAGATTCATATGGTTTCCCATACAATATCTCATAAGGACTGGCTGACATCCCACTCCTAGGCTTTATCTGAATCCTTAATAGTGCTATTGGCATAGCCTGGGGCCCCCGCAATTTGGCTTCTTGGCATATTTTACTGATTTGCCTTTTTAGTGTCTGACTCATCTTCTCTACTTGTCCACTTGACTGGGGTCTCCACGGTGTGTGGAGGTCCCAAGTTATCCCCAGCAATCTACTTACCTCTCTTACTACTGTAGCTATGAAATGGGGCCCCCTATCTGATGATACCCCTAGGGGTGCCCCAAACCTGGGAATAATCTCCTGTAGTAACCACTTAACTGTTTCCTTTGCTTGGTTTGTGTGACAGGGAAGGGCTTCTGGCCATCCAGAAAATGTGTCAACCCCCACTAACAGGTATTTGTATCCTCAAGTTCTTGACAATTCTACAAAATCTACCTGCCAATAGTCTCCTGGCTCTATTCCTATCTGAATTCTTCCTAACTGTGCCTGTCGTCTAGCCACTGGGTTGTTTTTCAAGCAGATATCACATTTTGACATTACTGATTTTGCCATTGTTAACATCCGTACCGAAATTAAACTCTGCTTTAGCAATTTTACCAATTCCTCTGCACCCCAATGACATTCGTTATGTTTAATTTGTAGAACTTCTCTCTTTATCAAGGAGGGTACCCCTATCTGTCCTTGTGCAGTCACATACCATCCTTCTGAATTCTTTTGTGCATTTAGCAAATGTGCCAGTCTCTCATCTTCTACTGAATATTTTGATTTTGGAGGCAAATTGAATTGGGATACATTAAGCTTTAAAGGTATCAATGCATTGTTGTTTGCACCTCTCGAGTAACCTGTCGGGCTGTCCAGTCTGCCTTTCGATTTCCTTCACAGATTTTGGAGTTTCCTGATTGGTGTGCTTTACAGTGTATAATTGCCACTTGTTCAGGATTTTGTACTGCTTTTATCAATTGCAGGACTGCATCTTGATGTTTAATGTGCGTACCTTGAGAAGACAATAGTCCTCTTTCTTTTCACAGTGCTCCGTGTACATGCATCACTCCAAAAGTATATTTTGAGTCAGTCCATATATTTACCCTTTTCCCTTCACTTAATTCTAGTGCCCTGGTTAAGGCAACCAATTCTGCCTTCTGGGCAGATGTATTTGGTGGTAATGCTTTTGCCTCCACTACTGAAGCGCCTGTTGTTACCACATATCCAGCGTATCTGGTTCCGTTTTCCACGAAGCTGCTCCCATCTGTAAATAGCTCCCACCCTAGCTGCTCTAGTGGGACGTCTTTCAGGTCTTCTCTTGCTGAATAGGTGTACTCTATTACCTCTACACAGTGATGCTCTAATGGGCCTTCTTCAGTTGTGGTACCTAGGAACAAAGCTGGATTCAAAAGGTTAGTTGTTTTTAATGTGACATCATCCTGCTCAGTCAGGACTATGTGGAATTTTATTATCCTGCTTGGAGATAGCCAATGGCCCCCCTTCTGTTCTAAGGCAGTGGTTACCATGTGTGGTACATAGACATCTATGTGCCTTCCCATAGTAAGCTTCCTGGCTTCTTGTATCACCATCACAGTGGCTGCGACTGCCCGCAGACATGAAGGCCACCTGGCACTTATGTTGTCAAGTTGTTTGGAAAAGTAGCCCACCGGCCTTTTCCAGCTTCCCAGATGTTGGGTGAGGACTCCTAGTGCTAGGCGCAGCCTTTCATGTACAAACAGTTGAAAATCTTTAGACAGATCAGGTAACCCTAATGCTGGAGCAGTTGTCAGTGCTTCCTTTAATTTTAGGAAGGTTTCTTTCTGTGGCTTGCCCCAGGTGAATGGCTGTGTCTTCTGAGCTTCATACAGGGGTTTTGCAATCAGTCCATAGTCCGTGATCCACAGGCAACACTATCCTGCCATCCCGAGGAAGACTCACAGCTCATGTAGATTCTGGGGCTCTGGAATAGCACAAATAGCTTGGATACGGTTAGTACCTAGTTTTCATTGCCCTTGTGAAATTTCACATCCCAGGTAGATCACAGTCTGTTGAGCAATTTGTGCCTTTTCTCTGGATACTTTATAACCTCCCATTCCCAGTGAATTTAAAATCTCAATGGTTACCTTTATACAGGTTGCTTTTTCTTCTGTAGCTATTAGTATATCATCAAGATACTGCAACAACAGGTATTGGTCTCTTGGTACTTGCCCATTCTCGGTCCAAATCTCCAGCTTCTTTGCCAGTTGGTTTCCGAATAGGGTCGGCGAGTTCTTGTAGCCTTGTGGAAGTCATGTTCAGGTGAGCTGGGTCTTTCTTCCATTCCCTGGGTTTTCCCACTCAAAGGCAAACAGTTTCCTACTTTCTTTGTCAAGGGGTATGCAGAAAAAGGCATCTTTTAAATCAATTACAGTAAACCATTTACATATCTCTTTTACGGATGTCAGCAATGTGTAGGGATTTGTTACCACTGGATAAATGTCCTTTGTTATTTTATTTATTGCTCTCAAATCCTGCACTAATCTATATTCACCATTTGGTTTCTTTACTGGAAATATTGGTGTATTAAATTGTGATTCACATTCTTCTAGAATTCGGTATTTCAAGTACTTATCAATAATCTTTACTATTCCTTGCCATGCTTCTGGTTTTATGGGATACTGTTTGACTTGTACAGCCCTCGCCCCTTCTTTTAACTCTACATGCACTGGTTGTGCCAATTTAGATTTTCCTGGTATATCCGTTTCCCATACAGAGGGAATCACTGCATCTTCTACCTCCCTAGGGATAGAGGGAACAGGTTTTTCTTGGATCATTAAAATCTGTCCCATCTTTGATTCAGGTATTTTCATTACAAGTTCTCTGTTTTCAAAGGTTATTACCACATCAAGTTTCACTAGCAAATCCCTCCCTAAAAGCAGAATTGGACACTCAGGTACATATAGGAATTCATGCGTTAAAACCTTCTTCCCAAAACACAAATCCAGGGGTTGCAAGAGTGGCCATTTTTCCTCTTTCCCTGTAGCCCCAACTATTGTTGTTTGCTTGTCCCGAATTTGTCCTTGCAGATCATTCAGCACAGAATATGTAGCTCTGGTATCCACTAGAAATTTGACCTCCTTATGACCTAACTGTATATTTATGACAGGTTCTTGAAACTGTTTTAGAGGTTCCGCATCTAGTCAGCTGTTATATTCGCCTAACACCATCGCCTTGGCAACATTTTCCTGCTGGAACTGATTGCCCTGGTGAAACCGGTTATTTGGGTTGTCTGGGCACTATCTTTTTCAATGCCCCTCCTGTTTGCAATATGCACATTGATTTAGGCTTAACCCTTGCATAACTGGTTTTCTACCATAACTACCTCTGCCACGTCCCCTGAAATTTGGGTTCCCCTTTCCTTGTATTACTGCCAAAAGATTTTGCTGCTGCCTTTTACTAGCCTCTCTTTTGTGATTATTATATACCTTCCAGGCTACCTCAAGAAATTGCCACTAACAGATCCAAATTGGAACCCAAATCAGGAGGAAGGGAGGAAGGGAGGAAGGCCATGATAGAATGTAAGTATTTGATAGTTCGGGGGATCAAAGAGTCAGTTCCCAAAAGAACTAATACCAAATTGGCATTCGAGGGTGCACAAGAGAAGGACAAAACTCCTGCTACTTGGCTTAATCGCCTAAAATGGAACTTCCAGTTGTACTTCAAAATAGACCCAGACACCACAGAAGATCAAGTACTACTAAAGGTCCTATTTGTTACCAAATATTCGCCTGAAACCCAAAAATTGACCTTACAAGGAAAAAATTAAAGTACATACTCTTCACGATCTTAAAACAGTGCTGAGCCAGAGGGATCAGCAGTGGCTAACCAATGCAAGAATATTAAAATATCAAATAATACAAATGAACACAGATGATATAGAATTCATCACATCAAATGCCCTCAATCCAGCACAATTCCTTATGGGAGAGCCTACAGAGAATTTAGAACATGATTGCCTTGAATTGATTAACCTCCAAACCAAAGTAAGTGAGGATTTAGAAGATCAGCCTCTAGCAACTGGAAGAACCTTGTTCATAGATAGCTCTTCGGGGGTAGTAGATGGAAAAAGAGCTTCAGGTTATGCCATCATAGATGGAGAAACTTTACAAATTGGGGAAAAAGGGAAACTACCCCCAAATTGGTCAGCCCAAAGTTGTGAAATATATGCCCTGAAAAGAAGATTAGACTTACTGGAGGGAGATCAGGAAACTATTTATACAAATTCCCAATATGCATATGGGATAGTTCACACATTTGGGAAAATATGGGAGGAGTGTGGATATCTAAGCTCAAAAGGAAAAAGCTTAGGCCGTGAGAACCTGGTCAGGTCCGTATTAGAATCTCTACAGAAACCAACAGAAATAGTAGTGGTCCATATAAAAGGGCACCAAAAAGGAGACAATCTTGAAGTTAGAGGAAACTGACTGGCTGATCATTTAGCAAAGGAAGCAGCTTTAGAATCAGGGGATCCAGTGAAAGTTTTTAAAGCAGAAACCACACCTGAGGGAAGAGAAAGAAGAGAGGAACCCATATTTAGTGAAAAAGAATTGGAGGTTATAAAAGATTTAAAGTTAAACCAAGGGCAATGAGGGGAGTGGTTAACCTCAGATGGGCAGGTGTTTTTAAACAAAGCACTTGCTCGGACAGTGCTAACAGAACTACATAAATTAACCAATTGAGGTGTCCAAACACTACATGATCATTTCTTAAGAAATAACCATTGCATAGGCGTATATGGCCTGGCAAAAGCAATTACAAAAGGGTGTTAATTGGTCAAAAAGTAAACCAGAAGGTTATGAGAAAGGTAGCACCTGGAGTGAGAGAATTAGCTCTAAGACTTTTCCAGGGCATACAGATAGATTTCACTGAGATGCCCCCAGTGCAGGGATACAAATATTTACTAGTTATAGTAGATCATCTCACCCATTGGGTGGAAGCCTTCCCAACAAAAAGGGAAACAGCCCAGGTTGTGGCAAGAGTAATCTTGGAGAACATTATCCCCAGATAATGGTGAACACCATAGACTCAGACCGAGGTCCACATTTTGTGGCCCGAACATTGCAAACTATAATCAAAGCTTTAGGAATGAAATGGAGATTACATACTCCGTGGAGCCCCCAGAGATCTGGGAGGGTAGAGCAGATGAACAAAACTCTCAAAAATGTATTAACTAAATTGATTGAAGAAACAAAAATGAATTGGCTAAAGTGTTTGCCCTTAGTGCTTTTGCGCATCAGAACAAGACCCCTGTCTGATATAGGGATTTCACCCGATGAAATCATGTTCGGACTGCCATTCTTGTTAACACCCTATAGCACAGGAGACTATTTGGAAGGAGAAGAAGCTACCAGAAAATACTCAGAAGTCATTGGAAGAACCCTGGAAGGACTTAGAAAAAGAGGATACCTCCCCCAAACATCCCCTCTTGACATGAAAGTACATAACATTAACCCAGGAGATTGGGTTTTGATAAAATCCTGGAATAGTGGACCATTAATGCCTAAATTTGAAGGCTCCTTTCAGGTACTCCTCATCGCTAATTCAGCTGTGCGGACCAGAGAAAAGGGTTGGACCCACATCACAAGAATTAAAGGACCAGTCTTACCCCCGGGCACTGGACAGGATTCAATGTCAGTTTCTCCCTCTGGCATTGGACCAGATTCCACCCCACTCTCACCCCCTAATTCAGGACAGGATTCAACCACATCATGAGTTAATTCACCAGAGTATACCATTATAAAAGGACCGAAAGACTTAAAGTTGACTCTCAAAAGGAAGAGCCAAAAAGACTGATGAACTGAATAAGAAAAGAGTTTGGTATCAGAACCATACCATATCTTAAAGTGTTTTAAGACAGTTCTGTGTTTAAAAGAGGTTTGCAAAAAGGTTAAAGACTGTTAATAAATAATTCTGGTTAAGTTCCCCCAATTTGGTACCAAGGACTCCAGGTTAATCTTCTACAGAGTATTCCCTTAGGAGAAACTAAATTAACAAAGACAGACCAAGAGAGGTTTAACCAGAGAAGTGGATAGAAGAGATTCTAAAGAGCTTGGAGGCTTCTTCTTAGTAAAGTCCCCAAGAGGCAAGGCCGGGTGGGCAGGTTGTGCAAGATGACCCATACAAGACTCTTGGGAAAGGCAGTAATGATGGCTTTCATTGCTGGTGGTGCTCTGGGGAGCCTAAGAGAGCCGTGCAGTAAGTGCTACCAACCCCTCTATGAGGAGAAAGAATTAAGTTCCTTGTCAAGAGTCCACACCAGTTTTAACCCTAATAGTGTTAACCTCTCCCAATTGGTCCTTTGTCAAGAGGATGAGGAAATATATTGGATAGACCGGAATACCACCACTTAGAGGCAGTGACTCCTGGGAGAGTGCCCTGTGGGGAGAAGCCTGGCTGTGCTTTGAACACAATGCTACTGAAGCAAGCCTGGTAGATCTGGTCAAAGAGAAAGAGATAGTGAAAGCAATAAGAGAGCAAGACCATTCAGAGATACCCCAGGGTAAGAATCTATTCATAAATTCAGTAAAAAAAAATCAGCCACGAATTGTATCTAACTAATTGTAGGGTTTGTAGAAGTACCCAGATGACCGAAATTTGGCCATGGGAAGGGATTAGTCTAGGGCTATTGGAAATCTTAAACTGGGTACAGAATAACCCAGAATTTAGTGTTACAGAGATGAAGGGAAAAGAACTATGGGATCTGAAAGAAAGAATAATAAGAGAAAAAGGTATTTTAAGAAAAGGGGTATGGTACACCAGTAAGAAGAATGGTTTGTAAAAGGTATTTAGCAGTAAAGAACTCTGCTACCCCGTGGATCCCAAGAGATCCAAATAAATTTTGGTCTGTTGACAAGAAAGAAGGGAACAAGTGCATCCACCATGAAGTATATGAACTTTATGAGTGTGCTGAAAAAGGGATAAACCCCTTTTGGGGAAGGAAAGAAATTTCTAAATATTGGGAATGCTCAACAGAAACTAAGAACACATTTCAGGGGGCCCCTAAACACTTGTTTTGGATCTGTGGTACTACAGCATACACTAAATTGCCAGGAAACTGGTCTGGCAGTTGCACCATTAGAATAATAAAACCAGCTTTCTTTTTATTACCCAAAGAATCTGGATCAAGTTTAGGAGTTCTTATATATGATGATTTAAGAAAAACCAAACGGAGGAGGCAAAGTGCAATAGAAATTGGAAGAATCCAAAATTGTAAGAGCCAGGTTCGGACCCCAAGAAAAATTACCGAGACTTATGGCCCAGTCACCTGGGCTCAAGATGGGTCCTGGGGTTATCGGACCCCAATATCCATGTTAAACAGAATCATCAGGCTTCAGACAGTATTAGAGATGAAGAGTGCAGTCATTAGAAACATCTTAAACAAAATAAGAAAACTAGAATATGTAAGTAATCAAGAACAGACTCCTACACTTCATTCCAGTTGGTGGTCCTACACTTGATTCCAGTTGGTGGGATAACCTGTGGACTTTCAAAAGAGATTGGTGGAAAAAGGTAGCTTTCCTCACCATGTTTATACTTCCTGGCTTGCTCTTTTTACCATCCTTTTTTCCCTGCTTAATTAAAATGGTAACATCTGCTGTGCAGAACTACCTAAAGATCTCTAAAGAAATTAACCTGAAGAAACCAGAAAAAGTAATAAAGTTAAGTAACCAGGATTACCAGAGTGCTGAAGAAATTTATAATCAGTACAAAAAATTAAAGAAATTCTATGCTCATGAGTCAGAAATTGCAAGTTGAATGCGAGCTTAAGTTTAAGCCCGATCAAAGAAAAAGAGGAAGGATAGTTATGAGTAGAAAAGTTGCCCATTTTTTTAAAAGGTTGCAGAGTTCACAGGTTGGGCTAGTTGCTGCCAGGGTGGAGCTCTAACTGGTTTGTTGTTGAAATCACCTGTCATTTTCGTTAACTACCTGTTGTTGATGGTTGGGGAATCCCCCTTTTGTCAGTGGCACCCTGCTGCTTCCTGGAGGATGGCACCCAGATGGTGAAGAGGAGGGGACATCGGGGTTGGCATGTAAATGACATTGAGGTGGGCAGGCAGATGAAGAAATCCCTCACCAAACCTAGCAAAAACCCCTAAAAACAATGAACCAACACGGAATTGACGGATTGAAGTGATGTCTGGACGTGAGGAACAGAATCCAGTGTCCGCTAATACCCTTTTTACCCCTCACCATGACCTAAAAGATGTTGGCTGGACAGAGGACCTCGAATGTCAAACTGAAAAAGCGGGAATCTCCTGATACTCTCTTGAGGATGGAAGCCCCAGCTCTGCCTGCAGATCAGCGGACAAAGCTGCACTTTTCCTCCTCCTCCGTGCCACTCCTGGAAGCAGCAGCGGCGAGTGTGACCCGTTGGTTCTTCCCACTTGAGCTGATTTTTTAATAAAGGCATTAAAAAGGAGAAAGATGTCCTGCCCTATTTATTTCAGAAGGGAAGTGTTAGAGCAGCTCCAGAAGAGGTTCACAAAGATTCTTAGAGGGCTGGAGCATCTCTCCTGTAAAGACAGGCTGAGACAGGTGGAGTTGTTCAGTCTGGAGAAGAGATGGCTCCAAGGAGACCTCAGAGCGCCTTCCAGTACTTAAAGGGTGCCCACAAGAGGGCAGGAGAAGGATTTTTTACAAAGGATGTAGTTGATAGGACAAAGGTGAATGACTTTAAACTGACAGAATTTAGATTAGATTTGGATTAGATGTTGGGAAGAAATTCTTCACTGTGAAGGTGGTGAGACATTGCAACAGGTTTCCCAGAGAAGTTGTGGATACCTCTTCAAGGCCAGGCTAGATGGGGCTTTGAGCATCTTGGTCTTATGGAAGGTGTCCATGCCCATGGCAGGGGTGTTGAAACTAGATGATCTTTATGGTCCCTTCCAACCCAAACTATTCCATGATTCCATGGGAGAGAGTCAGGCCCGGAAAACCAGGCTGAGGGTGATAGTGGGGCCCTGGAAAATGTTAAAGATAGACTCTGAAAATGTTAGGCTTTGTGTTTTGCCAGATCATGTGAAATCACACCTGCATAAGCAGTATGATAAATGATATAATTGTTAGATGTGATGATTGTTTAGTAATTAAATATAATTATTGTATAATCATAAGAAGAATCATGAGAAACTATGTTAGAAATTTAAGGGGGGCCACGAGGAGCCATGCTTGGCTGAAATCTATGTATACAATAGAACAATATAAGTTTAATAATTAACATGAAAGTTATATAACGATAGAATATAAAAACATGTTCATCCCGAACCCGTATCGGAGTCAGATTTGGGTTCATACCCCTGACACCCAGATCTCTTCAATAAAAGCACCTACATATAATCATTCTTGTGATTATGTGTTTCTTAATGCTAACATTCTGGCAACCCCAGATGGGACCCTGTGGTTGCTACTGGGCAAGTTCGCGACTCGATCATGCTCCAGCCGGCACCAAGGGATTCTCAGGGAGCCCATCGGCTGCGACCTGCCTCTGCCGCTCACAACGTCCCCAGGAGAGAGGTAAGGTGCTTTTACTTTGGTTTGGTTGCCTGCCAATAAGATGTAGCGAAAGCTACACTTGGTTGGGCAAAAGGAATTCCTGCAGGTATTGCCTAGGCGCCGTTCCGTAAGACAATTGTGAAAAGCATTGCAGATTCAGCATTTGTGGTGTATTTGGATGGAGAAGCTCAAAGGGATTTTGGGCAGCAATGCCTCCATTCTGCAAACTTCTCCTTTGGGGTGCTTATTAGCACATTGGAAACAGGGTAATTTTGGGGAAGAATTATGTAAGGCTAAGTTGATTGATTATTGTAATACACGGTGGCCAGAATATGTCTTGGAGAATGGCAAAAAATGGCCAAAGTACAGGACTTTGCAATATAACACCATTTCGCAGTTAATGTCGTTTTGTAAGCAAGAAGGAAAATGGGATGAGGTTCTGTATGTTGATTTGTTTTTCTATTTACAGGGAAAGCCAGAATGGCAGGATGAATGTGGATTAATGGTGATTAGAGAATCTGCAAGTGATAAGTGTGGGGTTTGTGAGAAACCTTGTCTAGAACACTTGATGTTGAAAGAAAGTCTGAGTAGGGAAAATTATACAGATATTGATTTACAGGTAGCTCCAATAAGACCAAGAGAACCTAGCCCTATCCCACCTGCTTCACCTGTCCCTATCCCACCGTCTGCCCCTACCTCACCTAATCCTGAACCTGTCTCGTCTAGTACACCCTTCTCTCTTTATCCTCCTCTCCCACCATCACCTGATCCCTCTTCCTCGGAAGATGAGCAAAACCTAACTGTGATAGAAAGGAGGGGGAGGGATGCAAGTGAAAAAGATAGCAGTAGTAACGAATCAGTGACACCAGTATCTCACAGAACTTGAAGTCGGTCAAAGCTTGCCTCAGCCATGGGCAGACAAAAGCGAACTGTGATCGCTCCCTTGTGACAAGGTGTAGGAGTGGAAGGGCCAGTGTTTGTAAAAGTGCCTTTTTTCTCCTGCAGATTTAGTTATTTGGAAACAATCAGCCGGAACATATAGAGAAAATCCTGATAAGGTGGCACAAGTAGTAAAAATGGTTATAAAAACTCAGAATCCTGACTGGGATGACATACAAGTAATATTAGATACTTTGATGGATTCTACTGAGAAAGAGATGGTACTTAAGGCAGCCAAAGAAAGGGCAAGGGAGGATATCAGAAACAGGCTCGTAACAGGAACTCTAGATGAAAATTTTCCAATTGAGGATCCAAAATGGGACCCTAATTTATCTTGGGGTGAGAGGAGACTACAGAGATATCAGGAGTGGATCCAAATCTGAGTTTAGAATGCTGTGCCCAAAACTATGAATTGGTCTAAACTATATGAGGTTCGACAGGAAAAGAAAGAATCTCCCACTGCATTTTTGGAGAGGCTTAAGGAGGTAGCAAGGAAATATACAGATCTCCAAATAGACACAGAACAAGCAAAGGTTCAGCTCGCTCTCATATTCTTGGGCCAGTCACAGGACGATATCAGGAGAAAATTGCAAAAATTAGAAGGGGAGGAATTAAGGAATTAAGGAATCTTAATTAAGGAATTAAGGAATCTTGCCAATATTTGGTAACAAATAGGACCTTTAGTAGCACTTGACCTTCTGTGGTGTCTGGGTCTATTTTGAAGTACAACTGGAAGTTCCACTTTAGGTGATTAAGCCAAGTAGCAGGAGTTTTGTCCTTCTCTTGTGCACCCTCGAATGCCAATTTGGTATTAGTTCTTTTGAGAACTGACTCTTTGATCCCCCGAACTATCAAATACTTATATTCTATCATGGCCTTCCTCCCTTCCTCCTGATTTGGGTTCCAATTGGGATCCGTTAGTGGCAATTTCTGTTCACCTGATGGCACTTGGTGTCCTGGACGGTTATCTTTTTCCCAAATTCTTATGCCAGCAGCTCTAATCATCCAGACCTCTTCTGGGGAAAATAATATATTTGAAATGGAATTCATCTCCCCCCAAGTGTAGATATTTGGACCTTGTCTTGGTTTAGAGCAAATTTGGGAGAGAATCTCTAAAGGGGCTCCGGTAGGAAAGCAAATTCATTCAGCCCCTCCCCCCAACTGGTCTGGGAGAAAATATCTCCTTGGAGAAAAGTGGAAAAAATTGTTTATTAAACAATAAAACTTAAACAATATTAAACAATAAAAGTCTTTGCTGCTCTAAAAGAGATGACAAATTGAGAAAAACCCGTCTTCGGGTTGCAGCTCAGCTCACTCAGTCTCTTATCAGTCTCTCTGGTGCTAGAAATGTGGCAGGTCAGGCTTGGCTCGGTGAGCCAAGCTGCTGGTGCTCTGCTGGGTGTTCAGTCCAGAGCAGGTTTTAAGAGGTTTAAAGAAAAGGGAAAAAAACTACAGTCTAGGGAACTTCTTTGCTCTAGCTAGCTAAACTAACTAAAAACAAAAAAAGCTCCATCCCATGGTCTGTCCATCCGCAGACAACACAGTCCAGGAGCAGGAATGTGGAGGAGTGAGTGCAGTGTCTGAAAAAAACTGTGCACTTCTCTCCCTCTTTCACTCTCTGCAACAAGTCTTAAAGGTGCAAAACTTGTTATTCAGCATAAACAAAACGAGACGATTGGAGATAAAAGCATCATATAGTTAACCCAGGACAGACCTAAGAATAGATCCACTTGGTTGGCCATGCCCATTGGGTCCTCAACTAAATGCCCTAACTCCTTCTTGAATCCTCTCACCACAGAAGTGGTTAGAGGAGCGTTCACAAAGCCAATACCTCCCACTACGCCTCCCATAGGAACTTCTCTGAGAGGAAAAAGTCTCTCCACCTTGGCGGTTTTGGATTGGGTACTGCAGTATGGTCCATCCTCAGACACAAAATTACTCATTTGAGGGATATTAGCATTAACCTGGACATTCTGTAGGTCAACAGCTGTATCTGGTGATAAGAGTTTACCAGGTAAGGAGGCATTTTTGTCCCAACTAGGAGGAGGTAAAAGGAGAGCAATAGGAGGGGGCAAAAAACCTGAGTGCATGTTAAGTGGAGCTGGAGAAGGGGTGGAGAGTGCAACAGGTGGAGTAGGCACTCATGGTGGTGTAGAAGCAACTGGAGGAGCTGAAAGGCGTGGTGAGGGAATGGCCACCAGGGGAGATACCGGGTCTATCACAGAGGAAGTCAAAGAGGTAGAAGAAGGAATTAGAGGAGGCGGTAATGGGATGGCAGCCAGGGGAAAAGCCGGATCTGCCATTTGAGGTGCCCAAGGAAGAGGATGATAAGGTGGAGGGACATCAGGAGGCAAATAGTCCAGGGGGTCCCTTTTACTAATCTCTCTAACTCTAGCATCGCCTCCTTCGTTCCCCTCTTTCTTCCTCTGCACCTTACAAATTCGCACATTTTCATCCCCAATAGCATTCTTTAACCAACAAGCTACATACAATACTTGCTCAGGATCGGTATCCTCTTGAGCTATCAGATAGTGACTCAGTTGTTGACACATCCCCTTGTCTTTCGTCCCACACCACGGCCATACTCCTTGCGCATCTAACTGTGGCCAGACTTCTACACAGTAATGAATCATCTTAACCTTATCTAATCCCTCCATGGCCTCTACAGAATCCCATCTCTCTAGCAGTTCACCTAAGGGACTATGGAGGGGTATATTCCTCAGTCTCTAGCCTCACTTAGGATTACATCCTCCCATTTTTCTGGGTCTCAACAGAAAAAAAATCACAAAGGTGCCTCTACTCAAAAAGAAAGGCACCAACAGGTAACTCAAGAAAAATCCTATTTGAGGAGTCCCAGCCTCCTCCACCGAACCTCAGATTTGTCTGACCCCTTTCTTCAGGACTTTATAAGAAAAGAACTGCCTGATTTCTAGTTTGCCTAACTTCCCTAATGCTAGGACTTATGTATCAGGACTTTAAAAACTAGAGATCCCAGCCTCCTCTGCTGAGACTTGTGCCTGATCTCCTTTGTCAGGACTTAATTTGCCTGCAGGACTTGTGGGCTTGCTCCGAATCCTTCTCAGGACTTGCAATTTGCCTGACTTCCCCCTGTCAGGACTTTTGGGTTGCATGCCACTCACACACTATTTCCTCCGCACGCCCGGAGGGGGTCCTCTCTACCCCTTAGGAGGCGCCTCAACCACCAATCGACTTGCTTCCTGCTGTTTCTGGCCGGCCCCCTCATGGGGGTCCAAAACCGTGGTACTAGGGGGTCGCCACTCCTGCCAAGGGTCTGAGCTGCCAGCCCTCGTCTCACTCACACTCCACTCACTCGCGCCTACCCTCGCCACCAGATCCTCTCACCAGTCCAGCGCTCCTCCACATCACTGGTCCCAAGCCAATCTTCTTTGCTCCTGATAGCCAGCTGTCCTGGAGGTCCAGTGTGGGCGGCTGTCCCAGTCCTGGTGTCCTCTTCAGGCGTGGATATCCCAGACGAGCTCCCAGCCGAAATAAATAGGGCAGGACATCTTTCTCCTTTTTAATGCCTTTATTAAAAAATCAGCTCAAGTGGGAAGAACCAATGGGTCACACTCGCCGCTGCTGCTTCCAGGAGTGGCACGGAGGAGGAGGAAAAGTGCAGCTTTGTCCGCTGGTCTGCAGGCAGAGCTGGGGCTTCCATCCTCAAGAGAGTATCAGGAGATTCCCGCTTTTTCAGTTTGACATTCGAGGTCCTCTGTCCAGCCAACATCTTTTAGGTCATGGTGAGGGGTAAAAAGGGTATTAGCGGACACTGGATTCTGTTCCTCACGTCCAGACATCACTTCAATCCGTCAATTCCGTGTTGGTTCATTGTTTTTAGGGGTTTTTGCTAGGTTTGGTGAGGGATTTCTTCATCTGCCTGCCCACCTCAATGTCATTTACATGCCAACCCCGATGTCCCCTCCTCTTCACCATCTGGGTGCCATCCTCCAGGAAGCAGCAGGGTGCCACTGACAAAAGGGGGATTCCCCAACCATCAACAACAGGTAGTTAACGAAAATGACAGGTGATTTCAACAACAAACCAGTTAGAGCTCCACCCTGGCAGCAACTAGCCCAACCTGTGAACTCTGTAACCTTTTAAAAAAATGGGCAACTTTTCTACTCATAACAACTTCCTTGTTTTATTGGGGCCCTAGAATTCTGTATCCAGCAGCTGATCTTGGAAAGCCAGGGAGGGTTTCCATTCTGCTGGGGAATTTACCTTCCAGTGTTTCTTCCCTGATGATTCTACCTTTTTTTTTTTTTTCCATATCCACATAATCACCACTCACCACTTCCCTCTAGTCCTAACCCCTCCGCCACCCCCCCCCCCCCCCCCCGCCCCTGCTCCCTGGCCCTGGCTCTGCTGTTTGCTTACTCTCACCTTGCGTGAGTGAGCAGCTCAGCCACATCCACATCACTTCTTCCTGCTCCCCCTGGGGTGGTGCTTCTCCCACCGGACCTGCGCTGCAGCCATGCCCGGCAGGTGGAGGATGCTCTCCTGCTCCAGGCGCCCAGTGTGTATGTGGGAATAACGCGGGGAATGGGGAACAAGGTGGGGAACAGGGAAGCTCATCCCAGCTGCGTTTCCGTGCAAGGCTGTTCCACCCTGGAGCGCTGGTGGTGGCATTGGGACACGGGATCGGACTGTGGGAGAGACCGACAGCCCTACACGGGTCCATCACAGCCCACGGCACTCCAAGGGTCAGTCTTCACCCTCTCTTCCCACCTTCAACCGCCCCTCTTTCCACTGTCCCTTTAAGCCGCCAAGAAATAAGGTTTTCCAGCCCTAGGAGAATGTTTTGGCAGCAGGGTTTCACTTCGAATTTTTCAGAATTTTTCAGTAACTTAGCACTCATTCATTTTCTTGGCCCGAGGCAGACGAGGATTACTACACTCTTTTTTTTTTTTATGGGGGAAAAATAGATCTGCAGGATACAAAGTCCCTAAGAGGCACAAACGTGTTGGAGGTGGGACTTGATAAGACAAAACTGCATCTGCACCTGGCCTTTGAAGAGTCCAGCTTGTGGGATTTCAGCAGTTCCACCCTGGAGTTCAGTACTTGAGATCTTGAGCACAAAATGCTTTGCAGACACCTTGCAGTGCCCCAGTCTGGCAGGGCTGACTGGCCATCATCTAACCTAGCTAACACATGGCATAGGTGTTGTCAGTAGGCAGGCTTCTAGCTCTAACCTAGCATAAAGCACAACAGCATTGTAAAATGGAGCAGTGAGCTGCTGCTGTATTTCTTTAATTCCATGACTGGGAGCATTCACACGGGTCATGGGAGAGTTCAGTCCATCAAATCTCTGCCCAAGGGTGAATGAGATGTGTCTTCCTCTTAAATGGCAATGGCTAATTTTGGCTGTCTCTAGCTTCCTTGTGAAGCTGTGTCATTATGCAAGAACTTTCAGAAGCTGAGTAAGGTGGTAAAAGACAGGAACTAGAGGACAGGGGTAGAAGGACCTCCACAGTGTTCTCTAAGGATGGTTTCTGGGTTGAACACATGCATAATGAGAACACGGAAGCAGCCCAGAACAGATCTTCTCCCTTCCCTCCCTTGGCCCCATACAAAGCATCCCCCAACCCCTCATTAGGCTGAAACATGATTTAGAGAATCTTGAACATTATTCACTCAGTTGAAAGAGCTATAACGGAAAGGAGAGTGCCTCCTATCCAAAATAACCAATGCTTCCAGGGTTAGTGGGTATGAGTGCAAGAAAAAGGTTTGGTATTGCACTGTGAAGAAAACAGAGCTGACCGTAGCTGTTTTACTTGACAGAATAATGTGCTAAATAAAGGCATAGCTGGCTTTCTCTCTGGAAAGAGCTGGGTAGGAAGACAATTTAAAAATACAACCTGCATGGGGATTTCTCTTTTGGCAGTCCCTTGGTGTCTGACTGCAGGTCTTTATGGATTCAGAAATCAGGTGCATGTTCTTCTAGATGCACTGCATGGAGTGTGTCACTCAGTTGCCAGCTTCCACTCTATACATCTTTCATCAGCTCAGCCTGTGTGACAGCTGTTCTTCCTTGGCTGGGTTGGGACTGTCTAGTGTAAGGATAATCAGTGGATAAACAGTTGATCTAGGATGTATATGCAGGTGAGCCCTAGGATGCTCCTGCCATGCTGGGAATTGATGGAACAGGTCCCTTGTTATCTTTTGATTGCTTTTTTAAAGTGCATGTACAAAAAAAACATACTTGAAAAAGCAAACATCTTTTATAATTTGTTCCATTTGGCTCCACATATTCAGGAATCCATTTCCATACTTTTTTAATAGTTCTCTAATAAATAATGTGCCCAGATTTGGTCCCAGAAGTGCAAGAGTGATAACCATGCCATTCCCCCTGTGGCTGATCACCATTACTCATCTTTGCTGACTTCAGGCTACCAAACCATTACTACTGTTTTATGCCTGACAACTGTTTCACAGGCATGACAGCACTGATGAGATTTATAAAAAGGTGAGACCTTTAAAAAGGACTGTACAGAGCTCTGTTTGTCTTTGACTGTCATTCCTAAGACTCCTTTCCTATTATCACTTTGATCTTTTCCAGGTGAGCTTAAATCCTGGCTGCTTCTAATTATCCTGCAAGCACAAAAAAAGAACATTGTGTCTCTGGGCTAAATCCAGTTTCTGAAAAACACAGTCCAAAGTTGCAGCAAGGAGTGAGGGGAAACTAACAGGAAGGAGACTTTTTTTCCCCCAGGGTGGCTTCTGGTGTAGAACAGGCAGTTCTCACATGACAGGTTTCAAAGAATAAGGAAAACATGGGGTCAAGATGTAAGAATCCCTCAGTGGTGACTGTGACTGCCCACAGGTGGTTTGTGCAGCCTAGAATGAGTGTCACTGCTGGCAAACAACAGTAGCAAAAAATTTGGAAAAACAAAAAAAACCCATCAAACAAAAAGCCCCCAAACCTTCAAATGAATCTTCATTGTCCTCACTAAAGCTGTATTTCCTTAGGAGCTGGAAGACTGGCTGTTGGTCCTCTTTGAGGCCCAGCTGAGGCTCTTTCTGCCTTCATGCTGTCCTGTGACACACAGGGCAGAGCTGGGCTGCCCAGGTCTGGCTCATGGACCAGTGCTCAGTGCTTGGGCCATACTGGGACAAACAACCCAGCTGGCTGCTGGGCAGGGACATGAGCAGGCTGATCCAGCTCACCAGGGACACACTCAAAACTGTGCTAGAGGCTAAAAACAGCTGATCTAGGGCCAGAAGCTGAGGTCTGGGGCTAGGAATCTCTCTCAGCATATTCAATTTACTCTTGTCCTCCACAGAGTAGCCCAAGCATGTTTTAGTCTCTGTTTTCAAATTTATTTTCCTGTCCCTTTGGGGACTGCTCTCCTGTAAAGAGCTGTTACACTGTAATTAGTGGAATCACATCTATCTTTGTGTGTTTCTATCTCATCATATAATCTGATGGGATATCAAAACAAACAAATAAATACAAACAGAAAGTAGATCATTACACCCAAACCAGTACTGGCTTTTATGGTCCTTCTGCTCTGTCAGGTCATTAAATGCCTTACTGCCTTATGCTTTTCTCCATCAATGATAGGAACTGTCACAGCGCACAATTACAATTACAATTGTAAGATGCTTCTTGATTTTAAGAGCAAATCTGTTATATTTGATTTAAGCATCCTGGCAACTTAAGGGAGAAATTGAGGGGATGGAATGGGACACATTCATCAATCAATCATCTGATGAATGAAATAGTTGAAATAGTTTCTATTTTAGATCTTAATTGATTAGAGGGGGACCATGAAAAAAGTGTGTTTACACTGCGCAACTTTTTATGAGCACAAAAGCATATATTGTGATGGCCTAAATCCCAGTCAAAAGCTTGGAGCTTTATTTTTGTCTCAGTCAGTAGATTTTATCTAAGCAGATAACATCAGCAATACAAATTTTCCCAATAGCAGTCAGCCTTTATCTGACCAGTCTAATAACAAAGGCTTCCTGTTTTGCAATATATCTTTCAAGATCTTTTTTTATGACTTAAAGAAATATTACAAACTCCTTGTCAGTAGGCTTTCTGTTAGATTAAAAGAAAAAGGATCCTCTTTGAAGGTCTTTGTGGGTTTTTTTTCTGAGAAATTTTACCAAGCACCAAATACTAATAGTCCTTCCTAGTCAGTAAATATCACCAGCCTCTGGGAAAGATAATTATAATTTTTGCCACAAGGGAGGAAAATATGAAAGATACTAGGGCATCAGACAATGATATTTTGTTCTGCACTTTCTCCAAGAAGTAGGAATGATTTTCATTTCCCTACAGAATTGTGATCTGGGAATATAAAGAGAAGGCTCCACAAGGAAAACTCCTTTGGGTAGCTGGAAGGTGCCCAAGATCTGAAGATGGAGACTGAGACATCTTTGTTGATTCAAGTGAATTTTCATGAGTTTAGACAGCAATTGCACAGCAATTTCTCCAGCACATTTTTGTTGGGGGTGTGGAAAGAGGAGCAAGAAGTGCTTTCTAAATTTCCATAAGAGAGTTGCTGTTCTGCCATGAATAACAAAAAGATACAGTCTGAGCCCTCCTTTTCAGCTTTACTCCAGGCCCTGCTTACTGACAGTGCCTCTGGGTGTCCTCAGGCCAACACAGGGATGCTGAGATAGACAGGCTCTGCTACAGTATCCACTCTCAGGTACTGCCAATTCCCATCCTCCTTTGCTATGGTTTGAAACCAGGTTAGCAAAATCAGGTTTTAAAACAGTAAGTACAATAGGGAAGATCAGTTCCAGATGACGCAAAGCCTTCCCACTTTTCCCCTTCCCTTTACTACTTACCCTTTCCAACATCAGTGCAGTAGAAGGAAACAAAATCTCACATGCTGGGCTCTGGTTCTCTGAACTTCATTGCTCCAGTTTTCAATAATGAAAATTTTCAATAATTGTCAGGACAAGAGGATATAGACTCAAGCTCCACCAAGGAGGTACAGGTTGGACATTCAGGAAGAATTTTTTTCACTGAAAGGGTGTTTAAACATTGGAAGAGGCAGCCCAGAAAGGTGGTGGAGTCACCATCCCTGGAAGTGTTCAAGAAACAACTGGACCTGGCAATTATTGCTATGGTTTAGTTGACATGGTAGTGTTTGGTCAAAGGTTGGACTCAGTGATCTTGGTGGTCATTTCCAACCTCAAAGATTCTGTGACTCTATGATTCTGTGAATTAAGCATTTACACATCCCTTCATTTCTATGTCCCTGCACAGAACGGAAATTGAATGGGGTGATCCTCATTTTGTGGGAAGAATATTCTTCCCAAAAGGTTTTACATGCTTATGTACAGTGATGAAGGGTTGCATAAACTGCTACATAATGGGATTCTGATAAATTACAAATCTTTGCTGTCTTCATGAGAGCAGTAAAAGGCATTTCTTAGTGCTAGTGTCCCTCTGCTGCTCATGGATTCAGGGGAAAAGGTAATAACTTAGGCAGAAAGGGAGCAAAGAGTTTACAAGTGAAATCTTGCTTGACACTAAACCAGAGCAAAGTTGGAGTGTAACAACTGCTGAAAGATTGTTAGATGGTTTTTTAGCTCACAAAAATGTCGAAAAGCAGGTCAACATAAAAGAAAAGATCTCTAAAAATATTTCCCCATTTTCTTGTACTCTCATAATAAAAATAAAACTACATTTTTAAATTTAAAACCAAAATTTTCAAATTCTTGCACTCTAAATATTCTGAGCTTTTTCTAGCTGTCTAATGTACATATATCCATTAAATATTGACTTTTAAAGTCAATATTTTCTCTTTGTCACTCCTTTTGATGGTGCTGTGATTTTGCCCAAACTTTAAAAGCATCCATCTAATCTGGGATGAAAATGTAAATGTCTGAAGATAAATGTAATTTAAAACTATTTGTGCTAAACACCTGATATCAAGGTGTCTAGAAGTAATATAATAGTTATCAAATATTAAAAAGGTAACTTGGTGATTTGTTTTCATATTTCAAGCAAAGAGAAAAGTAAAAAAGTAAACAAAATCTTGAATGACCTGCTGTATGTTTATCTGTGTCTTTTTAATAACCTACAATATTTTGTAGTCACAACAAACATTATATTGTTTACTGCTTATGAAGTCCCCTTAAAAAGTGCATGCTAGTTCAAAAAGGTTAGTAGGTACAGCTATTTTTTAATGCTTGGAATTATTCCCCATAGAAGAAGTTAAAATTTCTTCATGATTATTTTAAAGTGCAGTAGACAGACAACCCCTTTAGGGCTAGTTAATTGTTCTGTTCTTTACTATGCTCAATAAAAGAAAATTTTGTTGCTCACTGCCTGCAATTTGATTTCCTTAGCAGCACATCCTAAGTTCCTTAGTGAGGCAAAACATTAATGAAGTTTGAATGCCAGGACTTCAGACATCAACTCTAATTGTACATCCCTAATCTCTTTTACTTTCAAGGATCAGAGCTTGTCTCAAGCACATGAGATTGTCTTAAAAATTACAAGATCACTATTTTAAGTTGTGAGCTATGTGGGTTTCCCACTTAGTGTTTGAGCCTCTAGGGTGAAAATTCACAGCCTCATTCCAGCAGTCAAAGCTGCTACAAGTGAAGGTTTTAATATAATCAGGTGACTTGGAGAACATCACCAAAAATGTTTGATACAGTGGGGTCATGTCAGTTATAGGACTGGATTGTAGTATCCTTGTGCTTTCTATGGAGCAGATAGTCTCTAAAAATTGGCTGGATCTTTCCTTTCGTTTTTGCAGTGGGAATGTCATAGTGGCTTCGACTGACATACTTTCAGATTTCCCAGGAATCCCATTGTATGGCAGCAATAAGCATAATTTTAATTTAATTTAATAGTGCAGTGTTCTGGATGGAGTTTTGTCCTTGTCCTTTAAAGAGGGAGGCGTGCTCAAATCAGAACAGTAATCACTCAATGTCCCACTGTTTTTCTCTCTGAAGTAGATCTACTTTGCAGACATTAGATGGGGGTTTGGTTCTACAAGACTTCATACTTACCAATCCTTAAGGAAATTGTACTGGAGGACACAAAAAATCACCCATTAAGTCGTCATTTCATTAAATACTTGGCTAAAAGCAGAAGCAGATGATTGCGATCTTAGAAGGTTAGGAGTTTTTTTGAAACTACACTACACAAACAACCATTTTAAGGCTAATAATTTGCTCCGTTCTTTACCATGCTCAATAAAAAAGACCTTCCTTGCTCTGAAGAGGTTTTTGTCTCAGATTAAAAGGGCAACAGGCAGACAGAGGGCATAATGCAAGAAAAATAGAGAGTGGGAATAAATGGATTCATCATTAAGCCGCATAAATTGTGCTATGCACCTTTTCATATAATTTGGGAATTTACAGTTTGGGAAATGTAGTTTTTCATAAAACATGAAATCTTGCAGCACAGTTTCAGGCTACTGCTTTTGTTTTGTTTTGTTCCGTTACTGTTAGTCTTGTTCCTGCCTATACTTTTTAAACTATTTTACAGCCACTATTTTCCAGAACAACTTCACATTGTCAGGTTAATCTGAGGCTTGAGGAGCCCCAAAAGAGGTTCCCCTTCTTAAGAACTCATGGCTTTTAGGTACCTCTGTGTGATAACAATCTGCATTCCAAACGGGTGACAAGGAGAGCACTCAGGGAAAGAGCAGCATTTGCCTGCTCTGTTGAGATGACTGGGTGGCTGCACTTTTACTTGGACAATCCAAACTGTTTTAGCCTTTTTGGAAAAACTAATTAAGGAGTTAAGCTAATACACCAGCATTACGAGTTCCACGGTGCAGATTAAATAGCCAGGCCAAGATTTTTACCTGGTGAGGTTTTAAAGAGCTGTCCTGGTTTAGGGCAAATTTGGGAAAAAAACTCCAAAAGGGGCCCCCAGAAACCCAACCCACATGGCCCCTCCCCCCAACTGGCTCGGGAAGAATTTCCTCAGAGAGAAGTGAAAGAAACTGTTTATTTAACAGGAAGGCACTCCTCAGCACAAGAAATAACAATACCGGATGACAAAACTCATTCACTGCTCTGAAGAGATGACAAATTCAGAAAGTGTCTCCTGTGGGTGCTCGCTCTGTTATCAATCCCTCCGGCACTGGCAAAGGCTGCTGCCCAGAGTAGGCCCCCGCAGGTCACAAAGTGCAAGCTCTCAGTGCTCCCCAGGTCCCACTCCGGAGCAGGCTCAAGTGGTTCCAAGAAAAAGGGAAAGAAAAACAGTCCAGGGAAAACTCAGACCGCCTCAGCTAGCTGAACTAACTAAAAAGCAAAAGGAGCATGGTGTTCTGCCCTATCCGTGCCCAGACAACAACAGTGGAGTTCTGTGTTCCAGCAAACTGTGGGTGAGAGCGCAGCTGATAACGAAACTCCATGCTTCTTCTTCTCCCTGCCTTCACTGTCATAGCCAGTCTTGAAGGCACAGAATATAACATCCAGCATAAACAGAACACCTGATTGGGGATACAAGCATCATAATGTCACCCTAGGACAGGAGCATAAAGGAGAGTTACTTTTTAGGTTTTAGGAGGTCCTCACATTTTTTTGGGATGCATGTTCTGACCAGACTATCAGGTGATGCTTGTTAGATTTCAGAGATAAATCCCAAATCACAAGTCATTTTTAGGGTGACATTAGTCCTCTATTCTACAGCTGTTAAAAATGTGCTCTGAAACTCACTGCAAAGACAGCCAACTGCTGAACTAATTCTTGCTGTTGTCAGTTTTTTTCATGTCGGTTCATGATGTTGTGCCATCAGCTCCTCCTCTTCTTTGGGCTGTCACTAGCTAGTGGTATGTGTGCATCTAGAAGGTGCTACTCAGAAGCCCAAGTCTCCATATGCTTTTTCTGCGGCCTCACAGATGTTCCACCTGTTCCACCTGTGCCAAAGGATACAGTGAAGCTTTTCCTGACATACAATTTGTGGTGGTTTGACAGGAAATGTGTTTTTTGGCATGCTGTGTTTTTGGCCAATGGATATTCAGACTTTAATATTGGCATTTAACCTGGCCATTAGGACATGGATCTGCCTCTGAGAACACCGGGTTAAAAGCAGAGCTCTCCCCTGGGAGGGTCCTCTTGGGTTTCCAGCAGGAAAGAGTTCGGGTCTCTCCCCTGGCCCAGCTGCTGGCTGGGCAGGGGGAGGGAAAAAGCCATGTGGCCGGGAGAGGCCGCTGCCTGAGACTGTAACCTTGAAACTGGATAAACATGGGCCTGTGCCGGCAGCACGGCTGGGACGGAGAAGAGGGGGGGTTCAGCCGGCTGCTTGTAGGATCTTTTAACCCCTTTTTGGAGAATGAGAACTTTACAGATCATTGACCTTTCCTAGAAGATAGAGTGGAAGATGAGGAAGGAATGTGCAAGTGTGAGAGAGGTCTGGGCAAGTGAGAAATAGTGGAAGAATAGAGAAGAATCCTAGTGGGAAGAGATGATGGAGTGGCTTTTGCTGGACTCTTTTTGTACAGCCATGGACAGAACCATGTTCCTTGTGATACAGAGACTGCATGTAGGGGGAGGCAATGGCCACAGAACCAAGAGGGTTCAGTGTTGGTACTCTTCAGCCCCAGGGGGTGAAAAAATATGGGGGGGACCGGTGTCCCAAAGGAGAGAATTGTGGGGACAGGTGTCCCAAAGGAGAGACTGTGCCTTTTTTGGATCGGGACAGAGCATCCTTAAAAAAGACAACTCTAGAAGCAGCTCTGGTCCGTGTTCAGTGGTGAGAGCACTGGACATGAAAGAGGTCACGACGGCAGATGTACTCCGGGCGGTGCCACGAGTGACATGGAAACACACGAGGCTTCAGCTGTGTTTCCAGGGGAAGCCCATGGTACAAGAAGGACTTGTCTCCTCTTGATGAACTGAGGATTGATTGTCTGAAGGGTGGTTCTGGACTAAGAGTTGGTGATTTGAGGAATAGATGTATTGTGTTGGAATTTGGTGGGGGGAGGAGGAAATGTATTTGTAAGGTTTTCATTTTCCCTGTGTGTGTGTTCCTTTTTATCTGTAGTTGTAGTGTAGTTAATAAAGTTTTGTTTTCTTTCTTCCCTAAGTAGGAGCCTGCTTTGCTTATTCCTGGTCACATTTCACAGCAGCTACCAGGGAGAAGGTATCTTCATGGGGGCACTGGCATTGTGCCAGTGTCAAACCATGACACAACTATATCAGAAAAGTGATTTTGTTCCCACTGCTGGAGCACTTGTGGCTGTTGGAAATTGGAACCCAGTTGGTCCATCCTGTTACCATAGGAAAAAAAGCATTCAGGAACCTGCCAAACCTTTGTATCTTAGACTTGGGAGACAAGATTCTTCAACTGCATCTTGATGCTTTTATGGGCTTACCAAGACTGACTCTTGTCCATCTGTTTCACAATTCCCTTGGTGATTCCATCCTGGAAGAATGTTACTTTCAAGATTGGAGATCATTGGAAGAATTGGATCTTTCAATGAATGAAATCACAAAACTTCATCCCCACCCCTTATTTTATAATCCAACGGCCTTGAAAAGTGTGAACGTGAAATTCAACAAGATATCCAACTTTTGTCAAACCAATCTTACCAGCTTCCAAGGAAAACACTTTTTATTTTTTAACCTCAGTTTTAATCATTTGTACAAGACAGCAGATGTGGCCTGGGCCAAGTGCCCCAATCCTTTCAAAAATACCACATTTAGCTCACTAGACCTTACTGACAATGGCTGGAGCACAGAGAGAGTCCAGTATCTCTGTTTGAAGGGACTCAAATTAAAGTTCTTAAGTTCTTACCCATTGAAGGGACTCAAATTTAAGTTCTTTAAAATTTAGCAGTCCTATAATTGGTTCAGGATTTGCCTTTGATAATTTAAAAAATCCAGATGATTGTACTTTTGCAGGACTAGGAAGAAGTAAACTAAGGTTCTTTGATATTTAACAGGGTTGCATTTTCTCTCTCAATTCTTTAGTCTTTCAAAGTCTTGGCAATCTGGAATCACTGAACCTTTTCAAAAACAAGATAAATCAAATCCAAAGGTAAGCATTTTTTGGCTTGGGCAACCTAAAAATTCTCAATCTCTCAAGTAACCTTTGGGGTGAGTTGTACAATTATACTTTTGCAGGTCTATGTAGTGTAACAAATATTGATTTACAGCAAAATCATGTTGGGATGATGTGTGATGAATCATTCAGGCATTCAGTAAATCTGAAAATAATTTATCTCTGAGATAATGCCATTAAAAGACTCCCTTCCTTTCCACATCTGACCTCTGCCTTTTTAGGCCTTTTTAGGTGACAATAAGCTAATGTCTGTAGGTAACAGAGCAATAACTGCAACACACCTCAAATTAGAAAGAAATTGGTTGGCAAAACTAGGTGACCTGTATGTTCTTTTCCAAATTCCAGATCTGCAGTATATCTTTTTAAAACAGAACTGGTTCTCTTACTGTGTGAACAGTGCTAATTTATAGAAAGCAATCAGTTAGTATATATGGATCTTGGTGAAAATATGTTACAGCTGGTGTGGGAGAGAGATTTATGTTTGGATGTGTTTGGGGCATTGCCCAAACTTCAAGTTCTACATCTGAATAACAACTACCTCAGGGCACTTCCACAGGAGATTTTTAGAGGTCTACCATCTCTTAAAAGACTTTACCTGGCTTCCAACCTGTTGTCTCATCTTTCTCCTGGGCTTTTCCCACAAAGCCTAACAAACCTAAACTTATCTGGAAACCAGCTGTTTTCCCCTGAGCCTGAAGTCTTTATGACTTTGAGTATTCTGGATATAACACATAATAATTATGTCTGTGACTCTGCTTTAAAGGGCCTGCTAGTGTGGCTGAATGAAACAAATGTAACCCTGGCTGGCTCCCAGTCTGACAGGTACGGTGTGTACGCCCCCTGCCTTTGACGCCTGTCATATATGGTGTACGATGGCTGTGATAAAGATGAACTCCAGCAGACACTCAGATTCTCACTCTTCATCTTCTTCTCGGTCATTCTTCTCATGTTTCTGGTGGCAGTCATAATTTTTACTCACTGCTGGGGGATTTGTTTCATCTGATATAAAACCACCACAAAAAGACAGACAACCAACAACAAGCAGTAGATAAAAATGAATACAAATATGATGCATATCTGTGCTACAGCAAAAATGACTTTGAATGGGTCCAGAATTCTTTCCTAAAGCACCTGGACTCACAGTATTTTGATAACAACAGATTTACCTTGTGTTTTGAATAAAGAGATTTCATGCCTGGCAAAGAACATATCAAAAATATTAATGATGCCATTTGGAACAGCAGGAAAACAATTTGCATTGTGACCAGGCAGTTTCTCAAAGATGGGTGGTGTGTGGAAGCCTTTAATTTCACGCAGAGCAAGTACTTCTGTGATCTGAAGGATGTCCTCATTATGGTAGTGGTTGGGTCACTTTCTCAGTATCAGCTGAAGAAACACAAACCAATTTGAAACTTCCTACAAAGGAATCAGTATTTGCAGTGATTATCAAGATTATCAAGATGTGGACTGTTTTTTAGATAACCTTTCTTGACAAATTCTGAAAGAAATAAAAGTGCGATGGAAAACTGGTGGTATAGAGCTGCAGCCTGTAGCAACTGTCTCACATTGACTGTGTGAGTTCCTGGCAAATATCCCATTTCTAACTGTGCCATGGCAGGAATAAACAGAAGTTGGCTTCATCTTTCCTTGAAAAGACATGCAGAATGGTAACTGTTTCAATATAAATGTTTCAGAACACAGAGACAAAACAACAGGCAGATTTATGAAAATGCAAATGGACTCATGCATTTTCAGAAGAATTGAATGAACCACAGATGTTTCACATTTTGGATGCATCTTCAGGCACTTTGGCCCTGATTTTTGGAGTACTGCTTAATGGTCTGTTTCAGCTAGAGAAGGATGCTTGTGGTTGTTTCCTCAAAGAGAGTCCATGATACTGTCCAGGAGTGACCAAAAGTGCTCTCAGGCACTGCCAAGCCTGATTATTGTGGTTCCTGGACCACTTAATTCTGTGCTTGCTGCCTGGTAACTTTTCTTGCTCTGTTTCACATTGGTTTGCACCTTTATGCTTTATATTGATATAACATGGATTTAATTTGTTTATTATCTTCTCAATTAACCTCAGCTCAGCTGGAACATAAAAGCTTTGGACTCCGTTCATGCCCTTCCCCTCCACCAACTTCTCTGCTTGGTGATCAAACGACAGTCATTGGCCTACAACATTTGCTACTTGCTCAGCATTGGTGCTTTTTCACTTGACCTGCCTCCTGCCCTGCAGAGAGGAGCTGGTATTCCCTTTGGATCTGAGGCAAGCTTGAGCTTGGAAAGGAAACAAGAAGCTACCTTAGCAGTTGTGCAGGCTGTACCCTGGTGACAGGTCTTTTGTGTTCCGGTAGTGCGAAATACACCTGTACTTTGTAATTGTCCTGAGTAATTTGGGTTGTCCTCAGCACACCCTGTATACTGATCAATTCTAAGGAGTTTTCTTGCTTGTATTGAAATGTTTTTTCTAGAGACATTAGAAAACTCTCTCTGTTAGAGAGTTTTCTAATGTCTCTAGAAAACAGTATTAGAAAACTGTCTCTTTTCTAGAGACATTAGAAAATTAGCTCTCTCTTCTTCTCTAATTATTTTACCACTGTCTGCTCAGATATGTGTCTTCAAGGGGTTGTTTAGGGTCATTTTATTAAAAGTCTGACTCAGTGTTCACTGTCACAAAACTTGCACCTATTATTTTGATCTTGACATGCTCCTTGCATGTACTGTTTGCCTCTCTTTGTGCATTTATTCAACAAAAGCTTACCAAAATAATTTCAGTGTGGTCTCAGTGAGACTTCTTGCAGAAGTGAGGAATCAGGAATGGGAGGTTTTATAAGTTGTCTGCTTCGACCTTAGCTGCAAAAAATAACATCATCTTAACTGTTTTGATAGAGATGAAAGAGTGTAATCCACTTTGTGTGAAGGCAAGCATTGGAATATAATGTGCCTGTGGCTGATCTAATTTACTCTCAGCACAGTATACACGATTGCTATTGATAAAATTACTACAGCAAAATATGTCTTCGTTCTCAATAAATGTAGTCATTCAGGAAGGCAAAAAGGGCTAATCCTTGGGATATTTTCCAGGCGGCATGGACACGGGGCTGCAGATGTAAGAAGGGATTGATCGTGCTGCTGGAGCTCTGGGTGTCGCTGTTGGCTCAGGTAACAGCCCAGCTTTCCTGAGCGCCTCCTGTCTTCTGCCCTCGCAGCTGCTGGCAGGAGGGGAAAATCTTGCTGCAAGGAGAGGGCTGGGAAAGCACCAGCAGCCCTGGCTTCCCAGAGCCCGCCCTGAACCATCAGAAAAGCCACCATGGGCATTTCAGCTCTCTGCACATCTTACATTTCTCTAAGAATGTCTCTTTCTCCTTTTGCCCCGTCAGCCAGTACAGATATTTATAGGCATCCTTTAAATGCAGAGGCTATACCAGGGAGTATTTCACATAAAACCCACTGGCAAATAGCCAAAGCAGGAATGAATCTATACAATGAAGATCTGCAGGTCCAGGTGCTTAGTCTACGTGCATGGTGTAAGAGTTGGGGATTTAAAAGCACCCTTAAGAAGTTATATTTGAATGAGTATCACAAAATATTTTTGGTCAAATGTTAATTTAGAGCCCTCTTCACTTAGGACCTTGCTGTATATTTACAAAATACTCCTGTCTCTTCAGAGACTTAAAACTTTCTCCTACAAATCTGTGCATGCAGGAATGACAAGTAGATACAGGAGATGGCTTAAACATAGGCTTTTCCATTTAATCTGAAAACCTTCTGTCTATTTCATGCTGTTTTAGATGGATAATGAGATGATTGGCTCTCGCAATTAAGGGATAACTATTGTGTGAATATTAAGAAAACTTTTAGTGATGTATCGTTATGTTATTGTAGTTTAGATGTCCTCTGTTCTCCCCATAGTTCTCTTCCCCCCCATATCGTTACCATCAGACAGCCAGGGTTGTCTAGGACAGGTAAAAGAAGGTGTGTACATGTGTCCCTTACCGGGGGCAGTTGGGAATGGAAAAGCTTCTTGCTAAGGGGGCATGGCATGATAACACCTGACCCTCCAACCAGGTTACAAGAAAGCAGTCTCCACCAATAAATGGCAAAGAAGAGCTGACTGACAGACTTTGGGAGGTGCCGGGGCTGGCTGATGCAACCCCCCCACAGTGGGTATAAAAGAATGAGCATCCATCTTGAAGATGAGCTGGCCATGGGGTATCCATGAGGGGCAGTTCCCAATGCTGTTAATTTTTCCTGATATAGTCCTTTTGTTGTATTTTTGTCAAGGTTTAATAAACTTTTTTAAATTTTCAAAGCTGTTGTTTCTCACAATGCTTATAGCACTGGTGGGAGATGGCTACATCAGGTTTGCATTTACTTCAGGGTTTGGAAAGGTCTGAAAACCACTATTTACATGGTGGTTTTAATAAAACCTTTGGATGAAATGTCATTGTCTGCCTTTGTCCTTAAAAACCAATTTCAAAACTTAAAGAGATCACACCTGTGCTGGAAGCAGATGGGAGAACTTCTTCCACAGAGGCAGCTTAGAAATGTAGAATTAGTCCAGCCTCCATCTAGAAAATTCTATTGCAAGGGGTCTACAAAAGGCAGGAAAACAATTTTTGGAGAACATGCTACTGAACCATTCCTGACAGTGGATTGGTTTGCAGGCAAATGAATAACTGCAGGGTCAAATTTTTAAGAGATCCAAAATAACCATATTTTTTACTCTTTGTGAAACAGTTCCAAGCCTGAGACTCTGAGAACCCATACAGTTGGTACAGCCTGTCCTATATGATGAAAAATTGCCTTAGAATCGATCATAGGACCCTGATCGCCACCTCTGTAGAGTCAGCTATCTTAAATTAAAAAGCCTGGGCAATTGTTGAGAAAGAGCTTGTCCTGACTTTATACTCCTCTCCTCAGCAGGAACCACAAAAGCATCCTATACAAAAATGGAGAATTACTATGCTTGATGAATTCAGGCCATAAATCGAGCCTCAGCCTCATAACTATTGATCGGATTTCCGTCAGGCTCACTGGGAACATTACTGCTCTATCAGAATGTTATGGCTCCTTAGTTAAGGATACTCTCATAATTTTTACTCACCTTCCTCAGTAAAAAAACATTAACTTGTTGGAGAGGGTCCAGAATAGGATGTGAAGTGTGGCACTGGCTCTAAAGCAAGCTATTAAGATGGAAGCTGGTGAATTTATTTGCAGTAGCAGCACAGAGGAGGACAGCGACTCAGTGCCCCATGGTATCAGCTCAGATATTCAATAGCAAGGTCCAGTCCTACCATTGCAATACATATTATAAACAGTAACTGGTCAAATGGGCAGTGTTGTTCAACAGTGACATCTAGCCAGCCTCTCAGAGTCCAAGGATTGCATGGGCTCCTCCTTGAAGTCCAGGCACTCAGGACAAGAATCCAGATTCTACAAACATCCCTATGGAGACTAACAGAAGGAAACAATTGTATGGTCACATATTATTTCACATTTGATGTTATTATTGCTATTTCCCACACTGTGAAATCAGGCATCTCCTCCAATCTGACATAAATAGTATTCTCAGTGAAATCCAATTATACTTTTTAATCCCAATCAGAGAAACTGTTCCACATGCTGGTAGAGTGTCATGTTGTTAATTAATGAGGTGATAGATCTAACTACTACAGTTAGTATCCAGCTCTGCTCCCACCCTAATACCTGCACAAGCATAGACAAGACTACAGGGAGCTCAGTCTCAAGAGGGACACACTCCTGCATACATTGCCCAGAAACACTGCCTTTAATTTTCTTGTGTCACATCATTAACTCAGCTCATTTGCTGACTTCTGGATTTTTTTTTCAGCATGACAGCTCTCCTTGTCCCTACCAGTGACCATCTGCAGTTCAGATCATTGGACCCCACCTTCTTGATTTCATGTGGTGCCCATTATTTTACAACAGCTTTAATACGTTCTCTTCTTGCTGCAGCTGCAGCCCAGTTAAATCACAAAGCAAGGCCCATACCTGGGAAAATGCAGATGAAGAGCAGGACACAACTGAGTGGCAGGAGTGAGGGGTTGCAAATGGAGCTGAAGCTTCACCTGTGAATCTCTGGAAAAGCATAGTTGGGAAGGATGCACACTTGGGTTCCACAAGAAGTGCAAACCTGAAGCAAGCAAAGACAGACAAGGAACAAGATATGTCTTAAGGGTCTGATCCTACAAACATAAGTAAGCATAATGCCCTAATGGAGTAAGAAGATCCACCTGGAAATAGCCCAAGAAAATATTGGCAGGATTTTATTTACACTTACACAGTACTGCCAACGGTAAGCTGGTAGTTCTGTAAAATAAGGCTTCCAAAATCAGAGACTGGTATAAAAAACCCCAAGGAATAGAAAACAATTATAAATGTCTGGTATTTGACCCTGTAAGACCACATTTTCACACTTTCTACATGATCAAAAGTTGGTAGATATTCATACAGTCTGTAAATACAAGAGCCAAGAAATTGCCCAAGTATTTCAGGCCTTCCGCTTAGCAGTTAAGAACATCTAAATTAGTCAGGCCTGGAATACGGAACTTTAAGAAGACGATGGAGAAAAGACAGGCCTTTCCAGCTTCCCAGCCCTCTGTGGGGAAGCAACCTTATATCATATATAACCCTTTCCATTCATGCAAAATATTTCAGCAGTTACTGTTAAATAGGACCAGCAAGAATACAGCCTTGCCTGCAATGAAATAACATGAAGGAGAAGTGACAATATGAACACTTCCCATGCTGACAAATTGACAGCAGCAGTCCTCACAAGGCCTCTCCTGGTGATTATCCCATTAGGCTGCCTGTCAAACTCTGGGAAAGTATGAAGCACTTTTGGAATGCCAAACAGTTTGTTCTGCCTTTGGTAGGAGCACTTTTTCATAGAGAGCTTTCAGTTATGTTTTCTGATTTCTGCCTCCCAAAGATGAGCAGAGCATCTCAGTCTTCAGTCTCACTGTGCTGCTCCTGGCAGCCCTCAGAAATTCCACACACACCTGGAACAGAGCTGCAGGTGCTGCTCCACCAGTATTTCCTTTAGTAAACAAAATCTGCAGAAGCAGAGTTTAGAGGTGAGATTTACCCAAAAGGCCATGTCAGCACTGACTTGAACCAGAGAACACTGTATGCCAAGCAAGTTTTAAATTCAGCCTTGCATCACATCTAGAAATTACTGTTGGGCCAGGCAAACTGCCTACATGATTCCTCCTCTCTGTACAGATTGGCAGGAGGCTTCTCTTCTCTCTCTAACCTTAACTTTGCTTCCTGTGTTGTGTATATACAGTGCAGTGAGTGCCAAAAGTAAGTCTACATTTCCTTTCCCAATATGCAAAAGTCAAAATGTAGGTATGACATGAGTTATTTCATAGTGGAAAGATTATCTATTCATAGCAGACTGTTTCAGACGTGGTTTTCCTTCCTTTTAGATAGTCTATTGTTTGTCTTTTTCATTTGTATTAAAAATAAAATCTTTGAGAGCTGCAAGAGAGAAAAAAAATATATTTCTTCTGAAACTAACAATTCTCCAAGCAGGAAGGTTAGTTTTTTCCTGTTTAGACATTATGTTCAAAGAGAGGAAGTTGGGATTTTCAATTATAATAATAATTACATGGTATGTAAACATCAGTAACTATCAAAGAAGACTTCACTCTTTATTTAGTGTGTCCCAAATGCTGTTTAGAGTATTTTTTCCAGTTTGCCATTCTCTTGCAAAACTGGATTTATGAGCAGTCAGTGCACTGGGTTGATCACCATATACAAGATTCCACAGTGTAAGAAATCAGGCTGCCTCAAGCCTGCGTGAAGGGCAGTGATGGACAGGAGTGGAGCAAATGGAGAATCCTCATGCAAAACAACAGTTTAAGATAGCAGAATTGCAGATTTGGGGGAGATTGTTGAATCAGGGTTGTACCTATCAGGCTGTTCATGTTGCTACCTAAAGCTAAGTACTTCAAGTCATGAGGCCTGTTGACACTGTTCCTAAAAGTTGGATTGGCAATGCAATTTCAGCATTGAGATCAGGTGCAGTACCAAAACGTATTTGGCACATGTGGGACTTTGTAGCAGTAAACCTAGAAGTGTTTTATAAAGATGAATGCATGTTATTATCTCCTCTATAAAGATGGAGGAATTGAGGCAGGGAGGATCAAGTTATGTACCTTTGGGCACGGGCAGCACTGGGAAGAGAGCTCAGCTTTGTCAAAGCTCTTAGGTCTGTCTACTTGGTTTAGTAGGAGTTTTACAATGGGCATTTTTATAACCTTCAAACTAAAGTCTTCTATTTATCAGAAGAACTAATTAGCAGTGTAAGGCCTCTGCTTAATGGCTACCAGTCTGTCCATGTGGGTCAGAATGGGTTTTACAGGGAGGAGAAGGCAGCTGAAGGGTGTCACCAACTTGATTTGAGCCTATTCAGGATGGGAGCCAGAATCCACTGGGCATTTCACTGGGAGGTGCTGACACTTTTCAGGTACACACATGATCTAGTATTTCTGATGAGGGCTTGCAAATTAAGAATGATAGGAAAAACCACAAAAAACATATTACCCCAATAAGGACATTGTTGTCATGAAGATGGACCTATGGGAAAGTGAGCAATGGAGTAGGGAGAACAGGGAGAAGGCAAGATAATTTGAAATGCATGAAGTCTACTTTGAAAACTTTCAGATACCAAAATTCACCAGTAATCATGAAAAATCTTTGGAATGGACCATTTGGTTATGTTGCTTCAAAACAATGACACCTAAGAATTTATTATCAATAAGAAAAAAATAAGGCGAAACAATAAATTGTACAGAGCATGAGAAATTAACAAAACTATCCTAACTATAATCTCCTTTTATCCAAAGATCTGGTGTTCTGGAATTTGTCCACTTTAACTCATCAGAAAGGAAAACCCCAGGCTCATACACCCAGGTTTCCCTTTGGGATGGTGAGAAATGCCAGGGTGAATCACTGACTTTGTGTAAGAGCTCTGGCATCTGTAGCCCTCATGACAAACATTCAGCTCCAAAAGATCAGGCCTTGAATTTCTCACTCTTTTCCTAGGGAGAACAGCCCTCAAGCTGCATTGCAACTGCCTGTTGGAAACAATCTTGCAATTTTCAGTGTCAGCTTCCTTAATTTCAAGCTTTAACTGCTTTACAACTCCTTTTTGTAACTTTCCTTGTTCTGCACCATCAAACATCCCTGCATCATCTTTTGTTATAAATAGATTTGCAGCCACCCAGGAAAAGCCCATCCTGTGCTGCAAGGGAGGACTGAGAGCAGCTGACAAGTACCATGAATATCAGTGTGATTAAATAAAAGTGAGGAAAGACCTGCAAAACATTTACCCGCTTATGTCCACCATACTCTACCAGGCTTCAGCGAAAAGCCATGGATTAATCACAGCCCTGCCTCATGTCTCTGAAGTCTGAGCTGCACTTTTCCTGCCAGAGGCAGTAGCAGCCAGTGGTGCCCTTGACAAACCTCATGGCATGAGGGAAAATACAGGCTGGTGTGGAACAAAGACAAATCCAGAACACACTTCACCTTTACCGAATCCCTTGATACCCTTCAGGGCCACATCCAGCAAGAGGAAAAATGTAGGCTGTTGGTTAGTACAAAAGCCAGTGGTATTTCACTCAGTTCTGTCTTTACAATTCTTTATCAGGAATAATTTTGGAATGTGACCTGATGGAGAACAGCTGGGAATGACAGAGCTTGGTTAGTTTAAATATAGGAGGAATTTCTTCTTTTTTGTTCGTAAACTTTAGACATGCTTTAGGAAAAGCCCATGCAGTTTTCTGCCCTGTTTTCCATTTTTGTGCAATTCTCCTCGTGGAAGGTGGAAACAAATCACTCAAGACAGAGGTTAGGAAAGATCTTTTGTCTGATTTGAAAAAGTTGAAGAACCCAGAGAAGCAGAACTACCAACAACAGCTGCAGGAAAATTATATCTGAAGCCGATTGAAGTTTTCAGTGTGAAGGAAGAGGAGCTGCACTACTACAGAGGGAACTGTCCCTGTCAGCTCACTGTCTATTCATATTGTAGATGACCAAATGGAAGACAAAGAATGGTATGAGAGGCCAATAATCTGAAATATTGGAAACAAATTCAACTTTTAAAGAAACTTGTGCAAATCACCCTCTTCATGCCTCACTTTTTTCATCTTTTTTGTGAGAAGACAGCACAAGCCCTAAATCATGAGGGTGCTATAATTGTAAAGATATTAAAACTGAGAGACAATTAAACAACATGCTGATGAAGCAAAGTAAACACAGAAAAAAGATAAGAGCTTAGCTTTTTTTAACTTAACTCCTCTTAGGAGACAAATCGATAGGCTTATCCTATGGCCACAGAAGTACACTGGGACTTGTCTTCACACCCAGAAGAACTTACACTAAGGACAGACATTATTTCAGTTTTTTTGCTAAAACTGGAAAATCTTTCCTATTTAGCATGACTTCTGAAAAAAAATAATGTAGTTCACTAGAAAGTGGGAACCCACTCCCCCTGGGTGTTCTTCCTTTTGAGTATTTGCTCATACTTCTGTGGTTGTTTTTTGCTAACAGTGTCCTTTTCATCGGTGTTCTTCTCTGAAGAGACTCATTGATAATATTCTCATTTGGCTGCACACACATTCGCCCCCTTGACACTTCAGAAATCTACAGGTCCATTCATACCCCAGCACACACATCAGAAGGCTGTTTAAAAAGCCCCAGGAAGTTTGCACAGACATGCTATTTTAGGAGACCTGGACTGGGTCTTGGAATTTTACAATATTTAGAGGATTTGGCCCTGTGACTGTTTCCACAGGCCACGTGTGCTGTCAGAACTCAGAGCGTATGCCTCATGGAGGAGGAATAAGCTACCTACAAGGTGAGCAATAAAGAGGAAGGCCTATAATATGCTTAAGAGTGGCTGTAGTAAATGATTTGGTGAAGACTGATCCAGTCAGCCAAGAGCCTGACCCCAAAGAGAGAGGCATGCCAGGCTGCAGGTGGCCAATCACAGTGCACACGTGGGGGACACAGCTGTGCCCTGCAAGGAGGAAGGGCACACAGGAAAGTTTGTCCTGCCCGAGGATGGGCTATAACATATTTTGGAGTTAGCTGAAGGGACAGAACTAAACTTGTTCATGTTACAGCACTGTAGTGCACACAGCTGTGAAGCCTGGCACCTCCTCTGCACAACTCCACTAGGCCAACATATGTATTACAGTCCTAAAATCACTGAGAGATAAAAGGGCTGCTCAGTTGTATAAACCTGAGGAATAAAAACAATAACTGCAGTTTTCTACAGAGTTCCAACATACTTGGGAGCTGGCAGAGGCACCAGAGATGCACCTTTTTAGTCAATCCTGCTGATACTGTGGAGAGGAGGCAGCAGTGGCACTCTACAAGCTTTATCCTTCTCACCCAACAGGCAGCCTAGGACACCTGCACAGACACCACTGACCTCAGAGTGCTGCACCAAGGACACTCTTATCAGTAAACGATAATTTCTGCCACTCAAGTTACTCTCCATGGATTTCTTGCAGGGTCCAAAATTTAGGAAAGATCCATGACTCACCTCAGGTTTGCATGTACTCAGTATTTGCAAGCCCTTGGGAAAGAGGCCTGACACTATAAATTAGGGACCATCAGGAATGTCTGGAGAAAAAATATTTTACAAAGTAGGTTGCTGCAAGTAATCATTGTGGCTGGGCTGTTCTGCCTTCTCAGTTTTCAGAGAAATGTATTTCTCAGATGTCTGTTCTCCCATGGGAGCAGGACATTTATCCAGAAGCTGGCTTATGCTTCACATTCATGAGACACAGCAATGGGTGGTACAATTCACTGAACAGATCTGCACCAACAGCAGCACAACAACCGCTCTCCTCAGCAAATCCTCACCTCTCCTACTGCCGTGCTGTAGACTTCCCAGATGGCCAGATGGCCTCAGAATCCAGAGTTTTAAACTCAATACTGCTCCCTGACCTTCATTTTACCTCTTTGAAGGAAAAGCTTAGCATGAGACACTCTGAAGGGATACACTTGTACTTCACATACAGAAGAAGCAGCTTTTCTTCCAGTGACCCTTTGGTAGCCCCTACTGAGGTTGGAGATCTCCCCATATCCTGTTGACTGTGTTTCTTTGGCATGACAAAGCAGCACGTCCTGCCTGAACCTATGAACCTGAGGTCAGACCTCATCTCAATAGCTTCAGGATAAATGCATTGATAATGCCTGATGATCTACCCTGATGTTTTTGGTGCTTTAATCACCAAATGGGGTATTGCAAAATATGGCTCTGCTCTGGAATGTGCGTCTGGAGCCAGAATCTTCACTTGGAACTGCTACACCCTCCACAGCAAAACCAGCACAGACTGGAGACAGGAGCTGCTGGGTTCATTCTGACTTCCTGCAAAGACTAGAGATATATTGAGCCTCAGTTTTCAAAGTAGCATCTGAGATCAATGCAAACCTTTGTCACAAGGGGCTCAAGGTGCAAGGCTCAGGCTGCCTCCCACCGAGTTCCAGCAGCTGCATATGTCTCTGACAGACTGATGGCTGTTTACACAGCAGTAAATATATTCTTACCCCATCTATTTATACTTTCATGTCACTTCAGAATTATTTATCTTTTTATTTTAAATCAAAGATACCAAGAAGGCTATATAATTCTTTGTGTTGCTTCACAGTTTGATAGAGAAAACATGACCTAGAAGGGTAAGAGTCTGAAAAGTGAGATGTGATTACTTTAGCAGAAAGATTAATTAAATAAAATTCCTCAAGATCTAATCCCTCCTGCCCAGCTCTCACTTGGCTTTTGTGACTGTTCTGCATGTTTCAGTCTACCCACTGAGAAGTCATTGAAGGGGATAAAGGTTGCAGCCCACCTGCTTGATACCCACTGACTTCAAGGAAGATGGGAAAAACACCTTTGATTGGTTTTTTCTGCCAGACTTACAAGAAATAAACACAGTCAGTAAGTTGGTAACCGGTTAATGGATGTTCTGGCTTTCATGATTCATCTGAGATGTGAACCTAAGAAATATGTGGATGGTTGTAAGCTGGATGAACTAGGGAGGATAAGTCTTACACAGTTATGGTGTGGTAAAAAGAGAACCAGCGACCATGAGTCAGAAGATAACAAAAGGGCTTGAAAATCAGAGAAAACTAGATGAAAACAAAAAGTGAAGAGAAAAACAAATAGGCCTTTTACATTTAAAGCAATCTAAGGTCTGACCCAGCTTCATCAATAAAAGGATACACAGGGACTTCCACAGATAATTTTAGTTTTTTTAAAAATGCATTTTTACTACCTCTTGAGTAGATCAATCCTGCAATAAGAAGTATAATCTTTGTTTTCCAAAATCTTAGCCCTTCTTGAGAAAATTTTAAAAACAGTATTAGATCTTGATGGGGCAAATCAGATGATCTCAGAGCTGGACCAGCTTCTGACTTACAGCCTCCAAAATTGTCAAGATTATTCTTCTGCAGATGTGACCTCAAGCATTTTTAAAATATACATCTGTCTATGAATTCCATATCTACAAAGGAAAAAATTACAGAAAGGGACCAGCATGGTCACTCACAACTAAAATCTCCCTTATGAAAGAGATGTCTCTCTATTCCCTCCCAAAATGTAAGCCACAATTCTCTTATATGGGCCAGAAATCTGCACTCTAGTTCTTAGAAAATGATGTTTTTAACACAGTAGTATGTTGCCTTCTTGTGAAGGCCGCGGTGACCTGGTTTCGGAGTCCAGCACGGTGATCCCCTCCTTGGGATCCCTCGGGGCCAATAACGGACGCTGACACCAATGTGGTGGACGGTTAAAGGCGTTTATTGAGGGGTCTCAAGGGTATTTATGGACTAAGGGGCTTCTCTACGTCAGACAGGGGTTTGGCTATACTTTCTAGGGTTAGTATGGAGTGGAAAGTTACTGGCATCCATAGGTTAGGGGGGCTACACCTCTGGCTACATTCCAAGGGTGATCCTTATCTATGGGGAGAGGGGTAGAAGGATTCCTGTAATTTTCCGTCACAGCCCAAAATCTTCCGAACGCCTGTCCCTATGCCTACTACAGTAGTATCTAATGATTAAGGAATTGCAGGGCCTCTTGGAGAAACAAAAAGGGCTGCTACACCCAGGTTTCAAGAAAATTTCTTGACCATGGAGAGAAGACATCCTTGCGGATGAATGAGGGATGGGAATACAAAGATACAAAGACTGGTCTTGATGAGGCACGATGTCTTTGTTTTCCCCATGACAATAATACAGTTCCACAGTCATAACAGGAATTCATTTGGCAACAGAAGCTTATCAATATGTATTTTAAATAATTTCCAGGTTTTCATGCCCCCAGGAACTTCTTCCTAAGTTGTCTTGGCAATCAGGCACTTCTGTTTCTCAAATCAGAGTCTCAAGCACACAGGAAAATCAACTACCCAGGAACTGCTCTCAGCAGGAGCCCTGAGCAACATGGTACATTACCTTCCCCATTAGCCTCCTGAAATTAGGTTTGACTTTGCAAAAAGGAGCGTGTAGGTACACATGTCAGCTCCAGAGGCAGGAGACAGGAATATCACTTTAATGATCCACTTTAAAGTAATGAAACAGCCATTTATCCTAATTGGAAGAACACTAATTATATCAGAAAGTGGCACACTCTTAGATGTCAGAGTGCAAATGCTATCTAATCAAACTTAATGAATAGGTAAAGTGTCCTGACAGAGCATCTGTGCATCACTCATGCATTCCTACAAACAGAAAAATTAGCCTGTAGGGAACTGATTTGGAACTGGAAGTTTTTAAATGGAAGGTTAATTATAGTGGTTGAATACGTGTTCTTTATCTAAAAACACGTTCACACCAGGAGCCTCGAGGGATGTTTTCCTTCTGAAAGAAATTAAAGTGTCTGGAACATGAGGGTACATCCAGTGTGGAAGGCCTTTTCTAGTTACTGGGAACGTGTGAGGCACTCCTTTTCTATCCATGTGATAGGAGGAGGCTTAAGACAGCCTTTGAGTAAAGACAGCACTGCTGATAAGTCACAGGGGTTATTCTTAGGCTGAAAGGTCTTTGTTTTCTCTCTAATTGGCTCCCAGCAAGCAGAACAGAAAAGCCTTTGGCACTGCTGCTGGGAGGAGAAGGTAAATTCCAGTGTCTTCCCAGCCTAACAGGCCGGAGGGCAGCAGAAGCAGAGTGGTACAGCCCTGGGCTGGCACAAAGAACCTCCCAAATCCTTCAGCCTCCATCCTTTAGGACAGCAGTGGGGTCACTTAAAACAGGCTCTGACTGAGACATCATTTGCTGTGCATTAGCCAGGAGAAGGGTGGTTGGGATACAAAAGCTGGGAAAGGATCAGTGAAGAGATCCTGGCGAGCGCTTTGGAGATCTGTACTCCTGGAAGAGGAGATTATTACTGCAAAGGGAGCACAGCGGTCTTGCCTTCAGCAGTCACAGAGGATGCATTTCTATGAAGTGAGCTGGACTTTCTATGAGCTGTTCATTCATGGGATCGCAACAGCTATGAAAAAAAAAAAGGAGTAAAATCTTTAACGCCTTTTAAAAAACCTCTAATGAGGAATAGCAGTGAATTGACAAAGTTGAAACCTCTGCCAATGAAAGGATGTCATCAGAATTTGCTCCTGTGAACAAGGTACAATGTTAAAGTCGGAAAACATTTACCCTCAAGCCACATTAGTCAGAGCCTTAAAATATTAGCAGAATTGGCTACATGGAAGCCCTGCAAACAGCACTGGGTTTATACACTGAAGATGTCAAGTAAACACACAAGTCTTGACCAAAAAAGTACAGCACTGACAGCTCATCTGGAAAAAGGAAAAAAAAAGCAATGGGGGATGTAATACAACTCCAAGCAAAATGTACTCCCAGCCAAAAAAACATAACAAACCTCAACAACTCAGGATAAAAAGACATTCACAGCCTCTGCTTACTGAGATTAGGCATAAAAGACTCTTCATCTTATCTTGAGTTGTGCTTTCCTCTTAATGTCAAGGGGTACCCTGCTGCACAGGAAGATGTTTTTACCCTCTCATGGGAAGCCAGAGGCTTCAGATAAGGGAGTGTCTTTGGAAAAAGAGAGCTTTAAAGGCTTGGGAAGATAGCCTTTATTATCAGTCAACCCTCTTTTGGGTTGGTGAGATTCCTGTTTGATTTGGCTGCAGTCTCTTGCATCAAGTTCCTGCCTGAGCTTTTAAAATAGAACAAGATCTCCCTGCAGCTGAAAAAGGGTGAAGGGTGGAATGTGTAAATAGCAATTAAAGCAAAATCTTGTTTTAAAACACCCCCCCCTAAAATATATCCTGTGGTCAAGGCTGGTGGGCTGACAAAGCCAAGCATGCTTCAGAAAACAGCTTAAGTTAAATGTGACTTGTCCAGCTTTTCCAAACTGCAGATGGTAATATAAGCCTGACATGTCTTGGTCTCATGTTTAGAGGCAATTCAGCCAAAAGGACAGACTCCTTGACTGGGGTTCAAGAGTGCTGGGGGCTGTCCTGGCTTCCCCAGCAGCCTGCTAGGTAATCACCCTGGGGCATCTCTGCTGCTTTAACTTTCTGAACTATTCTTGAATAAGAAGTTCTGCATTAGGTGTTAGTATAAATTCTTACAATCAGTGGGGTTTGTTCCATATGGGTTGGAGAGACCACTGTTATAAATGATCAATCAAAAACCAAATTATCAAAAATGCGAAAGATTTATTTATCTTTTTGCACGACCAAAATACGGTCCTCAAAACCACCACAGCCTAAGAGACAGCGTCAAACCCAGGATCGGCGCTGGGTGAACCTGGATCCGACCTCTATTGCATCGAATCCCCCCTCCTTCACGAGAGCTGCTTCTAGTGATGAGGTTTTATACAGTTTATTGTGCCCGAGGTGAAGGAGTCCTAATGTCTTTTGTAACTCTTCACTTTCATAGCTGTTTCTTTCACTGTGCAGAGCTGCACAAAGGCTGTCTCCTGGTTGATAGCCAGCGTTGATCGAATCTGGGGAAGTCATGTATTCACGTGTATCCTCCTGGTGACTCTGGCTATCTTGATTGATGTTATCTGCAGGACGATGATCGATCTTAGGCAGTTTACCGCTGATCATCGCTTTGGGTGCGTCCATTCTTAGGCTAAAATGCCGATCATTATCTAGCTGTCTCCAGAAATTTTGGAGTTTGACTAGACATCCGTCCTTCAGGCTGTGTGTGGTCAGAGACTCATTTGGATTTCACCATCTTTATAAAATACATTCTTTGATAGCATGAATTATTTCTAGCATATATTACACCACCTAGAAAAATAAAACAGCTAAACAAACCAAACTTGGATTGGGGAATAAGAGACACCCCATCCGCCCCCCCCGCCAGTATTCCTTCCTTCTCATCATGGAATAGCCCTGTCAGCCTGTCAGACTCATCTGAGTGTGCTCAGACCGCATTTACTGCTCATGTATTGTCACCTTCCCTCACTTGTTTCTCAGTTTTTCACTGTACTCTTATAAATCATGACTTTCTAGTCTCTCAGCATTTCAATCAATACATAAAATGTCAGATAACTGGTGCTCTCTCAATGCACACTAATGCAATTTCATAATGTGATTTCACTTTTCAGAGAAAGAATTAGAAAAGCTGTTACTGGAACAGGAAGAACCAGGTAATCGATAAAGGGCACTTAAAGGCAAAATTCTTAGAGTTTTGAGTAAAATATTTGGCTTTGAATTACACACAGTGGCTTCTGTGACTTCCACTCCACTTGCACATGCTACAAACCAAAATTTGTTCCAAAACCTAAGCACATCTATAACTCTCCTTGGACAAAGTATCCACTGGGATGGCAAAGAATCACAGCATGCTTAAGTGACAGTACCTTGAGAGGTCTGTTAGGCAGTGGAACTTTTTCAGCATCTGTGATAACTTTTTATATAGCATTATTATCACATGCTATATAAAATTCATATAATGTTTTAAATGATCAACAAGACAGCCAAATTAATGAATGTGAAAGATTTTATTTTCACTACTGAAAACACGGTCCTTGAATGCCACAGCCAAAGAGACAGCATTGAGCCCAGGATCTGCACTGGGTGAACCCAGATCCAACCTCTATCGCATCAGACGTCCCTCTGTTCATGCATGCCTCTCCAGTGGGGCTGTTTTATACAGTTTTTTCTGCCTGAGGCAGAGGTGCCCCAATTTCTTTTGTCACCCTGCATATGTATGAAGTTTCTTTTTACTGTACAGGGCTAGACAATTGCTGTTTCTTGGGTGGTGGAAGACGCTGATCATGTCAGAAGTCAAGTCGCATATTCAGATGTATGTTCTTGACAACTTTGGTTATCTTGGTTGATATCTATCAAGTTCTGATCATCCTGGGGGAAGCCCATCTCCACACCAGCCACCCAGCCACGTCCTTTTACTTGTTAACGAGGCATTCTTTCTTGCTGCCACCAGGAGTTTTGCAACTTCAGTGTGGTAATCTGTCTCTGGGATGTCCATGGTCAGAGGCTCGTTGGATTTTCGTTACATGTTTAATTTATTTTACAATTTTTATTTTATGCATTTTCCACCTAAGCATGAATTACTTTGCATTACATATTACATATAAGATTTCTATATCATGTGGAAGTCATCACACTCCAACCCAGTGTTTTCTGTCTCATTTCCAGGCAATATCTGACATATGGGATGTATCTAAGGTGAAGTATCTCCAAGCATGTCAAAACTGTACAGAGCTCTTGAAGAGCTGCAAAGTGTGAGGTGGGAAATGGAATTGGCTACAAAACTTTGGGGAATAATTAAAGAATTCATATGGGGGGTGGGGGAACAACAACAGCAAACCATCAAAAATTCAGGCTGTTGTTTTCAATCTGTGCTTTAAAAAAGACAAGTCCAAGATACAGACAAGACCCAATCTCAGTCCTGCTGGGTCTGGAAGCCAACATGAAATTCTTGACTTCCAAGATGAAAAACAACATGGAATTCTGCTTATGTGCCTGCACATTTTCTCTCTGTTTTTTCATGGCCATATCATCCCACTGATATTTTTCCTTTGGGATTCTAGGGAAGAGGGCTTTAGTAAACAGGTAGTCCCTTCCCAGCACAGATTAGGAATGTCTGGGTGAACTGTTCACAATTCATGGCATGTAACAGTAGCCTGCAGTTATTGAGTACTTTGTAAACTTCCTGAATAATGAGCATTATCCTCCCCCCACTGCTCATACCTGAGAGCACAGAGAAATTGAATAGTACAAGTTGTTGGAAAAGTCAGAATCTGGGCGATCATCACAATCCCTATGTTTCTTGCTTTAACCACCACGTGGACCATCCAAAATATTTTGGAAGTGTAATAGATGATATGTATAAATTCGTGCTGAGGCTACAGTAATCTCACTAGATGAAAATCCTAGCACACCAAAGGAGAGTTCCGGGAAATTCCATCTGATGAGATTACAGCGAATAGCACCAAAATCCTAGCCTGAATATTCATCTCCAGAAATGTTGATTCCAGAGGATTATTTGTCTGACCAAACTCCAGCAGTATGCATTTGATATGCATCATCGATAAGATAAATTTGTGTCTCCTATAATGTATATTGCAGGAGATTTTCCTCTAACAGTTACAGGAAACGCTCAGCAAGAGTGACAGCAAGAAAGGAAAAATTACATGAATATGCTAAAAGGATAAAATAAACAATAAAAAAGCAAGAAACCCTTCCCAGCAACCCTTGGAGCTTAGAAATGTATTAAAAAAGACTTTATGAGAGCTGTCTCTTTGTGATGTACGGAGGAGAAGAGCCAGAATGCCCTCCCTGTCTCACCCAACACTGTTAGCCTGGTTCGGCGCCAATCTGATTCTTGCTTGTGGCCTTTTTACAATTGTATTTTATTATGGAAGAAATTCTCCTTATTAATCAAATTGGCTAATTCATTTATAACAGAAGAAAAATCAAATAATTCCATTTTTGCTCAGCGGAGTCATCAAACTCAGTTTTTGCCCAAGAACTGGTTGGACACACTGAACACCTCAGAAGGAAATATAAGTAACTTTCTGTGACTGCAATTTCACTATACAGTCGTGATGACCAGTCCTGTTTCAACTTGTAAAAGCTTTTGCTTCATGTGGAGGAAGATTTGGTCAAAATTAAAAAAAGTCATTGCATTGCAGAGCTATTCTTATAACACCCCTGATTTCAAAATGCCTTTGCCAAGGAAAATATCATAAATAGGTTTTGTGTGAAACATGTGTGATCTATAGTAGAAATAATACATGCTATCAAAGAATGTATTTTATAAAGATGGTGAAATCAAAACGAGTCTCTGACCACACATAGCCTGAGGGACGGATGTCAAACTCTAAGATTCCCGGAGACGGCTAGATAAAGATCAACCTTTTCGTGTAAGAATGGACGCTCCCAGCACAATGATCACCAGTATCTTGAGTCATCAGAAACCGTCTAAGATCGATCATCGTCCTGCGGATAACATCAATCAAGATAGCCAGAGTCACCAGGAAGATACACGTGAATACATGACTTCCCCAGATTCGATCAACGCTGGCTATCAACCAGGAGACAGCCTTTGTGCAGCTCTGCACAGTGAAAGAAACAGCTATGAAAGTGAAGAGTTACAAAAGAAATTGGGACTCCTTCACCTCGGGCACAATAAACTGTAAAAAAAACCTAATCACTAGAAGCAGCTCTCGTGAACAGAGGGGGGATTCAATGCAATAGAGGTCGGATCCAGGTTCACCCAGCGCCGATCCCGGGTTTGACGCTGTCTCTTAGGCTGTGGTGGTTTTGAGGACCGTATTTTGGTCATGCAAAAAGATAAATAAATCTTTCACATTTTTGATAATTTGGCTTTCAATTGATCATTTATAACAATTCTGGTGATATCCCCACGTGATTTGAATTTGGGGTTCAGGGACCCCTTTCTAGTCAGGAAGCACCCTGCTGATTTCAGTGGTCTGATGGGATTGGGAGTTCGCGAAACCAATCAAAACACCAAACCTAAACCAGAACCAGAGCCAAAGAGGGCTAAAAACAGGCCCAGCTCTCAGAAACTCAGAATAATCTGAAGAAGGATCTCTGAGACCATGGTGCTTTTTCTTTTCCACTCGGAAATTGACGTGCATGAAGAATCCACGCGCGAAAGGAACGGTAAGTATCATGTGGTTGAGTGGGGTGTGATGGAGCATGTGTGTGAGACGTGGTTCTATCACGAAGCAAGTGTGGACCCCACAATTGCATTTCCACTTTCCCATGAGGGATGTGGCCGGTCAAGGGGAAAGCAAGTGCTTTTTCTTAAACATATGTGGGACCTGGGACTCGTAGGTACTTCGGGGAATCAATCAAGGTTGGGTCAGGAAGGGGAAAAGATGTTCCCAAAATATTTCGGGAGCCAGTCTGCCTTCTGATCTGCAGAAACAGGTAAGAAAACTGGAAACCAGTCAAAAGACCCGCGGAACGGTTCTCCGTGTGGCTGAATTGACTGGTGACGTTTCACAAACTCAGGAAATTGACATCAGACAGAGACTCGGGACTTGTATCAAGCATCCCAACCGAAGGAGACAAGGTGAGAAAATTCACAAGAGGGTTTTTTGGGAAAATGGGGTTGGGAAAAAGTAGGTTCCAGAATAAGCCCCAAGAGAAATCTCCCCAAGTTCTTGAGAAGTTTCTGCCCAAAATCCCGAGGGAGAGCCCATTGGGATGGATGTTAGAACATTGGGATGACAGCCCCAGGAGAATGGGAAAATCCAAGGAAAAGATGATACAGTTTTGCATGGAAAAGTGGGGAAGGAAGAAGATCGCAAAATATGTGGTTTGGCCAGTGTTTGGCACCTTCAAAACATGGATGTGTGAGCCCCTGTATCACCACGTAGTCGATTGCCACCCACAGGATTTTGAGGAAATTGAATATACCGAGATGTGGAAATACGCTTGTATGGGTTTATACCCGATCCGAGCTCTTAGACACGCGGCAAACCGGGACAAGGAGTGGGAACCACTGGACAACCTTCCACCTCCCTACCTTGTCCCTCCACCCCAGCCCGTGCCAGCCCAGGTACTTCTGGTGCCCACGTTGCCTCCCGAGGCATCGATCCCACAGGAAAAGGTTTCGGCGCCGCTGCTCCCACTGGAGCTGGCTGCGGCGCCTTCTCTCCCACGTGGGCAGGCAATGGCGCCTTCACTCCCATGCGAGCAGTCCCAGCCACCAACCCTCCCCAAGACTGAAGAAAAACAGGTAATTTTCCCCAAGAAAGTTAGCTCTCCCCTGGCCCATCAAACAACGTGGCGAACGAGGAGGGCGACCACTGGAGACAGTGATGATGAGGAGGAAAAGCCTGGTATCTTTCCTTTACAGGAAGTGCCGGTGGCTCTGGGAATTACTGGCTTTGTACATGCACCGATTAACACCGTGAATGTGAGGGCTTTCAAGAAAGAAATGGGGAAATTGATGGACAATCCTTTGGGGGTGGCAGAAAGACTAGATGAATTTCTAGGAACCAGCACCTACACTTACAAGGGTCTCAATGCAATCCTGAGGTCGCTGTTCAACAATGAGGAGAGAGAAATGATCAGACAAGCTGTGATCAGGTACTGGGAGAACAGGAATCCCCAGGGGGAGAGGGGACACCAGAGGTGGCTGAACCAAAAGCCGTCTTGGAGTACCCAGACAGAGGAAGGGAGGCAGAAAATTATAAATTTGAGAAACGTGATAATCCAAGGTATCAGGGAGGTGGTGCTTAAGGGGCAAAAAATGAGTAAAGTACTCAGGGAATATCAGAGAAAGGACAAAACCCCCACAGAATGGCTGGAAAGGCTCCTCCGAAAGAGCCTGAGGATGTATTCCAGGACAGACCCCGATTCTCCAATTGGGGCTGTTTTGCTGAAAACTCAGTTTGTGGCAAAATCATGGGAAGACATAAGAAAAAAATTAGAAAAGATAGATGGATGGCAAGACAGGGAACTGCAGGATTTGCTCTGGGAAGCCCAGAAAGTCTACATGAGGAGAGATGAAGAAAAGCAGAAGATTCAAGCAAAGTTACTGGTGGCTGCAGTGAGGGAAGCACAGAAACAGGAACAGGTCAGAGACTTGGCGAAAACAGCGCCGGCAAAGAAGCAAAATCCTTCCCAAGGGAAAGGTTTGAACAACCAGAAAAAGGACATCGAGTGCTACTACTGCAAGCAAATGGACACATTCAAAAGAATTGTCCCAACAAGGTCAAGAATCAAGCAATGTTTCAGGAAGATTAGGGGTATCAGGGGCTTTTCAGTTTAGGGTCTGGAACACTGAGGGAACCTTTGATGAAATTGAGAGTGGGACACCACAGGCAGGAAATTTAGGTTTTAGTAGATTCTGGGGCAGAACGGACCACGGTGCAGCATTTACCACGAGGTTGCTCTCGGAGCGATGATACAATGATGGTAATTGGGGCAAAGAGGGAACCCTTTAAGGTTCCGATCATAAAGGATGTCAAAATAGAGATAGAAAATAAAAAGTGTATAGGAAATATGTTATTAATAAAAGATGCAGATTTTAACTTGATGGTGGCTTTGGTAATCGGTTTAGCAGTGGAGAATTCCCAGCTCAAGGTGAGGTTGTATAAACTCACCACCCAGGATGAGAAGAAAATTGATCCAAAGGTTTGGTATGTCCAAGGGGAGGCAAGGAGGCTGGACATAGAGGCAATCCACATTGAAATTGAAAGGCCAGGGGACCCCATTTGGGTCAAACAGTACCCCATCCCCATGGAAGGGAGGAAGGGACTGAAACCAGTGATTGATGAATTAATAAAGAAAGGAACGTTGGAACCGTGCATGTCCCAGCACAACACCCCAATTTTGGCAGTGAAAAAGACAGATGATAGCTACAGGCTAGTGCAAGATTTAAGGGCTGTGAATCAAAGAACTAAGACACTGTTCCCCGCGGTCTCGAATCCTTTCACCCTGCTGAATACCATCTCTCCTGAGGACACGTGGTACAGCGTGATTGATTTGAAGGATGCTTTTTGAACGTGTCCTTTAGCAGAGGACAGCAGAGATTACTTTGCGTTTCAGTGGGAAGACCCAGAGAGGAACAGAAAGCAGCAGCTCAGATGGACATCATTGCCTCAGGGCTTCATTGATTCCCCAAAACTTTTTGGGCAAGCACTCCAACAGGTGCTGAGTCACTCTGTACCAACTGAGGGAACAAAATTGCTACAATATATAGATGATTTGTTCGTTACAGGTCCAAGGGAGGAGGTTGTGAGGACGAGTACAATTGAACTTTTGAACTTTTTAGGGAAAAAGTGATTGAAGGTGTCAAAGTCGAAGTTGTAATTCACAGAGCCCAAGGTCAGGTACTTGGGACATTGGTTAACCAGAGGGAAAAAGTTGGATCTGGGAAGGGTGGCAGGGATTATTGCCTTACCACCCCCATGGACAAAAAGAGAGGTTAGGCAACTTTTGGGGCTGTTGGGATATTGCCGGCAGTGGATTGAAGGATACAGTGAGAAGGTGAAATTTTTGTATGAGAAACTCACCATGGACAGGATCAAATGGACAGAAAAAGACGAGGATGAATTCAGTAGAGTCAACGAAGCACTCACGGCGGCACCAGTGCTGAGCCTCCCTGATGTGAGAGAGCCATTCCAGTTGTTCGTGGATGTGAGCAATCACACAGCACATGGTGTGCTGACACAGGACTGGGCAGGGGTCAGGAAACCAGTGGGTTACTTGTCTAGGCTTTTGGACCCGGGCAGCAGGGGCTGGCCCACATGCTTGCAAGCAATTGTCACTGTAGCATTGTTGGTGGAGGAAGCTAAGAAAGTAACCTTTGGAGCACCTTTGGTAGTATTTGCACTATACAATGTGCAGGTCATACTACAACAGATAGCAGATAAGTAGCTCACGGATGCTAGATTGCTGAAGTATGAAGCCTTTTGATTCATTCACAGGATTTGGAATTGCAGACAACTGCGCAATACCCAGCACAGTTCTTGTTTGGGGAAGCTTCGGAGGAACTCATTCACGATTGTGTGGAAGTGGTTGAATTGCAGACAAAGATTAGGGAGGATTTGGAAGAAGAGGAATTAGATGAGGGGGAAAAATTGTTTGTAGATGGTTCAAGCAGGGTGACTGATGGAAAAAGAATGTCAGGATATGAAGTCGTGGACGGGCAAACAGGAAAAGTGATAGAAGCAGGCCCCCTGAACACAGGTTGGTCAGCACAGGCTTGCGAACTGTATGCAGTCCTGAGAGCCTTGAAAAGATTGAAGGGAAAGAAGGGAACAATTTTTACAGACTCTAGGTGTGCCTTTGGGGTGATTCACACCTTTGGGAAAATCTGGGAAGAAAGGGGGTTGATCAACGTATGGGGATGGGGACTGATGCACAGGGAATTGATCCGGTAAATTTTGGAAGCAGTAAGTTGTCCATGTGAAGGGACACCAGGCAGGGATGCAGTTTCGAACCCGGGGAAACAACTTGGCAGACCAGGAGGCCAAGACCGCAGCACTGATGATGGTAAGTACCCCGGAGATCAAAGTGATCGAGGTCTCAGATGACCCTCCTCAACCCTCCTCAAAGGAGATTGAAAGTTATGAGAAGATTGGGGGAAAACTGGAGGAAGGTAAGTGGAAACTACCCGATGGGAGAGAGCTAGTCTCTAAAGGTTTTACCAGGAGGATTTTGAGAAAGCTGCACCAGCGAACACACTGGGGGGCCCAGGCCCTAGCTGAACAATTTTTGAAATTTTTCGGGTGCAGAGGAATTTACGAATTGGCCAAACAAGAGGTACAAGGATGCCTGATCTGCCAGAAAGTTAACAAAACTAAGGCAAGACAGGCAATCCTGGGGAGTCACCCCGTCATGTACTGACCATTTGAAAGAATTCAAGTCAATTTCACTGAATTGCCCAAGGTGGGAAGGTTCAAATTTGTGCTTGTAATCATAGACAAATTGACCCACAGGGTGGAAGCTTTCCCCAGTCCAAGGGCAATGGCTCAGACAGTGTCCAGGAAATTTCTGGAAGAAATTGTGTCCCAATATGGGGTGGTGAATTATATTGACTCAGATCTAGGGGCTCATTTTATTTCAAAAATCATTAAGCAGATGGCGGAGGTGCTAGGCATTCGTTGGGAATACCATACTCCATGTCATCCCCAGAGCTCAGGACAGGTTGAAAGCACGAATCAGACCTTGAAAGCACAGTTGTCTAAATTAATTTTAGAAACTCGGATGTCCTGGCTGAAATGCCTACCTCTGGCTTTGCTTAATATCAGGACGATGCCTCATTCAGAGATGGGGCTCTCACCCTTTGAGATGCTATATGGGATGCCTTATAAGCATGGGACGCTGGTGGGACACCCCAGATTGGAAGACAGCCAGATTCAACCATATTTGGTAGCGATAAACAGAATTTTGCAGGAACTGAGAAAACAAGGGATAGTATCTCAGAGCACCCCTCTGGGATTTGCTACCCACAAAATCCAACCGGGTGACAGAGTGCTTGTGAAAGTGTGCAAGGATGTACCTCCCCTCACTGGGAAGGCCCCTTTCTTGTCCTTCTGACAACAGACACGGCCATTCGGACTGCGAAGAAAGGTTGGACACACACGTCCAGAGTGAAGAACATCAAACACCAGGAAGAAGCACCCGCGTGGAGGGTCACTTCTTCCTCAGGCGACCTGAAAGTCAAACTCCAACATCCTCATAAATGACCGATGGTGAACCGATAGGTTGTATACTGTCTGATTGTGTATGCTATCCATTTGTACACTTTGAATATTGTCAGAGAACTTTTGTTATACATTGCATAAGGGGGCAGAGGCCAAAGGGATTGTGCACCCAGTGTCTGGAAGAGGAGCTTGAACTGACTGACAGTATTGTAACCCTAGCCAAAATTTAGGAATCATTGAATTAGACTTGCAGGAGTGGTTTCACATTTTTCAGAAAGGGGTGCGTGGAAAACTGAGATCTAAAGCAGAGATTCTGGATGTGGAGTGTCGGAAGTCAATCAAAGTACCGTGCAACTCAGATGCCATCAAGGTCTCACGGTGGGGCACCTTTAAGACCTGGTATGCGGCAAGGTTTGAGAATGTATTCCCTGAAGAATACTCCTGCTGCCACGAAGATGGTCTTCCTCGCCACTGGTGGCACCCCAGGGGGCAGAGGCAAAGGCAGAGGAGTACACCTGGTGGGAATTGTGATTGGCCTGAGCCTAGCCATGTGTGGGACACAGAGTCTGCACATTGAGGTCCTGATCAGTGACGGAAATGAGAGCTCCATGGACGAGTGCAATAAGTGCACTCAGATAGTCCCAATCGAATGAAGGGACGGAGGAACCTCAGCATACCAAGCCCCGGAGGAGTGCATCAGGGAGCTGGTAGGTACTGTTTGACGAACGGCACTAGGGTCAGATTATATAAATCAAGCAAAGAGATCTTATGTATAGATTCGAAGGCAGGGACACGGAGTGGACAGTCAGGCAAGCACCAACATCAGATACGGAAAAGGAATGTGGAAATAATGTCAATCCCTGTTTGCAATCGATGTAATCGAACAATGTGGGTTGGGGGAAAGACAGAGTCAATTTTTGTGGCATGTCACCAGGTGAATCCATTGTGTTATGACAATTCGAAACTGGGGATGCGTGTGATGAACGGAAAGATGTACTTGGTAGGAATAAATATGAAATTCGACAACAAATTCACCCTAAGCAGGGAACCGATCATATTGGATTTAGCACAGGCAAACGATGACAGAGTCTGCCTGCAATATGATAGGGTTGTCTGTTTTGCGAGAAACAAAGACAGAATGGATCCTGAGGGAAAGATGAGGGAAATTACTCAGGAATTGAACAGGAGGGAGTCAGAACTGAGGAAGAGTGGAGCAAGAAAGATTGAAAACTCTGGGAGAGCAGTACGAGCTGCTTGAGAAACAATACGCTGATGGGGAACTACCTTCCCCAGATTGGAACATATTCATTGATTTAATGCAGGAAATTGCCACGGAATTGGGATTGTCAAATTGCTGGATTTGTGGGGGGCTGAAATTGGCAGAAAAATGGCCTTGGAAGGGTGAGAGTTTGGCTCCGGGGCAGCTTTTGAAATGGGACAACCCAAGGGTCTCAAAATTGGCACAGAGACCTGAGGGATGGGTGTTGGATCAAAGGGTGATTGGAACGATCTGCATCAGTCGAGAGGGGAAAGAATATACTGAAATGGTGGGATACACTCCATGTATAACTACCCTGATGGTAAATTCAAACAATAAGGGCAAAGTCTGGCAGCCGGAACCTCCTACGGGGTACTGGAGCCAGAAAAAGGAAACAAATTGTGAATGGAACAGACAAATAGGACTTTAGTGGGTCAGAAGTCCTGGAGCCAATCCTTACCAATCCTTGGAGGGTCTGAGAGAATACTGGGGAGACCCAGGGAAAACGAACATTAGATGGAAAGCCCCAGATGGAATTTATTTGATCTGTGGAAAGAAAGCATACAGTGAGTTGCCTCCAAGATGGAATGGATCATGCACTTTGGGCATGATCCGGCCAGTCTTCTTCACTCTCCCCCAAACAAAAAGTAACTTACTAGGGGCTCCTTTGTATGAGACCCTGAGGAGGGAGCAAAGAAGCCTAAAGAAAATGACACCTGTCATAAGTGGTAGGCAAACTTGGGGGGAGGAAAAGTGGCCAGCAGCAAGAATAATTGATTATTATGGGCCAGCCACATGGGCTCAAGATGGAAGCTATGGATATAGGACTCCAATTTATCTACTGAACCGGCTGACCAGGTTGCAGGCAGTGGTAGAAATTCTGTCAAATCACACTTCAGAGGCTCTGGATTTACTAAGTTGGCAGCACACCCAGGTATGGGCATTTGTGTACCAGAATTGAATAGCTTTAGACTATTTGCTGGCTGAAGAAGGGGGAGTGTGTGGAAAATTCAATAAATCGGAATATTGTATCGAAATTGATGATTATGGGGAAACCATAAGATAATTGGCAGCCAAATTTAAGAAGGTGGCCCATGTCCCAGGCCAAAAATGTAATTCGATTTTGCAATCATCCTGGTGGGACAGATTATTTGATGGGGCCTGGTGGAACAAAATAATATTCTTTCTGCTGTGTTCAGTAGCAGGAATCCTATTTCTCCCGTGTCTAATTCCTTGTTTTATTAGACTGATTCATTCTGTGGTACAGGGTATGCAGATAGCTATAGTACCCGTAGACCTGGAGTTGGCTTCCGGAAACAACACATCCAAGATCATGACCTTGGGAGAGAGAAAGTATGCAAGCAATGCTGCCCAAGTCTTGGCAAAATTTGAAAAATGGGTCAAAACAAATATGGACAATAATACTGGTTATCAGGGAATCCCACAAGGAGAACATGGAATAAGGATCTAATAAAGTTTTTCTCTTTGTAGGAGACCCTTAAAGGTGGAGGGTAGAAGTAGAGAATAAATAGATATTAGTGATTTTTGGGATATAGAGGGAGCATGAATTAATGTGGTGAAAGTAAAGGGGAGGGATTGTAATATATGCTAGAAATAATTCATGCTATCAAAGAATGTATTTTATAAAGATGGTGAAATCAAAATGAGTCTCTGACCACACATGGCCTGAGGGACGACGGATGTCTAGTCAAACTCTAAGATTCCCAAAGAGGGCTAGATAAAGATCAACACTTTAGCGTAAGAATGGATGCTCCCAGCACAATGATCACCGTTATCTCAGTCATCGGAAACCGCCTAAGAGCAATCATCGATCATCATCCTGCAGATAACATCAATCAAAATAGCCAGAGTCACCAGGAAGATACACGTGAATACATGACTTCCCCAGATTCGATCAACGCTGGCTATCAACCAGGAGACAGCCTTTGTGCAGCTCTGCACAGTGAAAGAAACAGCTATGAAAGTGAAGAGTTACAAAAGACATTAGGACTCCTTCACCTCGGGCACAATAAACTGTATAAAACCTCATCACTAGAAGCAGCTCTCGTGAAGGAGGGGGGATTCGATGCAATAGAGGTCGGATCCAGGTTCACCCAGCGCCGATCCTGGGTTTGACGCTGTCTCTTAGGCTGTGGTGGTTTTGAGGACCGTATTTTGGTCGTGCAAAAAGATAAATAAATCTTTCGCATCCTTGATAATTTGGCTTTCAATTGATCATTTATAACACATGGAAATAAGCAAAGAAGCAGAACCAAATATTACTGGTATAGGCTAATTTGAGATGGGAGGGAAGCTGCAAGCAGAAATTAGGGAATACAGCAAAGGAACCTGGCACAATGCTGTACAGACATCTTGATGGGAATCAAAATTGCCCCCAAAAAATTCACTGAAACCAGAGTGATCGCAGATAGTTTTTAGTACTGATAAACTGTGTGCATGCCAGCATCTGGACAAAGTAGCAACTTTTCCTAAGAGAAAAGAAGGAAAGAAATAGAAGGATTTGGGAGATCCAGGCATCTCCACATAGAAAGATTGACAATATAGGAGAAATAAATGCTTTTTTTTTTTTCCATATCCTCTGGTGCTAAAAATACCAGGAATCCAGACTTCACTAGAGCCGGATTTCCTCTTCAGTTTCTGCTCACAGGGATTTACATTGCCAAACCTCAAGCACACATGGCAGAGCTGATATGTCTGGGCAGTTACTGGTTTTAATGGTTACTTGGAAAAGTGTGGAAGGACACTTCACCTTGAGATGTCAGAGATAAACCAGATAGGGTGGACGCTGTTCTGTTACACAGAGACAGATTAATGTCAGTGTGTGCCTTAAGGCAGAGAAGGTTATGTGGACAATTTGACACAGGCATACTTGACATTCTTCCCAAATTGGAGTGAAAAGACGAAGTCTGTGATTGTGAAAAGAGGAGACAAAGGCCATGGGCAGGAAAAATATCAAAGTCTTAAACAAAACAAGCTTTTCTTATCAGATTGAGGTTCTTTTTTCATTTCAGAAAACATTTAAAATACTTGTTTCCAGCAAAAATCATATATTCAAAATCACCTTCTGAAAAAAAAAAAGAACCCTCGATTAAAGCAGCTTCAGTTTTCTTGTCTCTTTTGTTTGTTTGATTGATTTCCTTTATCTCTTTCCCTCCATTTACACTTTTTCAGTGGCAAAATGGAAAGACTCAGAGAGAAAAAGAGAAAATGTCAAGCAGGCACAAAGAAATGTGGACTTTTTCTTTATAAATGCTGGTGACATATTTTGAATTAATAAGGTGTTTATGCTGTATATAAAGGCCTTCAAAACGGAAACATTTTTAAAGATAATTTTTCTATCCACAGCACTTTACAAGCCCTGTAATAACACTCTGAGTCATACAAAGCATTTCTGACATTTCAAAATTGTCCAAACTGCACTTGAATAAAATCATAGCAATAATATTTGAAACAAACAATAATCTTGGAGGTTCGAGCCCTTGGATTTAGGTATCACTCAGCATCATTTTGAAAGCAAAGACCATAACATGATTGATTGTTTATTTCTTATTTTCTTTCCAGCTTCTCTTTCTAAAAATGGCATTTGGTGGGGTACAGGGCTCATTCTTTCTTATTCCTGCCTAGTGCCGCACACTGAATGGCAAGCAGAAGAAAACATTTGCTACTGCCAATCCATGGCCAGATGCAGATATAGATAGTAATTCCCAGAACTGATAAACAGAGTTTGTTTCATTAAATGGCTAAATTTCTTGTATTTGTGTTTCTCTTTAGAGTTTTCCAGTTCAGCCATGTTCTGAGGTTTTCCCTGAAAGATCAAGACTGCCAAATATTGCAGTTTCTGACAACCCCACTCACTCCAGGCCTGTCACTCTGTAAATTCTCTCCAGGCTGCTGGAGAGACAAGGTACAACAGCAGCCAGTCAGGAAGACACACTTATTTTCAACTCTCACACAGCTGATATCTGAGAAGAACATCTCAGTGAGGCCCTAAGGGCAAAAAGGACTTTGATTTATTCCAGAAACCGCCTTTTTAGACAAGTTGCTCTCTTGGCAAAATTTAGAATGAATTCTTGAACTATAAAGGCCTGGGGAAGGTTTTGACTTCCTGCTTTACTTGAAGAAATATTGCTTGTACTGTATTTTGTGAGACCCCCAGCAACAACCCTTAGCATTTCCTGATGGCACATCATTCTGTTGCTTTCATTGTTCAGAATATCAATAATTATTATGCAAGCACAAGATTGAAGAATTATTTCAAGTCCTCTTTAGCTTCAGTACCAACAGGAAAAAGAAACTAGATCAGAAAAACCCTGAAATTACTGTTGTGGATTCCTGATAACATCAATCACACCACATCAGTACAGTGTCTTCCTAGTTCTTCTCCCTTCTGCCTGGATATCCTCTGGCAGGGAGCAAAAGCTGGATTAGACATTAGGAGGAATAAGAATAGTATCTAATATTACTCTGGCTAATGAAAAATGGCCAAAGGTATTGACTGTCGTGCTTCAAGGGGACAAACTGATCACCAGACATGAAAAGATAGCTTCCCCACCCTCACCCATACAACACTTCAGTGTGATTACAATGGGGACACAATCAGCACTTAAACCTTTATTGAAACAGCCACACCTGGGAGCAGTGTCAGGAAAAATCTTGACCAGACAACTCACTCACCCCTTCTGTATAGCAGTGCAAAATCCAGGCAGAGCAGCAATCCAGACCAAGATAATGAAGGAATTTTGCCTTTCCACTTGAAATGCTGGCAGATGAGCCCCAGATGGCTGCATGCTGCAATCCATGCCAACACAGTAACAGGTGTGTGTGAAGGCATTTCTCCAGTTACTGTGCAGCCTATTGTCTGCACATCCACCAGGGCCCCATGTCACACTTCTGCACACACTGCTTAACTCCACGTGTTCCAGGGCAGTTCTTCCTAACTCAACACATTAAAGACCCCTAACCACCTGGGGAACCAATACACTCTCTCAGAGGCAAATCTGCAACTCAGCCTCTCCTATTCTCTCTCTCCCCCTTTTATTCTTGCAGTCAATATTAAATACACCTCTAAACAGCCACTTCTGTCTCTGTTTTATTTACCAGGCAGAAGAAGGATTTATCTGTCTGCCAGTGCTATAGCTTTAACCCAGTACCTGAGAATTAGGCTTGCCTTTTTATTTTATACATGGTTTTTAATAACTACAATCATACAATCACAGTGGAGATATAATTTATGGGATGCTGCCTTCACCTGGAGCTCTGCAAGTTCTGAATCAGGAGTAGTTAATATGAATATTAGTCACCTAGCTCTCCCTAATTCTTTCGTCTATCCATCTCTTAATAACCTTTCCTTCCAGAGCTGACCTATGAATCCTGGAACATCCACAAAAGGATGCAGAAGAAACACAGAACTAAAAATGCTAGACAACCAAACCAAATCTAACTTATTTTGGCATTCTTTTCACATCTGCCCTATCTTTGATATTGCAGAAATGAAGCAGATACTTTGTAGTGCCTTCTTTCTTGGAAAGCTGGGAGTGAAAGACTAGAATTTTAGAAACTAACATAAACCTGACCTTTCTCAAGTAAAGTATGCTGATGTGTCTCAAAGCTTCAGCTGGCTTAAAGACTGTGAGTAAATACTGTAAGGACAAGATTTATTTATTTTTTTTTAACAGTCACAACTTTTATGACCAGATGTAACATTTAAAGAAATTCAGAGGTGTGCCAGCTTATTTAGCTTTTCTTTTCATACATACACTTACATATATGTATATAATGATAGAACTTTACCAGAAAAACTATTTCCCATTTAAATTCTCATCACAGAAAGGATGACTGTAAATTCCAGAGTCAGAAAGGTTTTGTTCAAAATCTAAATCAAATGGATGGCACTGACATAAAAGTACAGAGGTGTGCAAGAAAACTGCTCATTCCCAAGAACAAGAGTAGAACACCTGTATTTCCTAACATCTGTATTTACACACTGGAACATTCTGAACTGGAAATCCAGAGTTTTATTTTACAAAGAGCACAAAAGATTTGCTAAGATGCACATTGCACGCAGAACAGCAGTAGTACCAGCTGTGCTGGGTGAGTGCTGTCTGATGCCATGCATAAACCCCACACCTTCTCCTGTAAAAACTACACACGCAAACAAATGGGAACAATAGATTGGTCAACTGAATCAAGCTTTCCCAAGCCAGCACATGATTGAGGGCTGAGTGTTGGGACGAAGATGGACTGGATTTGAAGCATCAACACAGGAAAGACAAGAGACAAGAGCTGGGCTCAGAGCCAGGGACTACCACAACTACTGATTCAACCCTATCATGACACAGGTAAGCAGTTACCCTGAAAAGGAGATGCGTTGTCCCCAAAAGGCAACTCCTAAAGACCATTGCATAGGATGATTTCCCACAGAGCCACCACTGGCTTATGATTTAATTTCCACAGCACAGAGATACCTGTGGGAGCTGAGTGGGAAGGCAGGATAAATAAACCAGGCCAGAGTTTGTGTTGTCCCAACTGGATTCCTTTGGTAGCTAAGGGGAGCAGAGCACATATCTCAGGTAAGGCTGTCCTCCTTTTCCTTTGTCTGGTCAAACAGAAAGATTTATGGAAGCCCCTTTGACATATTGCAGCCTTAAAGAAGATAGAAGTATGTCACCTGTTCCTGTGCTTTTCCAACTTTCCTATGTTATTCCAGTTTCAGGTGTCAAATCTGCTGTCTGTGAATTAACAGGAAAGAGCCTATGCTGCAATGTTAGCAAAAAAAAAAAAAAAAAAAAAAGACATTGCAACCTCTGAAAACCTTCAGAGGGTGATGTTCCAAGTTAGGTATGATTCGCTGCTCCTGAATTAGGACCTTGGGCTCTCCGGACAGTCACTGGGAAAAGACACACGTGCTTCCAGAAGGTTGTACCTGAACTGGTTGTCTGAAGAAGACGAGGGGAGTATGTCTCATGTTACTATTCCATAGTTAGTAGCTTCCTGTCCCACATTTAATTTGGAGTATTTTGCAGTGAGAACAGAGGGATTTCAGGCTGCACAGCACAGCCCAGGAGGCACATCCTTTTCCTTATGTCAGCAATCAGCTCTAGGTGCTGCATCTGTACCCTGGCAGGCTGGAGCTCCAAGATCTCCTTTACTAATTCACTATACGGCAAAATTTAGTAGCTATGAGTCAAATTCCCAGTTCAGATCATCAGCTAGAAATCAGCCACTCTTCTGCAGAGAAGGGGTGGAAGGACTAAGTCTTTTGACACAGATTCTGTATGTCTCTCCCCTCTCCCACTGTAGGAGAGGTTACAAGAATTGCATCTAGTTCAATACGCTGAAATATGACTTCAGACCCTTTGAAGCAAAAACAAACCAGTCTGAGAGCTGTGATGGCTTTAAGGAAATCTATATTCAGCCAGGCACACCTAAATGTAAAAACATGAAGAGGCTGTGGCTTCCTCACTGTCTGGGTTTCCTAAGGAAGGGCGGACCCATTTCCAGATAGCATCGGCTTGGGTGGAGGGAAGCGGGAAGACACCAGCAGCAACATCTGACATGAATCTTGCTCTTCTGGTCTTAAAATGCAATGTGAAACCAGAGCAACTGCAGAAACTGAAAACTCCAGCAAGGTGTCACATCAATCAGGCTTTTCAGGATACACTATTTTAGTGTGTCAAAACCCAGAAGTGAGACAGCAGATGTGAGGTGTCAGGACGATTTCTGAGATCAGAAGACACAAGAGGTTTAAATTCAAAGCCCGTACATTTACAGTCCACCTCAGCAGCTCACAGCACCCCTGCTCTTTTCCCAGACCCCAGGAGGCCGAGGAGGTGACTGTACAATTAACAGCTACCTTTGGGGCAAGGCCACTGAAATAAATGAATGCCACCAGCACTTCTTCCCCTTAACATGGGGTTCCAACAAGGCTGCACATAATGTTGGGAGCAGCAGGGATTCTTCCTCAGTGGGGTCTCCTTGCAGGCAGCAGCAACTGCAGGGATTTGAGGAACACAAGCACCAGGAGGGAGTCGCTCTCAGCTGCCCAAAGGAAGGGGAATAACTTGCAGGGTAACACAATGGCAAGGGACAAAAGGCAAATTTAGACCTAGTATCGGACAGATAAATTGCTGAGAGCTCTAATCCTCAGGGACTGCATGGCCCAGTGACCTCCTGCTGCAAAGGCCACACCACGTACTCTGCTGCTTGAGATCAACCCCTCCCTCTGCTCAAAGCACTAGGAGAGATATAACAGTGGGTCTTTTTCAAGTTCTGTGTCTGGAAACCCACTGAAAAAGCAGGCATACACTGGCATAGGTGCAGCCCCTCAGAACTAGTTCGCCCCTTGCTCTATCATAACCAGCTCTTGTCTTTTAGGATGCAAGTTCAGGTGCTTTAAATCATCTATGCATCCAGGCCTAGCCTTTCAAATTCATTATTTTAAAGGCCTCGTGAAATACAATCACAAAGTACTAAAACTGGTAAATTAAATCAGAGCTTATATGTCCCTACTGGTCTTGCCCATTTATAAAAATACGGAGGTAATAATAACATTAAACATCAGTTATAATAATAGGAGTTTAAGCCAGGAATGTTACTACACAAGTAGAGATTTCAATCTCCCTTGTCCATTGCCCACAACAAACCAGTGTCTGGCATAAGCTGAACAGGCATACTCACATTCTGCTTTCAGAGGTGTTCTCAGTTTTGAGCTGCTCATTCAGGAGGCACTTCAGTCCCCATCCAAAGTCCAGACTGGTGACAGCTGAATTCACTGCACTGATGTACCTGTGAACCTGTGTAACAGATACCAAGTGGAGTATATAGAAGTTATAGCACTGAAAACTGTTTGGATGTACTTGAACAAGCACCAACAAGATCGGCGGCACCACTCAGACACACAAGTTTGTGAGGTTGGATGAGACCCCTCCAAGGGTACCAAAGGAGCTGGTGGATGTGCTCTCCAAGCCATTTTTATCATTTACTAGCAATCCTGGCTAAAAGAGGAGGTCCCCGTTTTCTGGAAGTTGGCAAATATGACTAAGTCCATTGCCAAGAAGGGCAGAAGGAGTCTCCAGGGAACTACAGGCCTGTCAGTCTGACTTCAGTGCCAGGGAAACCATGAAGTAGATCAGCTGGGTTCCCATTACATCAGTAGGACAGCCAGGGGATGAGGCCCAGCCAGCATGGGCTGATGAAAGGCAGGTCCTGCTTGGCCAACCTGATCTCCTTCTATGAGGAGTGATCCACTTAATGGATGAGGGGAAGGCAGTAGATGTATGCACCAGGACTTTAGTAAAGCCTTTGGTATCATTTCCCACAGCATTTTCCTGGAGAAACCAGCTGCTCATGGCTTGGATGGGTGCACTGTTCACTGAGTAAAACCTGGCTGGGTGGCCAGGGCCAGAGTGGTGGTGACTGGAGTCACACCCAGCTGGTGGCCAGTCTCTGGGGGTGTTCCTCAGGGCTCTGTGTTGGAGGCCAACCCTGTTTAATGTTAGTGATCACTTTATCAGTGATCTGGATGGGAGGAGTGAATCCTCAAATGCTTCATCCAGTTCTGGGCCTCTCATTACACGGAGGACATTGAGGGGCTGGAGTGTGTCCAGAGAAGGGCTATGGGGCTGGTGAAGGGTCTGGAGCACAAATTCTGTGAGGAGCAGCTGAGGGAGCTGGGGGTGTTTAGCCTGAAGAAAAGGAGGTTTGGGGAGACCTCTTCACTCTCTACAACTACCTGAAAGGAGCTTGCAGCCAGGTGGGAGTTGTTCTCTTCTCCCAGGTAATAGGACAGGAGGAAATGGCCTCAAGTTGCACCACAGAAGGTTTAGACTGGATATTAGAAAATTTTTTTTCACAGAAGGGGTTTTAAAGCACTGGAACAGGCTGCCTGGGGAAGTGGTTGAGCCACCATCCCTGGAGGTATCTGAAAGACATGTAGATGTGGCACTTGAGGACATGGTTTAGCGTTGGCTTGGCACTGCTGGGTTAACACTTGGACTCAATAATCATAAAGGTCTTTTCAACCTAAGTGATTCTTTGATTTACTGCAGGTTCTTTGAATGCTCCCTTTTCAAATACTGGTGTTTTCAAATGCACAGAAGTTTCCATTCCCTAATCAATCACATTATACATGCTATTATTTGTAACTCTGTTTCATGCTTATAACTCTGAGATCATAAAAGTTACTATCATCTCAAATATTGTAGTTTAAACATATTTTCAGTACATTTCATCCCTCTGTGTAGTGTACAAGAGTATTTAAATACCAATATGAATTTGGGATTCTCCCTCTCTCCCCTGCTCTACAATAATTGAAGGTTTTATATCTAAGTTATCCAGTCCACCTACTGAGCTCTCTCAAATTCTTGTGTACAGGGTTGAGTACCTTGCAGTCAAAATGCATTAGTTCAAGTTCCATAATACTTCTCAACTGCAAATGATGAAAAAGGCAGATTAACTCTTGAATGATAGTTTCATTACAGCACCTTATTTTGGTAAGGAATCTTTCCCCAGTCCTTTTATTTCGCATACTCAAACTTCTCTAGAAAGTGATACTGTCTAGAGTTATCAGAGGAAAGTTTCTTGAATTCTCATTCAAAAACAGCATGATGTTCACCTGGGACATATTAAGCAAGGTGGTTTAAAAAGTCCTTACAGAACTGAAAAAGCAGCAGAGTTTACCCCTGGCACGCCACTGTAATCTAAGCACTTTTCAATTTTATGTTGTTTTGCTTAATACTTCCTGAATTACTTCTTTTAAGTTTCTTTGTGTGAAGGTTATGCTACACAAAAGGTGAGAGTAAGTTATTATCTGTCATTTATGTTACAAGACTCATAATGCCTGGCTTTGTGAGGATTATACTCTTTTAGTGCTATGCAAAGTAAAACACCTCCATGTAATGGAACTACCTACTGCTCCATGTATTCAAGCCAGTTTCAGTGCAACACAGCCCTCTCTATTTCTGCCCTATTTTGTAGTGCAATACTGCTGTGAAGTCTTAAAAAGCTGACCCATTATACTCCCCAAATGTAAATAAAGCTTCTCTAATAAGAAAGGCTCAAAGAGATTATCCTACACCACTACACAAGCTGTACTTCAGGAGCTTGAGACAAAAGACAACAACAAAAGGAGAGAAGGCCTGCTACAAGCCGTTTTATGAACCCATGGGATACAGGGAAATTAGTTACCTTTAATGTACACTAATGACAGAACAAGCTACATTTGGCTCTTAACAGATTCAGTACTATGTCAGGAAACAAAGCAAGCTCTCAGGGCACCTAAGAAAGGCTCAAAATTTCAGGGTCAGTTGAGACAGAACCCTAACTAAGAACACAGAATACAGAAAAAGGTGAATAACAGACTTGGACAACCTTGCTGATGTGACTGTCATGAGTTCAAGTTCCATCAGATTGAAAATAACACTTTTTAGAGAAAAGGCTTGGTGTTCAGCCATGGCATATCAAGCCACTTGGAAAATTTGGGGACAATACTATCATATATTATAGAAGAGATATTTAAAACATAGGTTTTAAAAATACAGATTTAAATATATATATAGAAACAGAATATTTCTGTATGAAAAAGTGAAGGAGAGTGTCGTGAACGGCGGAAGAAATGCCTCACACAATATGCGTGAGTTGCAAATCCCAAAGTTTATTGAAAGCTCACACATATTTATATTGGTGTTAATGAAGCTTATACATATTGCAAAAGCTGAGCTCATTATTGGTTAAAGCACACTTAGATCAACCACACGTACTTCTATGCTCTAATGATTATTTTGTTTCTATGTTTACATTCTTCTAGCTTCTCTACCTAGGCTATCTTCATTTTCTGGCAAGCGATTTTCTCCCCCATCTTCCCGTTTCAGTGAAGGTCACTATGACCTTTGTCAGTGATTGGACACTTGGTTGCATAATCCCCAGCTTGTTTCCCCTATCCTTATCCAACGGTATCACATCGAAGTGGCCTTTCTCAGCTAGCCAATTATCCAAAAAGCTCTCCACAGGAGAGTATCTAATTTTGTACTGCAGGATGACTCCAACAGATCTCTCCACTCAAAGCAGTGCTAAACCTGCTTTTCTGTGCTGTCAAATCTTTTCAGAGATTCACATGCCTTCAGTTGCCAATTTCTGTTTGTTACCTGGACTGTAAGAACTTCGATGGGTTTTGCATTTGCACATAAACATATCTCCTCAAAAGTGGATTTCGGGCCAAACACTTTGGACTTTTTACGATAGCCAATAATTCAGCAGTTGTGATACCTCTCTTTCTTATGCTAACCCAGCTCAAATAACTCCAATTAACTTACCTCTGATTTATACCACTAAAACAAGAGGTGAATTATTGCTCCAACACACAACACACTGAAGGGGATTTTATTACCAAGTGGAGAACTTTACCAGTGAGGGAGGGGAAGAAGAGGAGGCCGCTGCAGTTGCTGCCCCTCTGCTCCCCACCATGCTGCAGATACCTGTCTGCTCCTCTGTCAGCTTCTGAATGCTGCCACCACAGCCAGGTGATGCCAGTGACCTGCTCTGAGGATTGAGTGAGAGCAGACAACCAGAAGTGCCACCTCATCAGACAAGCTGTCCTCACCTGTCCTTCTCTTGTCCTGAAAATGACTTCAAATACACATAAACTCAGTAAACTTCAGTACATCATCAATCCTACCATTTAAACATTTCCAATTACTGAATAATATTGTAAAAATATTATTGTATGCAAAAGACATGGCTCAGGTCAAATTTTTAAGGGCCTGCCAATACTGAGTGTGTATTTTAATCACTGTTTTCCAAGGATCAGGGCACTGTAAGAAAGCCAGACTAACTAACTAGTCAGCCATGAATGATCTGCTCCTTTCCTAAGCCACAGAGAAACATTTCTAGAATTGCCATTAAGATTAATCTACAGACAATTTTGGTTAAGGCTTAAGGGCTTAAGAAAGTTTGTTTAGGCCTCAAAGCAAAGCCTTCCATCATGCTCTAAAGACTCGCTGCTGGAAGGGTTCAACTTTGAACACTGCCACCAGTTGTGGGCAGCTCTCAGCAAGAGAGCAAGTGCTACCTTGCTGCTTTTAAGACAGAGGGGCATTAGTTGTAAATCAACAGCTTGAGAACTAGACTCAATATACATTTCTAACTAACAGAATTTAAATAAAAGCAACAAGCAGCCGCTCCTCTGGAATATGTCTATCCATTTGCAGGTAAAGTGACATTGACCAAAACTTAAAATAATGGAATCAAAAACCCAGCTGGACATACTACCTTTAATACATTTTAGGTGCACCAAAATACCCCAAATTATGTGTCTCCAGGAAACACGTGACTCCATGCAACTTTCTGAGGTGGGGATCTTAGGAAAAACTCTTGGAATACAGGCTACCAAATAAAGGGAAACAGCAAAGTCAAGAGTCCTTGGATTCAGACTACTTAGTATTCAGACAGTACTACCTAAAAGCTGTGGCCTCTCTAAGCTGTGCGTGATCTATGTCACAGGCTCTGCAGACCTCTGAGATTTTTTCTGATAAAGTGAGTGAATAAATAGTCAAAGGATAACACAGTTAAAGTGAGAGTAACTCTGCAATGGTGTCACCGGGTCCAAATTCATGAGTCTGCAGATATCTGTTATGAAATCGGATAAGCTCTCACCTTTCTTCCAGACTGTAACTTCTCCATTAATAACTTTTTATTGCAAAGGCAAGCCTTGTTTTGCACGTGGGAATATGCAACACTTAGTAGGATGGTGTCCCAGCTCACCATCATAAATGCTGCATGTAGAGGCACTTCAGGTGTTATTTGCAAAAGTGAAATTTAATACACCTTGCCAGCATGTGGAAAAAGTTTAAGGTCCAATTCAATGAAGTCAGTGTGATTCTGGCCTGCATCACCCATCTACTGCCTGTATTAAGTAGTATAACATTTTTTGTATAAATAAAATATATTCAAATTTTATCAAATTTGACATTTCTTACTGTGCTAAAATTTTTGTCATTTGTCAACCTGTATTTTTAGAGCTCTCTTAGACTAACTGCCAGGACTCCATCTGGCAATATGAGGGGTATTCTTAATTCAAAGCACTTCAAAACAATTCTCCCACATCACAAATTAAAGTGATTATGGGTGAATGTAAAAAGATGGATTTTAGTTTTCTTTAAAAACATAAACAATGAAACAGTAATTTAAAACTCCTTTATGTTACTCTATCAGCTACCTACGCAGCCCCTGGTCCTTTGTATGAGGTAGCTGCATTTCTAGTGATTGTATATTGAGCCAGGTTTAATATTTTAAAGAACTTACTGTAATTTTTTTTTAATGTTTTGTTAAACTGATCAATGTATTACCCACACTATAAAATAAATGTGATTATGACCTGAAAAACACAGATCCCAAGGACAATACAGATAACTAAGTTATATATTATATTATGTTAAATATAATTTTTTTCCCCCTGCAAATTTGAGTGAGTTGGTCTCAGATAGAAGCCCCACTCTTGGGAAGATTCTAGCTTGTAGTCTTTATTCCTGAAGAAAGCATACCAGCAACTTAAGAGCCACAAAGAGACCGCTGTCTTCTCACATAAAGTTTCTTTCCTTCCTTGAATAATCAAAGAGATGTCACTTTAAAGACTCTCTTGTAACGTGTACAAGTTACTGACAAGTTTTTTCAAGACTTTGAAAAGGCAGAAAGCTCACGTGTCATGTCTCAAGCAACATGTGTCATCACTGGCAGAACAATTCCCAAACATCCCAGCATGGATTATCCATGGAAATATCTGCATCTTCCAAATCCAGGACCATGTTACTTCCCAGAGGAAGAGCAAGCCAGTAGATGTATGCACCAGGACTTTAGTAAAGCCTTTGGTATCATTTCCCACAGCATTTTCCTGGAGAAACCAGCTGCTCATGGCTTGGATGGGTGCACTGTTCACTGAGTAAAACCTGGCTGGGTGGCCAGGGCCAGAGTGGTGGTGACTGGAGTCACACCCAGCTGGTGGCCAGTCTCTGGGGGTGTTCCTCAGGGCTCTGTGTTGGAGGCCAACCCTGTTTAATGTTAGTGATCACTTTATCAGTGATCTGGATGGGAGGAGTGAATCCTCAAATGCTTCATCCAGTTCTGGACCTCTCATTACAGTGTCAGGGCCCTCAGCCCACCTGGGCAGCTTACAGGAGAAGCACCTCACTGAGACAATCTGTGTGGTGCACAGACATCCACATCCCCATGCAACCCCAAAGCAAGGCAGGACCTCAGTAACAGGAAATTAGTTAATGGAAATTCCAGTATTTTAATGTAATCAGCTTCCCTTGGGACTTGGCCATCACTGGCAAGTCTTTGAGAGATGTCTCAGCAGGATGTAATGGTTCTTGTTAAAATTTCCTGGAGTGGAACAGAACCTACCCTTGGTTGCTCCTAGTAGCCTGTAAAAACTTAATTATTAGCATTTATTAATTTCTCTCCTGGATTTTCTAGGGATGGAGTAATGCATACCCTCATCTACCTTCATCTGTCACTGGAACCAATTCCTATTCTCTTCCATTCTTCAGGAGTTGCGCTGGCTTGGGTTTTAGAGTCTACACCTGAATTGACACACATGCAGCACACGCACACACATGGTGCTACATCCATAACTATCAAACTTATCTAAGCCAGTGATTGCTCCTTGTCCAGCTAACTGATTTGGAAAAGATAAAGCAGTTTGCAGGGAGGAAATGGCAAAGTCACAAAATATTAAGAAGCATCCATGATGTCCGTATGTCTGAGATGTAACATAAGATAAACTCCCTTTTGGTCATCAGACAACAGTACCATTTATTGTGTCTTGCACACTTTTATCCCCTTCCAAACTTCTGGGTTGGGACAGGTCATTGGTCTATATCTGTGTGTCCAGACTCTGAACCAGTAAGATGCCTGCACCCTAGGAAAGCTCCCATTGGCTGTGAGCTTCTGTCAGTCAGGCCAGAGGCTGCTCATGGAGCTGAGCTTAACTGCTTATTATAACTTGATTAATACAACTGCCACAACAAAAGGCAGATACAGCAGTGATCCTGCCCACTAGCCAAGCACATTAGTTCATTTTAATCTTTCCTAAGAGTGCATTACACCAGAACTCCTTATCTGCCCCATTTTTCTCACTGTATCAGCCTTTCAGAACATATAAATCATTATGGAAACGTAACAATAATCTCCATCACTTACATCACCGTTTCAAAACCAGTTATTAATACAAGCAATCAAAGATGGTTTCCTTACCCAGAATGCAGGATGGAAAACTGGCTTAGGGAAAAATCTCATTTTGAGCTCATCAGCTGACAAAGTTCTCTGTTCTGTAGACCCATTGGCTGGGGACCTCCCTGAAGGCCCATGTCTCAAAGCTGTGAATGACAGCTCATGTGACAGGCACTGTAGTAAGCATTACATGCTGCTTTGACAAGGTCTGACAAACTACACTCAAGCAGGTGTGGTGGGCAGAAAAAAAGCTGGACAACAGCAACAGTTCAGTTTATTTCTTATTCCCTTAAATTTCTTTAGATTGCTAGCACTGCAAGTGTTAGCTTTTAATTAATGATGTCGGTAGTGCTCAGAAAACTCTCATTACAGGCTAAAGAATCAGGCTCTAAACTGAGTGACAAGTTCCAAGGTAACTAAAACTGAGTTTTATTTTATAACTAAGAAAGAATAATACTCTTAAACTATGTAAAACTAATTTAGGTTTTTCTGCAGATTTCAACCTCTTCCAGTCACTGGAACATATAAGCACTAACATCACTACTCCCAGCCAAACCAAAGTGGTTTGTTGCATGATATGAACCTTCTGCATGCCTCCAACATGTACACTAGGACAGGATTATCCAGGCTTTTCCTCCAGTGATTCATTACACACCAAATACCTGATATCACCACCAGCCCATGAAATCTATCTTCTGTGTCTCATAAATCAACATCATCAGCATAACCAAGCAATGAAATGAAGAGAGATTTGTCATTAAGATACTCAGAAATTATGACATGCTACACCGTTCCAGCTCTCAAATCCACCCTCCTGGAGTGATAAGACCAGCAAGTATTCCCATGATTACCCACAGCTATCATGTTACTAAACCCTGCTTAGTCTTACACAGATACAACATCTGAAATCCAACATCTTGGTTGCATGGTTTAGCTCAGTATTTATAAAATATTCATCTGGGAACTTCTCCAGATAGAACACTCAGAACACAGTATTTTAATTTTTGTTTCTGAGCCTTTTGAGTTGACTTAATCTGATACTTACTGTTGGCAGTAAGTCTAGAGCCTGTGCATTAACTACGCCTTTCTCCACAGTAGATTAACTCTGTGGGAAAAAGTTCAGTATTGCAAGGCACTTCATGTCCAATTTTACAAGTCATGATTTTACATACATCTGTCAGCTGCATAAACTGTATTTTTGTTGTGATCACTGAAAAGTCAATAATGTTCACTAACTACTGCTTCCACCTGTATTCCCTGGTATGTAATGGTAAAGTCTATACAGAAACTGCCAGAAAGGCAGTTTAAAATGTTTTACTGCACTATATATACAGAAATGCAATACAGGCAGTGCAAATTATGCAGACCTCCAGGAGCTTTTCTTTAAATTTTGTTAGGATGAATAGTTAAAAATATTCCCCAAACAGGCTACCCTGCAGAGCTGGTCTGTCAAACAATTCTGAAAGAACACAGATACAGTTCTGCTGCTGTTTCAAAGTGTGCAGAAGCCTGCCAAGGCAGCAGAAGAATAAAGGTAAATGATGTACTCAGGAAATGTGCAATCTCAGTCTGCCCCAAACTGAGATTGCACATACTGATCTCACAAGCCCTGGCTTCAGAACAGGGAAGAGTTTCTTTGTAATGCTTTATTTCTTGAGATGGTTTATAAGGAGAAATCAAACACTAAAGCCCTGGAACAAAATCTAAATGAAGCATAATCCACCTTATGAGTTATAGCAAAAAAACATTCTGGACAACATCAGGTTTTACTACATGTAATGGCTTTATGAAATGTATAAATGTTATTGTTCTATAAAATACATTTTTCATTCCAAAAGGCAAATTATATTTCATATTTATTCAGGACTTTCTAGTGCTTTAAACTTACTTTTAAAAGAAAGACGCAGGATTGCCAAATTAAAGGTTTATTATAGTGTTTTTATTAACAAACTTTCATTGGAAAGTTCTGGGCGCATTAACATAGGAGGCACATTGGCTTCGATGTTTGGCATTTGACAGTCAACAGAATTGCACTTTACAGCAATTGCCTTGCCACAGCAGTGTGAACTTTCACGGCAACCCTCAGAGCGAGCCTCTCTCCCTGACCTGGTCAGCAGGTGATTTTTATCATTTTGGTCTGCTTTCAAAACTTGGTCATTCTGCAAAGAACACTGATCTATCTTGCTGTCAGCTTTCTTTTTCTGCTTTGACAGAGAGGCTTTCTTGCTTTCCACCTCGTTTGCTTCTGTACCACCCTTTTCATCACACTTACCTGTCTGCTGACAGAATCCCTTTTGATTATTTTGGACACTGTTCTCACATTCCGAGCAACGCACTATTAGAGGTGCCGCATTTCGGTAGAGGAACTGTGAGGAGCTCATCACCTTTGGAACAGTTCTTACGTTTTCCTCTGGGTTTTGATGAGCATGTGTATCTGTCCTGTTTATTCTCTGATGTGCCTGGAACTGTTGCACAGACCGGAGGAAAAAATTTTTAGGCAGAGAGTTTTGTGTCATCGTTCTTTTGAGCCTTCCCTGAAGGCAGTCGCAGTGGAGGATATGCTGGACTGGATGCACATAACCCTCGGCAGCTTGCTGTAAAGCATTTATAGGAACTACAGAGCTTTGGATCTGTACGGTCCCTGGGGAGGGAGAACACTGGTAACAGAAGGTGTCGCTTAACTGCTGACAGGAGTGCGGACTCCACTTCACTGTCACCTGTTTATATGTATCAGGACAGCTACACTGCCTGTTCTGAGAGAAAATTGGGCATATGGTGTGTTGGTCAATAGAGGTCTGGAGCACAGATGAATTAGCAACGTTTTTGATGCCTTTACTCACTTCACTATTATAGGCTGGATGCACAGGCACAGATGAGCTTTGGGGCCTGCTGCTGAAAAGCTCTGAGCAGATATGAGTTTCCCCATATGTCACTTTCTCTGCAGGGTTACAGATTCCAGTTTGTGATGCCAGAGGTTCAAGCTCATAGTGCTCATGCTCCATTTCTGGTTTTTGGCTTCTGGAGTCCATCTGGTACTTGCTAACAGGGTGGGATTTGTTTTGACTTCTGCCCCCTTGGGCTCCTGAAAAGGCCTGAGAGAAGGCATTACACCGCAGTTTTTTTGGTAGTGGGATCTGGCCACAAGTGCCCTGGGGCCCAAGGCATCGGCACATGCACTGGAAAAAGAATGTTGCGAAAGCCCAACTAATGCACATTATAAGCATCATGAAAGTGCCAAGCTGAGTGTATGCCAACACTGTCGAGGGCATCATCATTGCCCCAGCTACAAATGTAGTCAAGGCAGCCATTGCAATAGCAGAACCCATACGGCTTAAAGAAAAAATGACCTTCCCCTCTCGGTCAGGGTCAGGGGCCAAGCGATAAGCCACTCCATAATGAACAGCAAAGTCCACTGACAAGCCAACAGCCACTGAGATTGTGACAGATTCCAACACATTCAGCTCCCACCCAAGAAGAACCAGAGAACCCACTGTGACAAAAATAGTTCCAGCTATTGAAATGATTGCATAAAGGCTTATGATTATGTTCCAAGTTGTAAGAAGCATTACGCTAAATGCAACGGCAACTGAAAGGCCCATGGCAATCAGAGTACCATCAGAAAGACTGTCCTGAAGATCATAAAATTCAAGGTTACTCACAAACCAACCATTGCTAAGACCTTCAGGAGCAGAACTAAGCTCACTTGAAATCCATGAGTCCACCTCTTTGTAGAACTGATGCATTTTCTCATAAGCCAGTGTGAAGAGGTAGGTGCTTTGGAATTCTAACACCACTGCCCTGATGGTATCATTAAGGTCAAAGCGAGGTCCTGGGGTTTTGCTATCTAAATGGTACCCTGTGCTTCTTTCTAGCTCCATTATAGCTCTCTTAATACATAATTCAAAAACTTCTGGTTTGTATGGAAAGGTCCAGTGGCTGCAGCAGGGGTAAAGAGATGGCTCATCACAGTCTTGATTCTCCATCCATTGCTTAAATGTTTCAATGAAGCAGCTTGTGAAGTCTTGTTCTTCTGTCTGATAAAAAAAGGTTTGATTTCTTAACTTTTGACAGAAACGTAAAATCCAAACCTGCGAAGCTGGGCTAGCAATATTAAAACTGGTATCTAGCTGCAGCTCTCCTTTGCTTTTAGGGTTTAAAGGGTCACCATTATCCTCAGGTGTGACACCCCAGATTACGGTAATCGGCATGTGGAGCTCTTCTCCGTGGTGGACACGTTCAAACATAAAAAGTTTTTTGTATTCTGCATCATATCGTTCAAATGGGTGAGAAGACCTAAACACCTGAAACTCTGAGAGCTCCAATGACGGCAATTTCATCTTTGGATTTACACACACGATATATGCTCCACCAATTGTTAAGGCAAGGAACCAGAAAAGCCAAATATACCGAAATTTGATAACAATGCATGGCAAAACTTTCTCAAAAAATATCCTGGATGCTTCTGAGACTGCAAAAATAATCTTGTGGAACATTTGGCACAACACTGTCCAGCAGTTTTTGTTGTTGCATACCCTCTGCTGAGGTTTCTTAAAGCAACTGAAAATATTGACAAGGTATCGTTCATGTAATACAACTACAGCAGGCAGCCATGTAACCATCAAAACATAATTAACCAGAATGGCAGTGCCAGCATAAACACCGAAACACCTGATTGCTGTGATATTGCTGACGTAATTAGCATAGAAGGCAGCAGCGGTTGTAAAACTCGTGACAAACATGGAAAGAGCAGCGTGTTGCAATGTGATGCTCACTGTCTCAGAGGTGCCAGCATGAGGTTTATCAAACTTTGTGTAGTTCCAAACATCACATAAGACAAAAGCATCATCTGCTCCAATCCCAACAAGGATAATCAATGCCGTGAGATTCATGAATGGGAAGAACTCAAAATTAAACACTACCCGATAGAGAAAATAAGAAATAATCAAGGAACTAATTATTGCAAACATAGTCATTAACGTGATAAACATGGACTTGGTGTACACACACATAACTAACAGGACAATTACAATGGCTATGGCAGGATACACAGTATCCATCAACAGATAATCTTGAAACAATCTATGTTTTATTCCGAACTCAATCCCCATGATGGTTGTTACACCATCAGAAGCATTCCAGTTCTCAAAGTTATCTAGGTAAATACTCATCATGCTTTCCCCTTTCTCAGTGGGAGAGAAGAGCATGCTGTATTTTAAAGCTGGTAATACATAGTCAGCTGTCTTTGGGCTTAAGAAATCCTTGTCCACTAGATAGTGAAGGATCTGGTAAACAGCATTGTACTTGGTACATTTTCGAGGCACGTTTGTACACTTGAGTTGGTCCTTCCTTTTGGCATTCATGTCCCAGCAGTCCGGCCCCAGGGTTCCGTTGTAGTAGTATTTGGCACAAGTGCGAAGCAGCTTTAGGGTGTGAGAGACATCCCGTTCGACAATTTTCTGACATGATGACCTGTTGTTTAGAATAGCAATATAGTTGCCCAGTGTCCAGCTGGGACAGCATGAAGCAGCAGTGGCTCTCTGGCAGAGATCACCAAACTGGGAATGGGATCTGATCTGTATAAAGACAGGGAGGCAAATCCAATTTAAAGTAACAGTCTGAAACATTCAGTAACCAAAAAAAAAACCAACCCAAAAAATTTCTTTAAATTATGAAAATTCAGTTTACGTTAATATTTGCTGTTAACATATTAAATTCTTATTTCCACATACACTGCTTTTGACCAGTATCCTCTTACATGCAGCAGACTAAACCAGCCAGTATACAGACTTGTCACAGTGGCACAGAATTGGCAAAAGTGTTAAAGAGTATTATTTGAAGATCCACTGAAATGTTTTATTTCTTTCCAGTCTGAGATCTGTTAACTCTCTTCTCATGCTATACTCCTGAGAATAAACAATCAGCCATACATCAGTGAAGTTTCATTCTGCTTGTAATCATATCCTGAAGTTCCTAGGAGAGGCAAGGACTTACCATCCTGAAAGGAAGGATGTGACAGCTTTACCATAACTTTCATCACCTGATCTCTCTCTTCTACAACCCTGATTTTATTAATCTCTTTTAGCTCTTGTACAGCTGGCAGGCACTGTCCCCAAACAGCTCTGCCTGCTACCCAGGCACTGCATGTCCCTAAGTCATGCAGGTTTTCCAAAGCACAAGGTAATTCCACTGTCGTGAAGCACCCCAAAATAACAGGTCATGCCTCTGAACACTGCACCCACAGTGCACAGCACGTTCTGGTTAAAGATACTCCTCAACCAAGTGAGTCTTAATCCCTTATGGGGATATTTTTCTTTCACTTCCAGAATACTCCAGATTTAGTTGAAGACAGTAAGAGCACGACTTAGCTAAATGACCTCAAGACACTTCTAAACAAACTGAAAGTAACTATAAACCAGAAATGAAACTCTAACAAGGTTAGATCAGGGAAATTCTCTCAAGATGAGAAAACTCAATCTTTGGAGAGCACGAGGAATAAAAGTCTCCAAAGCCAGAACTTCTGTTATATGTGACAAAGTAGAATTAGCCCTTCAAATAGTTAAGATATATGTCAAAGTTATGTTTTGATCAAGTTACACTGAATATTACACATATTAATACAGTCACATAGATAAAGCCATGTTCTTCAGATTTTATAGGAGTGCATCCTGAAACAGTTGTCCATGTATGCTTTAAATTTAAGTGATCTGAAAGAAACCACTTAGCCTCTTTTTTCTTTTTTCTTCAGCAAAATTGCTCAGGCTTATTATTAGCAATCCTTCATAATGCAGACCAAAAAATACACTTGGGAATTCTCTCAGCAGTTATAAAAGCTTTAATATGGACCAAATTTTGTCAACCAGTTTCTGAACAATAACAAATTGGCATTCCAAAAAACCAGGATAATTCAAATTTGATTGTTTCCAGATAAAAACTCTCACACATGCAAACTCGGGAAAAACTGAACAATCAACTAAATAAAAGGAAGCACTGGAATAGCATATCTGTGTTTTTCATGGCACATCTCCAGGTTAGTCCTATGAGGATGTAATAGGCAAACTGGGAGGAAAGGATTGATTTGTTTTCTCTATGTATTCAGGTTCAAGATGGGACCATGACATTTATACACTGTTCTACGCTTGCTGCAGGCCATAAACATTCACTGTCAAAGTAACTGCTGGCAAAGATAAAGTAACATGAGGTGGTAGCTGGAAATTAAAAAGTAAAATACAAAATTTAGCTCCTGATAGTTCATTAAAATACTACGTTAAATGTTAATAGATTGTAGCATTGGGCTTTGTTGGTGATCCAAAGGAACTGGAAAGGTCATTCTGGTGTTTCCAGACCTGCTCTGTCCCTGGCACCACTTCAATTTACTTTGGAACAAGTAAGAAATGAAACTCTGCAACCTGCACACATCAGTGGGCAGATCTGCCCAAATGGCTCTCTGCAGGGACAGAGAATCACAAATCCACTGCTGTGGGGAAGCAGTCTTAAGACCTAATATACAGTCATTAAAGTTAATAAAATAGCTGTTTACAGTTTATATGGAAAACATTCTGCAATTAACAGGTGGAAAAAAAAAGCTCCTCTTATCCAAGAAGTAAAAAAATTGGAACACCTCCCATAACTATTTTGTATATAAAGTTTCCATGATGATTATACGACTTGCATATGCTGAACAGCTGCAGGGTAGAGCCCCTAAATGTCAGTAAAACCTATAGTTAAAGTAGTTTCAAGCAGATGGGAATACAATTAATACATAGAGGATATGCTGTTAGTCCCATACTAAAGCCAATACTAGTTGGTGCTGATATCCTGCTTATCATCAGAAATTTTTCTGATGATAAGCAGGATATCAGCACCAACTAGTGCTGATATACATAAATTCATTTATGTACATTCATTTATATACATAAATTCAAAGGTTTGCACTTCCAGCACTAGTGCTGATATACATAAATTCATTTATGTACATTCATTTATATACATAAATTCAAAGGTTTGCACTTCCAGCAAGGAGCGCCTGATTTTCCTGTCTTTGAATACAGAAAGCTTTTCCACTTAATTCAACAGAACTGTGGCTCTGAACAAGCATGAGCTCAAAACCAAAAATAACTACAGCCAGAAAAGAGTCTGTAAGACCAGAAGGTCACCAAAGTCATAGATTTTTTTGTTATGACTGCAGTGCAAGTCAGCATCCTCTGCCTCCCTAGGGACTGGCTGCTAGCAGAACTTAGCATTTAAAAGTGGGACATAATCACAGCACTTTGTGAGTTCTAAGAAGTGTCAGATGTACTTAAAAATTGCCAGAAAGTGTTCAAATAATTTAAAATGTTATTTATAAGTAACAAGCATTTAAAAAGAAACTATGAAAAAAACTTCATCCCTTTCTGAGCCCTGAGTATCTAATTTTTAAAATAAATTTATATGCACAGACCAGCAAAAATACCAAAACCTAACCATACTCGTTTTTCCATACTAACTAGCTAAAAATCAATGCTGCTACCATGATGCACTGTTGTTCTGCTCAGCTGAGGCCTTGAATTACTTTATTCCTAAGTAATTTACAAAGAAAGATCTGCAAAGTCATTATTTACAACAAAATTTTTTATAAATATCTACACAGTTGTGGGTGTAGATGATGCATCAAACATTTCATTTTCTGAAGTGTTCTTATTTCAAAGGAAGAGTTGGTTTTATAGGCCTTGTTTGTTGTAGTAAAGTAGTTTCATCCTTCCCTCAGAAGGTACAGCCGTATTTGATATAATACATTTTTATCAAGGTGAGCAGATGAGGAGGAACAAAAGAAACAATTCTCAGTAGTAATGTAATCATTGGAGAGATTCTCTTCAGAGGTAATTAACCATCCTCTGTTAAACAGAATGATGTTTTTTAATTCAGACTGCATTGCTTTGCAACGATCTGCACTACCTGGGATTTACCTGCATCAGCTGCCTGTGCAACTGAACCTCTCTACAGTAAATGCACAGATTTAGCATCTCCTTCCTCACTCAGCCTCAATTTTTACCCTTGTTAAAGGTTATTCTCCCCTGGATCTCCTGATTGAACTAGTGATGTGATGACTCCCTAGCTCAGCTCATTCAAAACTGAGCTGGGCTGCTTTAGATCCTGTACTCTTGCTCACCTGGCTCGTTCTGATTGCAAGAAAAAAGGGATAAAACCACATGAGCCATCCTGTCAGTGCAATCATCTCTGATGGGGAAATACGGAAGATTTAACAAGCATGTGAGGACAAAACTCACTTCCAACAAGGGAGTCAACCAGGACAAAATGCCTGTCAGCAGACTGCCAAGGGAGATTCATTATACAACGTTCCACTACAGTTCAACATTTTAAGCCAGCAAATGACGGCTGTTGTAGAGAAAACAGTTTGGGAATTTGCTAAATTAATACAGTTGTCTAATAGGCAATGATCAATCCAATAATGAAAATATATCCTATTAAATAAATGAGAAATATGAATTAAGTTGTCTATGATTATTTTTGTTTCGGAGAAGAGCAAAGTGGAAATAATTTGTTCAGTATTAACAGATGAAAAACATATTGCTTCATTTCCATGCAAAGTCATCAGTACGTGAACCAAAAGTTCATTGTTACTCAGTTCAAAGGAGTTTGCTCCAGCAAGTGACAAGCTTCTATTTTACAGATAAAGTAAAGTTTAAATGAAAATTACTATCTCTAGCTATTTTACCTAAGTTCCTTTGCTGTCCATTTAACAGCCTATTCTAAACTAACAAAAAGAAATTAATTTGAGTGATCCACTGGGTGTCAGAGAAAAATGCATATATTATGAGACTATAGTTAGTTCACCTGGAGGTGAAAACACAAGAAAAATCAATTATTTGCTGGGACCCAAGAACAAAACTCCATAGAATAATATTTTATAAGGAAACACACAGTAAAAGTTAAGATCATTCTTTCCTGAAGCAACCTTATTCTACCCAAATCTGGATGCTATTAGTAGAAAACTCAAAGAAATTCCCCAATATATAACCTGATCTACAAATTGAAAGTTGTTTTTTGACAGCATGTACATGCTGACTGATCATTTGACAGAAGTTGAACCACATAAAGTCCTCTCATATGCTACTGGATGGCAGTGGGCAGCAAACCAAAGTTTCAAATATATGCTCTGTATTTGCAAGTGAAACAAATGCCAAATTGACTTACCCTCAAATTGTCTACATTGCACATTGACTTAATTGCATTCAAATTCCATAAATTCTCTCCTTCTGTTGATGTAAACACCACTCGTGAATAGCGATCACCTGGAATTACAGAAGGGGGTTTTTACGGATTGTTTGGGTGGGCCTGGTATCAAAGGCTGAGGCAAAATCCCACCATTCAAATGGCACATGGGAAATCTTTGTCGAGCCATGGGAATTCACCTCCTTTTCAAGATGACCTGTTTATCTGTAACACTCACTCCACGTGAAAGTTTCCATTTCCTTAAGGAGCTTACAGTAAATATGGCATCTTCAATACTACACACCACTCAGAAGCTCTACAGACTTCCATTCAAGCAAACTATCTTCTGAAATATGACAAACAAAAATCAGAAGATCTAATCAGCAAACTATTAAATCTTGGCACAGTATAATGGCAGTACACTGATAACAGTAATCAAAGGCTGATTTAGTATGTCATTTGGGAATATAAATAATAATTATAAAGCTGTTTCTACAAGAATGTTTTTGCTTTAGAAGCAAATGACTGCAGTGGAAATTGTTGTGACATCCTTGAGGCCATTTTCAAGAATTCCACAGTTTAGAAACATGGAGCTTAAATTACAAATTAAATCATATTTATCAGAAGACAGATTTAGGAAAGCAAATAATTACTTAGTGGCAATGAGATCTGTCTGCAGAGCTCACAAGGGAAACAAATATACAAACACAAATATACACAACTGTTTAACACAGTATGGTACTCTGGGTTAAGAAACATGATCACATTAATTAAAGTATTCCAAAAACCCAAAAGGCTGAATTTTCCCCCACTGCTGTGAAGCTGCAGAATTTTTGCCTTCCACAAGGCTGCAATGAAAAGACTCAGGGGCAGTGCTTTATGATCTCCAACGATGCTTTACGATCAAGGGAACTGAAATCTAGAGGTCCTGCAGCAGACAAAGAAAGATACCAGGAATGACAAAAGTGTGTCAAGAGGAAATCAACTGTTTTCTTTACATAATGGACTGGCAAATTTTCCCAGAGAAATGCAATTCCTTCATGACTGTCACAAACTGAGACTATGCAGAAACAGCAGAGGAAAGGAAGAGAGTGAGACTGTGTAGAACAGCAGCCTGGATAAGAGGAGTCAATTCTGCTTCAAGAATGCTCAGCAGAGTACCAAGTACATTTTCTGTCCCTCACTCATGATATGGTTAATGGTTAATGGTTAATGTGGTTCTGTTCACAGAAGCAGAAATGATGACGTTGCTCCCATCCTCTCACTTAAATGTAAGACTATACTGCAATTGAAAAAAAAGAATAAAAGTCTGTTTTTCACTCTGGTTTTCCCTGGTCATTGCTCTCTTAGACCAAGTAATCTAAACAAAAAATTTCACAATTGTGTTTTTGTGCTCTGTTATCAATCCTCACATGTGGAAATAGCCACAAAAGAGCTCAGGTCCTTCTATGAATAGAGGCAAGATCTACATCTCTCTGTCAGAACAGGACTTATCAAAGTTCTGCAGTGTGCCTTGTAAAAAGTCAAAAGACTTTTGTCTTTTTTGTCCTCTAGTTTAACTTAGTCAGCTTCATAGCCTACAGTGCTTTAAGGTGGGGACATTTTATTTTTATTTCTGTTTCTTTGAGGGGGATGTTTTCTTCATTGGGTTTTTTGTGTCTATTTTTTTTTTCCATACATAAACCCCTACATTCTGTACAAAATACAATTGGTGGATGCCTTTAGGACATACACAGGAAAAGTATTTTGATTTAGATTTTTTAGAATTAAGTTAATGGCATGGACAAAACATAACTTCTTCCCAAACGTGAATTAAGAACTAGATCTCTAGCCACACACAAAACACTGATTTTACAATGTTCAGTACTATCAAGAACTAATAAAATTCCTTACAGGAAATGGAAACATTTAAAGGAAGCACTTCAAGTAAATACAGTTTTTTTTCTGAGAAAGAGTCAGTAGAATGGAACCAATAAGGCAAATCTTTAAATAATTCTGAAAGTGACTTTGAAACATTTCAATCCAATTTTACCAAGATTTCTGCGCGGTGAAAGAAGGTATTTATTGTGTTTATATATTACGTTAAAAAAACTTCCTAATATGGCATACAATATACAGAAGAGTTCAGAAAACTCTGAACTCAGAAGTTTTTAGCTTTACTTGTATAATTTCTCCACTTACTTGGAATATCACAGAAAAAGGTATCCTTGTGGAAGTTCCAGTCTGCTTGCCTCTTCTCTCTTTCATAGTGGTCATCTGACCATCTGTCATCTTGATGACTAAACCAGAACAAAGGGTTTCACTTTACCTTAGCAAAGAAATCATTAAAAGAAGCACCATCCAAACAAGTCACACAGTTTAACAGCTCTTACACCTGAGAAAACATATTTTTACCAATGTGATTTTGGGATACAAAAACTGAAACAATAATTTAATTTTTTCTTTAAATTAAGAGACTTCAAATGAAAGGACATTGAGTCCAGTACCAAAAATATCCATAGAGAAAAGTACAATTATACATTTTTTAAAAAAGCTTGCAGTGGGAAATATCTAGCCTGGTATGAAAGGCCTTAAATACTGTAGAAAATTAGATTCTGTATTTATTGAAATCAGTGGCAGTATATATTTTAACTTCAGAGCGTACTGGTGAAAGCATGATGTACATACAAAACCACCAATAAAACAAAATTTACTTTTTTATTATAAAGTCTTACCTTTTAGCTTGCTCATCTGCATATTTGAAAGGGTAGTTTGCAAGTGTTGCTTTGTACCCTGTGTTTTTCACCATGTTGTTCCATGTGACCAGTTTCTGTCCTATGGCTGTCCCTCTGGGTTCAAAACCCTAAGGGGAGAGAAGCACAAAATTCCACTAATGCTTTTCATTCTTCAGCTCAAACAGGAGAGTGGAAACACGATCAAAGTGATGGATTGCTTTCACTATGAAGCATAATTACTCCAGGCATCTACTTTTAGAAGTAAAATACTTCATGACAAAATAATGACTGATTGTTGAGAGTGACGAGGGATTAAGAATTCTTGCCTGTCCTACTGCTCTCCCTGAGAAGAGATGATTTAGTCCATCCAATGTTCAACACTTGGTTTTCAGAGGAAGGGCATTCTACAAAGTACTCTTCTGTATCTCAATAATCACTCTTAATTAAGAATAAGGCAAATATTTAAATAATTTTAAAAGTGACTTTGAAACAATTTTAACAACTTGGCTCTTTTCCAGAAATATTCATTAGATATGGATTTGTAGGTACACATTCTATACTATAAATACCAATAACTTACAGGAACAGTTTATTTTTATTTGAAGATAATGATTAAATGCCATATTTTCAATTAAAAAAATCCTGAAAGCTACTCATGCTTAAGACAACTCGTAAAAGTAAAAAATTAGTGCAATATTTAATAGAATCTGATAAAAAGAACTTTTATCCTTTCAATATGGCTATCACTTTATCCTCAGAAGGGACTTAGAATACCCTCTCCTTTAACAGATCCTGGCCTTCTTTGAAACCTGATTTAGAACGTATGGTCTGTGCTGTACATCTAAAACTGGGATGAATTTACATTATTCAATCTGAAGCAGTTCTGTTGAAGGACACATGATCTTAGCAAAATGCAGAGGGCATGGAAACTAGCGGGTAATATTCTTTGATGGCAACTGCAGCTTTGTATTATCATTTGCTGCTCCAATGTCAAGATTTAATACTGTATCAATTGCTGTATTTGCATTTGCTGTTTACTGGTTCCAATGGAAAACATGGCAAACGAAAAATACTTATTTGACAGGACAACTGATGGGTATTGACTTACCAGCAGTGGATCAGAGAAATCTGGAAGATCTGGAACTAATATTCCCACGAGTGCACACACCACTATGAGCACAGTGCACATGCCCAGGACCACCACAGGCCAGTCAGCGATGAGCGCAGCATAGCTATGGAAGAGGAGCAGGGAGAGGTGCTACAGCAACAAAAGCTGCCCACAGAACTAACCTATACTTCTCTCAAGAGCTTTTCAGATCAGACTATTATTTTTCCCCAGGATTTGGACAAAAAATGCAAGCTTATCCATGATTGCAAGCCACTAGAAAAAGGTGATTTGTCAAAAATTTAGTGAGAGAAAACGTGACTACTTGGGATATTTTTAAAAATTAAGCATTTTGAGAAAAATATCCAAGAAAGAAAAAGATCTGTTTTAAAGTAGAACCCAAAGAAAACACTTCCTCTCTTTTTAAAATAGTCATTAAAAAATATTCAAACCCTACATCCATGAAATCTGTTATAGTTCAAAGATCCAAGGGGTTGGCAAGATGATATATAAACTAACGTTAACTGTCTAGTCTTACAGCATAACATCCATCCTTGGATTTCAACACCTAGTTCATTCTAAATTTTATGACTGGAAGAATTATTATATGCAAACCTAATTTTCATTATTTTTGTAAAATATTTTTATTTTTGTTAATTCAAGAGAAATGTTCAGAAAATTAAGTGAAATAAAGAAATCTTCATTTCTAAATGATTTTTCTTACAATAAAGAATTGAATTCATAGAGTTTATGTTTCAAAAGCAACACTGTTTAATACTGGGAGCAAAGAGAGTATATGAAGTCCCATAAAGGCATTAGAAAAGTAATTACAGGCTATGAATCCTTCTATACAAATGGTCTCTGTAAACATTAAATATTGATCAAGATCTCCACTCTTATTTCCTCCTCAACTTCAAGCAGCATAACATGAAAGTTTACTGCAGAGAGCTCCTTTATTTATTTCTACTGTCTTGAAAGATTATGGCTCTTTTTCAGTTTTAAGAGCAACTTGTTAATTAATCACAATACAATTATCATCTTGACCGAAATTTTCTGTCCTGCTGCTAAGAAGGGAGGGATTGTCCATCTCCCCACTCCAGGTTCCCAGTGGGTTCCAAGTGCTCTGACTGCAAAATCAATGGCATATGCAAGCTTATTCCTGTTTTTCCATAGCATGTGGAAATAGGCACCTCTAGGGGTCTAAGTACAGCGTTGAGGAGCAAAGAAATCCAAAGCACTGGGTGTTTCTCCATTTCCCATTAAGTAAACATGGAATAATTCTGACATGTTCACACAAGAAGTTAATTAGCAAAAGCTTGAAAAGCAATCTGAAGTCAAAATTTTCATTAAAGTCAATCACAAAGGGGGAGCTTGCCAAATGAGCAATTGTACAAAGTAGAAGTGAAGTAAATGACCTAATAGAATTTTCCTATTTATAGGACCAAATGTTTTTCTAAACTCCAAGCTAGACTGACTAGTTATTACAGACATTTGCTCTGAAGTCATAAAGTTATACCCAAAAGATTTATTTGCCTATTTATCACTAGTGCCAGATTTACCACTTTGACATGTTGTCTCTACAGTTCCATTCTCAGCTGAGCACTCTTAAATTGGGTAAATTCTTTCAGCTATAAAATAAACTCTGTCCTAAGTGTTTAATGTGATAATAAGCCACATACAGAAAACAGTGAAGGGCTTGTTTACACCTGCAAATTTCTCTTGTTTCTTTTACCACATACTGAAATAAAGATAAGCAAAGCTGACCTTGGCTGACAAGAGGACTGACCACTCTATTTTTAATTTTACCTGTCTGAGCATTATTTATGCTGCTGAGGGCTCCAGCTCCAACCAACCAAGTTGCCTAAAACCAGCCTCAACCCCAACCCACTGTACATGGCTAAAGAAATGGTGGGTTTTGAATTTTTTTATTCAAAGCTATAATTTAATTTAAAAGCTATAACATGAGTTTAATTACTTTTTTTTTCTCTGTGAGGAGGAAGCCACCACCCTGACAGATTGGGCATAAATGACCACTTGACTGAAAATGCTTAAATCAATTCCTCAGTGGAGGAATCACATTGAGAAAGGATATCCTTAATGCTAAGAATATTCTCTAGTACTTTTCTAAATCAGTACATAACCTCCCACTTTTGGATGCCTAATTAAAACTATTTTTTGTTCGTGCAATGACCTAGACATACAGCCACACTTACAACTTCTTGGTTTTGTTTCATCCAAAATATTCCAGCACTGAATGATGAACTCATATAAGTTTGACACTGAGTGAAATACCATTTTTATGCCATTTTTCACTATTTTCAGTCTGTTAGAATGGTACTAATTTTAGCTAGCTATGTACCATTAAAATGTAGCATTCACTAATTTATTTCTTCCTGATGTGTTTCACACACCTAAAAAAGGTTTGATTTGTTTTTAGTAGTTTTTTTTTTTTATTCATGTTCTAAGTAACTCAAAATGTTTAGGAGATACAGTAATTCAATCTATATTTAGCACTACTAAAAGCACCACTGCTATAAAGCAATTTGTCTAAAGGTGATCCATGACCTCAAATATTTTCTTTGAAAGGAGAAGGTAAAAAAGAGAATGTTTAGGTTCTTTTCCCATTTTAAGCATACTATGTGGCTAGTGAAAAACTTTTCAATTCAGCTCCTATATACATATGTTCTCAGGTGCAACCACTCCTCAGGTTTGTACAGAGACATAAATGTACCATATATAGTTTTTGTATTGTAAAAAGGTCACTATTAACAATAGATATTTGTGTGACCCAAATCATATCAACACACAGATTTCTGTAACTCAAATACTTACATATTATATGACATTTAACAAACAGACTTGCTCTTTACTGAAAGCAAATCCTAAAGACGGACTATTGTCCATCTTTGTGGACAATAGTGTTTTTAATAAATAAACTCCAACAATTGTGTTTTTAATGTCTTTTCACTTGAGATCGTTTCTTGTTGCCATTCTGATGCACTGTTTTAGATACAATGGTCTGTTATTTTCTCTGACCGTGCCATTCTACGGAGCCTATAGAATCCAAGCCCAGTGTTCTAGATTGCATGGGGGTTTAGAAGAATTAAAAACTACTATGACAAAATTTTCAGAACTTATCTGTCAGGTTTGTTTATCACTATTGATGATACAACCAAGCCACTTCTCAGAGCAACCCTTAACCAAGAAAGTACTGAGGCATGGAGTATCCAGGCACAGATTGTAATAAAAAAGCCTAAAATAGTTGAAAACAAGAAGCATTTAAATCTGCATAGATTTTAAAATTCTGGCCTAGTACTAATGAGGAGACTGCTTTTCTGTCTGTAAATGGAGCCTAAATTTGGATATCCTGCATGTTCTATCCCCTTCCTGCTACTGTAGGATTCACAGATGTGTTTTTATGGATGTAAAAGAACTTGGCCCTGGCTCCTTGTTTCAGAGTTTATTTAGGGACCCATTGCAGATCAATTCTTCTAAATGTGGTTTGACTTTGTTGATAGTATCTGGTTTCCCATGGCAGTTGCAGAAGTTTACTACCCACTGCCTAAAGAAAAACTTTTAAAGTCTGATTTAATTTGAATGCTTATGTTTTTTCTTTGAATATTCCTTATTCTTGCTTTGTTTGGGGAATAACAGTTTTGCCATCACCTCATCTACCACCTTTATAATTCCACAAACTGCAGCTGTGACAGCACTGAACCTTACCTTTTTGGTAACTTCAATGGTCTGGTTGGCCTGAAAGAAGAGAAAAAAGAGAGTAATTGAGAATGCATGAAATATGCATGCACACACCAATTAGTTTAATTATTCTCATACGTAAGAAAATAAATTATAAAAATCAGATATTTTAGGATATGAATTATTTTGAAAGGCCTACAGTCATATTCAATTGAGTCTTTGCAAACAAGTAGTTCAGAGAACAATTACAGCTACAGGCAGCTGGGTTTTCAAAAGTGGAATTTTGTGCAGCTGATTTTTGGGATTACTATTCCTGAGGCTTTTCCAGTTTTCAACAAGAGACCAAATAAACTAATATGATAAAAATTCAATACTATTGAAAATCATTACAAAGTTTGCATATGATGGAAACAGACAACCATGAACAACACCATGTTCTGAGTGTAATTCACAAAACTTCATAGTTGTCCTTTGTAATTTCATTACAAAAAATTATTTTGGCCATAAATTCTGTCTTGCCATAATACAGGAAGTAGAATGACATAGGATACCTCTATAAAATATTTTTATCCAAGTTTTTGTTACTTCTTAAATGTCTAATATAAAGTATATTATTTTGAGAAGGAGGTAGCAAACCCAAGTGAGAATTATTCTTATCTAACACTGTTCAGCGTGCACTTCAATTTCTTAGCTACTGGACCAGTAAGATTCACATAAATTTCACTTAAAAAAAACCCTTCATAAACAATCTGCAAGTCATTTCAAGAACGTGACATAAAATCCCTCCAAAGCTGTAACCATACAATGACTTCAGTTAAGTTATGGATTTGTTTTACCACCAAGGACACATTCAATATTACTTCTTTTAAAAAGTATGGAAAGCACTGAGTTAAGAAGCAGGTACCTGCATAATATAGATCACTTAGTAACATCACAATGAAGTTGCCAAAAGCATAGATTTGCATGCTTTCACACACAGATAAACAGGTCAGACTCCTCAGAGATTTTCAGAAAAACTTAATCCACTAAATAGAAATGAAATTTGCTGTTCTTCAAAGTAGTAAGAGTTGTTTACTACTACACAAGAGTAAGATTTGCTCTTTTCAGCCACAAGAAAATTGGAGAAAAGCAGATTCACCATTCTCTAGTTGCAGAGTAACTCAAGGATTAATGAAAGGTATAGACAAAGATTCTCAGTTGAATGCAGCCACAAAAGATTAAATTTATGAAGTGTCACCAACCTTCAGACTAGGTGCACAAATCTGACTTCCAGAGGTAGAGAACATACCCAATTTTCCAAATGATGCTAAAAGCTGCTGGTACCACTACAACAGACTCACCAGCAGCCAGAATGTAGAGAAACTCAACTAAACTGAGTTCTGAAATTACTTTGAACAGTAAATTACCCAAGGCTGAAAAGAAGCTGTGGCAGGCTTGGGGAACTGCTCATTGTCTGATCTACAGCCTCAACCACAAAATCAACTTTTCCCAACTCAGGCTAGACTGGAGGATCAGAAACCAGGTACTGAAGTCAGAACTCACTCAACTTGAATCTGAAGTGAACAGTAACAGGACTCTGGATGAAGAGAAATGTTTAAACAGACAGTCCTTTTTATGAACTTTCACCAAGGCAGAGTACACACTGAATGTGCTTTCAAGACTGTATGGAAAAGGGGGCAAAGTCATAGTGCTGGGAATAACAATTTTTTAAACTGCAGCATAATCTCCTGGGTTTGATGAGAGAAAAATATAAGCAGACACACTTACTGTTAGTAAGGTATTTCAAACATTAATTTCTATTTTTCACTTGTAAAGATCTGAATTTCCATATATATTCAGCCATTTGTTTTTGTCTGTGCCATAATAGGCTCTGCCATGAGTAATAATATCAGGCAACACTTTGGCACAAGAAGAGCCACCCAACAACGATTAGTACAGGCTTTGTGTTTATGCTGACCTGTATAAAGGCTTCTATGACTTCCGGTTTATATTAGCAGATTAAATTGTTTTCTTCTGCATGGGGGCTACTTTAAAATTAAATTTGTCTAATTTGGTTTACACAAAGTGGGTAAAAGTACCAACACAATTATTCCACATCCTCCCCCGGACCCATCAAAACCAAACTACATTTCCCTCTGTTTCCTCCACCTGCAAAATATATTCAGTGCTGAACAAATGATGATGATTAAGTTCTTCAAAGCTAGGGAGGGTTAAAGGTCACACCTGCTATCAAACTGTTTTGTTTTGAAAAGCATACATTGAAAAAACCTGGGTACACCCGGGTAAATTCCAGCAGTGTAACCAATCCCTTGCAGCTGTTGTGATGACTTTATTATATTGGTCAATAGGAGAAGTTATCCCTGAAAACTACAACCCAAAATTCTTTAATTATGCTCTAAAATACAGAAATGCATGGCAAAACCAGATCTTTCCCACTTAATGAATGTTGCTGTATCTAATTTTTGAAGTATTATATTTTCATTGAGCCAGTTTAAACAACGCTATCAGCCTCCAAAAAAAAAGTGTAGACAAAGAGATTCCTCATCAGTTTTCGTGAGAAAGAAGTTGTGAATTCCACTCTTTTGATGGGACAAAAGCCAAGTTGATCTGTGTATTAAATTACCTTTGTACTTAGTTCTCACAAGTCTGATAGCAGAAAGTGACAATCACACTTGGTGGTGACAAGACCAGCAGAACCAAGTTACTGCACAAACTGCAGTCACTGATAAAATCTAATAAACACTCTGCAACAAGAGGGGAAAAGGGAAAGAGGAAGAAAAGGACAGGCTCTGTTCTAGCACCATTTACTGCAAGTGTCAGCCACTGCTCAACACATGCTTTGCTTCATCCTGTCCTTTCCTAGTGGCAAGTTTTGTCTGAACATCATAGAATTAAGAAATACATAAAGAAAAGATAAATTGATTGGTTAAAACTCCCAAATGTTTCTCAGTATGAAATGTATTTTGGATGCCCAGCATCCTACTGTGTAACATGCTGAAAAGGAGGAATGGTGTCTTTAAAAAGGGCTGCTGTAATATCAGTGAGTTTACTCTAGGAAATAACTGAGTATCAGGAGGATTAATCAACTTTGGAGTGGACTACTACAGCTCCAATTATTCACCTTTCCAGCCTAAATAAGCACTTAACCTCAGGGTTTCTACGGGTATTTTGAACAGTGATGCAGTAGAAATAATTTATTTCTTTGTGAACAAACCTACTCGAATAGAGGCAATTCACAGGTGTAAAAAATATGACTGCTTTACATATTTTTCAATCTGAGAAAGATAATGACCAATGCTTGAGCTTCCTGGAGGGGAGCATGTTGTGCCACATGGCAGCATCCTGACTTTGAGTTCCCAGGGAAGCCAAAGCCTCCTTTTGATTACAGCACTGAATGAGTTTTCTCATGGAAGTTAATAGGGTACATCAGAGAGGGGAGTTTGGTCCTAATTTCAAGTATCACACTGGAAAACAAGCTTTTGGAAATCCTATGTATTATTAAATCTAGTTCAGAACTTTCATGTCACTGGGACATCGCATGGCACAAGGCAATATTTCAAAACATGTTCCACAGCATGGGACTTAATAATAATACTATGGTTGATTTACTTCATATGCAGCGTGCTTCATAAATCTAATGCATTTAAGGGAAATACAAACCTGAATGTATCAGAGGACAACAAAAGTATCTAGATATTCCAAGGCATTCTTTTTCAGGCTTTCTTCACAAACCTCGGTTGTGAGAAAGGTATCAATGTAAGCAACCCCTTGGCCTCACACCCCAAAGAATTAATGCTTGCTGCTTCCTTAGTGGGTGCAAGAAACCCTGCAGAAGGTAGCCATGAAATAGAAAATTAGGAAAACAGGCTGTGTTTTGAAGCATACTTCGAAGAGTTTTCTAGCTGTTGCGAAGCACCCATCATTTCAAAGAAGTGTTAAAAAGGCAGCTATCAATAACCTAAGAGGTTGAAAGAGATATTAATATGATTTTAAATAGGAACATTCCTGCTTACACTGACAGTAATGTCAGTTGGGGTCTTTTTTTGAGTCAGTTAAAAAGCATCAACACATTCCAAATCATAACTTTGTACTAACTTATCCAAACATTACCTTCCTAAAATTCCTATTACAATTCTGGATATTGCCCTGGCTAAACACTCGATTTCTGACTTATGCCATTTCACTTAGCTGCAATTAATTTCTATGTCACCAAGAGCAGATGTAGAGACTGGAACTTGGATATAGAAAGGCTTTTCCTCTTTTTTTTCCATGGAGGAACAACAAGCCAGTTAGACTTTAAGCTGAAATTAATGCCTACCAGCCTGACATGGGGCAGCACAAAGGCACTGTCTGTGATTGTTGTGCCCTATTTTTAGGTGTAAGGAAAGAGCAAACAGCATTGGATAAATCTGAGACTGTGTCAGCATGGGTGCTTCTCCTCTGTTTCATTCTGGGAGACATGAGCTAAGGGAAGCGGAGGCTGCTCCCCCAGCAATGATATCCAGCACTGTCATTTTGGTGCTGAGCTGCAAAAAATTTTGAAAATAAATGCACAGCTTACTGATATTTATCAGAAAACTATTTACTCAATATAGAATCACAGAATATCCCGAGATGGAAGGAACCCATTAAGATCACTGAAGTCCAACTCCTGGCCCTACACAGGGCAACAGATTCATTTTGCACTCTTGCTTTTCACTTAAAGATTCACTGGAGGCAAAAATGGTACATTGCAATAAATAGCTGAAAAAAAAAGACTCTTCTGTCCAAGGATTATGAGGTGTTTAACCTCAATGCTTTACTTTGCCAGAGGGAAACTATTCCCTTTTTTGGTAGATCTGGTTACCAGAAGTGATAAAACATAGCTTTTGGTCATTATTATACTCCTGGATAAGCTAAATCCATGCAGGACAGAATGAGATATGCATCATATTGTACATTCTCCATCAGAACATACAATACAAACTAAATCCCTGAACGGGAAGAAAATCCTTGTGTTTTCAGAATGTCATTGACCCTATTTGAATTGCTCCTAAATATCAAGTTAGCTTTTGCTGTTACATCAGATGTAGCACCTATGTGCTTTATCATTTTAACAATCACTCAGACAACAAATCCAACAGATTAGATTGCCAAAAAAGTTTTTATAAGCCTCCCAATTTAATTTTTTTGCTACGATGAGCAGTTTTCCATTATTTTAATAATGAATTTTATCTAGATTTTTTTTAAACATGCAGTGTTCATTGTAATTGTCTGCACTTAGTTTTACTTGTTTGGATCTCTAAGGAACAGGACAACCCACAGCAAAATGATCTTGTAGAGGAGAGAGAGAATTCCATTTTTTGGTAAGTTGCTTTTTTAAGGTTTTATTAAAGCAAAGAAGATTGCAACTTACTTTCATGGGTTTTCCCCATATAAAATTTCAAGGAATAATCCAAAAGGATTTAATATTTTTTAATGTCTAAATTATCAGGGTGAAATTATCTGAAACTAACTGCTATTTCATCCCATTAAAATGTCAATGTTGCAACTTTTCTTAATGTTGTACACATGACTGTTCTTTTGCTTAAAATTAAGCAAAATGCAACTTAGCAGACCAAAAATCAATATGCTATTTGGCAACTGTATTACAGATGTCAATTCACATTTTTACAGTTGAGACATCAAGTTTTATAAAAGTTCCCATCTGCTTTTCTTGCTGTGTTCTTACTTACCTCTTCAGTTCCAAGTGAGCATCTGCTCTACTTTCACAGCAAATAGGAGCAAATAAGATTACCTTTCTGTGAAGAAAGCAACTGTAAGGAAGGTGTTAACAATAAAATAATTGTCTGAGCGATTCTTGCTCTTACTGATTTAAATTCAGCGTAGAAATTTAAGCTTTACTGACCTACAGCGTGCCTACTGGATAAAACTCCATGGAGTGAGGCAAACCCTATATCCTTAACTAAGCCAGCATTTCACTCACTCCCTTTCTGCTATAAAATCAATATTAAACTTTATTAACCTACTCTGCAAAACTAACAGGGAGTTTTGACACCTCTCATGGACAAAATTCTGGCTCGTGCCAGATTACAACGGGGAAATATGTTTCCATCATGGCACCAGAGATGGAAAAGGTCACTGCAATCCTATTAAGAAACTAAATGTATTCTCATTTGCAAGTTTAGTAACAGTGCTGTGAGGAATGTCCTAAGAAGATGGGTTGAGGACTTTGGACTTGTCTAATTTGGAGAAAAGGAAGCTGAGCAGTGACCTCATTGCTCTCTACAGCTTCTTGAGGCAGGGAAGTGGAGAGGTGATCTCTTCTCCCTGGAATCCAGTGCTGGGACATGCAGGAATGGTTCAAAGCTGAGCCAGGGGATATTTAGACTGGACACTTCTTTATCTAGAAGGTGGTCAAACACCTAACCAGACCTTCTTAGGAAGGTGCTGATGTCCCAGTCCTGTCAGTGTTCAAGAGGCATTTGGACAATGCCCTTAACAAGATGCTTTAACTGGGTCAGCCCTGAATGGGTCAGGTGATCCTTGCAGGTCACTCCCAACTGAAATAGTCTAATTTATTCTAACCCTGTATAATTCATTATATGCTAAAATTAAAACTTCTATAAATTTATAACAGGTGATTTGAAACTGAAATGATCCTATTATAATCAACTCCAAGGCTGGGGGTATTGTTGGGTTTTTCCCCCCTCTCCTTTTCCTCACTGCTCTATAGGGATGGTATCCACATATGAGCCCAGGATTTACCGACCAAATCTTCAGTTAAAGGCTCCTCAGAAACCCATTTTTGCAATACTGACTTCTAATGTCTTTCCTCTTTTATCTTTACAACTGACTAGGTATTATTAACCACTAAGAAAGCTGTCTCTTTTCCTTTATAGCATCTACTTGGTTCACCTATCTTGAAAAGGAATTAAATCATCTTCTCTGTAGGAAAATCTGAGAGCATATGAAGGAGACAAGTAATATGGACCCTCCAAACACTTTTCTTGTATTCTTCTTTCCCTAAACTTTTCTCCAACGACTGTAGCCACTTTTAAACACTGCTCCAAAACTGTCAAGATTGCCATCAAGCATACTTCAACTGGATTCTCCCTGCTTTAAATGACAAAGTTTATAAATTTAAAGTACAATTTAAAGTACATACTTCTTCAAAAGGTTTAATTGAAGCTATATACATATTCCTTAAACTTTTGAAGCACTGAATGCAGGACTATGTAGAGCACTGCCTGGCAAATTAAACAAAAGTTCTGATCTATTAAAGAGAATTTAAAAAAAGCTTAGTAAATTACCACCATGAATCATTATTTGAAAACAAGCCAACAACTAATTTGGAGCAGACTAATATTATTTCAAGATCTTTCACAAGTCCTAAACCATTAGTCTTTTCTCTTTTCTTGGTAATTACAGTGAAATTAATAGATATGTTTTGGGATTTAAATGATGACTAGAGTAGTTTTCAACATTTTTACTGGCAAAAAAGTCCCTTCCTTATTTCAAAGCTGTTTTTATCACACTTCCCAGTTGAATGGAGCAACACAAGGTTATGGCCACATCTTGGATTTCTCTGACAAACAGGAAATTAACATGACTCAAGGAATCACAACATACACAGAAGAAAACCCCCATCTCATGATACCACCAAGAATGAAAATGCCCAGGAGTGCCTATTTTTATGATGGCATCTGTCCAGGCAGGCTGAAGTACATGTTCCTATAGGTATTAAAGACTGATATTAAGCACATGGAAGTTTGGCTCTGGAGTCGGGAGACTTGGAGTGTCATAAATCACACTTCAACTGATACATGCTTCAGTCTTCCTTCCTGTATAGATATAAAACTTTGTGATCATAAGCTACCAGGGAGTTCAGTTTTGCTCTCAGAAAACCTTCTTTGTCCAGAGAACTTTTCTAAAGATAGACTAAAAGCACTTAAAATTTCTCCAGATTATTCATCTAACCATGGGGACAAACAATAGTTTTTACCTTTCTGATCATTTAATCTCTTGGAGCAAATGAAAATACTGTTACTTCAGATCTTTGTTCTAAATTTAGTCAAATATTTCTCTTCAGTGTTGAAGTCCTGTTCCAATATCTGTGAATTTAGTAATTTATATCACTTTTAAGTGATATAAAACAAATGTCTATTCAACATAATATATTTAAAAGGATTTAATATGTAATTGCACAAAGAAGGCTCTCTAGCTTTTGCTAGTGCTAATGAAAACTTGTACATATATAATGCAACATTATCTTTTGGATCTCCTGACATGAAATTTGTTTTGTATGCTCAGTAAAAAGCAAGCAAAAAAAGGGAAATATTTATTGAACCTTTAAGAGCTAAATACATCCAGTATGGTAGCTAAAACCCCCAAAAAGCGCTCTAGGATTGAACAGACTATAAAACAGATTTAACATAATCCATGTTCAGCAAAATGTTTGCAAAAGTTCATCTATTTGACAGAATAAACTAAACATCTTACAAACTGGAAAGGTAACATAAGAATTTTGAGGCAAGGGATCCTATTAACATGCTAGAAAATATGGGAGAAGTGGAAGAAGTGATGCAAATCAGCTTTTCCAGTCCAGTACATAAATCTATTTATGATTTTACTAGAAAAGAACCAAACCAATCCTAATTTGCCAATAGTGAGACTAAGCTCTCTGAAATATCAGCAGGATTTCTAGTTGTAACTTCCCTTACCTCCATTGATCTGTCAGTGGTACCACCTCATTTCTATTTTGCATTGATAGTCCAGTTTTTAAGAGATTTCTTTATTCAGTAGAATCTCGTTGTAATTTTTGTGTAGCAAAATCAATGCCAAATTGCTCAGGTACCCTCTGTATTTCCCTCTTGTACTGTGTTTAGGCGTTTTGTTTTGTTTTGCTGTTCAAGCACCACTGACCAATTAAAAGTGTGGACATCTATTATTATTCACTAGGAGATGAAGACAACATTGAAATTATCAGAGAGGAAGAACAAGTGATTTTAGAAGGAGTTAGAGACAGAAATAATGATGGTAACTCATAAAGAGCTTTCTAAAGGTGATGTTGATAATTTGCACTTTCCCCCATCAGAAGAAGACTCAAAACTTTTATGTAGGAATATGCAAATCTTTCAAAACCCATCTCTTAAAGAGTGATGAAAATCAGGTCATTGGCCATGCATAGTTTAGACTGTTGCTCTTTGTTTACTGGTGTTGTCTTACTCACATTTGAATAAGACATTTACTACAACGTCCTACTAAATTAAAAGTACATGAAAACAACCATACATCATCAAAATATTCCAACAAACTGACATAATTTTGGATGTTGTGGGTTTTTTCTAAGTGCATATAAATGCTCAGTTTTAAAAGTCATCTCAAACCCCACGCCAATTAGTCCTTTTCCAGAATGAGCACAGCTGATGGTGGTTTTCCAGTCAATTTAGTACAAAAGAAAGGAGCCATTTTTTTATGGTTTCCCTCCCATAAAGCTGAGTTTCCTGCAGCTTTACATCTTCTAAGGACAGCAGTTCAAAGGCCCAGCAGATTGCTAGTTATGAGTGAGCTCCTCTGTTGTTCAGGGAAAGGTGAGGGATACAGGGCACAGGAAATTCAAGCACACACAGGACCTGAATTTCCTAAGGAGCAGAATCTACACAGCAATATACAGCCAGGCTGGTCCTCAGCTGCACTCACACCAAACTACCAAGCACCACCTTCCCATGGCAAAACTGCTTGATTCCAAACAACCTGAAGTCTAGACAAACACTAATGTTTAATTAGTACAATTCCAAAGCCTGCAAAAATCCCCTGGACAGCTCAGAATGACAGGTTTTTTTTTTAAGGCACTTAATACTTTCTTAGCCATGCTATTTTTAATTTGATCAGCCACCAAATTATAAATGGCATTTTTATTTGCATTCTACTCTCTGTGTGTCAGCTCTTTGCTTTCAGTTCCAGAAAGTGCAGCAAGTTGTTTCAACAGCCAACAATGCACAGTATTTATCATGGGAAGAGTAAATGAATTAATAAAACTCTTAAGGTATCACACTCAGAGATCATGCAAGACTAAAAATAAAAATGTGTGAAAATGAAGAAGCACAGCTTAAATTAGACTGACATGAAAAAGTATTTCAAAGAAAGAAAAAAAACCAGTTCATTTGGTCACAGGGAAAACCTAATTTTCCACACGGGCTCAACAGAGAATCCCACATATGGACTCAGATGGATGCATGAGATGGCTTCACATTCCTTTTCTTTTTTCTCAACTACATCAAAATCCCAAGTATGCCATTGGGTTGTTAATGCTTCATAATAAGGAGAACTCCTACTCTGGCATAGAAAAAATGGCTTAAATGAGAACAGAGAAAGAATTTGTATTTTTTCAGGAACTCCTGATCTATAACGTGAACCAAAAGATTTGCAACACTCTGAACAATGAATGAAATTATGGTCCCAGCTTTTGCTTTTTAGTTGCTAAAGGCTGATAAAACATTTCAGAAATCCCACTTCCAGAAATCTGACCTAAAGGTTTCTTCTTAAAGATTCCTGTTTTTAATCTTCTTAGGGGAAGGCAGAAAGGTTCCTTTATTAATTTTTTAATCATTATATGCACATGTATTTTGTACAAAAGACATTAGTATACAGTTCATATAAAAAGTGAAAACTAAAATATCTTTTAATGCATCAAAAAAAGCAGACGCTAACAACTTTCAAAATAGGATAGGTTGTTAAAAAAGCTCAGTGGAAAAATTTTTGTGAACAGTTCATGTTGCTGAACTGAGGCTATTTGAAAATATTTTATACACGTGTATATGCAAAATCAGCTCCGCAAGCCATGCAGAATGTACTAGATAACCATTATCCTTTTCCTGGAATCAAGCAGGGAACTGTTTCATAACAAAGTCTTGTTATTAAGATTGGTATTTGACAAACATTTCCTTGCTTTTTGAAAAATCAGAGGAGATTTTATTTTTTTCTGGTTCTAATCTTTATGCCAAATAACTAGAAGGAAAAATCTAAAATGGGTAAGAGGCAGCTGTAGTGTTCTATCCTCACTTCACCGGTTTTTCATTTCTACAGAGCTTTGTTTTAAAGTATTAAATAAACTGTAAGTATTCACTTGTGTCTGCAGTACTGTTTGAACAGTGTGTGGTACAGAATGCTGAGACAGAGCAGAACCCAGAGTCCCAGAACCATCACATAAATCTGCAATGCCGAAACACTTCAAAAGAAGGTTTAAATAAAACTAAAAGCAAGATGTACAAAAAGTCTGGATGTTTTAGCAGTTTCCTGATGCTGTCTTTTGCCTTCTTCAGAATATAAATTGGTCTAACAAGCAAAAGTTAGCAATTTAAAATTCAGCAATTTAAACTAACTAAGCTTTAGGAGCTAAAACCTCCAAAGTAGGCTGGTTGGGGATGAGGAGCAATTCTTAAATTTTAGCCAAAGTAAGGATTCTGTAGGGCTTTAAACAGATTTTACTTTCCTGTTCCAGCTTGAGATGATTGCATGATCATAGGGAGATCATTCCATATATCCTTTCAGCCTGTTTTTTTACCACAGATAATTCAGACGCTTTTCAGAACAGTTTTCCTTACTTGTCTGCCATAGTCAACAGCATCAACAGTATAGTCTAAAAAAGTAAACAGTGGGTGACACAAAGCAGGTTCACCCTGATCCAAGAGGGCTTGTTTGAATTTATTGGATTGATACTGTGAAAGTGCAAGCACTGCATAAACTGGCAGTCTGGAGCATTTTCCTTAGCAGCGGCACCAGCAGTTCCTTCACAGCTCCCTGACCTCTTCTGCCCTACCTTTTATTTCTGAGTCCACAGACCTAAGCTTTCTAAATTTTATCATCAGAGAGATTCCAGCAGAATTGACATCAAGATTAAGAGGCACACAGGTAGCTTTTAACTGGTGTTTTCCCACCAAAAACTTCCCATACATGTCTGAAGGAAGCAATCCAATTTGGCCCCAGAGATATCACAATTGTTATTACGTGCCTTCCTCAATCCTGAGACAACTTCCTAAATGATCTCTGCACATCCTTCCTCTGCCACTCCTACTGATATGTATACATTCCTATATGAAGAAGCGGTTTTGAAAAATACCAGGAAAGATTGTAAGAGTTTTCTAGCTTTTTAAAAATGCTACTATTTAGTTCTTCTAGAGAACTATGCAACTGTTCACTATTTATTTCATCCTCCTTTCATCCCACTAAGCATGCTACTGGGCTGCACATTTTTACTTTTCCCTAGGGACTCCTAACTCAGTGCTTCCAGTCATTAGGGATCAATTTTCATGCTTCTTTCACAGCCTTACTTGCTTGGTTTCCCCTATTTCTACCCACCCTGATGAAGGCTGCTGATGACTACAGAAGCCACAGCAAAGGAGGGGCAGTAACTCATATCTTCCAGGGTGTCCAAGCCCCCAGGTTTCTTGAGATACATAAGTGCATTCCAACAAAAACGGATACTTCAGCATGAGCTCTCCAAAGGGGCAGGATAGAGGAACAAAAAAACCATCCAACAGTACTGAAGAGAATTAAATGTGCCATGTTTGTACACAGGTAAATTTAGAAATGGTTAGAGCAAATCAAACCTCAAGACAACTGCATTGTGATATGGAGAGATGGCTGGAATTTCCCAGGGAGTGTTTGTGTGGTCAAGATATTATGGCCACTGAAAAAAGGAAGTATGAACCTGTTCACATAAGCTACTTCTTAAATATGTGCACAAAACAACACAAGAAACTTTACTCAAGATCTTCCAACCTCAGAAAAACATCTAAAAGACATCAGAATCATTACAACCAAATGTTGACCTCTTTTACCTATTTTTACAATACAATTTTTTACCACAATCATCCTGCAAAACACCAACCACTAAAAATATTTATATGCTACAGAATGTTTTCACCAACCTAAAAAAATTAACAGTTGTCCAGACTCTTAAGATGCAGTGGATAGATGATGTTTCCATGTAATTTAGTTAAACTTCAAAGCTGAACCCTCTACAAAATTCCATATCCAGCCAGCTTTAAGGGGATAGGACAAGTGTGGCATTATTTCAATTAGTCTTTACTCACTCCAATCTGCAATGATATACCAGAGCCACATTCCTTTAATATTAGGTCACTGACAAATGTTAAGCCTTGGGCTTCAAAACCTGACAAAGCCTGTTGTGCTGAAACAATTGGTTACCTACCCAGAGCTGTAAGCATCGGTGATACAGTCTGCAAAGAGTGTTCACCCTCCTGTATCTAATCACAACTTTTCCCCCTTCTTAAAATTATAACAATATTTGAATGCATTTTTTTTAAAGAAAGAAGCTAAATTAAGTGTTGTTTGACTACATACTGAATTTAACTAATGTAGAGTATAAGAACCTGCATTTTAAATAACCGTGTTGAAACACGCACATTTCATAAAGCTGGATGATTTCCAATGAACCTTGTAATAAAAATACCTGGAGAAGCTGCTGTGCAGATTATAAGCTCAAACTGCAATAAAATTAAGAGTGTGCAACAATGATCACATTGAAATATCACAGAAGTCTTACTCTTCTGTTTACAGGAAGTGACCTGAACACGTAAAAAATAAATACACATTTATCACCCTATCCTTTTCAGCCCTGCCAAGGAGCTTCAAATGAGGCAGTTTGCTTCCTCCTCAGTGCACATCCATCCACCTGCAAGACTGCATCCAGTTGCTCCCAGTTTTTACCATCTCCAACATATCTACATTGACAGTGGCCTTTCTGGGTGATAACTTCACAATGCAATGACAGACTATTGTATTTAGACACACCTTGCTGAGTATGAAGAGAGAAAAGAAGTCTTTGGTTCCATGCTAAGTGATAGTCAGATCAGTATACACTGTCCATTACTGCAGCCATGGGCAGTTTACAGAGTGAAAAGGCATGGAAGCAGTACAGTAATCATTTGATAGGGATATGCAGGGTATGCTAACAGATAGAGCTGGTTAAATAAGTATAGGTGCTTTAAAGGTTGGATTGCATCTTTCGACTGCTAGCAGTAAGACAAACCATTTATCATAAATCATTGTTCATAATTTCTGTACATTTTTGTAGAAGTGTATGGTATGGCAAGGAAGATGAAAAAACAGTGTCTTGGCTCAAGAGCCCAATCAGAGCATTTCAAACATTTTTTGCATCTGTGAAGCATGACTGAAAACAATTTTTTATCATATCCAGAAGAAATTTTCACTGTTTTTATTTCTAGACTAAAGCCAGAAACCCAGACTATGGATGGCATTTGTTCCCTTCCTCATGACTATGGAATACAGATGAAGTTTAACAACCCTGATGCACAGGGAGAAAAACAGTGAAATCAATGCAACCATTCCAACAGTTTGAAAAGTATGATGATCCTACAATAGTTCAACTTCCCTCATACCTTTGCATACAAAATTATACAATGTCTTTGCTTGACGAATGGGGTGGAAAATACATGTCTGATTATAAGCAGTTTCGACAACTAAGATTTTTTCCATTTCTAAGTGGAATAACTGGCAGGAGAACGCTGATTTGTGCTCTGTATTATCATCCCTATTTTCATCTGCTTTTATCTTAGGGGAAAAAAGTTTTATTCACTTTGAGTTTTTCCACGTTACATGTTTTTCCCCGTCTGATATTTTTAGGAGTTTAAAATTAGCTCATATATTTCATCAAGACAAAATCATTGTAACTGACAGAGAAACACTTACAGCTCCAAGTTCTTGTATATGGGTGCAGATGTTGGATAACAGGGAGAAGGGTAGTTTTAATGCTCCCATGAAAATCCACCCCTTTTAGCCCAACTGCAACTCAGAAAAAATAATAACATTGCTTAAAAGCTTCAAGGTGTCTTCCTTCAATGGGAATTTGCTTTTTAGAAATTGCTTCTTAGATTGGCTGATTTTGCCCAGGACCAGGAGGCTGTAGAAGATTGTTCTTGTGTTTGTTGCTCCCTGAAGCTCTGGAACTCCAAAGCTAACAAATACAAAGAGGCAGATTCTTATGAAATAGAGAACAGAAAGGACTAAAACCTAGAGCAATCCCAAATTCCACAATCTGAGCACAATTTTGAAGTTTAGCAGATAACCTACACTGAAAAGACATGAGGGCAACCCACGGAACCAGCTGACCTGACAAAGAAAAAACACCCCGAACATTTGAGAATAGGATTGTTGAAAATATTTTTCAATGCATCTTTTTAAGGAAATATGTATTTTGATTAGACTGTGCAGACATACCAGATCTTTCAGTGTATTCTTAGCTATCTCTACTGGTTTGTTTTATACAACAGAGGTGTACCCTGTATCTTCTGAAAGAGCTAATAAGCTTCCAAACAATCCCCAAGAAGAAAAAAAAAACACCAGTGTTTTTTTTCTCCCAAGAAAGAACTATTTCACTTCAGGAATATTCATGGAGCCCAGCAAAACAAATCTCCTGACTTGGTTTCTCCTGGAAATAATGACTTGATAATGCATTGAAAATTGATCTGTAAAATCACTGGGAAAGAAATTTGGTTCATCTTCCTTTCAGATCTCCTACTTCTGTAAGAAAACAAAATAGTTCAGGGAAAGATTATCCATGCTGAGAACTAAGAAATAATGCAACCTGCTTACCTTATCCTGGCTAGGTGTTGCTGCACAGGCTGATGCTGGAAATGGTCAGGCCACTGATGGTGAAGGCAGAAGGATGGGGAGGGCTGAAGACAGCAGGCAGGATGATAGACAGGGGTGCGTTTTTGGCAAATAGAGGCTGAGTACTCAGTGTGTGGCTGCATACAGCACGAGGTCATAGGAGATGATGCTGAGCTGCCAACCACTGAATGACATTCTTGCTTGCTATTATGGCTATTTAAAGAATGATGGTATGGACAAGGGTGGCAGCATTGCGACAACATCTGCTGAGTTCTTTGGTTGTCTAAAGGCAGAAAGGATGGTCTGATTGTACCATTTAGTTGCAGGCAGCCATTTGGACTTGGTTTTGATCTTGGTGTTTCCTTGGATGGGAGTTGTTGGACCGTGATGTCTCTGTCATTAGCTGCAACAACCCCTGGGCCAGCAGCATTTGACAAGATGCTGCCATTGCTCAGGACCACAGAGTCACTGGTGTTGCTCATAGCCATGCTCCAAGTTCTCAGTGGACACGCGATGTTCCTGAGGAAACAAATAAAGCATAGTTTAGAGAGCTGCAGTGTTTTCACATGCTCAGAAATAACTTTAAATTAACATGAGTAAAGCTCTGCTCTGAGCTTCACCTTTTGCAACACAGGGAAACAGGGAAAGGAGCCATGCACACTGCCAGGAATGTCTTAAAGTACTTAAATTTGTTCAACAAAATGTTAAGAGTGAAGTTATGTCAATTTTCAGTGATTACACCAAGTTATAAATCAAATTAATAGAGATTTGTCAGTGTCTGTGTCACAGCTAACAAGTAATGGCTGACATGCACAGAGCAAAATCATTGTGCAAAAAACTAAGCTATAGCCACTATTTATAAAAACAGATTTTGGTATAAACATTGTCACCACACCTTGCACTGCAATATGCCTGTGTGCTTTGAAAAACTGCAGGAGATGAGCCCACACAATAGAGATTATTTAATAACCAATAATGTGCTGGTTTCAGTAACCTCCTTTCCAATTTCTATTAAAAACAAGGCATATTCATGTTTATAAAGAAATTTTGATATGCCTTATTTGAATGAATCAAGCTATTTCAGGAGACATATCAAATTTTATGAATAGTAGATTAGATCTTTAGCAGAAGCTCAAAATGAACTGTTGTGAATACTAAAAAGATAGAATACAACCACATGTTTTTACCGGGTTGACAAAAAATAATCCCAGGATTGAATAATTGTTGATTGAGAAGCTTTCACTTCTCGGCAACATGTACTCTAAAGGCAGTGCATAATGTAACGTGTCGTAAATGAAGCATATGAAAAGATTTTCTCCTAAGGTTTAAAGGCAATATGTAGATAAATGAGAACTATTAACATTGTAGAAGTGATCACAGCTCAAGATCAAAACTTGCGTGAGGTGCTTACAGCAGTCAATTTTTCCCATCTTAACTATAACTTTGTTTTAATAAGATAAAAAGGTAAATTGGAGATCATTATTTTGATAAATAACATGAAAGGTCAAACACCACACTCAGATAAGAGTTTGCAACCCAATTTACATGACCCTGGGGGAGGGAGGAGGGAGCATGAAAAACACTGATTATGTGCTACTTAGAAGAATAAATCAACACTTCCTGAAAAAACAGAATCAGTTAATTACAACTGCTTTGACTTTTTAATACCGAATTTAATTAACATCATTGTAAGTCCAAATTGCAAGGCTTGCATTACAGACAACTGAACTTTGCAGGGAGACACAACATACATAGATTAAGGCAGATAAGCAAGGAAGTTTCTAACTCATTTTCTTCCCTGGTACCTTTGCTGAATGCTCAGAGAGCTAAGCCTGCCCAGCCAGCTGAGCTATTTAATTGCCTGTATGCTAATTCTGAGCAAAGTGCTTTGCAGACTGGAATGTTCCCCCTGGCAGCCCCCCGTGTAGCATCTCCCTGAGACAGAGCTAAATCCCCCACTTCTGAAACAAAAATTAATCCTCTGCTATTTGTTCTAGATCATGTGCAGAGCCAGATGCCCTGGGAAATCACTTTCATTTAGAAACCCACTCACAAGAGGAGAATATGCTGCTTGACAAGCAGATTTTTCCAGCCTTCAATTCCACACATTCCTGACAGGTTTCCCCCCTCCTCTGGCCCAGGAAAGTCAAGCCCAAGGAGGACTTTCTGCTGAGCATAGAGAGCAAATTCAAGGGGCTGGCTAAACTTCAGTTTGGTCAGAAGAGATGTATCACTTATGTGAAATTCCACTGTGTATCAGCAGTCTGGTTTTCTCTCACACTGCAGGTAACATCAAACCTCAGTGGACACTGTGAGAGCTGGACACGGAGGCAGAGAAAGCTCCTCTCCAGGTGTCTGGCAGCATTTTTGGAATTTCTGGCTGCTTATTTTTACATTCACTCACATAAACATAGGCTGCACAGTGATGCTGCTCATTTGTTTCTAAGTTAGTTGGATTCATCCATATCATCACTTGAAAACTGCTGTACACTGCTCAAAATTACTGTCTACTCTAATAATCGAACAGAAGGGATAGAGAGACTGCAAATATCTGATATTTCAGGAAGAGAGACACATATTCTTTTGCTTTAAATCCAGGACACTTAAAACATTAATTTTCAGTAGCTGTTTTCAACCACTTCATGAAGGAAACCAAACATCTCTGTGCCAAACACAGATGCCCAACATCGTGCCCGCAACTGCTGGGCAACCTCACCACAGACACACGGCCTTGGCCCTTCAGTGTATCTGTGCCCCTTGAGAACACTGACGTGGCAATTGTAACTTTTGTCCATACAGCTCAGCAGCCTCCATTAAATACAATCAAAGATAAATGCTTTATTTTCCACAGATATAGTAGCTACCTGCATACCTTTTGTTCAGAAATGTTTTAGAACTACTAAATAGAAGAAAAGATCCTCAGTACCACAACATATAATTCTGCGTTTGTTCTCCTGTTGAACAAACAATTAATGAACCATTTCAAACATTAAAATTTTAACAGATAGAGCTAATTCATTCTTTTTTCTTAAGCCTTGAGGAACTCTTGAGTTCCGTTCATTTTTATGGACTCTTTTAGAAAGGCAATGGAAGCACCTGTTTGCCTTGAAGTTCTTTCAATAACACATTAAAGCAAGAGTACTTTGCATGCTAAGGTAGCCATTGGATTAAATATTTTATTCAGTCACATCTATGAAGAACTGGGACTCAAACCAATTCTCTAGAATGTGAGCTGGGCTGTACATTTTCATTTGGTTTGGTAACTTTTCTCTTTTGAGTCATTGAATTTGACCAGGCTAATGTCATCTGAGTTTTGTTTCACTCATGTTTCAGAGGATTAGAAATTCTGTACTATGGTACTTCATTTGTGTCCCTCTTTACAGAAGTGGCTGTAAATCCACTGACAGCAAAACTTTACCTGCAGCTGTCACACCAAAATATATTCTTAACTCTCCACTGCATTTTGTCTCCTCTGCCATAATTGCAGTGACTGGGAACTTAGAGAGATGTAAAACTGGCCCAATGAAATAGTTAACTGAGTCTTTCCTTTAGAGGATGAATAAATAAGCCAATTAAGATGTGACACGTAAAAGCATAGTAAGATTTTTAAGATGACATGGGATGGGAAATCTAAGAACATGCTGACCTTGAAAAAAAAGAATCTAAAAATAGGAATCTTTGAAAACTTAGTCTTTGAAAATTCTGAATTCCTTCAATGTTGAAGTTCATTTTTGCTGCATTCCTCAGACTGCTCTAGGACCTGGCATTCTCCAGTAGAGTGGGGGTTTCAGACTTATAAAAATTTACACCTGAAAGCTTTGAAGCAGTGGACAGGTAGCCTGAACAATGAGATGGTAGAAAATACAGGTTCCAATGCAGGCAGAATCTCCTACTTAATAGAAGATTAAATACAATTAGAAAAAATGTTAATCTACACATTTAATATATGCCACGTCTCTGGCTGGACACAAGGTATTTTAAATGTGATCATCTCTGTAGAAATTATGCCAGTTGGACTGATAAAGGAAGAAAACCAAAATCGTCTTTAATTACTGCACTCTTGATAGCAGTAACTGCTCAGAAAGGACTTGAGCCATGCAGTTCAAAACAACTCCTGGAAGAGCATAATATCTGGAATGTACCATGGTCTGCAGTGGCAATGTTCATTCTTAACAGTTTTATGGAGTAATCCATCTATTATTTGTGGAGCTAACAAACAGGGAAAACAGCTCACCCAGTAGACAAGCATTGCAAGCGCTTCGGGAAACAAAGTAATGCTGTACAACACAAACTATGTGGGATTTGGTGTTTCCCAACTAGCATGTTCTTTTAAAACTTGGATTAAGTTCACCTGCTCCTTTGGCTGCAACTGAAACAATTTTTCATTGATTTTAGTTTCTTTAAAAGAAAAAAAAAAACCAAAAAAAACCAACCAACCAACCAACCAACCAAAAAAAAAAAAAAAACCAAAAAACCAAAACAAAAACCCACAAAAAAACAAAAACAAAAAAACCCAACCAGACTTAAAAAAACATTGGTTCAACAAATCCCATCTGGACTCAATGTCTGCAATTGGGAATGATAGAAATGCAAATCCAAGAAGGAATGACGTAGTGGAAATTTAGTAAAACCTAATATATTAGTACAGATAATTTATAGATTTTTAGAAGACAACAGAGAGAACAGCCAAGTGTTGAGGGTTTTTTTAACCATGTAAGAAAAAGAAAATATTCCAAATCTGTAACTTGCACAAAATGAAAACTAAACTGTTGTAAGACTTTAGATTTTTCATTTAAGGTAGGAAAGAATTCAAATTTCATTTCAAAGTTACCTAAAGCTTTTCAGCTGTAGTCAGCATTGCACCACTCAGCCAGCCGAACCAGCCCAGGCTTTATGAACTTCACAGACCTGTCAGCTACAAAGCATCATAGTTATGAGATAAACACAATGTCCAAAGTAACAAAAATGTCTTTTCATGTAAAAATTCATCTAAACCAGCTGTATTCTAGAAGCAGTGCATTTCTAAAATAAGCAACATTTAACAATCCCAGTGCTAACTGGTGAGACTCTTTCCAGATGAAATATGATAATGGCCTTGCAGTACTTCAAGATGCTGAAATTTTCCATTGTAGCCAACAGTCTTACTGTCTGTAAACTCAGTTAAATCCTCTCCAGCCTTCGTCTGCTCTGCCAGCCAGTGCACAGCCACTCTAAAGGAGGGTTTGCTCCTCCTTCACATTACCAGAATTCTTTGTATATTTGCTTTTTCTCCATGCCCAGAGAAGTAACAGGTGGTGTCTGGTGTTTGATACTGGGTTTCATGTGAGATGTCTACGTATCTATCACTGCAATGGTCTTTAGCAAGTCAAGCTGCTTTTTAATGCTTCACGGTTGTTGATCTCCATTTTGGCTCCCAGCTAGACATTCTTCAAATTCTCCAGCTCTTACTCCAATGCTATCATATTTGGTGCTTGGTTTCTCTCAATACCTCAATTCTTGCTCTTCCATTTCAGCTGTTAACCCCTACCTCTTCCCTGAAAAGCTTTCTCTGTACAAAATACAGGTGCTTCCCAGAATGAGCCATCCCTGTGTTCTCCTTTTTTTCCCCAGGTATTTCAAGTACATTAAATATAAGCATTTCAGCTTCAGAAAGTCTCAAATTCTTATTTCACCAACGAGCAAGTTTACCTGGTGTATTTATTAATGCAGCCATTTCACTTTGAGAATTGGTACAACACAGCTCCTATTTTTGAGAAATGCCATTATGGTCAGTGTGTTTTCTGCACAGTCTATAAATACCCATATTCTCAACTAATGTCACCCTATTAACAAGCAGATTTTCACCAATCTAAGTCCTTGTTCCATGAGGTAGCAGTTAGCAGACAATTATGAAGCAGAAGAGGTTTGTAGAGGGGAAATTTCCCCTCCTCCAAGTGTTCTGAGAGCCAGCTGTCCCTGCCATACCTCTTCCACAGCCTTCAAGACGTTGAAGCTGTCCTGTTCTGAACCTGAGACTCTATGAGTTCATTTCCTGTGTCGCAGGCTGGCTCGGGAACCACAATTCCTGTGACAGGGAGTTTCCAGATGTCACCATGCCAGCACCACAGCTCATGGCTCACAGATGGGCACTGGCAACCAGTGTTGCCAAGCTGACAAGAACCAACCCACCAAAGACAGCTGTGGGGTGAGAGAGCTGGGAAAGACTGCAAAGGATGGGAAAAACCAACCTCTTCAGACCCTCAGAAGCAGATTTTCCTTTGCTTTTAAGCTAAAGTTACTTCTTCTGGCACAGAGAACAAACAACAGCAGACCATTTCCAGAAATCATTTGCAGGGCTTCGACTACAGAAATCAATGGTAGTGCTTTAACTACGAAGTCTTTTCAAAGTCAAAATTTACAATAGATATAATCAGACTATGGATAGAAGCAACAACAAGGAGCTCTGACTTCTCTTCCAGAAGTTTGGTATGATTCTAAAGTTTTAATTAAAAAAAAAAAAAGAAAAAAAAGCATATCTATGTAGGGAAAATGGAAGAAAATGTATTAAAGTCTGAAAAAGCTTCAAATATTCTGAGTTTTGGAATGAGATACAGCTAGAATCAGAAATTATTGGAACCATTCTACTTCAAGAAAAAATGTGCATAGTTCTGGAAAGTAGGTGTATACCTCAGCAGAGTTTAAGAGCCCAGAAAGCTGTTAAAAAACCCCAAACATTGCTTACAACTGCCACACTGTCATTGCACTAAATCTTATTTACACAACTTACTGACTTTCATTACCATATGAAAGACTTTCAAGTTTTTGTAATTGCAAATATTCTGATCCAAAATAGCTCTAATGTGCTTACACAGGATAGGAAGAAATTAAAATACGGCTCTTTCTGGCTGTAAGAAGAGTTACTTGCATTGACAGTTCCACAGGTTTTTTACTTCATTATGCTGTGGGACTAACATTGAAATTATTACAGTTGTAAAGGGACACAAAAGCAACACTTTAAGCTACAGCTCCAGCGATACCTACCAGCACCCCGGCTATATAAATGTTACGTAAGAGCTTAACAAACCACTCCACCATCTTCTTAGAATCAGACTATCTGTTTTCTGTCCAAATTTAAAAGCTGTGTTTGAACACAGTAACATAGTCATAAGAATTGTTACTAATATTAGCATTTTTCTTCCAATTTTAATAGGAACGCTAATATAATCTCCCTCTACAGTACATTAAATAAGGCAAAGAATCAGTGAGACCGTCAGGGCACATCAGGCAGGTACACACTGGCAGTCACACCTATTTGATAAACACAGAGCATTTTTGCACTTGGCTACAGAAAACACAGCAAAGCACTTTTACACTATCAATCCAGAATAATTTTCTTCGAAAAGTAAACATGGGAGTTGTTTGGTCCCCCCCCCCCCCCCCGCTTCATTTCCCAAGCTTGAGTGGGTTTAAACGCTCCCATTCGCTGAGCCGTGCTCTGAAGGTCAAATGATAAACCTCGTACAGTACTTTTATCACAGCGTATCTACCCCAAGAGCCGGATCTCGAGTCGGGGCGGGGGGGAAGTTTGCTTCCTCACCAGGCTCTTCAGCTCAGGCAGAGTCCGGTGCTAAACTCTCCGGCATTTCTACCCAGCTGAAAAGTCTCTCACAATCCCAGGAGCCCACTTACATTACAAAGTAGCATTGCAGTATAAATAACGCAGAGTTAAATCTCCATCCCCGCGCTTTCTGAAGGCACGGCCAGGTTCCAAAGCGACCCAACAGGACGCAGCTCTGGCCACTCACCAGCCGCAAATTGGGGCAAATGGGCAGGAAGGAGGCGGCAGCCCAGTCTCGATCCAGGTATCCCCCGGCTCCGAGCCCGCTGTCTCCGCAGCCGGAGCCGCTGCTCCGCTCACCCCAACACTGGCCCCGAGCGGGGAGCGCCGGCAGCCGGGGCCGCCCCTCCCCGCGGCAGGTCCGGGTTCTGGCAGAGCCTGGCGGCTCCTCCCTGCTCCTGCGGCTGCCGCGGGAGCCCCGGGCCGCTCCTCGCCCTCGCTCCCGGCCCCCACGGATCCGGTTCGGACGCGGGGCCGAGCCGAGCGCTGCCGCCACACCTGCCCGCGCCCACGGGGACTGCGCGCCCCGCGGGCTCCTCGCCAGCCTCTCCACATGGAGAACACGAGTGGCACTGCCTTGGCACCGGCTGCTGCAAAGGGAAAGAGCCGAGGAAGGCGGAAGACTGAAAAGAGCTCCGGGGCTCATTTGGAGTGCCTTTCAATCTCACTTCAGCCCTCATTAGCTCCTAGCAAGGGCTTTTTTCCCCCAAGCACCAAGCTCTTACTTCATCCTTTAGTTGTCAGGCCAAATATTGGTGTGTGGCTACAAATCTCCAACAGGTCTCCAGCAACAGAATACCTACTGGGATTTAAGGGCCTTCACCCCACCAGATTTTACGATATTTGTACCTAAAAAAGCTTCACCCATAGAGGAGTAATTGCAGTTCATCTCCACGTATATCTCAGATCACCATTCTTTATAAGACTTTATAAATACAAAAATAATTATTACAGACTATTACTGCAAAAAACTGAAAATTTCATGGTTCACAACTCAAAATGAAAAAATAGAGATTACCAAAGTCTGGAGATAGTTAACTCAGCTCTAGGTAATAACGTGGAGAACATGGTACTCGCTCACTTAGCAGAGGTGTTCTATGAGGAGCTTAAATCCTACCAGAGGAAGTGCTACAAACAGGTCTCAGTCTGTGGTTTACTAGAATATTACGTTCAAACTAACTACAAAAGCCCATAGGCTCACAAGCCTTGTGTTTTGGGAGCTGACTCCTGGTTTTTCCTCAGCTCTGGGTATCTCAGATACAAAACTCAGAACTGGTATCTTCCTGGGGCAGATCTTGTGAATCAGTCTCTGTAAATCCAAAGTAGATCACAATTCACAGGCATCTGACTGGCTTTCAGAAGTGCTCTCCTTACTCTCTATTGAAATATGGGAGTTCTGATTTCAGGGTCAAGTTGAACTAGTTGGAGCAAAATTAATTGCTCATCTATAAACACCTTTACTCTTTGTAAAGCAAAAGATTTAACCAAAGGAAAGACTGAAGCGCAATTTCCCTTAGTGTGACCTTAGAATTATGCATTCCAATTGTGATACAAGTCAGCTTGTATCACACAAGGTAGCTTTTCCTGCTAATTGGATCTGGTCTTTAACAGGTGGTGAAAAACCGTGCTGCTTCCCCACTTCTAAGGGGAAACTTTTTTTGTTGAACCTGTCTTACTTGACTTTCTCACTGAGCTTAAACTGGGAAATTTCACTAGCATCAGCTGCCATCTCCACCTCCCCCACAACATCAGTATCCCATCTAGAACATAATTTTTCTAACATTAATGGATTCTCTAACAGAAAACTTGCTTTCTATCCAAGATAGAACCATTCAGCATTAATGACCGAGGACAGATTTTATGTCAGAAATGTATTTTGCTCAAATCTATTTATTAAGCAAATCAGCACTACTACAAAGCAGGTAACTCAACCATAATTCAAAATGAAAGTAGGATGGCAATACAGTATTCACTTTCTGAATATCTGAAACACATAATATAGCCTGGAAGCACCAGAAGAATAATCTCAAAGTTACTTTTCCAAAGTCACACAACTCCATGTATTTTTGAAAAACATATCTACTAATAAAAGTATTTCTGAAATGTGTCAGTATTATTGTGTATCAGTTCACTGCAGATACTGTGTCCCTTGTATTTGCTAATCACCTCAAAGAAATGACAAAAGGCACATAATATTTGCTCACCGCTTTTATATCGAGGAGGAAAGGGACCATATAAATCTAAAGGATTACAGTCTATTAAGACTCTTTAAGATTATATGTACTGCAGAAAATAGTGTTAGTTTCTAAGCACATAAATTTAATGCAGATACTTTGTTCCCAAGGGTGACTGTAAAACAAATGTATAATGTATGTTCAGTGATATGCTTAATAAAAGTATTTGTCCAAATGGGATTTAAATAGTGTATCATATATTAGAATTACAGCCTTGTAGTAGATTATTGCCCTTACAGTACCTGAAAACCAAACTCAACACTAAGTGCTGAAAAACCTTTTCCCCATGTTACACTTAGGCCCTGCAGAGCCTTGGTTGCCCTGGGTCCCCCCAACATATTCCTGGTTTGGACATTTCCATCATCCACCCTTTAACATCCCCTTCTGCACCACTTCTAATGTTGCTACTTACCCACCATTCATCTCCAGCAATAGCAGACAAATGCTGACTTCTTTATTTGCAAGTGATTAAAAAATACAACTAAGCCCTACAGCATATGGAATGCAGGATCCTGTGAAAAAGAACAGAAGAACTTAGAGTGATTCAAGGCAGAGTGTCAGATTTGATCTGTGGAAGCCTCGAGAGGATAAATAAGTTTATCCTATAAACTGTGCTATTCACTGCCTGGAAATGCATCTATGCAGGGAATCTGGAGGACATCTGCACTACTAATTCAGCCTTGGTTTAATTCAAAATGATCCTCAATGTATCAGGAAGTTCTGTCCATAGGTATACAGATCTGCCAATACATTTTACAAGTACTTTGATTGTTCAGGCAAAGAAAAACTCTTTAACTTAGAGAAAGCATCTCCTATGATAACTATTTTTCTATCGTAAGTCGTGTTTTTTTAATTGAGATTTTAATATAACATTTTTCACAGTATACTTCATGAATAAAATCAAGTAGTAGTAAAAAGACTAATACAGTTCCCAGATTTATGTATACAATACTTCAGAAAAAGATTATGAAGATAACCATGGTAGAGACTCAAAGGAGCTGTAGTCTGTGCAAGAAAATGAGCCTAAAAAACTGAAGCTTGTATTTACAAAGCAGGACAGAGTGTTGTAATGCATGAAGTTTTCTCTCTTCAAACAAGATACAAAGAGCTGCAGTACTTGGCCATGACCCTTCCATAGCCTCTCCTAGACTGAAGACATCAGGCAATGCCACTGAGTGCCAGCCACTTCTCTGACCTCTGTCGGCCCATGATCAAGAGCCATGACTAAGCTGCTACCCTTCTACCACAGGAAGTGCAGCTACACCTTGAACCTTTTCCTGGCTGGATGCCCTCACCTGCCTTTCTGAGCTTAATATGACATTAATTACAGGTTCTTCTTGTCACAGTGTCACTCTTCCAAAGAGAGATCCAGAAGACGCTGAAAGACTTTGAACATTGCATGTTAATAAGAGAGCCAGCGGAAGTCTTGGGTGTTCTGGGGACAAATGGGTGATGAAGGACTCAGCAAGTGCTCAGGAAAAAAGCACAGAGGCTTCCAAAATCTTTAAAAGCCAGACAGAGGGCACAAGAGGTGCTGTAGAAATTCTGATGAATTGCTAATGAACTGGGGAGAATAAGGGTATACAGAATAAAAGAACCAATTAGAGGTTAAAATAACAAAATGAGTTCTGCACATGGCACATGTACTCTGCACATATTTTATTACAGCTACATTGAATTTTTATTACTATTCCTATCCACCTCCAGAATTTCCTGGCTGGTGGGTTTTTTTATTTCTTGGATGCAAAAATCTCTGTTGCCTTTTAGATGCCATAGCACAGTACTCACAGTAGGCAATTTACCAAATGCCTTTTAAAATAAACAACATAGCAGGAAAAATATTGGTTGGTAGGAACCAACCATTCATTTACTACTTTTCATACTGAAGTATATTTTTGTGCAACACTTGAGATAATACGAATGTAGCAGAACCTTACTCAGAGGCACACAGGGCACAGACCAGGAACTTCCAGCTTCTAGCAGCACTTAGGACATGCCAGCACCGCACTGAGAATTGGGCTGAGTCAGCTTGATCCATCAGAGATTACAAGGTCTAGACTGCCACTGATCCTCACACCTGACAACCTGCAGAGATCCAAGAGCCTACACGGTGTTCCCAAGTGTTCTTGGGTCCAGAAATATGAGGCACAGACACAAAGTGACTTGAGACTGCAGCCATGCCAATGCGAGCTGTCTGCTCCTAAGCATAAACTGAACCTGAAAAGAGAATGCCTGTGTCCATAAGGAAATGAAGTCAGAAACTCTCAAAATTGGCATTTGGAAGCCTCTGAACATTGGAGTTAATTGGCAACCTCTGTTATCTATCCAAAGAAGAAACAAAATATTGCAAAATATAAAAACAAAAGTAGCCAGCAATGAAAATCTGGCACTTAATCTGTAGATTTATTTTTTTGAGATACAGGATGAAGAAAATGCAGTGATTGAAATTCAAGGTATTAAAATCTGCATCCTCTTGCACTGATATTCTTCTATACAGTTTTTTCTTCCCCTTGAAGGGTACAAGACAGACCTTCTTATAATTACAGGTCATACTATAAGCAAAACTGATTCAGTATCATCATATACTTATGGCAGAAGCCTTAAGTGCACTTACAGACTCTACTTACAGACTGTTGCCTCCACAAAGATGAAATATTGTCTGATCAATAGAGGACATGAAGTACATTGTCCTTCTCCAGCTTCCACTCATCCAGACTTTATAATGAAATCTTTCATAACTGATAACCTGGAGAAAGGCTGAGAATTAAGTGAGTTTACAGGCTGAGAAATCTTTAAACCTTGCAAAGCAGTCTTTCTCCAGCACTAGTGACAGGGGAAAAGTTCAGACATGCTCACTGTTCATGCTCTATTCCTTGGTTGTTTTTTGGGCTTTGGTTTGTTTGTTTGTTTTGGCTATTTGGGGTTAAGATATGCAAAAGACATCTTGCTTGGATTTGGGAAATTTAAACTCCACACACTACATTCAATAAACCAGATACCAATTTATTCTTTTTAATATGCTGGAAACTGGACATTTAAGGTCACATCAGCTTAAATAAAACTGAAAGTCAAAGCACGGAAATAAATTTCTGGGGCAAAGAGGGTCTTTCATTATTCACAAAGTGCCTAGAACAATGTCCTCTCAGTCCCTAGTGTAATGAAAAAGTTAGTTCAGTATGAATCTGCAAACAAATACTGTGGAAACTCAAGGCACCAGGAATATTTCTCTATCTGCTCTGGGGTGCTCTGACCCCCTTGGGGAGCACTGACTTCGACCCTCATTCATGGAGAAAGTTTCCTAGACTTCAAGACAAACTAGAATCCACAAAAGTGTGAAATAGATTATAGAGAGTAGTGTAGGTGTATCACTTGGTGAGAAATTTAGGTTTTGGGATTTTTAGTATGTTGTGGATGGAAGCAAGATGGAGGGCACAGGGTGTCTCCTGCGTTTCTTCTTCATGCTTCTTCCTTCTTCTTCTGATTTTGGGTGGCATTTTCTAATTGGGCACAAAAGTCTGCATTGCGCCTCTTTGGGATCAGTTATTGGGTTAAAAGGGAAAATAATCTAGGTGTCAGTTCTTAATTGGATAGTTTAGTCTTAAAAGACCTTGTAAAAAGAGATAGTTGGCCATTTTGTGCCTTCTAATGAAAAGCTGCTGAACTCACAGTAATGAAACTGTTTTACTGATAAGAAATAATAAACACTTGAGTCCGAATATGAACTACCGTCTCAAGTGCCTTCAATCCAGACCCAGAGAAACTGACAACTGGGACCCCCACAAAACAGAGCCTGATTCTAAACTATTTCCTTTATTGATTTTTGGCCTTTATTAATTGTTTAAAAAAGCTCTCAAAGTATGATAATGACATTTTACAGCCTTGCCTCTTTTCCCAACTGAAACAAGTTACTGTCAGCATTTCCCTAACCTTTTTTCATTGAGATTCTGAGATTTTAAATGTGAAGGCTGAGTTTTATGACATATAAGACTGTCTTGTTTTATCTACTTACAGCACAGAAATACTAATATAGATTTAATGACTTTTTTTTTTTTTTGGTGGATATCTAACAGACATGAACCTTTTATTTTCCATGTTTCAAAACGACATGTACTCTGAACTGAAATGCATATCTGAGGTTCCACAGTAACTCAAGTCCCACATCACACAAAAAGCCTTGAAAAGCTATTAAGATTTAAAATTCCCCACACTGGATGAAACTATTTATATTACTAAAAAAAACCCTGAAAGTTGTGTATTAACCATGAAAACCAGAAGAAAACATTAGATTTAATACTCTGCAAAAAAGCTTTAATATGGAAAATTTATAAGACAGTTTTATTAGCATCTCAAATAGTTTTCAAATACTAAAACAAAGAAAACTTGTTAAAAAACCAAATAAATCTGGAAGCAGAATTGAGTATCTATATTTTTGATTTATCTACAGCTTGCAATATTTTGAAGGAACTTTTAATAGCTTGTCTTCAGCTGTAAAAGTTTCATTCTCTAAACAGACTGCTCCGATAATAACTTACATTAAAATGCAGCTGCATAAACATGTTTACACATGGTTATATTTTCTCATTCACATTCCTTTCTCACAGGTGTACCTTTTCCACTATGAAGTAAGTAAACTTAAATGTATCTTATGTATGTGCACACATGTATAATGTCACTTGTAAAATAGTCCAGACTGACTGGGGGGAAAACTAACAGAATGCTTTGTCTGAGTATAAAATAAACAAGTGACATAAAAAGCAGTAATTCTACCACTTGTACAACACCAGCACTGAAATTACAACCACTAGCCTGATGGCAGTGAAAGCGACTATTGCAGTGTAATTTTTTTTCCAAGACAGGAGAAATGTATTTTACTAATACTGTTTTAATAACCACCACATTAACTTGTCTGTAATCAAAGAAGTAATAAAAAACTGTATTTCTCCCATCATTTGGAGAAATTCATATAGCAACAGTCCAGAAACTACAAGTACCACTATTTCCATTTCAGTTAGGGAGGTAAAGGAAATGTCACTTTTTTCAGATTCATATTCTTAGTTCAGGAAAGTCTTGCAATGTATGGGATTCTTTCAAAAGATATAAATTATTTTTAAGATAGGGACAACTATTTTGAAATTAATTTAGGGAAACTAAAAAGGTAAAATCCATATTTAACACAACTGCATAAGTATTGCTATATAATGCTTATGCAATATTAACAGCTGTGGGCAAAATAAATTTTATGTTGCAGATATCAGAAAACTATTCATTTTGCTATTCATTCACTTAGCTAAGTAGAAGGTTCTTGCTATTCATTTAAGAGTAAACTGGGTAACAATGGCAATTCTGAAACATTTCTAAAACATTTCTTGTACCTATTGCACATTCAGCATATTGCCTTCAGCTTAGCCTAGCTCCCTTGGCTTAGTAAAACTAACGGGAGAGGAAATCCCTACCAGCTTTTTTGTTCTAAAGATTTTCAAAATTAGCTGCCTAAACCTTCAAACAATACATGAAAGACCTCCCCCTCCTTTTGTGCTCAACCAACATCACACCTTCACCTTTCTTCACCAGGAAAGTGGAATAAGCACCAGAGCTAATATTTTTTTTCCCCCAGAAAAAAAGAGAGATCTAAGTGTTTGGAATAAACAAGAATTGCTAGAGCCCAGAGAGGACCTTTTATTTGAAGTGAGCTTTATTGACACACTAACAAAGGCCTGACAGACAAGGCAGGAGAAAATGGTATTTGAGCACAACCTCAATGTTTGTTCACCAGGCTGCTTGCCTGCCACAGGCTTACCCAAACACAGCCCCTGCAATGTGAAGTCAATCTTTTCTGGCTGTCTCTTAGCAAACAGATGTGAGCCTGGGAATTCTTCATACATTCAGATAAATCAAGAACCAGACTGTTCAGAGCCTCGGCCTCTGTGGCTTTAGAAGGAGATGTCAGATTTCTGCAGAAGCCTCTGATTTCACACTACTTAGACTAAAATACAGTTATTGACAATCATGCAAGTCACATAATTTCCAAAACTCTTCACCAAGTTTGATATGCTTCCATTTCACCTGCTATCTATGGGAAAAACCACGAGACAAGTCTAAACTACAAAACACCTACATAACATTCCCCTATGGATTTTTCTATGCTATCTCTATTCCTTTTGTATTATGCCCAAGGGTTGTGAGGTATCTTCTCAAAAAACTGATCTGGTGTTTTCTACTGTGCACAGGTTCCCTGGAGCCACGCAGTTCTGACTGTACAGCACAAAACTTGTGCTGTCAGTACAAAACTGCAGTTGCAAACCTTCCTGATCAATGCTTGACTCAAAAAATCTTTTCTAAAAGCACATGGCACAGAAACATTTCATTACAGTTGTAATACAAACCCAGATAAATTGCTTTTCTGCATGAGGTCCATTTATCAGACCAGATTTTTATGCAGAAGATGACCCAGTATTGACCAAAATATCTAAGGTGAGGTACTTGAGTGCTTTTCAAGCTTAAGGGTACCTCTTGAGATTTACATTCAATAAATACAGCTGGATACCTACTTAAAGATGGAATTCAAGAGAAGACTTTGACTAGATTACTTTATATATTCTGTGATGTATGTAGAAATTCAGACAATACTGATTTTACCATTTTATCAAATTCCTATACAGGCTACACATGCTCAGTTTCTAGGAATTTCATTGTAATAGGATTTGGTTCTCTACTGGTTGTATGAGCTCTAGTATCAGGTTAACTCTCTTCACACAAGAATTAAGGTATCTAAGGAGGATCAGCTGCTGAAATGTATTTAGGAGTACAGTATGTTTCCATACCCCAGGATTTGAGGATCAGGACTCAAAAGCAGCAAGACTGATAGCAGTCTGCAAAGGAAACCAGGCTATGAGAATTGAAAGAACACTACTCAGTGTTGGTCATTAGAGACTACAACTATGTAGTTGTTTGGTTTTTTTTTAATATCCTGGCAAAGAGGAGTGCCTGGCTATATGCCAGCAGTACCAGAGCTGTACAAAGTTAACACCAACAAAGCACCTCCATATCAGACATTGAGACGAGGAAACAGCAGCTATTGAAGATTCCTGGCAGCCCTAGGCAGCAGCAGCTGCACAGCCGTTCCATGCCTCCAAGGGAAGTTTGGTCCCTTTGCAATTCTCTCCCTTCCAGCTCCCTCAATTGCACCATGTACTTGTTCCAGGGCATGGGCACTGGCAATTTTAATAAACCTGAGAAATCTGTTTACTACCAAGCCATTGAACCTTTATAGCAAGTATTCAGATATTAAAACCTGAATATTCTTTTTATTCTTTTTATAATTTTAAATCTTACTTCACAGAACAGCCTTGTTTAGTCTACAGATTTAACAATCACCAGCAGATAAAATTTTAAAGAGCAATGCATACAAAATATACTGACCTTCCCAGCAAGAGCTCACAGCCCAGCTATAAAAAAAAAAAAAATACCAGCCTCAGAAAGGTTGCTCCATTTGTCAGAAGATATTAATCTTTGCATATGCCCTTTCCAAAACAAGTGAAGTATAAATCCACCAGCAAAAAAAAAAAATCTTTCTCAAAGAGTTTGCTTTAGAAACAAAGCCAAAAATAATCTAACCTTGAGGGAATCATCCCTTTGGGATTTGCATGACTTGTTCATACTCATATGACACATCCATGTTTTTCCTCACAATGGACAAAAAAAAGCTATCACATGGATCTGGTCACAGTACTCAAAGGCACACAGAGTTATTGCTAGGCATTAGTAGAGACTGTAATACCAGCCAGCATTCCTTCCACCTTTCCAGTACAGCTGAGTGTCAGCTGCCAGGCAGGACCAACAATTTGTGCACACTGAGTAACCCTGAGCTCCTTGGTTACTGGCACATTATAAACCAGGGGTGAGAGCGAACTGCTCACATATATCAAGGGGAAGGGGGCTGGGAAGAAGGGAGAGAAAGAAACCTGGAATGCTTATCCAGGGTCAGAGGACAAAGAATTTCAGAGCTAGGTGGCAGTTTTAAGAGGGAAGTGCCTATCACACAAACATGTGCTCCATCATGTTCACCCACACACTTCTTCTTCAGAGATTAGTTTTAATCCAAATAAATTTTCTAAATTCAACTCCCCACATACTTGCACAAGCTTGTTTGCTGGCATAAGGATGGTTGCTACAGCAGGCAAGGATAACCAGATGGGGGCGATGCATTTCTTTCAGTGGTACTGATGATTTAGGTTCGCTTAGGAGAGCCCGGGCATATAATGTGTATATTAGAGTACAAACTGCAAAAGCAATAGCCTTTACAGGACTAAAGAGAAAATTTTTAAAAATGCTTAAGAAAAAGCATGCAGTACATAGAATATATCTAAAAGGCAGAAATGCAAATCATAGGGATAAGCATGATGCACAATCTCTGCCTCTAATTTTTCTGTACAAAAACTTATTGCTGAACTAGTTTTGAATTCTCACAAAATAACAAAGCAGAAACAAAGAGCTGTGTTCAAACACTGACAAACTACAATTCCAGTTCCCTACATACAGGACTTTCTTTCATTAGGACAAGATGGAAAACAAGTCAGTGATTAGCATTTGAATTCAATACTAAAACATAGTGGGGTACAATTGGTAAAGGCACTGATGGGCATTTTCCCAGGTTCCTTGTTGAATGACTTTTTCTTTCAGAAAAAAAAAGTCGACAGTTCAACAACATCATCCTTTGCTATGACTTTCCTCTCAAGTACTGCAGTACTAAGCTCCTTGAATGGCCACTGTAAACACTAAGCAAGGAACATCGATGCTCTTCAGATTATCAGAGTATGACTGAGTGCAGTCAGGCTTCTTGTGCACAGAACGCACCAAACTCCATAGCCATCAGGAGCTAGTTTTCAGGTAAACATGTGAGTGACAGCAGATAAAGCTGTATTCCATTAAAATGGCAGCAGTGAAACCTTCAGAAGGAGGTAATTCAAAGAAAACTCTGCTGCACATTACTGATTTTGCACAGTACTTCACAAAAGCCTCATGAATGCAAAAATAAAATAACAGGTTCTGTTTTAATTCCTATGCTCACGCCTCCTTATATTTAAAGGTGGAAATAAATATTTCCCTCAGGAAAGGGTGGCTCAGTTCATAATTTCTGAATTAAATCCATTACTATTAGTTGCAGAATGAAATTATTAGTGACAGGTTCACTGAATTACCTCTTTACAGAAGTCATTGGAGCTTCCTAGGAAACTAAAACTGTCACTGTAAATTTAGCTAATAACAACTGAGTTTTTGAAAGCAACTAAATTAGAGATAAACATAATAAAGAACCTGTTTTAATACCCTAATCTCGTCATGCTGTAGTACAATACATTTTCGTTTCTTCACTTTGAAGTTATAAACTGAGAAACAGAAGAGTTTTGACATGCACCACTATTACATCAACATTTTATATCCACAGATGTGGATGTAGAATTTCTGTTGATTTTAAATATGCTTATTTCTCTTTGAACTATAACACATATCAAGAATAATTTTTCTGGCAAGTACAAAAAACATAGCTTTATTAGCACATTTAAAATAAGATTATACAGAGGCTTAAAACAGGATTTAAAAAAGCTTTCGCCATGTACAATTCTATTATGAAATGAATCAATTTTGCAATATTAAGAATCTGAAAAAAACAAAAAGAAACCACATGTACAAAAACCTTACTTTCATTCTATGTTTATTACCACCATTTTGAAGTTTTGCTCAGTTATTGATGAAGCACCTAAGACAGAAATTGTTCAATTCACACTTTATAGGTTACACTTAGTTATGCTTAATCTTCTAAGACAGTTCATAAACTCTGTATACTGTTTTATGTAAAATACATACAGAGTCCTCAAAGTCCAGCCTGTGTTTTCCCCTTCTAAGGAAGTGACCTCACCACCAGATCATAAAGTCCTGTTTCTCTTACTAGTGCTCTCTGTTGCTCTGGTCCCGTAAATTTTGCATTCCTAGGAGTACAAAGGATGCCCTTCATCCCAATCCAGTAAACAGCTGAGGAGTAAAGAGTCCACTACTTGGTAAGAAACCTCAGCTTGAAATCCTTCAGCTGGATTTCAGCATTAAATCGAAGTCTTCCGTTTCTCAGGGTTATCACACAGCTGCCCAGCAATTATATCCCAGCTTTGCAGGGCATGTGCAGACATTGGTGTGGTGCTGGGATACTGGGGTGCTGGCAGGAGAAGCACTGGGCACAGATGTGCTCCCCAGCACACCCAGTTTGCCTGGCTGCTAGGACCACAGAGGGACTGTGTCCTAGGGTGACGTTATGATGCTTGTATCCCCATTCATGTGTTCTGTTAATGTTGGATATTATGTTCTGTACCTTTAAGACCGGCTCTGAAGAGGGAAAGTTTTGTTTTGGTTTTCTTATCAGCCTGGCGGGACACAGAGACTGCAGCTTTTGCTTTTTCTGCTTTTGCTTTTTGCTTTGCCCTCTCTCGCTCTTGCTTGCTTCGCTTCTGCTTGCTTTTGCTCATTAGCTAGTTTAGCTAAACTGTCCAATTTCTTCCTGGACTGTTTCTCCTTTCCTTTTTCTGACCATTTCGAACCTGCTCCGGACTGGGACCTGGGAAACACCAAGATTCTGCATCTTGTGGCCTGCAGCAGCTGCCCCAGCACCGGAGGGACTTTTTTCAGAGCGGTGTCATCTGGTATTGTTCATTTTGTGTGCTGGGGGGTGCTGTGCTTGTTAAATAAACAGGTTCTTTCCACTCCTCTCCGAGGAATCCTTCCCGAACCGGTTGGGGGGAGGGGCTGTGTGGGTTTGCTTACTGGAGGGGCCCTAATTTGGAAATTCTCCTCCAAATTTGCCCTAAACCACGACGAAATCTTGGCTGCCAATGAAGGAGTCCAAGCCGCCTCAGAGGTGATTGGTACAGAAGCGCAACTCCTTCTGGCACCCCGACTACCGGTGCTGGGGTGGATGTTCAAAGGCAAGGTTCCTTCCACTCACCATGCCACCAGTGCCACATGGAGCAAGTGGATTGCTCTTATCACTCAGCGCACCCATGTAGGTAAACTAAATCGCCCTGGGATTTTGGAGGTAATTACAAATTGGCCCGAAGGTGAGAATTTTGGTGTCACAGATGAAGAACAAGAACCAGTGACACGGGCTGAAGAGGCTCCTCCATATAACCAACTGCCCCCAGAGGAAACACGCTATGCTCTTTTCACTGACGGTTCCTGTCGCATCTTAGGGATGAACCGGAAGTGGAAAGCAGCCGTATAGAGCCCCACACGACAGGTTGCACAAGCTACCGAAGGAGAAGGTGGATCAAGTCAACTTGCAGAACTCAAAGCCATTCAACTGGCTCTGGACATTGCAGAAAGAGAGAAATGGCCAAAGCTCTACCTCTACACTGATTCATGGATGGTAGCCAGTGCTCTGTGGGGATGGCTGGAGAGGTGGAAAAAGGCTAACTGGCAGCATAGAGGAAAACCAATTTGGGCTGCTGGTGAGTGGAAAGACATTGCTACCAGGGTAGGGAGGCTACCTGTGAAAGTCCGCCATGTAGATGCCCATGTCCCCAAGAGTAGAGCCAATGAGGAGCACCAAAACAATGAGCAGGTAGACCAGGCAGCAAAGATAGGGGTGTCAAAGATAGACCTAGATTGGGAACACAAGGGAGAATTATTCCTAGCTCGATGGGCCCATGATGCCTCAGGCCATCAGGGCAGAGATGCCACCTATAAGTGGGCACGAGACCGAGGGGTGGATTTAACCATGGACAGTATTTCTCAGGTCATCCATGACTGTGAGACGTGTGCTGCCATCAAGCAGGCCAAGCGAGTGAAGCCCCTATGGTATGGTGGGCAGTGGTCCAAGTACAAGTATGGGGAGGCCTGGCAGATTGACTACATCACACTGCCCCAGACACGCCAAGGCAAGCGCTACGTGCTGACCATGGTGAAAGCCACCACTGGATGGTTGGAAACCTACCCTGTGTCTCATGCTACTGCCCGGAACACCATCCTGGGCCTGGAAAAGCAAATCCTGTGGAGACATGGTACCCCTGAGAGGACTGAACAGCCTTATCAACACCTGGGCTAGCGAACATGGCATTGAGTGGGTGTACCATATCCCCTACCATGCACCAGCTGCAGGCAAAGTGGAGAGGTACAATGGACTACTAAAAACACAGCTAAAAGCTTTGGGTGGGGGATCTTTCAAAAATTGGGAGCAGCATTTAGCAAAGGCCACCTGGTTAGTTAACACCCGAGGTTCCACAAACTGAGCAGGTCCTGCCCAGTCTGAGTCCCTGAATGTAATAGATGGAGATAAAGTCCCAGTGGTACGTGTCAGAGGTTTGTTAGGGAAGACTGTGTGGGTCAATTCTGCCTCGAGTACAGACAAACCCATTCGTGGGGTTGTCTTTGCTCAGGGACCAGGTTGCACATGGTGGATAATGCAAAGAGATGGAACAACACGATGTGTACCACAGGGAGATCTGATTGTGGGGTGAGAATGATATGCAATATCACTGTTCATTGGATGTTACTGCCATTGTCTGTACATTAAACCATACAGACATGAGATAGAAGGAAATGTGTAAGTGTTGAAGGCCTGGGCAAGTGGGAGATGGAGAAGGAGATGTGCAAGTGTCGAAGGTCTGAGCAAGTGATAGATGGAGCTTTGAGTGAGTAAGGTGAAAGGGGTGAAATCCGGCAGCTCTGTAGTATAGGGCATGGATTCAGTGGTCCAGTGTGGGGATGTGATGAGGGCATAATGGGTATTGCTTGTAAATTTTGGGGGAGCAGATGGAAATTTTGTGTGAATAAATGCATGATGTGTGGTAGTATGTTGATGATATGGGGATAAGGGGTGGAATGTCCTAGGGTGACATTATGATGCTTGTATCCCCATTCATGTGTTCTGTTAATGTTGGATATTATGTTCTGTACCTTTAAGACCGGCTCTGAAGAGGGAAAGTTTTGTTTTGGTTTTCTTATCAGCCTGGCGGGACACAGAGACTGCAGCTTTTGCTTTTTCTGCTTTTGCTTTTTGCTTTGCCCTCTCTCGCACTTGCTTGCTTCACTTCTGCTTGTTTTTGCTCATTAGCTAGTTTAGCTAAACTGTCCAATTTCTTCCTGGACTGTTTCTCCTTTCCTTTTTCTGACCATTTCGAACCTGCTCCGGACTGGGACCTGGGAAACACCAAGATTCTGCATCTTGTGGCCTGCAGCAGCTGCCCCAGCACCGGAGGGACTGAGAACAGAGTGACCACCCCCCAAGAGAGACTTTCTGAATTTGTCATCTTTTTTCAGAGCGGTGTCATCTGGTATTGTTCATTTTGTGTGCTGGGGGGTGCTGTGCTTGTTAAATAAACAGGTTCTTTCCACTCCTCTCCGAGGAATCCTTCCCGAACCGGTTGGGGGGAGGGGCTGTGTGGGTTTGCTTACTGGAGGGGCCCTAATTTGGAAATTCTCCTCCAAATTTGCCCTAAACCACGAAAGACTGGATGTCACATTTGCTTACACCAAGCTCTCCACTCCTCCCACAAGCAATGAGAGCCTTCATCCCTGCTGTCCCTCCCAACTTCTGATCTACTTTGTCAGAGGTTACTTCAAGAACTCCCAGAAGTAATGTCATTCCAACCTAGCCAAATCCATTTTGAAATGTCTGTTTTTACACAGTGTGTCGCAGACATCTTTCATGAAAAATCCTTTCTTAGGATTTTTCCTTGTGACAAGCTGCAGTTCAGCAACCAAAGTAAACAATGGTTATCTGCTGCTGTGGAATGCAACAGGTGATTGGTCTCCTGTGGGTGTTTGGATTTCTTGACCACTCATGGCAGAGCTGGCTCTTGCTCTGTCTGAGACACAGATCCTTGTTATTCATTCTTTTCTATTCTTAGCTTAGCTAGCATCTGAAGAAACTTTTCCTTTCTATTGCTTTTTAGTATAGTCTTAATGTAACATATATCATAAAATAATAAATCAAGCCTTCTGATCATGGAGTCAACATTCTCGTCTCTTCTTCATCCTGAAAACCCTTGTGACCACAGTCACACACAGTGTAAAACAAATACTTTGAATTCTACTGGTTCATAAGGAATTGATAGGTAAAATGGGGTTATAACTGAATTACTGGAGAAGAAATGGAACACCCCATGAAATGGTCCTGGTAAGTCTTACACCAAATGAGGGTCACCTGTCACAGCTGAGCCCTGTTCATTAGCATTAAACAGAAATCTAACAGAGTTCTTATGGTCTCACAAGCCTTACGCAGATTTAAAATGTGCTCTGTTGTGATTTATTTTACCAGTGGAACACTATTATGCAAAGATCATAGAATCCCACTGACCCTGGTCACGAGTTCCATGGAACTATCACCAAAATTCCACAGTTGACAGAGACCTTGAATTTGAAGCAGACTGATACTAATTTGCAATTAAGAGATTAACTTACCATAGAGTGCAGGTTTCTTGGTCTAAATTCAGTTTACTATGAACTCATTTCTCTTTGTAATTCTTTTATTCTGCTTACGATTGTAAGGGGTTTTGTTTTAATAACTAATATATCTCATAGACCAACTAGACATACCCATAACAGATAAAGATGCAAAAGGCTGGAAAAAGAGCTTGATAAATCAACTCTAATATTCAATATCACCTTTTGTATAGGACATACCTGATTCTGAACAAGGAAGGCAAACATGTTGTGTTGCACTAGTCTCTATATCTTTGTGGTAGAGAGTAAGACTGTACTATTCCACTTTCACTTGGCACTGAGTGACTAAATTGAAAAAAAAAAAGCCATTCTCCAGTGTCTAGGCTGGGCAAATGACCTGACAGGAATAAGAATTTCTTTGAATTGTTCTAATTCAGAATTTGCAAAATACTCTCAGTATTCAGAATTTGCACAATAGGCTCAGTAATAATAAGCCAAGAAAGGACAGGCATTTAAATACTGAAGTGTTTCTTATCCTGCTTAAGAAGCTTAGAGGTAACAGTATTAATTAACGTAGGTAACCTGTAGTAGGCATAGGGACAGGCGTTCGGAAGATTTCGGGCTGTGACGGAAAATTACAGGAATCCTTCTGCCCCCCTCCCCATAGATAAGGATCACCCTTGGAATGTAGCCAGACGTGTAGCCCCCCTAACCTATGCATGCCAGTAACTTTCCACTCCATACTAACCCTAGAAAGCAGAGCCAGACCCCCGTCTGACGTAGAGAAGCCCCTTAGTCCATAAATACCCTCGAGACCCCTCAATAAACGCCTTTAACCGTCCACCACATTGGTGTCAGCGTCCGTTATTGGCCACGAAGGATCCCAAGGAGGAGATCGCAGTGCTGGACTCCGATACCAGGTCATCGCGGCCTTCACAAGAAGGCAACATAGTGGTGCCGAAACCCGGGACCGGGAACGAGTCCGGGCGACGGGGGAACTCCTGGCCAGGGGACAGCACTCAACGCCGGAACGGCTATAGCAAAGAAGGGGGACGCCCCGGGACCCGCGATTCGTATGGAAGCGATAGCGAAGGTCGTAAGTTTGATATATATGCAATGGGGAATTAAATGTGAGCTCAAGAATTTTAATCTCGCATTGACGAGACTCTTGGAGCTTGGGGTCATTGCTCGACCCATAGATATATTGCACTCTGAGGTGTGGCAGAAATGTACTGTCGCGCTAGCAGAGGACACAAAAGCCACAGGCAGCAGCAAAAGCCTGAAAGCGTGGGGGAAGGCAGAAGCCGCCCTACGCAAAGCATTAGAAGAACAGGAGGCGTGGAACACTGCGCGCTCCTGTCTGTTAATCACACCGCAGCGGGGGGAGGGGGCGATAACGCGAACCCCCCCCGGTGGCGACCCGATTAAAAACGGGGAAACGCGGGGGCCGGGCGCATCCCATCCCTCCCCGAGCCCAGAGCCCCCGGAGCCTCCGGAGCCCCCGGAGCCCCCGGGAGACCCGCGGACCCCTTCGGGGGACCCGCCGGGGCCCAGACCACCTCCGGAGCCCCCCGGGGTGCCCGCGGACCCCTCGCCCGTCCCTTCTCCGCCGATAGCCGACTTAGCGCAAGAAGCGGAGGGACTCGCACGGTCCTTTTGGGAGGGGTTGACGGCAGAAGCCCGAAATATCGAGAGGGCTGGCGCGCGGGCGAGCGGCGGAGGGGATCCGCCGCCCTACCCGTTTGAATATGGCGCGGGTGGCCGGGAGGAGGGGCAGAGCCCGCCAGTCCACGGCGGGAAGAACCCGGAGGCACGGCCAGCCGCAAACACGCATGCGCGGGAAACCAGCGCTGAGCCCATGCCCAGCCGGGAGCTGTGGATCCCAGCAGACGCGCATGAGTGGGGGTGCAGCAGAGGGCGGACACTCGCTCGGGAGCTGCACCCACTGATGCCACCATATATGGGAGAGATCCCTCCCTGCGGGAGGCAGGGCGAGCCCAGGGGGCGGGAGCGGCACCGGCACCGCCCCCGAGGGGAGGAGCGGGGCCGAAGCCGAACAAAACGGCAGCAGAGACCGGAAGTTCATTGGCAGTCGACTTCCGGCTTTGAAGAGAGCCACAGCTCTTCGGATAGCTCTACAGAGCCCACCGAGTCCAGCAGCGACTCGGAAACAGAGAAAACAGAACCAATGCGGTTTCGGACGAAACCGAATGAAACCTTTAACACAGTCGGGAACCAGCCCCAATACGAACTCACTGACTGGGGTAAAATCAAAATCGAATGCGCGGGATGGGCACCCGCAGCATCGGTGCATGCCTTCCCGGTGAGAATTACAGGACCCCAGGGGAACCAGCAAAGAACATATACTCCCGTTAATTCCAAAGACGTTCAAACAATAGTAAAAGCTATTTCAGAAAAAGGAATTAACTCAGGAGTGGTTTCCACTCTCGTGGACGGTCTTTTTAGCAATGATGATTTACTCCCTTTTGATATAGTGCAAATAAGCCGTATGCTTTTTGAGAGGGAGGGGATGTGTGGGATTCAGCCCCCTCCCGCTATAGATGCGAGACAGCCCATCTATGCCAACCCATAGTGGGGCAGGGGATCTTCATACCCTATGCTCCCACAGATAAAAGCACACAGAAAGGGAGAAGCATGACCTACCCCAAACCCTTGCCCACAAGGGTCACCGAGGTCCCGACTGGCGATGAGGAAGCCTTCCAGATAGGCCGCTCAGCCAGGTCGGACCCGGACCCAATCCTTCGCATGTTAGAAGCTACCTTTCTATCCCTGAATGAATCTAACCCTAACCTAACCGACTCCTGCTGGCTTTGTTACGATGTTAAACCCCCCTTTTACGAAGGAATCGCTTTAGATACCCCCTTCAGCTATTCCACAGCCGATGCCCCTCGCCAGTGCAGATGGGACACACCCCGCAAAGGAATTACCCTGAGTCAAGTCACAGGTCAGGGCAGATGCTTTGGCAATGCAACCCTAGCTAAGCGGAAAGGCGACGTCTGCACCGAAGTAGTTGAGCCTGACAGGAAGAATAATAAGTGGGTAGTCCCATCCACATCTGGGATGTGGGTTTGCCAGAGATCTGGAGTGAGTCCCTGCGTGTCTCTTGCCAAATTCGATAACTCTAACGACTTTTGTGTCCAAGTTCTGATCATCCCTAGGATCCTGTACCACTCAGACGAGGAGGTGTACCACCTTCTCGAGGAAAACAGCCGGCTCCACAAGAGAGAGATATTAACAGGTATAACCATCGCAATGCTGCTCGGCCTAGGAGCGGCTGGAACAGCAACAGGTGTCTCAGCCCTAGCAACTCAACACCAAGGACTGTCTCAGCTGCAGATGACCATCGATGAGGACCTGCAGAGGATCGAAAAATCCATTTCCTTTCTAGAAAAGTCAGTCTCCTCTCTCTCGGAAGTGGTCCTGCAGAACAGGCGAGGACTGGATCTCCTGTTCATGCGGCAAGGGGGCCTGTGTGCCGCCTTGAAAGAAGAATGTTGTTTCTACGCTGACCACACAGGAGTCGTTAGAGACTCCATGGCAGAACTCCGAAACAGACTGGCTCAGAGACAGAAAGACAGGGAAGCCCAACAGGGCTGGTTCGAATCCTGGTTCAATCAATCACCATGGTTAACCACCCTGATTTCTACCCTAATAGGTCCATTGGCAATGCTGCTTTTAGCTATTACCTTCGGGCCATGCCTGCTGAACAAGCTAGTCTCATTCGTTCAGGCCCGCCTAGAATGGACTAACATCCTGTTCGTGGGACAGCAACAGTTACTGTGAATTCAACAGAGAACACTGCCAGTCACGAGAGACTTGCCTGGCAGATACTTACTCAGGTTTCCCAAGACCCTTTTCCCTAGTCAGATCTCAACTTCCTACCTCATTTCAGTGCCTATGTATAAGACTACCTCGTTCATTTGTGAAAGAGGGGGGGGAAGTGTAGTAGGCATAGGGACAGGCGTTCGGAAGATTTCGGGCTGTGACGGAAAATTACAGGAATCCTTCTGCCCCCCTCCCCATAGATAAGGATCACCCTTGGAATGTAGCCAGACGTGTAGCCCCCCTAACCTATGCATGCCAGTAACTTTCCACTCCATACTAACCCTAGAAAGCAGAGCCAGACCCCCGTCTGACGTAGAGAAGCCCCTTAGTCCATAAATACCCTCGAGACCCCTCAATAAACGCCTTTAACCGTCCACCACATTGGTGTCAGCGTCCGTTATTGGCCACGAAGGATCCCAAGGAGGAGATCGCAGTGCTGGACTCCGATACCAGGTCATCGCGGCCTTCACAAGAAGGCAACAGTAACCAAAATGTTGAGAAAGTCTGCAAGGAAACTGAGGCACTGAAGTCTTGGAGTGGTCTAAATTATCTCCAAATATTATTTTATATTGTATTTCAGGAGTCTAGGTCCTCTTGCAGAGCAACTTTTCCTAGCCTTCAGACATTAGGTGATCTAAAATTCAACCTCTGTCAGGGGCTGTGCTGAATTTTCTGCCATGTGGAAACTGTAAAAATCAAAATTATAGGAAGGGATATGAAAAAAGTATTACTAAAACACAACAGTGATGGTAAACCTTGACAACTTTCCAATAGAACTGACTGGAAACCTACCTTTTCTGAAGACCCATACAACCTGAAGCAAGCCGAGTGAGAGCTAAAAGCCCTGAGGCATCAGATAAAGCTACCCAAGCAGTCTCCTATCTGTGGAGGTTAAACTCTATTTCCTTCTACAATGAAATTCAGATTTTTTTTTTATTTTAGCTTTTAAATTGGATGAAAAATATAAATCTAATTTCAAAATACTTAAGTTCTTTCCAAAAGTACAGTTCTCTTTATCCAGCCAACTCTATATAGTATCTTTCTGAAAAACACAGCTCAAAATTAAGTTAAAGGATTATTTGGAGTTGTCTTGCATAAACACAAGCCAAGTATCAACTTAAGTTACTATAATCGTCTTTATATAGGCTCATATGTCACAAAGCAAATTCTGGCAGAAACAGACTTCAGTCTTTGGACACATTTAGGTATTTGAACATGGTGCCAAAAATCTCCCAAAGATAAGTGAAACACACCAGGAAAACTGGTTTTAATATCCAAAGATTTACTCAAGTTCAATTGAATTTATCAAGATAAAGAATACATTTTTCTTGCTATGCAGAGAACAGATGAATCTTTCTGCTCAATATTAAACAGCTGTTGAAAACAACAGATGCTGAAAACTCTCTAAGAGATTCTACAAAAAATCTTTTATAGAGCAAATTACTTTGCAATCTAAACACCAGAGTTCCTATAATGAAATCAATTTCTATGCCATGGCCTTAATTTCAGTTTACTTTGTATATTCATTCAACCTACAGCCCCTGAGCTTTATATTCAAGAAGTTCTCATACCAGCAGCTAGTATTTGCTCAGTGAAATATTAGCTTCTGCAACCTGTCAGAAAGGGACTGAACAACAACACACTCTGGTCTGACAAAAAAACCTACAAAAAACCTAAACAAGAACAAAAAGGACATATTTTCAAAACTGGGTGGTTTATTCTACATAGAACAGTTCCTGCTGATTCTGTACTCCAAAGTTGAAAATTGTAACGGTTCACCAATTTACCAAAAAGTTTATGTTTTTTTCACCCAAAAAAGCTTGTAAAAAAATTGTAACGTTTCACCAATTTACCAAAAAGTTTATGTTTTTTTCACCCAAAACTTAAGCCAAATGTGTATCAGCACTGGATCCTACACTTTAATTTCCTTCTACTATTGTTACACCAACACTTCTAAATATTTACCCTTCCCAGATTCCTAAAATAGAAGAAGCCAGGGCTCTTTTGTAGTGCAGATGATTTGCACAGACCCCAAGCAGTGCAGAAATTCTCACGCTTTCATGGGAGGGAACTGGATTTAGGGGACACTTTGCTCCTGACAGGGGAAAGTAATCTTTAATAAATTTAAACTGAAGTGTCGTTCTAACACAGAGGGATTATGTATATCTTCCCTATGTACAATGATAAACATTAAAGGTATTAGGAAACATTCCTTAGAGAACTGCAGATGTACATTTTTCATAAAGTGTAGATATGAATAAACTGCATCTAAAGCTGGAAATGTTTAGCACTACTGAAAAATTAGTTTCTGTATATGTCACTTCAATTTATCTTCTGAAAAGTTAAACTGTCATTATAAATAAGGATTCAATAAAAGCTTAATCAAAAATGTGAAGGCAGTACTAAAAAAATGCAAGCATAAACAACATGAAAAAGAAAAATGCATTTTTATGTCTAGTGAATCTTTTGGAGTCTCCATAGGAGCAACTGAGTCCTTGGCATCAAAGAGGGAAGTCAGCTTGGTCTTTGCTGGCATCACACATCCAGCAAAGTGACCTACAAGAGAAATTCTCCTGTTTATTATTATTCTACTGTTTATTATTAAATCAACCCCATAGTCTAGAAAGTCATGCTACAGTAAATCTAATGGAGATATAAACATGTAAAATACTACAGAGTAATCTGAGACAAAAGCAGTTTTCCTATTTTTGTAAGCACACACCGAGTTATATCCTCCTACTTAACAGAAATCTGTTGCTAAGGATACACAGAAGACTGTTTAAAACTTGCTAAAGCCATTGATTGTGTCATTTTAGCTGAAGCTCTGAATAAATGTGAATAAATGTATCAACATATTATAGTATTCTTTATTTTGGAGTTGTCAAATTATGCACTCTAACTAAAGAATATCCTTCCAGAAAATCTTTGTGAGCACTGAGCCTCTTTTGTTATCAAAGTAAACATTTCTTTGTGTCTCATCTGTCTGATAAAGTTGGATCTTGCCCCCTTATGGATGCTGAAAACTTGGGGGATAAGAATCTAAATGAAATAATTGTTTCCACATATTACAAAATTCCTGAAGAATCCATACAAGTGCATAGTAATCGACAGAGGAATATAAAGAAACTTAAAATAAAAGTGGTTCTTGCACAGTGGGGAGCTACAGTTTCTTAATACTGGACTCAGAACACATAGGCAAATCAAAAAAGGAGGGAAGAAAACAGAGGTTGTCCCAATCTGCTTTTCTGTCTAAGGCAGGAAAAAAACCAAGTCATCATTTTTAAAAAAACAGGACAAAAAATATTTCAAAGGAATGGCTGTTATTGCCAAACCCACTTCACACAGTTCCACTCGTCTATCAAAAGCAATCTCTCCTTATACTCCTGGTACTGCACCATTCCTCCTCACTTTACATGGACCTTTGCTTCTTTCTCATCTCCTGCTTCTGTTTTCATCTCCTCTTGTCCTGAATTTCCCTAATTACAAAGCCTTCTAAATCAGAGGAATCAGAAACTTTGATGAATAATTTCTAGAAGCAGCAGTCTAGATAGAGAAGAAGAAATCTGCCTCTGTCCTGCAGGCAATCTCCCTGTGTAGAATACCTGTCTGCATAAAAACCACTTATCACTGCAAGCAGTTTAGGTGTGCAGGACAGTTTGAACAAATAACCAAGGAGCTGCTGTGGGCACACAGGTTCTGCAGACCCCATTAAACATTTTCACCTTTTAATAATTGCAGTGACCTGTACTCTGCACTTGCATCTCACAAAACACTCAAGTGCCAGTCACCATAATGCTCCTTCATTAGGCATTCCTTGAGTTCTCCAGTTTAGGGTAAGATTATTTCCAAGGTATTTAACCCCTAAGGGAAAGAGCTGCAAAACAAAATCTGAAGTTTTATTCATGAGACTAGGGAGAAACTGTAATATTCAAAGTCTTCATTAAAATGACTTTGTTTTTACAGACTGACTTCAAAAAAATACTTCAGAAAACCCTTTCTAAAGGGTTTTAACTTAACTGCTAAGTTACAATACAGTTACATTTCAACAATTTCACATCAAGCCAGGCAACTACTTTAAATTCTCAAAAGACCACTGAACAAGCAATAGTTACTTATCATAGAAGCTCCTATCTTTAGAAAATATGAAAAACCAGTGCTGGAATTTTAAACCCTTAAATAGAACTTCAGAAAATAACAGTGGATGTTCACAAATTGTAGGCATGTATTTTTCTTAACCTTTTTTTGTAATAGGTATAACGGTTGCCTTAGAAGTAATTAAAAAAATAAACAATTGTTTACCTCTCCCATTTAAAACTCATAGCTGAACAGTTAGGGTTTCATGCATTAAGTAACACAGCTGCTGGCTTCAAAACCAGTAATTATGAGGAAAATTTTTGGCTGAAAACAAAGCTAAACTTTTCATAGTCTCCCAACTGCAGTAACCAAAGGTTGAACACTACTGGGGATTGGACCAAACTTTTTAATAATCTTTATTCTGCCTTTCCCTTTTATCTGACTTAAAAGGTATGCTTTCCCCAAAACTGAATTAAAAGCAGAGAGGTAAGACAGCTAGGTGAATGGGAAACTATAATAGCATTAAAGTTACACAGATATGCAGCAAATAAATACATTGCTAATCCTGACTAGCAAGGTAAGAGTCCTATTTTCAGCTGGAAAACCACTTTTAAAGAGCAGTCAAGGTGAATATGCATGGAAAGGAACAGTCTTAAAATGGGAAATGTTGAGAGAGAAAGTTAACAGTTCTGCGTACATAATAAATAACATCCAGACAACAGACCACAGATACAATCCTTTCCAAATAGTGTGCTATTCTCAGGAAACTTGCCCTCTGCAATGCAGAATGTATGATGTCAACTCTGGAGAGCAAAGGCAAAAGGGAACAGGAGAAGACAAGGCACCTAGAAAGAAGCAGCCCAGTTTTAGTTGGGATGATAACACACTGAAAGCTACTGCATAAGGAGAAAAAGCAATTTTAATCAGCTCTTTGTGTTACTCTTCAATAGAAGATTTTAATGATAATGAAAATAAGGGAATCTGAAAAAAAAATCTAACCTCAAGCTACATAAAAAAGAGAACATGTTCACAAAAAGAGATGAAAACACTTATTGCCCTTTCTTCCAATCATCAATGCAGACCATGACATTCCAGGTCCGTATGTCCTATAATCTAAATTTCCATTGATGTTCCTCAATAAAAGCAAGAAAGAAGTCACTTTCTGGTTCTGGACTGAACACAAGTGAGCTGACAACTATAACAGCACCTTCCTAATACAGCAAAATTAAAATCATGAACTTCCCAGAGCCTGCACAAAGCAACCCCATCCTTCCATACCCAGCCACAAGAGTGACTCCTGAGAAGCAGCTGACTGCACACAGATTCAAGTCTCTGCTGGAAATCAGGCTCATGTGTTACATTTGATGTACTTTAAGCAAGTGAAGAACTTCATTAGAACATTCAAAACAGGTTTCCAGGAACAGCAGCACACTGAATTAGGGGCTAAAGGAAGAGGAGTTGTCAGTTGTAAGGGTACCAGAAAGAAAAACAGGAACACACTTCCTGGGGCTTCTTAAATCACGCTTCAAGAGCCATTGTTACTAATAGCTGCTCTGAGCTGAAAAAAAACGGCAACCTTGGAGGGCAAAAGTCAAAGAAACCGTACTGGTTTTCCCCGGATTACTCACAGAATTAATAAAATCATTTGGAAGGCAGCCTTGAGGTTATCAGAAATCTCCCGTCACATTCCCACAGGAAACTTTTCCAGCATTTCTGCTTACTACTCTTTTAGAACTCTTTAAATGAACTGCAGCTCTGAAGCAGAAATCCTCCTGCCTGCTAGCAGGTTGTGCTGGAACACTATTTGGCCACCTACGTGTTTTGTGTTTCCAACGGCAAAGTTACAAAAAAAAAAAAAAAAAAAAGGCAACAGATAAGTCTTCAGCAGTTTTCCACTACATGATTCTGAAATAGCTTTTTTAAGCATTTAGTGCATTTACCACTGAAAAAATAAATGTCAAAACTTATGTATCAATATTATTACTGACAATAGAAGCAAATTCTCTTGATCTTTCAGTACATAATCAAATAGAACATTGCCTTAAAGTGTCATAGAAAGTGTTCCTTCTTCAAATATTTAACACAATAGCACTGGAACAGCTGCCTAGGGAGGTCATGGAGTCTCCGTCTCTGGAGACATTCAAACCCCACCTAGACACATTCCTGTGTCACCTGCTCCAGGTGACCCCTTGACAGGGGATTGGACTGATGATCTCCAGAGGTACCTCCCAACCCCAAGGAATCTGGGATTCTGTAATAGGTCTCAGGCAGGTAGAAACAATCTGAACAATGAGAGTTTGAAGTTGAATTGAACTGTTTTGACACACAAAAAAATCCTAAATATCAACGGAACTAAAGGGGAATATGATTCAAACAGATCCTTGTCAAGGAAGGAATGGTACAATTTTAGCTACAGACATGTTTTCACTACACCATGTTTAGGTTCTTTGAGGATTTTGGCCCAAGCCACTATTTGTGCACAAATACCTCATATTCTGAGCACCCGGTTCAATGAAGTTCCCCACAAAACAGACATCAAGGTGGATATCAAAAATACAGCTTGCCAGCCAGAAGCTCAGACATTCACCGTGAATTGGTGATGGGAGCTCAGCAGGAGAACCCAAACTGGTATGGCCACTAAAGGACAGCTCATAGCCACAAGAATAAGCAGAAACTGGTAGAGATCAGACAAATAAAAATGACAATACTCATGGGAAAGCAGGATTTCAATTTGTCCTTAATGTGATGGCCTTGGTTAAACATTCCAGCATTGCTGGAAGTACATCTAGAAATCTTATACATCTGAAAATCGTTCTTTTGGCCTTTTGGACAAACTTTCTGAGAAGAAAATGAAAGGACTTGAAGGGGGTGAACCTGTCTGGGAGCAAGAGTAACACGAGAGAAGAGAAGAGACTGAATGCATGTCATCATCAGGTTGGAACCTAAGAGAATAATAAAATCCCCAAAACTTACTTCCCTCCCTAAAATCAAAAAAGAGGCCAAAATCCCCAAAGCAGCCTGTCACAGGTTAAGAGTCTGAGTTAACTTTTTTATCAGTTTGAGAGAAACTAGTATTTGTAGAAGGATTTTGCTGGTTCAATCAATACACTCATTGGAAACTTAAGATAATCAGGCATTGACTGTCACAGCTTAAAATAATGTTTTGCAATATTTGACTTCCCCTCCTACATCCCAGGCAATCCAAAATGGATTCCAAGTAGGCAGAGAAAATAAGGGTCTTTAGCCAGTCACATCTGTTTTACTTGAAAACTTATAAGCATCACGAGGCAGAGGGAGCACAGACATCCATCCAAATACATTGCTCTTAGTTTCCAGAACAGAAAGATAAATCAGAATATGGAATGAGATTGTGTCTCAACTGCTGTACATAAAATTTCACCGTCTTGAGAATGGTTAACAAGTAGAACTTCTTGACCACTTGACCATGCAAACCTTTGCATGCTTTTTTGCGCATTAGAACCAGCCCTAATGAACTGAGATATTTTAAGTCATAAATCCTGTTGCATGACATACAGTTTTAACAAATCCCACAAGACTGCTGTTGTCTGCTATCTGGGCACTTCTGATTCACTGTTTTCATCCATGTGTGGCAAAGATTGCTGTCACATGCAACATTCTGCATCCAAGATCATCATCGCGTTTGTGTTGGCAGAAACTTTTGCCACTCTTGACAGAAGCTTAAGATGATGTTTAGAAATTCCTTGGTCAGGGCAGATTCTCCCTTCTCCTCATACAACTCATGCCAGGGAGCAGGGAGGAAGAGAAGACTAGAGAAACAAACCTATTAATAAACTCTCAGACCAGAGAAGCATGGGCATATAAAATATTGATAATCCAAGTTACCAGTTACCTACACTGGTTCCATCTTCTTTGGAGTTAAATCTTCAAAGAAGATGGAACAAAGGATATCTCTTGCTTTCCCTCTACTGCTACATCATGAGCTTGGAGAGCTGCATGTCCTGCCTTGGACTCACTGATTTCCATCCAATCCCAACAGCAGCTCTTGGCCCCACTCCTTTTTTTGTACCTTGTTCTTTCCATCAGCAGTAACATGAACCAAATTTGCTGTTTAAGTAGGTGGATAACAGCAGCCTGCCTGTCTTGGCCCTTCAGCTACCTTTAACTTTGTAAACTGCTAGGTACAAATATCTGGATGATGCTTTGTAAGTTGAAGCAGCATAGTGTCAGCTGAAACACCCAACAGATGGGACAGATGTGCACTGGCTGGTGACATCCATACCAGTAGGGATGCAGCAGACAAGAAAATGGTTGTAAATCGTGGAGATTATGGAAGAAAACACTGTCTTGGAGAAGTCACAATGATAAGATGTGTGGATAATTTGCATTATCTGAAAGTAACAGTCACATCAATTTCCTCATCTGTCAATCTTGAAAAAAGACAGAAAATTTTACACTATGAAAAACAGGTGTCTGTCTTGGAACTACTGGTAGTTAGAGACATCCATCAACTTTCTGACACTTATTTTTGTAGATTTTTTTTTGAGCCAACCAAGTTTGGTCAATAGGCAAAGTTTCATCCTGCCGTTACACAGGGAGTCCAATGACTACTAGCCCAATATCTGCGCAACTCCCTAAAATTTGCCCTGCATACCCCTCTGTCAAAAAGATTAACAATGACTTTTTTCCCCTTTTCGCGCTGCTTCACCAGTGACCCCCTGTTTTGGTTTGTCTGATGCCTGCATTTTCTGGATGATGACTTCTTGTCAGAACTATGTTATCTTGGGACTTCTAGACCAAGATGCAAATTTTAGACAGTAAGTTTAATAGAAATTATCATCACAATCTCATTCTCTCCACAAATTAACTGGTATGGATTTATTATTTCATCTATACTATCTTCAAGCAAAAATTTTCAAGTCTGAAACAACACAGTAAAAGCAGACAACATCTACACTCCATATTTGAGGTTAGACATTACCAACAAAACAATTATCAACAAGTGTCTACTTAAATATTTATAAAGCTATTAAAAAAAAAGAAAATTTTAAATGCCTTAACCTGAAAACAAGGATTGAGAACTCACAAAGATACCAAAGCACTAAATATATGCACGCAAAATGGTTCAGAAAATAACTATAAAGCTTAGATACTAGGAGTAGGAGAGGAAGATCTCTAGCATGTTAGTTGATACTCAGCTTCAGGCAGCGTCCATTAAAAAAAAGTTATCAGACAACTTTTTGACTGCTCATGCAAATTGAACAAACAACTTGATTTCAAAACTGAGAGTAAAAAGTTTTACTCACTGGAAACATCAGGAGTGATAGGAAGGGAGCAGACTAGCCTTCAAAAATGACCTGATATTATTTCAACATCCCTCAGAGATTATCACTGGGGCAGAAGATTCCCAAGGATGTTCCAGTCAAGGCCTCTACAATGCAGTTTGTCCTGGGTGTGGAAAGCCACATGAATTAGCTTTCTAAGGAACTGTAATTCCTTGGCTGAAGTATCTTGCTGATCTTGCCTACTACATGAATATAAAGTACCTTACTCAAAACCCAGAATGTAATCAAATCTGTGTAACTGAAACAATCAAAAGGTGTGCGACTGATGGCAGATTTCTAATACTCTTAATACCCGATTAACATCAGGAATACGATCTCTTGTTTATCTATTCTTTATTTGATGTGGAAGACGAACTAGTACAAAGTATTTGTGCTCATTTAGGAAAATAACATCTCTGCAAAGGATAATTATGAGAAAGAGCAGAACAAAGTTTCTCATTATCAGAATACCAAGCCACTTCATAGTTTTTCTAAGAAATCAAATTTTTCTTAGAGTGAATGAGCAGTTGTACCTGGATTGAAAGTAAACGGTCTGAACTGATCAGCCTCGTGAGGGGATCTCAGTGTAAATTTTTAAGTGCAGCTCTGCCTAGAATTTCAACAAAATAATTAGATATAGACCACTTCAAAGTGGGACATGTCTATACTGATCACTGAAACACACAGTACTGCAGAAAGGGAGCCAGTACTTCTAACAATACTTGAATAAAACATGAATTTAAAAAAAATCTGTACTCTACAGTAAACATAAGAAGAGACTGAGAGAATATCTGAGCAGGTCTGCTTTTCATTTTTTTCCACTAACATTACTTACGTCTGTATCAAAAGCTTCTTTGGAAGCATCAGAACTAAGCTGTTGGCTCCAAATACCTTAACATAATTAGAGTGCTTTTAAACTTCAGTTATGCCATGCTTCTTCAACCCTTCTGCAGTCCCACTGCAGGGGACTGAAGATCCAGTCTTCAGTCTTGCTGACCTAAGGCAGCATCACACCTCAGCTTGTCCTGTTGGAACTCACTAGTGTGAAGCTTTCCAAGTCACAGCTCCTCTTCACAAAAGCTAAACTGTCAGTATATTAATCTGTCTGGTGGAGAAGTAAGACTTACACCATTCTTTCCCCTCTGTCTGCAAGCACAAGTAAAACAAGTATTTAATCACAGTATTTGAGAAAAGAATTGGCTGCTGGGCTCCAAGTTAGCTGATGTTGCAAAGCAATAGCTTACACAAGTAGTAGAGCAAATATCCACTGTTTAAGCAAAAGACTTCTATGTGCTACAAATATCCATATTTTTTTAGAAGGAAAAGTGAAAATTCACTTGTCTTTATCCTAAAATAGAATTTCTACTTCTCAGTTTACTGGTTTGGTTTCTTTTTTTTTTTTTTTTTAATAACTAAATCCACAGTTCCTATATATCCCAATGCCCAAACATATATTTGCATCAAAAATATATTTTGTAGACTGAGGTGCAAAGACTCAATGAATAGAAACTTTGCCTGTGATGACATCAGCCAGTCGCAAATAGAGTCTGTGTGCACTGTCAATACTGGGAATACAGGCCAAAAGCCCTGGCTCCCTCTCTGGAGACCTTGACAGAAAACAGTATTTCACTTTTAAGGTGGAATACAGAAAGAAAAATAATGTATCTGCCTTTTATAACAGAAATTCATTTGGAGAGATGACCAAATAGGTCATAGCTTCAAATTACCACTATGAGATCCAGGGTGGTTTTTTGAAGCTGTTTGTTTGTTTGTTTTTAAATAAAAACATACACACTCTTACAGTCATATTTTGCTCAATGAGCTTTATAAAAAATCTGTCATATTCTGCAGCTTTGCAAACTGAGACCATATGTGAGCATTATACACACTACAATAAAAAGGCAAGCTGCCTGTTCAGATGAACATCTCTTCTTGCACATGGACACAGATGGAAGCAGCTGTTGCCACTAAACTCAGAGCTAAAATGCATATGAGAAACTGCTCCATTCCCTAGGCAGGACCTGCTCTTATGGACTGCAGCAGAGCTGGATGGGATAGAAAGTAGATGCAAGTAGAAGGGGGAATGACAAACCACCTCACATCTCTTGAAATGAGCTCTGCAAAGATACTCATCCAGCTCTGAGAAATGAAAAGACAAATACAAAACACCACCTCCTCCTGTAATCACTAAACTAAGCAGAAACACAAAGTGCACAGTTTTATTTTACAGCATAGCACAAACAAGAATTAGTCTTTTTGTACCAAACCATTAAAACATGCAATCAGCCCATCAGGTCACTGTAGGAGGATGAAAAAAAAAAAGTAGTGTCTGCAACACTGGCTTATACTGAAAAAACAAGGAGGTGGGAAGATGAGGTAATGGAAATACAGAAAACAGTTTATCACCCCACTCACTCTCCTCTCAGAGAAGACTCAGAGCACTCAGAATTAGCAGGGGACTGTGTTCCTACTCATGACCTTTTTTTGAAGAAGTGCAGTGCAAAGTCTCAAAAAGTAAAAGTCAGGGAGGAGGCAGAAATCTGTCATTCTAGCACACCTACTCCCAGCTTAAAACTTCAAGGCAGACCAATTCCTATTTCACAGTCTGCTGATTTGCTCTACTTTCCATGAACAAAGAATGCTTAAGAAACTCTAATCTCTGCTTAATCATGTTAAAATTTTGCCTCTGGAATCTTGAATGTCATCAGTGGCAGTAGTAGGCCACTGAAACTAAACACTCAACAAGAAAAAGAAAACTAAGAATCTCCTCGCTGAAGAAAAGTGAGCCAGAAGTCTCTTTTCTTGAGGATTTTAAAGACAGGTTAGTTTCATTTGCATGTTTTTAGACAGGTATGCACCTTTAGGAGGAGAAATCACATGTAAATCAATACAGAAATAACAGTTCTCTCCAATATTTATCAGGTTAGGAGAAAACATTAGCAATACTGAAGCATATCTGTTTATGGAATAGAAAAGCCATTCCTGTTTTCTGCAGCTCATGAAATCATGTCTGTCATAGAAAGCAGCTATAATACTACACATTGCAGTGTAAACAACTGTAGATATTTACATTTCTGTGATTGAAATATAGGAATGATTGTGCTGACTCAATCCACAAAATAAGAACTTTATAAGCCTCAAAACCAACAAAACATCTGATTCTTCAGATAAAAGTATGATTACCACAAAATGGACAACTCCATAGTGAGTGCTTTCCTTCGGAGTCATTTGAGCTGTAAGTCCATAACTATGATTTTTTTTTTAAATAATGTTTGAACAATGTTTCACTTTTGGAGTCTATGACATTTTTAAGGTAGGTTTCAGACATGGCAGAGGTCCTATCTCTGCATCATCACTTCTGCACCATGGAACCAAATTGTCTGATCTACAAACTATGCCTCTTATAAACAAAGAACTGCAATTTTTGCATTTCTACAAAGCAAATAAATTTGTAGAAGTAGTTAATGCTGGATGCTGCTTTCCCCGTCATAGAACTACTTTGCAATTAAATGACTAAAACTGTCAAGGCTTACATGAACACACAGTACCTCTCTAATATATAGGTATTATTATATAGGTGCAGTTCTGCTTGGACAAGTACAAGGTAAATATTTTCAGCCACTGGCCCTTTAGAGATGTTGAGTGGGTAACGTAAACACGGGAACAGGAAAGCACACATATGCAAGTTTTATTTGCAACTTTCACCCCCAGTTCTGTCACCTAAAAACTATAAATTTTCCATTTCTACAAAGAAACCATGCCAGTATCTTCACCCAGACAAAGTACTTCTTTCATCAAATGAAAAAGGGTTAATTCCAAATTTCAAGTAAGTACTCCTACAGCCATGTTAATTACCCACCCAAGCAGTGAGGTAAACCAAAGGAAAAAATCCCACCAAGTCAACAATTCCACGAATCATACAAAAATTGTTTTGCTTCCACTGACAGGATCGATGTTTAAGTGAAGCATTAATTTTAGTGGCACACCCTCCCCTTCTGCAGGACCTCACCCTCCACAGCCTGTGCCCAGCTTCCATCCCACCCAAGCACATCCATTAGGTCTGCACTTCTGCAGCAGGGTGCACTTATGTCTGCACTATTTTTTAAATAATTTAATTGTTCTATCTGCTTTTTAACAGAGTCAAATCAGACATAACAATAATTACAAGCAGAACAATGAAAATAACAAAAAGATTCAGTAAAAAGATTCCTCAGTTACTTAATAGTCTTTCAAATCCCATATATTCAACTTTGCTGTTTCCAGTTCTTTAGAGATGATAATGGCTCATTTGAATGTTGTTATTTAAAAGCCAGTTAATGTATTTGTAAAAATTTACCTTTAATGCAACTGCCACCCAAGACCACTTCATCATTGTTCTTGATTGATTCCTCTGGTCCTTCTCTCCAAGTAAGCATTCTTATCAGTACTGCAGCACCTTTCCCCAAGTCCCTGCTTTTCTTCTCCATCAGCATCAAGAAACCAATTCCCAATCACAGAATTTCCATCTGCCCTCCATCCTAATTTCCCTTAGTAAAAACAACACTCCTGTCATTCTGACTTTCCCAGGTATAAAGTGGAAAAAAAGCCCCTCCATATCAAAAGACACTGAACTTCTAGAATTTATTTCCCCTGCTTACTACTACTACTTACTAAAAGTTATATGGAGAATAACCATACAGAGAGGTTCATCAGAACTGGGAAAACTCTGTCCTCAGTCTCAAAGACTTAAGAGCCTCACACATTCCTGACCTCGCAATTTATATTCCCACCTTACATTCTTTCCCCCCTCAGTTGCCTGGATCTCCTGGGTTTGCACACAGCACCTTCATTTTCTTCCCCATACTTCACATGCTTTGAGCAAGATTCAGCTGCATGAAGCCACCAGGCATTTGGCATATGGAAATAACAAAGCAGGAAAGAGAGCAAAGCCTTATTACAGGCAGATGTTGCTTCTCTTACTGCAGCTCCATGCTCAGGAGTCTCGTTAGAAAGAATATTGCTCCCAGTTGCAGCCTAAAAGTGGAGAGAAATACAACAGAAGCAAAGCAAGTTGTCTGCTCCTGACAAAAGAACATTCAATAAAAATCTAAATTTGGCACCTTAATGTCTTTGAAATCAATCAGCCTTTAAAATTCCCTGCCACGTGATGCTAACCATGGAATATGGCAGTTTAGTGCACTGCAAATTTTTATGGTTTAGCTGCTCAAACTATCAATGCAAACCGAAGGAGTATTAGAAGAGAGGTGAATATCTGCTGTTTCACATGTTAAGCTTTTCATGCCTCTGGCTCAAATAACTTCACATCCTCTGAGACAGTAAGATTCCACATTCTTCCTCAACTTGCCTTTTCTCCAGCTTAATAATGGTGCATTCTCCTCCTGCTTATTCTGATCCTCCACACTTGCAAAAAACATCACTGCTCCTATACATACCCAGCACTCTGATAGGCTTTGTACAAATAAGGATTTGGCTTCTTTCTGCCTTCTCACAGTTATTCAGTCTTCTGCCATTCTCCATCTCATCTCTCCTCAAACTACCACAATACCAAAAAAAAGTAGTGAATAAATGGTACAGTGAAATAGTACTGAACAGCTCTTCCCTTTCTAATAAGGTTTTTAATGCCTTAGGCTAGATCAGACATTTCTCTTCATGTTAGTACAAGCACCAAGTTAGTATTTCCTTTCAGCACACCAAGACTATGGTGCTACCAAATAGTAGTAAATCTCAACTAAACATTCTCAAGAAATTAAGTTCTAAAATTAGACTTGAAAGTAATATTTCTTTTAGAACCTCTAATAACTATTAGAATGGGGAAAGGTACAAAAAAAAGGAAAACTGACTGAAGTGGTTTCAAAGAACTGTGTAATTATAGATGAGCTTCTAGCATTTTAGGATCACAAAAAGAAGTTATCTTAAACTGAATTATGACAAACTGTTCCTTCTCAGGTGTAGAATAACACAAAACTGGTACTACCAAAATCTTCAGCTGAGGCAAGGTATCTTTAGCAGAATTTTTATCTCTATTATGATCTTGTGGTCAAATGACAAGCCAACTTTAATGTGAATATATTTCTAACCTAGAGCTAAGGGAACCAAAGTAAACATTCATTTGCATCTGTTCCTTTATTTCCATTTGCAGAACATGAAGGTGTAAATACACAATGTTCCCCACAAACTTTAGGAGATGGGACAATTCAGCTAGAACATCCCAAGAGTGAAACCACCAAAGTAGTATCCTGCAGACAGAATATGGGGGAAGAGGAAAGGCAAACTGCCCTTCTGACCCATCCCAGAAGGACAGCAACTTTTTATTATTTGACATTTGCAAAAATCTTTAATTCAGGCATTCAAATAAAACCTTCATGATATGCAAAATCTCTACATAAGAACACTATGCCAAGAAGGTGAATATATAAAGTGGAGTATAAACATACCAACTGGAAAACTGGGATGAAACTCTCAGATCTCTGCTTCTTGCTTAAGACAGAGGGATTTTCGTAAGAACACTTGGTTTTTGTCAACTACAGACAAATCACTAAGGTTATAACTATGCAAAAGAACGCATCAAAATTCAAACAGGCTCAGATGAACCTTTCTCTAATTCCATCTGAGAAGTTCTGGAGTTTTTTGCTAGAAGTGGTTGTTTTCCCTAGCTCAAATAGCTCCCATTTCTAATATTTTAAATGAAGTCATCTGAAGTCTTTTTCTAATTACCACTTAGGCCCAAATTACGATGAGGATAAAAAATAAAACAGAAACACCAAAAAACTAAGACTATTCTGGTAAACAGTACTTTTGGTACCCAAGCCAAGCAGCACCCACAAGAATGCAGCCTGGCCACAATGAAGATCTTGATATCCAGTCCTTGCCTCCCTGATTGACCCCAATCACCCAGAACATTTCAACAATTTCTGCAGGTTTGCCCCGAGACATTATTGTGACTACAAGATACAGAATAAGCAATCTTCATCTTACAGCACTTTAACAATCTCCAGCTTCTCCCACAAATGCAAAGCTATTGATTATTTTATTTGTCCAAGACCAAGATCACATGCTAATGTTTGTCCAATTTCACTGACATCATTTTTCAAGACCAACCTAAATATTTTCCCAAAAAGTACTTTTTAAATTACATCTTGTAAGCAATACATTAAGTTCTTTCCCTTAGAAGCAGGATCTCATTTTGTGCAAGTTTAAGATACCAAAGGCTCACCTAAAAATGCACATTATTTCTTCGGCAAAGTTAATTCTTTGTAAATGTAAGTATTATAGCTCAAAATCATGTTTCTTTCCAAATAACTGAAACATCTCTTTAACAAAGCAGCAGGCTGTAGTACACCATGAACATTGTCACTGTCTCCTTTTAGCAGATAATTTCATTTCAGTGCAAATTTTATTGTAATTACCTTCCAGTACTTCTCCCCTCTCAAAGTTTTCCTGTTTTGTAACAGTCTGGAAACCCAACATCTCGCTTTGAAACAGGTTTGAAACGCTGGCTTATGGCCAACTTGCAACTGATACTACAGTTTAAATACCTTCCTAGCAAAGTTGCACAAACCTCAAAACACTCTGGGATCAGTCATTAAAATGTTTTTGTTTCAGTTACAGCACTAATGAAAACCAAATGTGTACATTTATTTTAGCCAGCTTAATGGTCTAGGGACTTTGTTTAAAAGAAAGCTCTGAATCAACCCTCATTTACTTGAATAGCAAAACAACATTGTACAGAGACACAGGATAATATTTTTAAAGGGTTTAATAAGAGTCTTTCAGCCACAGATTCAATTAAGGAGCTCCAATTAATTGCCTCAATTTTCTTCTTCTCTAAAATCTTCAATTACAGAACACTCAAAACTATGCACTTTTAGCTGCAACTTTACAAGGCTCTATTTGCAAACAGATTTAAGACAAAAAACTAATGTTGTGCTACAGGATAGACGATTGCAAATTAAATAAGGTACAAAATACCAGATCCTGCCTGAAGTTTGAGCCTTTCCAAAGTACCTGCTTGTGAAAGATATCACTGTGCTATGCAAGTGTATCTCCCAGTTATACACACATTCACTAGACATGGGAATATTTGGGGTGAGAATTGCAGCTAAATGAAATGCTCCATACAAAGCTGTCTTTAAGCTGAGAGTTGTGACATTCTGCTGCTGCTTTAACCCATACTTTCTACAATAAAGCCAGCAAATTCTATGCTGGTTTTGTACGGCCTTAGCAATGCAAAATAAATTGATGTTTCAGCAACATTTTATGCCTAAATTCATTTTTGAATGCTTTGTATGTACTTCTCCACAGCAAAGAATACAGAAGGTCTGCTGAAGCAAAACCAACACAAGCTAGCACAAATATCTACATTTCAGTAACAACACTGTTGACCATCATTTGTATCTCAAGATATTTGGAGCATGCACCACCTGTTTCCAACTAGCTCTCACACTGTTCAACCACATGATTAATGACAGCTGCTAAAAAGTCTAAAATACCAGGGAAAACAAATAAAAGTGTAACAGCAGCTATGCAGGATTGAGGCAAGCCATGGTCTTTTGCTAACTATGAATCATTATAACACATACAATACTCCAGTAATGTGAATTTGCACTTTTTCAGACTCCCTTCACCACCACTATAACTCAAAACTTAGTGTTTCTGTCTGCAGGAATGCCAGTGCCTCTGTGCAACAACTGCTTCTAGGCCAGGAGGGTGAGCAGGCTGCCTGTGCACTTCCAGAGTTTTAGAGACCTAAGGAATCCCTAGCAGAGACTTCCCAGCACACATCTCTAACATGCACACCTATCCTATTTAGCCAGAAACAGAAAACAGAGCAAAAAGCCTGCTCAAGAAGTGACACCAAGAGCACAAATGCTAATCCAAAAAGAAATTTTAAACGAATGAATCTCAAAACATCAATTTTTTATTCTGCAAAATGTGTAAAGACAGATATATAGCAAGAAAGTAAAGGTTATAGATAACTGATGAGCAAGTAAGTAAACTTGATAACATCCACTTTAAGTGTATTGCCACTATATTTGAAAGTGCATTTTACTTATGAACACTGACATTCTTGACATGCTTTCAAAAGTATGCATAACTCTCCCTGTGTAAAAATCCTCCTTTCTAGCACAGCAAGACATTGAAAAGAGTGACGTTTTATATGCCTAATTCAGAGTTTCAAGAAAATCACATGCTTACAGTAATTCACTTGATTTCTCTATTTAGGAGATTTTTTTTCCCTGAAATTAAAATACAGAATTCTGGTACTAAGTAGCTGATAATTGCTCTCCTGCTAATCCCAAAAGGAGGAGAAAGGAATAATACAGGAAAAAAAAAAAAAGAATACTTAAAATTAATACACTTATGTATAAAAAAAAAAAAATCCAATGCAACATAAAAGTCTTCCAAGGCCTTAGGTCTCTGACCTGGTCACAACTTTATAGATGATAGACATCACATCAACAGCACCACAAGCAAAGAATCCCTTCTCCAAATTTCAGCTAAATTATCACTAAAAGCAACAGGAAATAAGATCAGATAGTTCAGCTATTTAAATGAGAATGCAAAACCAGCTGAGAATAATTTCTTATTCCTTTATTTTGTAAATCCACATACCTGCTCTTTACTACTTTGAGAAAGAATCATGGCATACTGTTTATGTAATTATTTTTCTTATGTGGATAAGACAAGTATGAATTCAACCACACCCTTCAAGAACCTTCAAAATAACATTTCTCAGCATGAATTTTCTTTGATCTGGCAGCCTTACAGAACAGTCACAGGCCCAGCTAGCAAAGAGGTCCTCTTAAGACGTTTCAAATAGATACAACAATGCCTTCATTCATTAAGCTGACCATACCTGCCTATCACAATTTCTCTCAGGCATTCAGCAGAGAAGATTAATAAAGAGCATGTGCATCAAACAAGCAATACCCCCTGAGATCAAGAAAAAACAAATTCCTGCAGGAACACAGTTGGAGCTAAGTTCCTGCTATAAAGTACTGTTTGCACAAAGCAGCATAAAAGTGCAAATCACGAACTCTCATGAGACTCCCACATCCCATCTGCATACAAAGGGAACTTTTAAGTTTTAAAACCTAACCTATGGTTTGGGACAAACGTCTCAAATATGACTCTTTTAAGCAGAGTAATACACAATCATTTCTCTCCCAAAGGGAAATAATTACACTAAAAGCAGATTACAGAAAAACAGCAATACTGAAGAATTAAGTCTCGTTAGTTCAGAATATTAAGATTGATTTTTATGGTTCATAGAACAAGCTTCAGTTCTTGCATGCAACAGGGGATCTTTTATGTGAAAACACCTTGAGGAAAAAAACAGATAAATACTAAATATTTTCCAGCAAAACAGAACTTGACACTTGTCATATATTGAGCATTCTCACTTTAAAGCCTCATCTAATTCAGTTCAAAACATAACCCAAACCACATGACCTGTTCCAGAAGAGCAATGGGGAAGCAAGGAGCACTTAAGAACAAGGTGGCTGCTCAGCTTCCTTCACACTGAAACACTCGTGGGAGCAGTCACGCCTTTTGGAATAAGAGAAAAAATTTTAAGTATCTCTTTTTTAATCCCAACATTCTGCATCTGGGGCATTTTCTCAGAGTGTATTAAGGGTTAACCAAAGAGCATTTAATACAGATTACTCTGTGAATATTAGGATCTTGATGGTTTGTACTGTCAGCTTTGGAAGCTGGCTGTTGGGTCAGGCCACGAGGATTGATGAAAACTGAGATAATTGAACAGATGTACAAAGCACTTTAGGTTTTCTTCCCTGTCACTAGGACCAAGTGGCCTTTCTGTGTACAGCACAATCTCCAGGTATGCAAAATCAACATATGGGATGATTGAAAAAAAACCCCAACACAGAAAACAAAAACATAGTGGCTTTTTATCTAGAAATCTACTTGGAAATTAGGCTTGAACTATCATAAAAGCATTCTAACCAAAGAGCATTTGGTCACTGGTGATTATCAGCAGAAGAGACAGATTAGTATTGTTAAGACGACATCTAATAAAATGAAATAATCATGGACTGCAAAAGACATTCATCCCCAAGCACTGTCACGTTTTAGCATCTTGCTGAGTTTGTACACTTGTAGGATATGGGCTATATTAGAGCAGCGTGTGGAGCCAGTACCACATCAGGCCTCACAACGTGAAGCTAGACATCCACTTCTTGGCAATTCCAGTAAAGATTCTCACAAAAGATTCATTTAGTCCTGGACATGTCTTCAGATCCATGCCCACCTTCTTCCCAAAGAAGCTGAACTCATGTGAAACAAACTAGACTACAGCTTGTCTCACTGCTCTGTAAGGGTTCCCTCCCTGGTACACACTCCTGACTGGATGTTTGGCTACAGGGAAGGATCCAATGAAGCTATATCTCTAAAGAAGTGCAGAAAGTACAGACTCCACATTGCTCATTCTGAATGGAAAATGCATTTTCCATGCATTCAATGGTTAATGGGGCTGGTATTTAGCTTACATGAACCACTCAAGATATTTTGCACTACATCTATAAAAGCAATGAAAGAGCTCTTCTATGAAACACAAACAGTTTCAAACATAGCTATCTCTGTACCTGTCACTTCACAAAGGCATCTCTGGCTATTGCTATGGATACTAACAGAGAAGCAAGAGAACATCTTGTCACCTTCATCTGGAAACTCAGACCTACTGCACTAAAATTAGCACACTGAGGGTATTTCATTTACACCTTTAAAAATACACAAGACACTTCTTTGTAGAGACATTTGAAGGTTTTGGAACACACAAGGCATAAGACTATCACACTTTTCTCAAAATACTTTTAATAAACTTTACATGTGAGGTAACTCTAAAAGGCTGACAGTAGAGCTTATATGGGAATTGACTGGCACAGACTGACCATGCCCAGGCATGCTCCCCCACTCAAGAAATCACCTTTGATTACAGAGTGGAAGGGAACAGAATCATCGTGGCTGTGGAGTTTCACAACTAAATTAATCACAGAATGTACACAAGGACCAATTTTACCAAGAAAGCTGCTAATTCTTTTACTCCGCTAAGAGTGGTAATCCATTTTTAGCAGCTGCTTCTTTAACAGGTGTTTCTCTCTCATCCTTCACTTTCCACAACAGGATATTCACCTTTTCATTCTTTTCCACTATGTTGCCTCTTGACTTTTTGTTACTCTTTTGGCTATTTGACCCAAAACTGAAACAAGTTGTCCTGTAGCAGTTGTTTGTCTCATCCTTAAGGGCTGCACAGCTTACAGTGAGACATGAGCAGCACTCAATGATACCTTCGCTGTGAACAGGGTTCGTTTTCCTCAGCTTTCAAAAATGCCTGCCCACACCTCTTCCAGTGTGACCTGGGAAAGGAACAAGTTAAAGTTTAACTTCTGTTTAATTGCATACTTTTTCTAGTGGTTACTTGACAGCAGAATCTAGTGCTGTGCAGGTCATTTGTATGGGGTCCAAAGTCAGCAGTTTGTATTTCTGAATCAAGATTTGAAAGGTTACACAAGCACATTTATCTTTGTGGGGTTTATTTTGGAAGGGGAGAAAAGTAAGTGTGCAGCTACAAAGGAGCAAAGCAGATGACCTGGAAGGCAGAGAACAGACCAGAAACATACTTCAAGTATTGTGTTATGTAATACAACATACAAATGCTCTCTCGTGGGCATTTCATCTATGCATGCAGGAGTTTTATGGCTTGATTTCCTTGTCATGCCTGCTCTTAGCCAGAAAAATTCATCATCCCCTTTTCCCAATCACAGCAGGTCTAGGACCTCTTTGCTTTGTGCAAGTGCAGGAGATGCAGCTCATTTTGAAGCAGAAGTTCCTTAGTTCTAGATGTGTGCATTGCGGTCCTATTTCAATGCTTACTGACAGGACTCCAACACACAACACAGGGCACACAAAATCAGCAGGGTCTTTTTACTGCAGTGGGAATAAAGCAACCTGAACAACTGACAAGTTAATGCCAAGTAAGGATATAGACATGAACATCTGTGTTAACTCTTCTCAAAGCAGGCAGACAGCAGAATTCACATTCATTGGCCAGTTAGCTTCAGTGAGAACAGCATCACTTGAAAGCAGAACGTGCATTTGAAAATAGCTACCATAAACCTTCTCTACCTCATTCCTCTGTAAACAAACATTAAGAACCTGACACATATCCATGGCAACTTGCTGAGGAAATGAGAATTCAACATAACCTTTTAAAAATGATGCCAGCTCTTTTACGAAGAATTCACTGAAAGAACTATAAACCCTGTAGGGTGACACCATAATAATAAATTTAAATGTCTGTGCAGACCTAACTTAAAACCTGCAGGAAGAAGCCCACAGGGATTTCAACCTGATGCTACCAGCCTTGGAAAAAGTATTTCATTGCCCTAAAGACCCCCCACACCCTCTCACTCTTCAACACTGGTGGTCTGTTGAACCAGAATGACATCATACAGCATTGCCCTCAGCCTCTAAAGGAACTTAAATTAAAAAAAAAATCCTTTGGCTGTATTGCTATATCAATGCTCCAAGACAAACCAGCTTATATCAATGCAGCCTCCATGCTTATAAAATAACAGGACTGGGATTCCAGTAAAATTTGAATTCTGCAATCTTTCTGTATCCTTATAAACCATGAATGAAGTAAAAAACTACAGTATACATTTGAAGTCTTTGAGAAAGGAGCTGTCTTCAACAACAGCAGGGAACCAAAAAAGGAAAGGAAGAAAAAAAAATTGTATTTTCCATATATTAAAAACTAAGGAAATTACCACAAGATTAGATATTTTTAACCTATCAGAATTTTAAATTATTGTTCTTTAACCTGAGGATACTGTAGCAGAAGAATTCAAACACAACTTAGGATTTCATGAATGAAAACCTTGGGCTTATAAACTAACTTTAATGTGGGACGTCAGAGAGTTTTAACTCTGCAGCTACAGACAAAAATTAATCCCTGCAGCATTACATTCTGTGTGTGGAAAACAGGGCCAGGAATTAAACACTCCTTTCAGCAAATCATAATTCAACAATATGTCTAAGATTAAGATACTGACAGTTCTGTTTCCCATGCCCCAGCTCCTGCTATCAGAGTACACTGCCTCTTATTCATGCATTTTAATTGCCAGATTTAGAAAAAAAAAAAAAGGCATGCAAGATAAAGGCTGCTATCTGCTAATGAGGATATTGTTTATTTTATATCTTAATTCTGACTCAGAGGAATGAGCTAAGCAGTCAGAAATCTTAGAATCTGATATCAAACTTACCGTGGAGTTTGAAGAATCTAATTTCTCCCTCATCCCCAAAGCAATTTTACATACAGCTAGGGAAGAAAGATGATTCTGGAAATTTGTAGCCATCAGTATACATTTGGTGTATCAACTGGAAGATATTTACAGATGTGAAATGGAAGTGAGTCAGAAGATTTATAAAAATATTTCCCCCTCTCCCCCAATGCAAGATTACTTTCTTTGAAGAGCAGGGAGTGGAAATGCAGGAGTATGGAGGTGTGATTTTGACAGCAAGACCCATTATCACAAAATGAGAAGGTGATTAACATGCATCCAGTGCTATTAACCACTTTGATACCTTTTTAATTTGAATGTCCCTGCTTTCTAGAAACCCTTCTACGATTTCCTAATACTCTAATGGTTAGAAAGCAGCTCAATAAATCAGCTAATCCTGCCTCTCAGGACTGAGGGAGAAAAACACAGTCTAGACTGAGTTAATCTGTGCCTTACAACACACTCTAAAAATGGCAATTCCACAGGTTTCCCAAGCAATCTGTTTCAGTGGGTCACAGTTCTTTTCTAGTGTCCATTTCCACTCTCTCTGTTGCAGTTTAAGCACATTACCAGTGGTTCTGTTGTCAGAGAGACTAAACTGAAAAATGCTCTCCGTGTTTGTACCTCACCTCTTCCTTCCCTCTGTAGTCTGCCATTCTGTAAGGGAAACACTTCTCAATCATTATTCTGTGAATAAAATAATTACATTTTCAAGACTTCATTCTCTACTTTCCTCTACACTGTCTTGTAATCAAGGGGTGAAATGCTTAAGCCTGGCATGAAGGACTATTATGTGCTTTGTAAAAACTCATCCTGCTTACATGTCACAGTACATCCAAGCTGTTTGCAGCAGCAGTGTTAACAGAATCATATCTGGCTTCTCAATTGCATCATCCCCAGCACTCTGCACAACACTCAATTCTACTCCTCCACGGTCTTCTTGTACAAAGATGATAAATGGAGGACCTTGAATCTTGTCCTCATCCAAAAGGCATGGTTTTCTCCCTTCCAGACTGCTTCTTCTCTGTCCTCAAGTCTCTCTGAACCCTATCCACATTTTCCAACACACTCACAGCAATTCCAAGCTTGATACCATCTGCTGCTAATACTGCACAGCCTTAACATTTCACTTAAGTCAAAATTAGTGGCAGAACCCTGCAGAGAGCATTCAGTCTCCATATCCTCTGGTCTGACAGTGATCCATGAAACTATTTAAGGTTTTTTACCAACTTTATGGTATTCAGAGAAACATCCTTGCTTATAATACATAAAAAGCCATTAGAATAACTAACTAAACTCAGAACACATTTGTTCCTCCCAAAAAAGACTGGATACCATGCCATAAAAGGAGATTTGACTGGTTGTGAATTTGGATTTGAGAAAATCCACACTTATGTTTATTTAACACTTTTTGTATTTATTACTTGAAAAACTTATCCAATAGCTCACATTTGTTGCAATATTTTTGCAAGTGGACTCCAGAACTCTTATGCTTCTTTTCTACCTGACCCACTTAGATACACGTGCTCAGCCTGGCTTGTCTCCCCACTTTAAGAATTTTATCTGTCTACATGGAAACTGATAATAATTCTGTGACCAGGAAGCAGGTAAACCTTAAATTATCCTTTAAGTTTCACCTGCTTTCCAAATTACCCCTTTTGTAAGTGTTCTTCATCATCTTCCTTATATAAGAAAAATTCCTATGCTTCTGTTTCTGGTGTCAGGTATAACTACAGCTTATCCTGTAATAAAGATATATCTGAAACAAGTATACTAAACATACAGTCTAGAATTTTTAAATGTTTTCCTGGGAAGAAAGTTCATTTGAACCTTTTCCAAAAAGGCTGCAACCAATTGATTGTTTAGAACATTTTCACCACTCAGGTCTTTTATTAGTTGTCTGCACCCTGATTTATAAAACCCAGCAGCATTTCACATTCAAGTTAACAACAGTCCAGTTTGGTAAACTGGGAAAACAAAGTCTTATGTTGCAAACATAAATGATCTCACTGACCACCAAACATCTCCTTGGTGCTAACTGAGGTCTCTTGCCTCCTGTCATACATCCCACCATGCCTTGAGCTCATTCTCTGTAGCCTCCAGCCAGGACCTTACAAGGACAAAGGATGACCACATCACTGGAGCACAGCTACTGCACACAGCAGCCACATCTACACCTAAAACTACTTGATATTGTAAATTATAGACAGCCTCTCAGCAAGCTGTCTGTACATGTCTGAATTTACTGGAAGGAGGTAATTGTGAGAAAAGAAGAATTTAAGCAGTGGAACAAAGCACCTGCCCTTCTCCATGTAATAGCCACAAGTGCTTGTTTTGGCCCACGGTTTATTACATGCCACATGCCATGGAAGGCTACCCAGAAACAGCTCACAGAAAAGATAACCACATCCAATTCACAGCTACCAAAATACTGACTTTATTTAAACTTTTCACTTGCTGCATTTCAGTTTTCTACTCCACTCCAGTCATTCTGCTCAAAGCTGTAATACAATGGGGAAAATTCGCAACACAAATATGAACACAAATTTCCAGAAAAGACAAACAAGATACCATAGAACATCCTCTTAATGGGGCTGACAGAAGGGCTGGTGTTATTTCTCGAAGAGTAAAATAGTACAACTGTTTTGAGCTATCATTCAGACCCATTATTATCAGTTAACTAAATGTTAACCTACTACATCTTTATACACTAAGGCACTGACCACCAAAGCCTTCCCTTTTTACAACCACCTGAAAGAACCAGAGAGGGCAATGATGAGAGGAACAGTAGGTAAGAGAGAGCACTCAAAATGAAGCATTCGTCTCAGAGTCTCATAATCCTGTTATAATGGCTTCTGTTTGTGGGTTTTACAGTTTTAGCAGCCCTCAACTTGTAGGTTCTACAGATACAGCATCCTAAGTTCTAAAATCAGCTAAGAACTCTAAACAGTATATTCAAATTGCCTTTGGGGGTTTGAGGATAAGATGCCAGTTTAAGAAAAAACAAAATCATGTTTGGCACAAGCAAACAGATGCAATTTCTCCTGCCTTGATAGTAAAAACAAAAATAGAAAATCTTATCTTTTTGGAAGTCAGTAACTTCTTTATTGTGTATGCAATTAGTAAAGCCATAAAAGAGGAGAAGTTAAAGAGCTTTGCAAAGTAACAAAAGCTAAGAGAAGCACAAGCCTTCCCTAATCCATTCAACATTACACATCAGTGATCAAAATCTATAAAAAAAAAAAAATTAAACCCCCTTTCAATTTCCCCAGAAAGCGGTTTGGTTTGTAAAATTCAACCATGTATAGGGAAATAACAAACCACCATGTGACCCTCTTATGGAAAGGCCATGAAAAAAAAAATTGTCTGGAGTTTGTGTTGGCCAGGCAAATCAATACAGTTAGTCATAACTCAATTTCACTACTTACAAAGCAAGTAATTGTTTTCCCACTAATGCCATCTCCATCATTTTTTAACAGAGAACAAGTTGCCAAAGTACTCAGTTTGCAGCAGATCAAACTGGCTTTGCTTGACAGCAAAGAAAAGCAGTTTATTGATGTAACAGTTAAGCAGTAACACAAAAACCCCCCAGTTACAGCTCACAGTCATCCACAACTACTTTCTTCAGCTGTCATGTTGTATAAAAATTATTACACAATGACATTTTCAAAACCCTTAAAGCAAATCTTGTTTGTAAAGTTTCACTGTCGCAGAAAATACCTGATGCCTAATTCAGGCCCAGAAAGTGTACAGGACTATTCACGATCTTAGACGTCACTGCCACAGAAGTGAGTTCTAAACTATATTAATGATCTTACTTTTAGCTTTAATAATGGATTTTGGTTTTAATTGCATTATGTTTTTATAAAGCTATCAGCATGACATACATTTCACAGAACTTAACTTCAAAGGGTTAAGTTACTGAATTCTTGCAATGCCTACTGTAGTTTTTTATAGTAGTAAAGAAGCTATCAACAATAAGTGAGAACATATGTTTAAGACTAGGGTAAAGTTTATTCCAAAAGGCAAAAATTCCCTTCAGCTTTACATAATTATTTAGAACAGCATATGTATTAAAGAAAATATTTTAACTTACTTGCAAATTCAAAGTATGTGGCATAGCACTCTGTAATTTTCTAAGCCTAAAACATCATAACCACAGCAATCTTTAATTACCTAGTTCTCAAAATCCCCTCTTCCTTCCTCCCACCCAAAGATATCTCCACATCACCCAGTTTTGATGCAACTTCAAGAACTGCTGCCCAAGAGGGGTGTTTCAATATAAAATACTTTTACCATTAGAAATGGATCTTATCAGCTGTATTGCTGAGCATAGCAACTACTTTCAGTAAACACAACAGGGAGAAAATTCCTAAGAAAGTCTTTTAAGTTCACATCAAGTCTAAAAGCATTTTCAGTCTAAGCTTGTAAGTATCAAGCACCCTCTAGGTCTTACAACAAGTAATAAGAAAGTGCAAAACTCAGAAGACCACAATTGAGGCTTTGCAAAAAATCTAACAAACCTGCTCCAAAATTCCCAGCTTTAATTCCAGCACTACCCTGAAGCACAAGTGTAATCTGAGCTGTACCCTTCCACCCACATTCCAGGTAGAATGGATTTTGTATTTACAAAATGCGTCTTCTCAAATCTCACTGCCGATGCTCCATCCTGTCTATAAATACTTAATCACAAACACTTCACAAAAGGCAGCTCATCGGCAGATGAATCTTCTATAAGTTAAAAAAAAGAAAAATTATGTTACAAATAAACAAGGTATTGGAAAAGAAGCCTTAAAGAGAGATGTATTCAAAGAAGCAATTTCTTAAGTCAGTAACTTTAGAGCTAAAATATTTTTCAAGCATATTCATTGACCAGACATGTACAAGTCACAGGAAGATGATGCTGTACTTAAACTTCGAAGCCTGAAACAATTCTCCTCGAGACTCTCTCCAAACACGAAGTAAACAGTAGACAGGATGCTTTTAAAAAGCAAGGCGCAAGCCCAGTATTAGCTGTGGCAATAAACCTTAGTGCCTTTGAGACTGACTTCCTGGTTCAGCTCCAGCAGGCACATCTTATCACATGCAAGGATGGCAATGACACAGGGAAATACCAGGAAATCTAAAACGAGGCTGTTTACAGCCCCTGACCAACCCTGGTTACATAAAGAGGAAAGATAAGAATTAAAGCTCCAGGAGGGGGACATATTCTTGTCAACCCAGGAGTAACAAGTTTAATTTCTAAACACTCTAGCTCTGCACAAGAAAGGAGTACTGCTGAGCACACAAGCTTCACCCAGGAGCTTAAGTGTTTTCAGATGACAAGGCAAACATTTTCCCTTATTAAAGCCTATCTCCCTCCCATTTCATCTGCATGTGAAGTTCATTAACAAGGAAAGACTGCACAAGACTAAACCACAGTTTCCATCTGCTATTAGTTATGGTCATTTTTATTAATTTGTGTTACATAGCACAAGAGTTATGTTGTACTCTCGACAGCACAAGAATGTGTTTATCATGCTGTGTTTATCTGTTTCTACAAAAACAACAATGCTATACAAAAAGATACACAGCAAGACCTTTCTTCAGAAATTTGAACGCAGAAAGATGTTATTTCCAGTCATATGTTGACTGTACCAACCCATGAAAGCAAGTTTTTCATGTCTCCCATAGAGGATAAAGATGGGGGGGGAAATAAGAACAGAGAGGACAAAAAGAATGTTTCTTTCACAGCTTCTATAAAGCTGCGCACCCTGTGAGCAGCACTCTGGGCTCTGCATCAATGAGAACACCCAGCATGGCACATTAACATGCCCCTAGGTTACCATACAGCTTCTCTCATTTGGGGCTGCAAGTGTTAAGCTGTCTCCATATCACAAGACCTCTGCTTTCCCACCTCAGCACTGAGGTTCTCCCCCCTCATAGGAATTGGCTCCAGATGTCCTTATTCTCATTTCCTTCCACACACTCCAAGAACATGCACCTTACAATCACTACAATCACTAATTCTTTCTCTGGAGCCTTTCAGATGTGTTTCTACTTAATTTTAAATGGCACTTTCCTGCCAATATCCCATACAGTTTCTTTCTCTGTCTCTCCTCAATGCCACCTTTACTAACCAGAAAACTATGCTCACAAGGTCTACACTACTCTACAACACCATTAGCAACCTTTACTCTTCTGTGATCCCTGGCTTTGCCCCATTCCATTTCCCAATACCACTTCTGCTGCTTTTCTTTCCCCACTCCCTTTACTTGAATGCTTCCACTTCCAGATCTCCTTCCAAGATCATCTGACACTGGTTCCCCTTCCCACAACTCCCTCAGACAGATTTATTTCTGTTAATATTGCATGCTGGAGAATCTCACACAGAGAAATTTAAGCTGCTATTTATAAGCATAAAGGTCAGCTTAAAAAAAACAAACAGGATTTTCCACCTTTATAAAACTTTATAAAACTGCTTCAGAAACAGCTCTGAGCTTCCCAACCAGACTCCTCTGTTATCCTAGTTTTCCTCAGCTAAGACGGACTATGCTCCTTGATGCCCAGAAAGTTTCTCAGATCTTCATTTCCAATCTTAGAATTATTACAGTTGGAAAAGATCTCTAAGATCATCTAGTCTGACCATTAAACAAACATCGGCCAAGTCCACCACTAAATCCCATCTGTAAGCATCACATCTGCGTGTTTTTTGAACACTTCTAGGGATGGTGACTCCATCACTTCCCTGGGCAGCCTGTTTCAATGCATGACCCATCTTTTTAATGAAGACATTTTTCCTAATATCCAATCTAAACCTCCTCTGGAGCAACCTGAGGCTGTTTCATTTTGTGCTATCACTTGATACATGGGAGAAGGAACCAACTCCCACCTGTCAAAAACCTCCTTTCAGGTGGTTGTAAAAAGCAGTAAGGTCCTCCTGGGCCTCCTTTTCTCCAGACTAAACAACCCCAGTTCCCTCAGCCATTTCTCATGTGACAGATACAATTCACACTTTTTTCATTACTGCAGGCCTCAAAAAATCGTAACTCAGATGGAAATTTCCTATGGCTGTTCTATTAATGTCATGACACATTTAACAACAGCATTAATGTATCACCTCAAGAAGAAAACCCCTTAAAAGGGTATGATACTGAAAGAAGGGTCTCCTTTTTACAGAAAAGCTAAAAAGTATTTTGTTTACAACTAAACACTGATCTGTTGATCATTATTTGCATTAAAAACTTCAGTGTCATACAAGCAGCAGTTACAAATTTGTACTGCTTTCCCATAACAGTCTCCCTGAAAGTGTGATTTAGAGGTTACAATCTACTCTTACCCCAAAGTTAAAGCAACCTTTTTTATTCTCTCTTTTCATATAAGAACATTTTCACACCTTCCCACAGTATTTAATTTTTGCTGCACTTCACACCAAAGCCCAGCCGACTCTGTAAAAAACCACGTACAGGAAATTACACTAAACTCAGAAACACCATATGGCTGCTGAACAAGAAAATAGCCATGATTACCAAACCAAATTCATGCCACTGATCACTTTAAACAGAGACAGATTTAGGCTTGCTAATTACCTGAGGTGCTTATTATGTATTTTGAAGTTTGAAAGTAATTCTACCCCTCTATCAAAGCCAGTAAATCAATCATCTTTGTTAAAGACTGAGAGAAAAAGTCAAGCTTACTGCCCAAATAAATCTATGGTCAACATATGAGAAACATTACTATGAAAGCCATTCAAAAAGCCTCCTCGTGGGAAAGGGTAACATTTCGAGAACTAAGTGTTTTCACATGTTGTTTTTACCTTTGTTCTTTCAAAGTTTTACTTTTCACCTCTTCTACGGCAAGATTTTTTTGGAGGCTACTAATCTGAATTCCATCTCTTTCTTCTCAAGGCCCCTTGGGACCTTCTTCTCAAGGCCCCAATTACTGTCCTTTGTTCCTGCTACAGTAATTCTCTGAGCAGTCAAAAACAGCTTCACATGGCATGCTCCAACAGAGCCAGGAATGTGTGATGGTAGTGTATTTGGAAAGAAGGAGTGAAAAAAAAAATTGAAGTGAAGAGAAAAAAAAACCCTTTCTCAGCAATGTTGAGACTCTGCTAAGAAAGCTTCATCCTCAAGTTGTGTCTCCCCCTGCCCTGGAGAAGGCAAATCCATTGAAGCAAAGTTTTGGCTCTACAGAGAGGAAAGCCCAGCCACTGACACTGTCTTCTCCCAGGTGCCTTGAAGTCAAACAGACATCGCTGTGGCCTTATTTATCACTTCATATAACCGGCAAACAATCTTAACTTTGCTACAGTGAGCTCAAAAGCAGGCAAAAAAAAAATGGAAAAAGCCAATCAGTTTTATTCCCTACATATATACTGTGTCCCTCAAAAGGGGGAAAAGACCTCCTGAGTGACTGCACAAGGGGCCTAAGGCACTCTTCCATACTTGACACCACTCTAGTGTCAAGTCCCCACTTCAACATCCATCTGCTTCTAACCAACATACATATTTAAGCTCCTAATCTCAAAATAACTGTCCTCCAACTAGGCTATGATATTACTACCGGATATCACTCCCTTCATTCTAAAGGAGAAAACAAATCTTCCTGTGGAATCTGATTTTTCTTTCTATTTAATGACCACCAAAATATCCTACTCTACAATAATGATAAAGTTCAACCACTATATTCGGAAACAGAACATGAGTGTCAAAGGCTGTTTTGTTTCCTTACTTTAACATTTAAAGACAATTACTTAAGAAAAAAAGCCCCCACCTGGATATTTGCCTCTTTGTGTTTCAATTTACACAAGCATTCAGCAATCAGCACAGCAGTCCCCCAGTATTGGTTTCCAGGAGCTACTAAAAAAACTGAAGAAGCACAAGTAATTTATTTTATATTCAGAGAAAAACATAAATATATGTAAAATAAATACAATCTGTAAATGCTATATACATTCTAATACAGTGTGAAGGTTTGATTACAAGCTTAAATATCTGCCACAAGAGACTACAAATCACAGAATCTCCTGGGTTGGAAAAGAACCACAAGAATCATCCAGTCCAACACCTGCACGGGACAGCCCCAAGAATCACACCATGTGTCTGAGAGCATTGTCCAAACACTTGAACTCTGGCAGCCTTAGTGCCACGCCAACGTCTGAAATATTTATATTTTTCTAATGCACTTTTCCCTGGCCCCACCTTGGCTGTTTGACACTAGATCTCTTCCATGCCCATCCCTGCAGGCTGCTTGCTTCAGGCTCTTATTCATTTATTCAGTTAAGAAATCCCTCATTCCTTCCAGTCTCAATTCATCCCATCTGCTTCCTGCCACCTATTTTTGCCTGTAGTTCCACCAGTCAACACTCTTGAAGCTGAGCACTTTTATAAACTCACTGACAACACAGATGCCTTGTCCTAAATGTTTGTTACTATTTTACATGTTTATCCATGCCAGATATTCTATAACAAGCTACTTGCAAGTCTGATCAGAGTTTTTGTTCATTTAAATCACACACATGCTACAGACACACTTTGAGTAACTACAACTCTTCATCTCTTTCCTGAAAAGCTGGTTCTCATTTACATCCATGCAACGTGAACCATCAACCATACTGCAAAAATCTATTTTTCCATCTCCTCCAGAGGCTGAGAAAAAGAGATAGAGTGTCATATTGCCTTACTCACAGAAAAGTTTTTCATTAAGCTTCTAGTATCCTCTCAATCTCTCCTAGGATGAGGATGTGAAGAACCAGCAGGTGAGCTGTCCCTGATGCAGGAACTAAGCCATTCCCAAAGTGGGGTACAGCGAGAGCTCCTGCACTGGCTGCAGGTGCCAGCTCCACAAAAGACATAGGAACTGGTTGCTCGCACTGAATCCAGAAATTGAAGAGGCTTCCACACCTCTCTGGACAGACCTCTGCCCTAATGGTCTCTCCAACACCTTCAGCGTTTTCCACCGCCACTGGAAGCAATGAGCAACCTTATCATAACATCTGTTGTACGACCAGAAGTCGGGAATAACCGTATCCTTATTTCCCAAGACAAAGCTCCCTTTCGAAACCACTGCCTGTATATCTGCTCTCAAGGAGTCTTTGCTCCTAACAAATAAAATAGGCAACTGCAAGAACCTTGTGTCTGAACAAAGGGCAGGACAGGAGCACACGAAAGGCTGATCACATTTCAGCCCGTAGCGAACGAAAAAAGTTAGGTGCTTGAACACCTTTAAATAAAGGGGAAAAAAAGGCCCCAGGTCCCAGTACAATAAATACAAAAGATTCAGAAGTGAAGAATTAATTCATTTTTACAAGATATTTTAAGGTAGGGCTCAGCCGACACCAGGGCACCGCCGCCCTCAACAGGGCTCTCTCCACGGCGGGGCCGCCGCTGTCCCGCGGGCGCGGCTCCCCGGGGTGCTACCCCTGGACCGGGGCTTCCTCCCCCGCTACACGAGCACGGGGCGGCCGCGGCCGCCGCCACCACCGCGGCCGCCACGGCCATCGCCACCACCTCCTCCACCTCCCCCGGCGCCGCCGGCCCGACCTGGTACCTCGGCGGCGCGGAAAGACCGCCCCGCGGGGTCGGCCCGCCCGCCCTGGCGGGCTCCTCTCACCTCGCGACCTGGCGGCTGCCGGCAGCGCGACCCCGGAGGCGGCGGCTGCCCGTGTTCGCGGGCCGGACGGCGGCAGGAAGCGAAAGGCGGCCGCAGCGTCCCCACCGTGGCGCAGTTACCATGGGACGGACGCCCTCTCCCGCTCCCTCCGGAAGTCACAGCCGGCGAGGCGGGGAAGGCGGGGCGGCTGGCATGGCATCTTGAGCGTGGCGCCCGGCCCGGCTCCTGCGGGCCGCCATCTTGAGCGTGGCGTGAAGACCCTCTCCGCCTCTAGCGGAGTGCCCGGCTCCTGCGGTAGTGGCTGCGATGAACTGAGCATGTCCAAATCTCCCCAAAGAGCCACAGCCTAATAGACACACTTTTAATAATGAATCGAAACTGTCGGAAAGTCGTGTCTGGGGTTTAAAGGATTCCCCTTTACTCTTAGGCGATTACACCACAAGGGCCGCAGTGACCCCCAAACAGTTTCGTCCCAGGCAGTGACATAGATCAAAGTCCATGTGATGGACCACTCTTTGAAATAGACACGGGCAGAAGACTTTTGTCCTTGTTAATGCTACTTTTATTAGAAACGATCAGCTCGGGTGGGGAGAATCGACGGGTCCTCACTCGGGCCGCCACTACTCCCAAGAGTGACTCAGAAAACGAGGAAGAGCGCAGCTTTGTCCGCTAAGCGTGGGCCCAGAGGTGGGTCTTGAGTCCTCCCCAACTTACAGAAAATACGCCGCCTTTGCTTCAACAGTCGGAGTGCTCTGTCTAGCCGACATCAGCATTTAGGGTGAGGGGTAAAAAGGGTCTTAGCGGATACTAGATTCTGTTCCTCACGTCGAGACATCACTTTGATTCGTTAATTTTGTGTCTGCTCGTTGTTTTTAGGGGCTTTTGGCTAGGTTTGGTGAGGGGTTTCTCCCGTTGCATGCTGGATCCGATGTCATTTGCATGCCAGCTCAATGCCCCTTCCTCTTCACCGTCTGGGTGCCATCTTCCCGGAAGCAGCAGGGCGACGCCCAGGTAAGGGCGTCGACCAGCAGCTGCCCCTGCGACCTGGACCGGTCTTTGCGGCCCCCCCCCCAGCACGGCCGGGACCCGCGCCGAGGCGAGGGGGCGCCCCGCCGCTCCCGGGGCGGGTCCCCGCTTCCGGGACACCCCTGGGGCACCCCCGCGGAGCTTCCCCGGTGCGGCTGGGACCCGCGCTTGAGGGGGGGGCGCCCCGCAGCTCCCGGGGAGGGTCCTCACCCCTGGGACACCACCCACGGGGCTCCCCCGGCACGGCCGGGACCCGCGCTGAGGGAGGGGCGCCTCGCCGCTCCCGCGGCACCCTCGGACTACTCCCAGCACGGGCGGGCCCGCGCCGAAAGGTGTGCGTGGAGCCCCGGCGCTCCCGGGCGGGCCGGCAGCGGCGGGCCGGCTCGGGGCACTACAGGTAATCAAAAGGAAACTGTTAACAGGAGATTACAACATGAAATTATTAACAATAAATAGTTGGAACTCCAACTTGGCAGCAATTGGTTTAACTTGTGAACTTTGCAACTTTTAAAAATATGAACATTTTTTTACTCATAACACTCCTCATGTCTAAAAAACATGTCAATATTGAACATAAAATTGCACAGAGGAAACAACATTATCTGTACGGATAAACCTGGTGCTGAATTCCTAGGAAAAGCTTGCTCCAGACAAGTTGTGCCAATTTGTGCAAAGGCTTCAATTTTTAATGACGTGGTTGCGTACTTTTCTGTCCCAAAGGGCGTCTTTCTTATTTAGTGCACAGAATGGGCTAAAACACAGATGCAGAGTTTCCTAACCTTTGAGTGCTTCCTTTTGCAGTTGGAATAAAAGTATGTCTTTGTAATTTTTAAAACCGTAGTAACACATGGGATAATCTGCAGTGATCCCTTGCACATGATGAGCTGTTTCACTTTCTTCCTGTCCCGAGGGTAATTGGCTCTCCAAAAACCCTTCTGAAGCATGTGAAATACCCGGGTCAGGCTGCTAGTGAGGGTCAGGCTGCTAGTGATTTGAGAGCCGGAGTCTGCAGCCTGAGTCAGACTCCAATCCCCTCCTTCCCTGCTAATTCTCCCCCTGGGGTTCATTTGGCGTGGTTTTTATTGAGGGCTCGTTGTAATCTCCAGTTCTGATCCAGGCCTCCTCCTGAACACAACCATTGCTGTGTGTCCTCCACCAGCCCAAGGGTTTGCCTTTTGTCAGATGGGTCAGAATCAGAGTGTAAAATGTTGTGAAAATTGATGTTTTTAACACTGTCAAGTTTGGAACTAGAACTGCACTCAAGGAGCGCTGTGGTGACATGGAGAGAGCATATGAATTCTGGAGGAGATTTTTCTGTGAAGCAACACGACCGAGAGAGAAAGTTACATTTCTCCCATCTGCAAAGGACTTTGCTGTCAGCCCTGGTCACTTAATATCATGTTCTGACACTTTGCCTCTAATTGTACAAATTTCTTCCGTAGAGTCAAGAAACAGCTGAGTCATGCAATAAAGCTTCTGTAATTCCTATGACTCTTGTTTCCTTCCTTCCCGCACCGCCCCCCCCCCCCCCCCCCCAGAATAGATTACAGGATATTCATGTAGTGATCCTTTACTGAAGTGCACGAACATCAAGAAAATTTCCACACCCCAGCTCCTATGTTTTACTGCCATCTAGTGCCCACTCATGGAAGAGATGGTGTAATTAATCGAATTTCTCCTCATCAGATCGATTTGCTATAATTAATGCATTTTGGAAATTGATAGATGGCACCAGTAGAAGGTATATTAATATAATATTTCTCTATATAAATCTAGCGATATATAAATTCATATTTTTCTTTTATGGCACTAAATTCTGACATAGCTCTCTTTTACATTAATTAAATTAAAATCAATAGCACTCACAAATCAAACGTATGTATGTATATCAGATAATTATTTTTGGCTATGCTGTTCTCTGTAATTAATTAGACTGCTTTGGAAAATAGTGGGCTCATTAAAAAAAAAAACACTGAAATAATTTATCACCTTCTTCATTTTCAGCTCTACTGAAAAGGAGTGGCCCCCCAGATCTGAGCCAAATGACAATTTCGTTTACAAAGTAAATTTGCAAGGCTTGGAGTGACAGGTCTTTCTATCCATCTACAAAAAGGAACAAGGTGATTTTTGAGGAAGAGACAAAAGATGAAAGGTTATCCAGAGATCATCTGATTTCAGGTTTATGTCTTTTATCCCTTCATGCCTTTCTTTACAGTGATGGCTAGTTATTATTCTCATCACCAGTGAAATAGTTCTTAACCTTAAAACACCCTGGTCTGTCTTTTACTGTAACACATATACTTGAGAGATGCACATGACAGAGTTATGTCACCTCCCCATAATACTGCAGAGAATTCACTTAATGGCCAGTACAGATAATTCCCCCTTGAAGATCTCAGATTCTAAATTAAGATGCTAATTGTGGGTAGCAAATACAACAAAAGGAATATGAATATGGAATTCTATACATAGAATTGTGTACAATTGTGCATATTCAGATCCTTGTTTATATGTAACAAATCTTACCTTTCCTACCTGGCCATGAAAGAACTGGAAAGTCACTATTCTCTGAATTGGTCCAGCTAAAGAGGAAACAAAACAAGGTGCTGCTTTCATTCTAGTAAAAATGTAATTTAATTAGAGCAATTTCAGATCACAATTCTGACAGCTGTGTTTATCACACTTTCTTCAAAGGATAGAAATTAGCATTGACTGACATTAGCATCAAAGCTTATTTATTCACCCACTTCCTAGCAGCCCTTCTGAGTTTGTTTGTTTAGCACTTTAATAACACCACAGTAAATAAGATTTCATTTCAGAGAGTGTGTGGTTTTTGTCAAAGCATTTAGTGCAGCTTGTCAGAATGCTACATTAGAGCCCCTCGTTGCACGTTTGAGCACTTTGATTATTGCACATCAAATATCCAGTTTGACAAACACTGGGTATTCTCCAGAAAAAGCATTTTAAATGGTTAGCAAGGACATAGCCTGGGATCCAGAATTTCTTTTTCTTTCTTTTTTGTCAATGACTAGAAAATATCTGCCTCTCAGCAGTAGCCAGAGACAATCTGTCAATCCTAAAACTGCAGAAGACTGCCCAAGTCTGCCAAAAGCTTTGATGGGGTGGATGTGACCCAGACAGAAATTGCTCACCACAGGCGTCCTCTACTGTGCTTTGCTTACCTATGAAATCAAGATAAAGACAAACACAGCTCTGTGAGCAAAGGGGCACTGTGGGCATTTTCTGCCTTGCAGTGAAACATCAAAACTAATGAGGGAAATAGCTGTTCCTTCCCAAGGTTTATCATGTACAGTCAGGACGGTAGCCTCCCCTAGACAGTGCTTAGCAGCCTTAGCTGAAACAAAAAATCAGAGCTCTCACTGAAATATGTCATTCAGAACATTAACAAGGAAGAGCATAGCTGTAAAAGTTCTCTCTCCAGTGGGCATATGATTCTAAAGAGAAGTGAAATTAAAAGAAAAAAAACAAAACAAAACAAAACAAAAAAACCCACCAAAAACCACCAAAAAATTTAAAAGAAACCCCACAGAGAATAACTAGAATAACTAATGGGAATAAATTCCACTGCTTTGACCACAGAATTACTTTTGCAAATCCTGGGACCTAATGTGCAACAGAATTATCATAAGACAGGTGGTTCTGTGTAATGGAAATAATTTCAGTTTTGGTATTTCACCCAGCAATACAGCCAGGCCTGTGAAGTGTCCTATCTTAGCTGGAGCACTTACTGAGTCTGACCACTGGTTTATACAGTAGGAGCCAGAAAGTGACAAATTCAACTCTCCAATTCTGAAATTAGGAAAAAGCAGAAACGCCAAGGAAATGAGACACTCAGCAGCTGGTTGGTGACAGAGATGAAAAATGAACAACTTTCAATCACTCACAGCACATGTTATGCAGAAAAAGACTGAGCTCTCAGTTTTGCTTTGGAGGTTGTGTCACTTCCAATCTTTCCTGTTAGACTCAAGCATGGCTTAAGGTGGCGATTTGCATGTGGATGAATGAAACTTCTCCTTTCAGTGATTGTATTTCTGTCATGGTTTTCCCTAGTTGAGAGAGAAAACAGCTTTTGGGAAGATATATTGCCCTTCTAAATATCCCCATTCTGTAAACCATTACACTCAGACTGACATTTTCTTTTCAAAAAAATGGAGGGAAAAGGAAAAGGTAGGGGAGGCAACAGTATTAACACTGATTTGCATTTTCAACTGTCAGCCCAGCGGCTGGAAAATTTGGTTCATACAGTTTAGCTAGCCAGAAGCCACACAGGCCCATGCCAATTTTGGGGATGCTTTTTCTCAACTACCATGAAAATGTCCAGCAAAAGCATAATTTGAATATCCCTTCAAAACATGTCCAGAAAACTTGTCTTGCATAGTACTTTACCCAATCCAGTGGTTCCCCTCACTTTCTTCAGGCATACCAGTAAACAAAAATGTGTAACCAAGAGTAGTTTAGGACAATATTAAGTATCTCATAGGAGATTACTGCAGCAGCATATCAACTAGAATAAAAGTATTCTTCTTTTATTAGTTCAGTTGATCTGTAAAGTAAATCTACCTTCTTTATGAATACTGACCAACACTTTATTCTGCAACAAAAATATGGAACCTGGAGTGCAAGAATTAAGAAAATCACTATTTTTAATGTTCAACTACTTGCTTTGCTGAATATAGGTAAATTTTACATGTTCCAGTTAGCCAAAGTTCTTTATGTTTCCACTTGGTTACTTTGAGGAGTGAGAAAAAAAAAATAAAATCTACATTTGCCCAGACCAAAAGAGGCAGGCTGGTTTAGGGACATCAGGATATTGAATTCCTTTGTAATGGCCCAAGCAGGAAGTTTCCCATGTTCAGAAGTCATCAGCTAATGACAGCTCCAAGACCCATGCATCAGAAAACAAGAGCTTCAGTTAATGGGAATCAGATGACAAGCTCCAGCAATCCCTCTAGATTAAATAAAGCAATAGATGCCACTGAGGTCATGTTCTTCCTCACAAAACTCCTTTCTCTTCCATGAGTGTGTTTTTTTCTCTACTTCACATTAAATCTTGCTGTCTGGGCAAAGGGAGGGGATGTGTTGTGCCACAAGTGGGTAAGAATTCACTCTTAGCCTATTACTTTAATCAGACATATATTGGAACAACAGTAATCAGTGTTTAGTTGTTGAGACAGTTTTTTGGGTCATATTCTGAAACTTCACTCATATTTGCAAAAGCACGTTGTGAGAAAAACATTGTATTCTTTATTGATCTTCAACACTCTGTACCCCAAGATGTCTTTTGTCACTCAAAAAAGTCCATGTCATTTCTGTCAGAGCTTTCTCCACTATCTCCATGTTCCTGTAGATAAACCAGTAAAACATTTATTAAATAAAGGGCAACTAATGTCGGTGTCTTCTGTTAGGAGCACTTAAAAAATTATAATTGTCCCAGTGCTTCCACTGGGACAATTTTTTTTATATTAACCCTAACCCTAACCCTAACCCTTTACCTTGCACTGAGACTCCATCACATAAGGCTGATTTATGGCTGTAGCTTACATGGTGAATAGTGACAAGACATTTGCAGTATCAGAAGCCAGAAAACACTGTTGAAATAAATCTTGAAAAGTAATAGTGTGGAAACACCATCAGCAAATCTGCTGTTACATTTTAGAAATGAACCAGTTTTGCTTTAGCAGCAAAGAGCTGCAAGAAGCTGTATTAGAGCAGGGAGGGTGAGCTGCAATCACCTCTGGCTCATGTTTCAAGAGCCCGAACTCCTGTGCTAGCCTTTTCCTCTCAAGTTACTCTGTCCACTAAGCAAGCCTGCTGTTAAATAGGCTTATGTATCAAAGGTTCAAATTTATGTCTTGTTAAACAGAAATAAGAACAGAATTTTATGGACAAGAATCAAGCTCAGGGGAAAGATCTCAGATTATGCTGCCACAGCTGAGGTCCTGTTCTAAAATTCAGTTGTATCACACCTAAAACTTGGAAAACTACACTGCTAGTTTTAGATATCACTTTTCCAAAGCAGACATTCACTTTAAAGCACAAACTGGCTGAAGCTGACACTTCAGGCTTTCAGGGAAGTTGTGTTGTTGCACCTAAATTGCAAGAGTCCATGTGTGATTCTTCTCTAAAGTTAAACTGGCTAACTTGAACTTCAAATACAGGTTCAGACAGTTTCAAGTTTCCACAACTTTTTGGACCCCTTCATTGATAGGTAATGAAAACTGAATTTAAATTTACAAAGTCCATAAGCTGTTATCTTCACATTAAAAAAAAAAATCCCATCTTTTCTGTAGAATTTTATTGCTAGAAAAACTCTACCACACATTTCATGCATCCTTAGTTAGAAAATTTCACTCAGCTGATCATCCATGAGGTGTTTCCTCAAGAAGTCCTGGGACTTACCTTGGATCATCTGAATGTCCTGTACAGCACCATTGTTGCAACCATCAGTAACCAGTCTAGCAGCATAACAAAGCAGGGCAGGTTGTTTTCTTACTGGCAGGAATAAGTAAAGGGTTAATTGGAGTTACCTCACATTATCCCAACAGCCAACACCACTAATAGAACCAGGAGTGTTGCAACAGAACCACACACTTTAGGGACTTTCAGAGAACTGGTGACAAGAAAAAGGTTTAGAGATGAAAAAGGTTTTGGGAAGAGTTTTGTGTTATCTACATTCCCAAAGGTCCTTTATGGTTAGAAAAAGTTAATCCTGTACAGTGTCATGAAGTTAGTCACCCATCAAAAAACTTTCACCTAACTCTTGGATCAGGCTGAATTTGGGTTATTGCCTATTGCAAAGATGCACATAAAGGCTCAACTATTTTCTGTTTCATGTGGCTTTGTAGTATGTCCAAGGACCCTCAAATGCTCTTCTCTGCACAGCCAGTGTGGTTGTCCTCATTAACTTTCTCTCCACACCATGTCCAGTTTTTTGCCATGGCTGTTGCTGAGGAATGGCACCCCTGCCTCTTCCTGGGCACCATCCTACTGAGAAATCTTGTGGGTTTGTGTCCCTCTCCCCCAACACACACTTGGGCAGGTGCCTGCGACAGCAGAGTGTCCAGGAGCCCCAGGAAGGCCTTATTTGCAATGCAAGGTTAGAACACACCGAGTTTAACTTCACATTCCAGTGTTGTTCATGGAAAGTGGAAATGAGGGGAATAGACCAACATTTATTTATGGCAATCTTGTATCTCACAGGGTGATAGATTTTCATGGTTATATTGAGATTACTTTCTTACAGCCACATTGATTGCCACAGAATAATTTCTTATTTGTATTCCTGTAATCAGGCCAGGAAGAATCAAATGTTCCATTTAAACAATTTTTTTTTCCAGTCAGTGGTAAATTTTTCATGCTCTTCTAGGTCTGAGTTCTGGATTAACTGTAAATGAGTAAAATAAAATTGTGAGGGAAGAGAAAAGAAAAATATCTGCTTTCTTTATATCAACTCATTCACATTAATACCAGTTGTGGCTGAGACTTTTTTGCAACATGCAGGGGGAGCTTTTTCAGGCCAGGTCCCTCAGCAGTTCTGTGCATACTCAGCACTGGTTTCAAAACTTTTCATTGGCATTCAAGAGTCTGTTAAATTTATCTCATTTTATTAGTATTTATTTATTAACAATTTGCAAAATCAATTGTTCCTGCACTCTAACTATGCATTATTTACCTTATCCAAAAGAAAAGCTGGACTGATTAAATCCTAAGGAAGGTTTCCTCCTATAGCACCATTTAAAACTGCAGCCCCAGTGCAGGTTTCAATCTAATGCACTATTTTTCCTTGAAACCTGCCTGCACATACATCCCAACTCTGTGTGGCAGTGAGGAGCAGTCTGAAGGTTATTGCTGTAGCTATGGATTATCAATATCATGGCCACAAATGCAATTTCTGTTTGTTTTTTAAAGCACCCAAACCTCCTTTTACTTAGTTATTATTTCTGTTGTGGTTATCTCTAGACGATATTAAAAACAGACAAAGTGCATCCATTGGGTAGAAAGAGCCAAGTCTGTGTAAAATTGTAAATGAGAACTCCCCACAACTGAACGAGCATAGGGGCACACAATTATTTGTGTTTTGGAATTCCTGCAGTAGGTGGATGCCCTTGGTTACCTCCACAGGCTGTGCTGCCCATGTGCACTTGGTCAGGATGTTTTCTGAGATGATGGAGGGGAAGAGGTGAAACACAGTGACAGTCCTTGATGGCTCATTTCAGATGAGACTGTTACTCACTCAGTAACTGTCATATTTACCTGAAACTCTCTCCAGAAAGTGTTTTCTTACCAAGATTTTTTTCTTTCAGCAGGAGACAGAAGAGATTGTGGAAGCTGCAGGGAGATTTTGTAACTGCCTTGCCAGCAGAAAGGTTTTTCCATTAAGAGTTACAGCATGGAGATTTTTAAAGCTGTGTTGCCAGAAGCAAATGGTTTGAATTTAAATGTGTGGCATTGAGTTCAACATTTTCTCTTTTCTCTGTTCATTAATTTCCTCTTATATTCCTAAGGAGCTACCATGTATTACAGTACTTTTCACAGGAATTCAGGTAATGTGATTTTAAGCTTTATGTGGATTCTTTTTCTGGTCAATTCATTAACATTTAAAAGTTTCTGCAGTTTGAAGGAGCAAGAAAGTCCTTAGTCAGGCTGACTAAACCTGGTGATACATGGCTCAAATTTAAAAAACCTGGCAAGAATGACAACCTTTCTTGGTCCACCCTTGATTAGAATCATCCTATTCTGATTTTTCTGCAAGCGCTTTCTGCCACACTGTTTGCAAACTGTGAAGTTTGCAAACTTCATACCATACCTAACATACCACATATTGCTGTCTATCTGTGTGATAACCATGGTTTTCTGTTGTTTTCATCCACAAAGGCTGCATCTGGGCACGCAAAAGCTCCTTTGTGGGTACAGTAAAATGTAACCTTTGGAAAAAGCTGATGGGCTGATACTGTGCAATGTAGTCTGAATTGTATTGATAGAGTTTGTATCATTTGAACAAAAGAAAATAGCTAATTTTACAAATCATCAAGGGTTGTAAATCCTGGTGATAATCCCTTCAGACACCACCAGTAAGTATTAAAAGAAGGAGAAAAAATAGCTAAGTGCCAGCTTTGTTGCTTGGGTACTGACTGCATTCCAGGTAATCCATCCTTAAAGTAAGTTGATCGATCATATTAAAATTTTTTAAAAAGGAAAGAAAAAACGTTAACTTCCTAAGGAATTAAATTTTTGCAATTCAAACTGTCCCAAACCAGAGATACAGACTCCAACTGTGAACTATGGAAACAAGAAGAAAGCTTTAATTTTGAGCATAAAATCAAGTTAATCTGTGAAGTTGCACCACACACAGTTCTGTACCATTCAGCTTGCTATATGATCTACCACCTTGCAATGAAAACCTGTAGCCTCTTTTAATTGATCTCCTCAGACTGGCCAGACTCAGCTAATATATTCTTCACTTTAAATAATCTTACCATTGGCGGCAGGTTTTGATAGACTAGTTAGTGTATGCAACAGCCATACACTGAGTTGGGTAAGAACCAAGTCTTGGAGATATATCACCTGTGTCCTGTTTGCCAGTTTGCCAAACCAAACAAGACAAAAATGGCAAAGTTCCACGTTTTATCCCACAAATTCACAACTCCATGACTGAGCTCTCCAGATGAACCTCAGTTGTGTCATTAAATGTGGCTAGAGGAAGGCTCACTTGGCAGTCTTTGGGAGTACCACAATTCCTGTATTTGTAACTGTCTCCATTTTTAATATTGATGTTTTCCTGTGTGGAGATTTCTTGTCATACTCGTGATTTTTTCTAAATATCCACAGCTAAAGCTCCTGTTTCCTGCCGCAGTCCTGATCTGCAGATGCTGCTTGTGTCCCATCATTCAGATGTTGTTTGCACAGGGCACTGCTATCATGATTTATTCCTGCTTGGCAGCTCAGCACCACACAGCCACTCACGCACTTCCTAGCCCTGGGGGAGAGAATCAGAAAAGTAAAAACACTGGTGGGTTGAGATAAAAGCAGTTTAACTAAATTAAAACAAAACAAAACTAAAACAAAAACCAACCAAACAAAAAACCCAAACCAAACCAAAAAAAAAAAAAAAAAAAACCCACAAAGAAGAGGGAGAAAAAAACCTTGAAACCCAAGAAAAACAACAAACTGATGCCCAGCCAGTTTCTGAGCCAAGGGAGCTCCTGCCAACCTCCATCCCCATGGTTTGATTGCTGAGCATGGCATCACATGCTGTGGGAAATCCCTCTGGTCACTGGGGGTCAGTTGCTCTGCTGTGTCCCCTCACAGCCTCCTGTGCACCCCCAGCTCGCTGGGACATGCTGGCAGGGCAGTGTGCAGAGGAGAGAAGACTTTGGTTCACATTTCCAGCTGCCCAAGGCCTCATTGTCCACCTCACGGCCTTTTCCCCAAAGCCATGAGCAGGCAGCTGATGGACACAACTTTGGCCAGCAGTGGATCTGTCTTGGGGCTGGCTGGAACAGGCTCTGGCCAAAATGAGGGTAGCTGCTGCTCACAGAAGCTGCCTTCCCACTTCAAATCCTTGCCATAAAAACCCAGCCCACGACCCCGGAGAAACCCCACAGAAATGTAGACAGTTTCTCCTTCCCAAAGGGCAGATGCCCTGGAGAGGCTGTCAGGCCCTGGGACAGAGCAGCTGCTGGGACACAGGGCAAGAGATCTTCTCTGTTTGTCAGTGCTCCTGCTCCATGGCCTTGGTGATGAGCTCAATGGAGAGGTAGCTGTTCTCCTAGTCACAAGCATGCACAGACTCCTGGATGCCCCCCTGTCGTAATTACAGAGATGTTCCACATGAAATGATGTAGAAGATGTAACTTGTGACACCTCTTCCCATTTTAAAACTGCAGTGCTTTCTTGAGTGCACACTGTCTGTGCTGGGCAGCTGTGTGGAAAAACTGCAGGAAAACATGAGGTCTTCTGCCCCTTGGTGGCCATCACTCCAGCAGGGTCCTGTGGGAATTTTTTACCCATTCGAGAGGGCTCTGTTGGTGCTGTTATGCACATTTTGACAATGTTTGGGGAGAAAGTATTAACTAAGTGGTGCTGGCAGAAACTGGGAAAGCACAGCCAGCAGATGAGAGGGTCCGGGTGTCACAGAGGACAAGGTCCTTGACCCTGAGATTTGAGAGCAACTCAACAAAGCAAGGGCAGCCTTACATTCCAGAGGCCATCAACATGGACATTGCAAACGAGTCCTTCTTTGGGAAAGCCAGACAGAAAGACTGGAGGCATGAAACAAAATTATGAAAGACCACCACATGGCTCTGAGAGACAGCTGGGACTCCTGGAGACAGCAGCAGATGCATGTCTGGTTCAGACAGGGAAGACTGAGCCTGTTGTGGTAGAGAGGCTTCATCCAGAATATCAGAGAAGTGATTCCCAAATAACCCCCTTGACATAGTATAATAGAACATCCCACAACGTCACAGACCTTGGCAAGGACTGGGATTTTGGACAGCCATAAGAAATTCTCCCTAATTACTTTCTTTTTTTCTAAACAAGAATTTGGAAAGCCCATCTCCTCTCTTCCTGCCTCAGGACTTCACATGCTTCATTGTAGCTACTACTTCCATAAATATCCAATTCATGGATCTCCCTTATTTAAGTCTTCCTATAAGCAAGGATTAAGTATTCTCTATAATAACAAAGTTGCATTAAATTGCAGAAAGTAATAATCAAGACAGAGCCTCTTTCTTGCTACTCTGTGTAAAATTTTAAATAATGAAATAAACATGATATTTGAAAATTGTTTATTTTAAATGGCATTCTGAAACTTGTGGCTATATACAAATTTTCCAACTATGAAACTTAAGATTGCATGGTGACTGTCTTCAGAAAGTAAGGCTGCTCAGTCAGTGATCTCAGAGCTGATTACATTGAAGTGGGATTACTCGGAATACAGGATGGCTTCTGGAAGCTTGTAATCCATGAAGACATCAACACCAAAGGAGGGAGGCCTTCCATACATAAAAAGCGGATCAAGGATACCCTGGGTTGCCACGGGACCTTTGCAGAATTTGAGAGCATCACCAGCATGGAAAGGTCTGAGACAAGCCAAGGGTCACTGTGGAAAGGCCTCTACACTGCACTCACAACTTGGGAGACAGGTACACACTCCAGAGGCTTTTCCATGCCAGTCTTACTCACTGTGCTTTATTCCTCCCTCAACTGGACCAGTGACAGGAAAAAAACACAGAAAAAGGAAAACCAGCTTATGCTACTATGGTAATTTAAGAGTGATCTTTAGAGACAGAATCTTTTTAGGGCTAATTAACAGGCATGAACAGGATTTATGTTAATGCTGAAACATCAGTTTAGATACCAGACACAGGGGTGGGATGAAATGTTTCACCCCACAGCCAACAGATAGAAAGTCTTCACCTCCTGGAATTACCATGGAAGACAGATGAGCTACTGCCTCCTCTCATGCTCCCCAATACTAAAGGCAGAGATATGCTTCATGAGTTTGAAGCACAGACAGACAATTAAAAATACATTTTAGTAATGTTTCCCATTAAAACCTTACCCATAGCACAGTACTAAAATGTGCAACAAAATGACAGGAGTATTTACAAGCATATTGTATTGTACCAAATTTGCAAGACAAGAAAATTTTAAAGTGCAAAGTTGTCTCTATTCTACTATTCTATTCCACACAGATGCAGGGATCCATTTTCCTGCTCGACAACTACCATTGTTACAGACACAGCATGGCTCCATGCTGAACATCTAAGTGACCAAACACCATCCCTAGGCTGACAGGCAAAACTCCTCTACCAAATCCAGTGAGAGGCAGACATTAGCATCCAAGGGCCAGGTTTAGTCCCTCAGCTGTATGTCACATGCTGGATGGAAAGTAACTACTGAAAACTCAGGAACATGAAACATGGAGGAAGTGTATTTAAATACATGGAGGAAGGTATTTAAGTGGAAATCCTACAAAAAGCTTCATGGTTTGGTTTACAGTATATTAAAGACAATCACTGCTTTCCTTAAAGCACAAAACAGAGGGCCCAGCACTCTGTGTTTTATTAGGCTGCAGTTCTGTCCTGCTTCAGATGGGGCACAAATTTTTAAAGATTATTTACACCAACAAGATTTGCAGGCTTAGCCATGAGAGCCTCTAAAACCAGAGAGAGGCCATAAAAACAGGCTCTTGCAGCAAGAGAATATTAAAAAGTCACCATTCAAAATACTTCACTCATAAAAATTACTAGAGGGAGCTATAATAGAAGGAACATGGCTGCTGGGTTTCCAGATTAACAGAAACTCCCAGTTCATTCACTCATATTCTTAAGCATATTGGACAGTTAATCTACATCTTATTTACAGTAATTCCTGCTACTACCCAACAAAACCAGAAGAGAAAGCTGCTCATTGCCTCACAGCTCTCTCTACTTTGCAAACTAAACAGTCTCCAGCTTCTTATTTTTTGGCAAAACCATCCAATGTTTGCCACAGGATTTCAGCTACAAATAAACAAAGTTTGTCTTGAAAAGCAACACATGTTAAGTGTATTAATTTGTTCCATTATTCTATTTTTAAACTACTACATCATATTTACTGAAACAGCTATGGCACAAGAGATTACACAGCTAGGCTTAAGTAATGTCATCATCTGACACAATTCACTTGGTTATACCCCAAACTATTTACAGTGAACTTGATTCAGACAAACAGCTCGGTTTCAGAAAGCGTGCAAAGAATTCCAAGTCCATAAAATAATATTTCCTACCAAAATGTTTAGGAATGATTTAGTCATGATTTGTTAATTTGATTGTAAGATATTCCTCTAAAGGAACCCACCCATGGGTAAAAGCTGAATTGGAAATGAGTCCCAGGACCTACAAGTGCATTAGCAAATGAGGGTAAGACTGCGCTACAGTTTGTAGCAGGTGGAAGGGAAAATGAAGGGAGGAGGGAAAGCAGAATCTAGTCTGCACAGAAGGAAAACTATTTCAGTTGAAATGTGTATATATTGACAAAGAATTCTGAAAAACAATGAGTAGCTAAAAAAATTGTGATTGTGTAACTGAGTTAACTGTATCTTGATCCTTAAAGGGGGCAGGCTGAACAAATGTTGATGACTACAACTGGAATACAGTTTTAGAATTAAAATCTATATAAGAAAACTAACTCCACACTCTACTCTGGCAAAACCTAGGCTGGTATTTTAACAATGCAAGAAGTCTAATGAGTCAGCCGATCAAGTTAGAAACAGATTTGAGTAACTCTTCATGAAACATACACCAGGTCCCCACGCAGCACCAGAAGAAATGGAGCCATTTCAGGTATGTATTCTTCTTGATACTCATTATCCTCTAGGCCCCTGCAGAACAGTAACTTCTTCCAAAGAAATTCAGCTCACTTTACACTTAGTTTTATGTACAGAACTGACAGAAAGAAAAATCCATCGTGGGACACAAGGAGGTTTGCATTTGATCAACCCATAATAGCCAGCATTAAAAGACTCTTTGCCTTTTGCATCAACAAATTTTGTAATTTGGTCCAGTATCTCAGGAAGAGTCTTGAGTTCCTTATTAATCTCCTTGGCAGCTTTTGTTGCAGAGGCCTTCAAGGAGTTACACACTTGCTCTCTAAGCTAAGTGTCTCCAAGCCCCATTAAGCATTTTAGAAGCAGTGAATCACAGCACAGTATAAGGTGAACAAAGAGTACAAAGCGAGCAATGTGTTCACAGTTTACATCACAGTAAGTGCATTGGCCATCATGTTTGCTGGAAGGGTGAACACTGTCAGGCTGCTCAGTTTCTTTCTCAGGCCAAGAGAGGCGCAGCAACTGGTACCCAGGGATTGCAAGGCTCTAACTTCAACACATGCATCATATACCTTTGCATTTGCAATGAATCAGAAAGATGTTTTTGTTGTCAAGGGCGTTTTGCAGTGCTCAGCACTAAAGAATGCTGTCACATTTTCCACAGCAGGCAGAAATGGAAGCAAGTTCTACAAAATCCTTTCTTTCTCAGCCTTGACTGGGCTTGGCTTCTCACAAGTTTTCTTCAGAAAGAGCTGATTTTAGTGCAATACTGCAAAACCTGAGAAGCACACTGTTTATACAGGGCATAAAAGAAATCTAGAGCTTGGCTTCCCAGCTGTGCCATCAGCTATTCAGCTCATCTTTCCTCCCTGTTCTCCTGATAGCTTCTTATAGACACCACCCAGATGGAAACTGAGCAACTTACTTCCAAATCCATTACCTTATCATGACAGTTTCAGGAATTCCAGTGCCAGGAGATTAGAACTGCCTGCAGCCTTCGAACTTAACAAAGATTTGAAGATTCAGAAACTCTGCACAAATGACACAGGGATGCTTTGCTTTTAAGCACTTCCATATTGCTTGCTGTATTACTTTCACATACACTTTGATACTAAAGGATTTGGATTAAAGGACAGACAAAGCTAAGGTACTTTACTACAAATTCTGATATAAAACCCCTAATCTATAGAGGAAAGAACAGAGACTAATAGTTTCAGAACATAAATTGTGCTCCTGTTATGCAGAACTTGAGGTTTCTCAAGTCCTGTGCAAGTCCTGTGAAATACCATACGACTGTTATAATCCAAACCCAGATTTTCTTCTCTCACTACAATTCGGTGAATTCAGACACAACAAAGGGCTAAGCCTGAATGACAAAACTTGAATAAATATAACTGTTCATGCAAACTTCTGTTTGCAGAATTGGACATGATACAGCATATAAGGTAATGGAAAAACCCTCAAGCATTACAATCATGATACTTCCTTTGCTATTTGTGGGTAAAACTAAACCCACAAAAAGAAACTCCCTAGAGGCACAATAGGAACATTTAAGCTCACTAATTCTATGATGTCCTACTGAAACCAAAAATAAGTCAGATATAAATAACCACCTAGAAATCCACCACAATCTTAAGGAAGATAGACACATATTAACAAAGGTAAATTCAATTAGCCTTGTAAATGAAAAGAGGAGAATCAAAAAAAGGAGATCAGAACAAAAGCCCCAGAGTCCTATGAATAGAGTTTCAAAGTGAATTCAAAGCACTTATGGCATTTAAGAAATCTGGCATCCACTGTCTTTTTGAGGTTTTATATTTGGTTCCTTCAGAGGTTTTACTTCTTCATCTGGTTTTGGTTTAGCCTGCAAACAAGAAGAAAAAAAAACCCAACTAAATACCAGAAGTACAAACCACTGTGTCTGCACAGTATTTATGCACAGCTAACTTTACATGTTATAATCTAATAGTCTCCTCTCTTTTCAAGGCTGAAGACTTTGAGTAAGCGCCAAGCAAGAGGGAAATGACAATTGTTCTCTGTTTCAGCATATTTAAATGAATCCTTTTCTAAAATATAATCTTTCTCTAGCATGCTGCAACGTTACAGGACTTGGTAAAAAATGAGCTGATTTTCCAGATGCTGGCAGTGTGGCAGAGGTTAATTGACTTGCCCCTGCCACAACAGAAGGATGAGTTTAGGTGGTAGCCTTATGTCTGCTTCCTACACTGAGCTGGAGAATGTTATGGAAGAGCCAAACTAACTCTGTATGATACACAGAATAAGGCCAGAGGGAAAGAACAGCACATGGGATTATCTTACAATGTCCTCCTTTGGCCTCTTGGTGAGATCAAATGCTGCAACTGTTTCAGGAGTCCAGTGTGTGTTTAAAGCTGGAAACTCAAAAGGAACAGGCTCTACTAAGCCATAGTTTGCTTTCAATTCCAGCTGGGGAGCCTCTGCTGGCACCTTCTGGAAATAGCTGGAACAGAATACAGAAATGTATTTAAAATACAGTGCACCATCTCTGCAAGTCTTGTTTGCAATTCTAAACAAAACAATCTGGGTTTTCACAGTGGCAAGCACTGCTGCTCTCTTCCATTTCATTAAGGCACTGCCTAACATGCATTCTGCCAGCAAGGTTCACAAGAACAAAAGAAACTCCTTGCTAGTATCGTTGTTTGTTCCCTAATCGTGTGGTGTGTTTTCTCCGACTTATTATCCATTATTCCCAGTGCTTTAATGAGAAGAGCATCTTTAGTCCAAAAAAACCCTTCAAAATAAAAATGAGGATTTAAAGTACTTTCCAAAGACGAAGAGGACACTTCTTTTCCTAAACAGTCCTAATGTGCCATAGTGGATGATGGCAACACAGCAGCCCCCCAAAGACTGGCTACAGGGCAAAGCCTGACTCAGGGTGTCCCTCTGCCCTTGGCAGGGTAGCAGGAGCTCACACACTGACACACTCTACCTCACTTCCTGTGCTGCCAGAACTCTTCCAAAACAGTCACTGCTTTCTCTTTCCAAGTTTTGTTCTAGAGGGACAGGGACGTGCTGAAATCTCCAGTATGCTTTTGTTGTAAGCTCTGACAAGGGGTATTTGAACCAGAGCAGAGCATTTCTATTTCTATTTGCAGTTCACTGTACTTGATCATCCTTTCCATTTAGTCAGTTGCCCTACTATGTAGGTCTTTAAATATTATAAAAATTAAAATAACAAACCTATTATGAAAGGCTAAATCGTAATAGGATGGGAGAAATAAATGAGGAAAAGAACTCTAATGTCAAACTAATCTTGATTATTTTCAACTGAAATAAAAAATTGGTATTTCCAAACCCTTTTTGGAAGGACATTAATGAACAGAAAGCCCTATTCACAATATTAACTATACTTGGACTGGTAAAGCTCCTAGCACCCTAAGCATGATCTTCACTGAAGGCAGTACTGTGTTTTGACTTCCCTGCTTGCAAAGCAGAATTGGCTACTGGTCTTCTCTACTTGCCCCTCTGTCCTCTTTTGCCTACTAGATCTCAGGAGACAGGAAGAGAGCATTAGAGCAACACAGCAACTTCTGCAGATTTTGTCCTGTGCAGAAGGAAAAGTTACCAGGTGCCTGAGGAATGAGGGAAGAAAACTGCTCAACCTCTCCATATGTCAGTCCAGCCCAACTTGCTGAACCGGCACAGGACACAGAGTGGGACAGCACAGACCCACTGCAAATCTGCCAAGAGAAAATTATAGAATTGCAAATTTATCTTTAAGTTACATGCCATGCTCTAAAGGAATATAACAACCGGAGAGTAAAATTTACCATCCCATCCTGAAATTAAGGCAAAAGAGGTAATAACACTTCATGTAGAGTGCTGTACCAACCACGAATTACTTACATAAATCCATTCTCTCTCTGGCATTTTTCTAATGTGCTCTTAATCAAACTTCCTAATTTCCTAAAGAAAAGATGTCCAGAAGGTTTGGCAGTAGTCCCAGGCCCTTTGGTTTCTCCATATTCTTTGCACAATGCTTCAGCCTTGGTAAAAACTTTGCAAGAAAGAAAGGAAATAAAAATTATTTACATGACCCTCTTAAATCATGGTTCTCCCCTACAGTGCTTCACTCTTAGAAGACACCAGAATCCAGTCAGGCCTCTTTCTTCTTAGAAACAAAACCAAACCAGTTCAAAGACAGCCAAGATTTACTGCATCCAACAAGTGACTAGGAACAGGAAAAGAAAAAGATAGTTTTTTGGGTGGGAAGATGCAGGAAAGCATTCTTATGTGTGGGGCAAAATGCAACAATAAGCCTAAGAACTGTGCCACATGGTAGGGAAAAACAGAGGGCATGAAGGTGTCCACACACAGCTGATGCCCCAAACCAAACAAGAATAACTGATATGGAGTGGGAGAAGAAGCACTCTTCTCTGAACAGCTGAACAGTATTTGTTTTACTCCAAGAAATCCAACTTAGTTTGTTCTTAATAATTTTCCAATTTATTTTTAAAACTAATATTAAAGTTTCCACTTTGAAGATTTGAGCATTTTTTATACATTGCAGTAAAGTTATGCAGTGCAGGCCAATGGGGTTCAAATAGCTTTGAAGAGAGAAGACTGGGCAGAAGACCTTGAACTACTGCAAACTTCCCTGAATATACCTTTCAAATGAATAGAAAATAAATAAGTTACTGAAATCTGTTTAAAAATAAACAAGCAAGATCTAGATTTACTATTTAACCTCCAAAGCAGAAATGGCTGCACTACTCTAACATATAGACCACAAAACAGGATGACCAGATCCTTATGGGTTTTTATACTGTATACTGCAGGCAGCTCAAAGCCAGTCTTTAAGCCAGGCTAAGAAGTGAAGATGAAAATTTCCTGCAGAAATGTTATGAAAGACAGTATTTGGTAAGACCATTAAAAAAAAATAAAAATACACTGTCTCTATTCAAAGATGTGCTGGATTTCCATCAGGTGACAGATAAAATCTTTATGGGAGAGCAAATTAACACAATACAGCAAAACAGAACAGGCATGGCACCATCAGACCCTGTACTCCAGTCTCAACCACACTTACATTTTTCTGATTCCTGCAGAGATCTGATTGCTTCCCCACATTTATCACTCGCCAGTAAAGTCTGGCCATGGTAACAGTATGCCTGATGGAAGAGGACAAAATCATTACCAACATCCCTGGGCACTTCCTGCACCAATCCCCTCCTCCTGCTCCCTACAGGAGCTGCAGCTCTTTGAAGCTGCCATTCCCTGCAAATAGGTGACAGCTGGGGAATCCAAGTCAAAGCAGCATTCGCTGAGCCATTAATGCAGTTCAACATGAACACTGCAAACCAGAACCATGAACACTTAGTATGAAAGGAGCTGTCTCAGCTCTAGCCAAGAGTAACTGAGCTGCACAGAGCTGTTTGACCTGAAGCACTGCTACACAGGCCATTCCAAGCTCTCACCGCAGCAGTGTGCAGCATCAAGCCCCAGCACAGAAAGAGAATGAACCCCAGGCAAGTTTACAAAGCTAAGACTGAAAACTAAAACTACCTGAACACCCAAAAACTCCATCTGCAACAAACATCACTGAATCTGGTGAGGTGATGAGGTGTTCTGCTGTCCGAGATATTTTGTCATAGTCCAAATAACTTTTCCACCCCCAAAAAGTCGATTGTGCTTGAAGGTGGTATTGTATTCCAGTGAAAACTGAATTGCCTATTATCTATTATCAGGAGCTGAGTTTAACTAGTACACACAACAGGAGAAGGAACAATCCCATCAACAAATGCCCATCTTGCCCCCCTTCCTTTAGTGTCTGTTCTCACACTACAAATCTATCTAAATCTACCACTGCCCAGATCACTCAAATTTAAAAAAAGGAGAAGTACCACAACTCTTACCCTCCCTCACCTCTCAAACCTGCTAATAAGGCAAGCAGATTTTAGTTACAGGTTCAGCCTAAGAGAAAGACAAATATGTAAACTGCTTAGCTTGGGCCTTTTGTACAGTATAAAAAAGATTACATGCTGTGGCAGGCTACAAGACACGGCAAATTGAGCAGCTGAGGATCTCAAGGGCACTGCAGTACTTGCCAGAAGATCCATCAGGCAAATAGGGACAGCTCTTGGAATGGTACCTTTTGGTACTTAATGCAGTTTCATTCAGGGCCTTCATAAAGATTCTCAGCTCTGAACTGCGCCTAGGATCAGACTGTGATGTAGATAACAGAGAGCACCATTATGCTCAACCTGAATGGCTTCAATTAAAGATCTGTGATCAGAACAAATCCACACTGCTGCAATTTCATTTGGCTCCACAAAAACAGTTCAAATGTCACTGACACTGCACAATTCCTCTTCACAGTATGCAAAGAAAGCCAAGGCAATACTTAGCCCCCATTCCCTATGCAGCCCTTGGCAGCCAGACAACAAGCTGTGACTGCTGCCACCCAAAGTACTTACGTAGGCCATATAGAAACAGCTCTTCAAGTTTAAGTACTTCCTCCATTTACCTGCATAGGTTGGATCTAAACTAGATAATGTTTGATCTGTGAACACATAGGTAAATAATTCTTAAGACATTTCCTAAAAGAAAAACCCCAAACACATTAAAAGACCAGAATTCTTGAACTTAGCACTAGATCCTAACTCTAAAGTATCCAGAAACAAGGGACAAAAATTCCTCCTGCAAAAGCACAGAAAAACCCTGAGAAAACCACCAAAAATATATAGCTATCATGCAGTTGTCCCTAGAATTCCTGAAACTGCTGTCCACTAAGTCTGAATGGCTAATTCTCTAAGTATATTTATGCAGCATTTCAAAACTTGTTCCTAGTTTAAGTTCCAGTAGTGACTCCCATACTTCTGCACTTCTCCCACTTACCTCAGTAAGCCCAGAGATCATCTTAGTCATCTGGAAGGTGGTACATAATGAACTCACTCCACTCTCCATGCTCTGCATCATGACATGCGGCCCAAAGGCAGCTGGAACATACTCCACTGACATCAGGCCATTAGTATGCTGCTAGTCTGTTTTCCTTCACTAATGTTTCCTACCATCAGCCACCATTTCCTATCATAGAACAAGATTCCCACAAAACCAAAAAGCTTTATCATAATACATGCTGATAACTGAAGCCTTAAATGTGCTAAATAGAAGCTAAATACACACTCCACATCCACTGAGAACAGCATAAATATTGCAATTTATGGGTAGGTGAAGTGTATCTGCTGGCAAGAGTGTATAAATTTAGTCACTAAGGATACAAAACAAGACACTCACCAGCTTTTTGGTAGAAGTTGGCTGTTTCATAAGCAAGAGCAGCTATTAGGCCTGGATTATGTTTCAGCTCAATAGCCCGAGCAATTGTCACTGAAAAATAGTTCCACACCAGGATTTAAGTTTAATTGAAATGTCCCATCACATCAAATCAGCAGAGGCATTTAGGGTTTTAAAACCCCTGCATGAACAGAAAATAGATGTTGTGCAGTCAAGCAAACAGCAGAATAGAGACAGATTGTTTCTTGGATAGAATGATTCCAATTTAATATAAAAACGGAAGGAATGTTAGCCTTAAGAGTAGCTAATAAACAGAAGCTGCACATATTTTAAAGTAAAAGAGCTGGGAATGTCTGTTAGGCAAGCATGGTGGTGAAAGGGTTGCATGAAAGGAAGAAATAAGAAAAAGGAATAGTGCCACACACAAGTTCTTCCCAAGTGAAAGATATTCCATATTACAATTCTAATATCAGACTGATTTTTGGCATTTCGCAACCTGCCCCACTATGCCACATTACTTTAGGAGAATAAAAAACCCATGGCCTTGCTGCCAAGCAGAATTCATGAGACAGCAGTGACCCACAAAGAGTCATTTCCCACAGCCAACCAATGTATATTTGAAGATACCTTCTTGAGCTTCAGCTTGACACTGTATGATGTAGGACTCTGTAAGTCGAGCTTCTAAATCTCTTCCCTTTTCCACAGGTGTAATCAATTTTGGAATGTGACTTTCCTGAATACAAAGCAAGTCTCAGAGTTAGTTTAGGCCCAAAACCAGTGCAAAACAAGAAAACAAGTGCTTCATGCCCAAATGGATGGGACACACTGAGTGAAGGTCCCAAGACAGCACATGACAGCACATGTAGCACATGATATGGGCCAACAGACAAACCACTCTTCCAGTGCCACTGGGAATGAGTTCCAGGGATTGAGGGGTACCACAACATATTAACACCCTTCTGTTTCCTGCATCATTCAGGTGCTCTCAGGTATGTGTGTACAGCAAAGGCCTCTAAGACAAAAAGTCAAGTATTTGGAGACACCTTGAAGAACAGACAGCAAAGAAAGCCCTTCTACCTTGAGGTGTTTAAAAATCCCAGCTGCTATCTTCAAGCTGCGGTGAACGTCTTTTGCTTCATCCTCTGTTATACTGAGAAAATAGAATGAATTGGTAAAATTATAGTTAGAAAGGGACTCTAAGTGTCATTTAGTGCCACCTCCTGCTTTGGGGCACCACATTTTGCAACAGCAGATCAGGTCAGTTATGGCTTTGTCTAGATGAACCTTAAATCCTTCAAGAATCAAGAGTCCACTAATTCCCTAAGTGACCTATCCCACGGCTGTGCTACCCTCAGAATAAAAAAGTTTCTTACAATGTCCAATCATGAAATAATCATATAGAGCTTGCTTGAAAGAAAAGAAATGTAAGATCCTGTGATGACTCTCAAGTAAAAGCCAACCTCAGTGTTAGAAGCCAAGGATTTAGAGGTCTGTAGGGTTAAACGTCAGCAGAGCTGTGATGTTAAGAATCTCAGTTTTCTACTTGGACATTTAGAGAGGGATTGATGAAGGGTTCATTCACAACTAACACTTTGTCTGTATCACAGTCATGTAGTACTACTGCACTCGGTTTACAGAGGCAAGAAGGGATTGAAGTGCTTGTGTGAAAAGACCAACTGCCTCCGGGAACTCCTCTGCCTGAGCTGGACATTTCTGATAGCAGGCAACCCCCAGAACCTGCTAAATCTTTGGTGGAGTATTGCTACAGCAGAATTGTTAAGAAAAGAAAACCACTTACTCTTCTTTTCCAGCAAGTCTTGATGCATATTTTGTGTACCATAGAGCTACATTAAATCCCATGGAAACCAGTTCAAACACTGCATCCTGCTGGGCACTACAGAAAGACAGACAAAATCCCCCCGAAAACTTAATGCATTCAGTTTTGTTCTCACATCTCTCTCTGCTGATAGTTCACGTAGCAAAAGTTAACACTTCTCTCTATAAAACATTTTTCATTTATCATGTCAACAATTTCCAATTCTGAACCTCCTACTTTTCTGAACTGCGTAAGAGACATTTTTTTTTTTACTTATTCCCTTTAAGAACTCATAATTAGACTCTACCACATTCAGATTCCCACCCTTCCCTTTTGGGAACTTTTATTTTAAAACTGTAACTTGAGATTTGTTTAGCTTTGGGTGTGGCTGACATTTTGCTATCTCTTTTTTTTTTTTCAGTCACACATCTTTGGAAAGCCTTGCCCTGGAATGTCCACTTTCAAGTTGTACTGCTAAGTTAATAAGTCAGAGTCTATTACAACTCTCTCAAATGAATGTTATTGCAATTATTTATGCAACTGCAGACAAACAGCAGGATTTTTTCCTGCAAATAGGTCTTTGAAAAGACTGAACTTGCAATCACAAGCTCAGTTTAGTTTAGGAACTAGCAAATCTTTTAAAAAGAAAGATGTGGGAGAGGGAAGAGTAATGTTGGCACAAGTACAAGTGTGCATGACCATGAGAAAATTAGAATAAAGTCCTAATCAACAAATTTTCTTCCATGGGGAATTAAAGCTTTGAGGAGGTCAAACACTTCTAGCGAAAGCTTGACAAATTTGTAGGCATGATTATACAACACAATTACCTCCAATAGCAAGAGACAAGTGAGTAATTCAGAAGGTTACAGATCTGTATTCCTCCTGGAAACAGAAGATTTGTTTGTTTGAACCAAGAGGACATGTATTCAGAGCTTCAGAGGACAAGAACAAAAACAGATCTTCAGCAACACTGGAACCTCCAAACACACAGAAGTTCCTGGTCAGGCAATAGTGCCAAATTAAGTTTTAAACTGCAGTGTGCTTTGTTACCATGCTCAACTCACCAATATCCTCAAGGCTCTTCTTTATACTGCTCTAGCTAACTGCAGGTTCAGTTTGTAGATCAACTGAGACCTAACAGACCCTTCTACCATTATTGTGCATTCTCACTGCTTAACATAAAGGCCACCAGGCACACTTCAGAACACCTAACACAATACAGCAGTTACCAAAAACACAGCAACACCTTTTTAGAAACTACTTTGTGTTCAAGACTTTGCTGCATTTCTGTTTCCCTTCAGGCCTGTGCATGTGTGTAACAGAGCAGCAGAGAGCAGCTGCATACCCCGCACCCAGAAAAGCACACGCACCTCGGGACTTGTCCTTGTAACGTGTCTGTCCACTTGAAATTCTGAATATATCTCAACTTGCACTCTTGGGAAGAGTCATCCAATGAAAGGATAAAACCTATGAAATAATAAAACAGGCAATCTCAAAGTAAGAAGCAGAAATTAGTAATGAAGGAGATGGATCAATATGAATATAGATATAGATAAAGGAATGTTTCTTGCTGAAACCCTCAAAACCCCATGTTACTTCCTGGGATTTTTATTCCTCAGTATCTTGAGAACAAAATGTGCAAAAAACCAACTAGCTACTCCAGGAAACTACTTGCCCAGCATGTTACCAACTCAATTCTGAGAATCTTGACTGCTCAAAGAAAACCTGGCAGACTTCTGCACGCCCCATATGGTGACAAGTTGGGAGTGGGACTAGCCCAGGTACAGGATGGCTGAGGGTGTTCAAGGTGAGTGAGTGGCTGTCACTGCCACCATACTGCCAACCAGGAAATTCCAGGAAAAGCTGCCTGGTCAACAGGGAGAGGGAAAAGGGCTTCTAAGCATGGGCTCACCTAGTCATCATCTATCTTCAGGGCTACAGGAAATTCGTTCTTTATGTCCAGTAGCCCAGAAAACAGCAGTTAGTGGGATGAGGCTCATGCTATGGGATATTCAAATCCTAGCATATGCAGGCCCAGGAAATTTTAGTGAGGCTGAAGAAGGGCCCTGGTCTGATCAGGTCTTACAGACTTTAAGAGGTCAAGAGCCTGCCATAGCAGCTACTGGGGCTATACCTGTCAGTGTGTCACATGTTTATAAAATCAGAAAATACTTGTTCCTTTCACATGCAGAAGATTTTAGTGGCCAAGCATGATATTTTCCTGAAGAAACTATCTAAATCTTGGCTGTTGCAACAGGGACTCTAATCTGACCTTTAGATCTGACATTAGCCTACACCCTCCCAGGGGTTCATTAAACCAATGTTTACTTCCCACAGACTGAAAGACCCCACTTTCCACAAATCAGCTGATTCCTGAAAACTCAGTCCTAAGAAACCTGGCTGAGCGCCTGACTGCTAAGAGAGAGTTACCCAAATATTGGCAGAAGGAAGGTTTCAAAGGAATGTGTCAGCACAGCTGAACCATCTACTGAAAATGCAGATACCATGCTAATGAGCACCTACATATATATACACACCTAAGATAAGCAGCAGTAGAAGGTAAACTTGCAACAAGTCTATGGTCTAGTATTAGACAAACCAGCAGTTTACACTGAATACTAAATGGAATATACAAATAAATAGACTCAATTGATACTTAGGGAGCAACTCACCACCACCTAGAAGACAAATACGTTTTCTCCTCCAACAGGAAGCAGAATTAGGTTAAAGGTAGGAGGGCAGGGCTGCCAGCACTTAGTATTGGCAGGGTCACAAAGGATACTGAAACTTGGAGAAGGGGCCTGGTGAGCAGCCAGCACTGGTATCAAGCACAGAACCCATGAAGATACATGAAAATACTCTCCTTCCTGAGAAGCGCAAAGCTTCCTTATGGGAGATCAGCACAATTAACATTCTGAGAAATGCCATTAAAATTGAACTGATACTTCTCTTGATAAATTAATAGTACTGCTAATAAATCTCCCTACCTTGCAGGAGTGAGAAGTAGAAGTCAGCTGCATTCTTCATCATTTCTGGATTACAACTTGAGTCTGTAAACAGCTCCAATAGCTGTGTTCGAGACAACCGCAAGTCACTAAATGAAAGAAGAAAAAAAAAAAACCCTAAGAAATCCTATTAAAAATGTACCAATAAAGAAAAATCTTCCTTTCTCCTCTGGATACATATGACTGGACCCACAGGAGTGAATAATCAGTACTCAATCTACTGTTCTAACACTAACTAAAATAACTGTGCCTTTACCTACCAAGAGGTTGGGTGCACAGAGAGGAAAGGGAAGCAACAAGCAGGAACATTCTTTGACATTAGAATGGGATGATGAGATGAAGAGATAAGAATAGATCAGCAAAATAGGCTGAGATCCCTTTTCATTACATTCCTATCCACAACAGAACAGTCGGGCCCTATCCACTTATGGAAATTAAGCAATCCTCTACAGAGGAATGCACAGTCATCAGAAAGACAATGAAGTGTTTAGTCTTTTGCCTCTGCATTGTTGTAATTGGCCTTGCTATGCACTCAGAGACTGGAGAATTCATTCTCTGTAAGCAAACGTTCTGTGTTAGCAGTGTCTTACTGCCTCCCTGCCTACACATCTCTAGTCATCTTCAGCTCAAAAACTGAAGAGCAACCATTACTTTGAAGGATGTTCCACAAACTGCAAGAGGCAGAGTGAAGCTAGTCCCAAGTACACTTACTTGCAAACCTTTGTTGCAGCTGGAGTGGTGGCTACCCCATAAAAATTAAATGAAACGGGAGCTGTAGCCTTCAGAGGGTTGCGATGGAACCAGTGGGTCATTTTCTTCCTGCAGTGGTGTTTATGCCAAATCTAAGGAGTGGAAAGGAAAGAACAGCTGCAGGAACAGGTACATCTGAGGTGCTGCACATGTCCTGGTCCTCTGCTTGCAAAAAGATATTCCAAATGTAAATAATTTGAAATTAATTTCTTTTTTTTTCCCCATTTGAAATGCCAAGCTTCCACATGCCTCGTGCTCATTATCCATGTGCTTTGTGTGAGAATTACACTCTCTTGAAATACAAATGCTTTCTGAGGCAACAATTTTAAGTTAGGCAAAAAGCTACCACCTACTTTGCTCTATGTGAGCACACACATTGCTAGGAAAAAAACCTCCACATTTGTTACCTCCTGCATAAGGCTGAACATATCTGTAAATTACATGAGAAATATCTCAGAATCACAGAATCAATTGGGTTGGAAAATACCCTCAGATTAATAAGCCCAACCTTTGTGAGAACATTACCATGACAACTAGAGCATGACATGTCCAGCCTTTCCTTAAAGCCCTCCAGCTCCCTGGGCAGCCCATTCCAATGTTTAACAACCCCTTCTGTGAAGAAATCCTTCTTAATATAAAACCTGAACCTCCCTTGGCAGAGCCCTCCAATCCTGTCACTTGATACCTGGAAGAAGAGGCTGATCCCCAGCTTGCCACAACCTCCTTTCAGGGAATTGTAGGGAGTGATAAGGTCACCTGTGAGACTCCTTCCTCCTTTCCAGGCTAAATCTCAATTCACTGAGATCATTATACTGTGCCTGATCCATCTGTGAATAGCTTATGTGGCAGCCTTTGGTATACATGAACCTGCAACCACAAACCCTGACTAAAAACATGGATCTATTTATACACGTGTATCAGACCGGGAAGGCTGGGAGGGCAGAGATAAAGCCGACTCTCTCTTTTCTTTCGCTTCAATTTCAGCAGCCAAATATAACACAAGCATTGCAGTGAGTTTTACAACAGCAGTGCGGGGTGATGGAACATATTGGACACACCCTGAACATGGGAGGTAAAACGTCACCATGAGGACAGAAAAACTGAGAAGCAAGTTGTGTACTCTCCATCTCAAAGGTTTTCCAGACCTCATGGGACAAAGCCCCGAGCTCCTGGTGTGAACTCGGAGCTGTATCTGCCCTGAGCAGGACGCTGGAACAGAGGCCCCCTAGGACCTCCATCATCCCCTGGTCCTTTTGGAATCCCTTCAGTTCATCCCTATAAAAACACTCTACAGCTTTGCTGAGAAACAAACAAACAAAACCAAAAGAGACCCAAGAAGATCTGCCAAGCACAGATTCCCCGGCACAGCCCAGATCCCCCAGACCGAGCAGGGGGTTCGTTCATCACGCCGGCATCTATCGCGCCACGCTTACCGCCGGCACCTCTCGGGGTTTGTCCGTCAGGCCAGCGGCCGTCGCGCCGTGCCCACCCACCTGCGCAGCACTGCTGTCCCCGCGGTGTCACGGCCCGGCCCGGAACGGTCCCTGAGTGGATCTCGAGGCCGCGGGACCCCGGCCCGGCCCCGCCGCTCCCAGCGGTGCGTCACGCGCACGCTGCCGCAGGCAGCGCCAGCCGAGAGCCGACGGCACTGCCCCATCACGGCCGATCGCATCGATCACGGCCGATCGCATCGATCACGGCCGATCGCATCGATCACGGCCGATCGCATCGATCACGGCCGATCGCATCGATCACGGCCGATCGCATCGACCCCGCCGCTCGCCCTGGGCCGCCGCCAACAACAGCCCTACGGGTGTAGGGCGTCCCCCCAGGACAGCGGCCGCCGGCGCGGCCGGGGCCCACAGTCCTCCCGCGGGGAGGACCCTCGAACGCCACCAACACCGACAGGAGCCGGGACGCCAGCAAACCAGCAACAGCACCGGCCCTCCCGAGAGGCGAAAGTCGCCTGCAGTGCGGCAGGGGGGGCGCCGGGGCTTACCTGGGGGCGGGCCTGTGGTGGCGGCTCGGCCGGGAGTAGAGGGAGGAGCGAAGGGAGGAACGGAGCGACCCCGCCCGGGCCCCGCCCGTGCGCACGTGACCGGCGCCATGACAGGTACCGGGGCGGAAGTAGCGCCCTCGCCTCGATAGTGATGGCGCGGGCGGGCGCGGCCGGCGCCGCCTCCGCCGCCTCCGCGGCCTCCGCGGCTGGGCGGTGCAGGCGGGAGGCGCCGCCGCGCTCGGGTGTCCCGGGGCCGCGCTCGGGTGTCCCGGGGCCGTGCCGTGCCGTGCCGTGCCGTGCCGTGCCGTGCCGGTGGCGCGGGACTGGCGGGAGCGGCTGTACGGCGCTGTGGGTGCCCCGGCGCGGGGTGAGCATGGTGCCCTAGCGCTGGGGCTATGTCGGAGGCGGCCCGTAGCCTCCTGCAGCGCTGGGGCGCCAGCTTCAGGAAGGGTACCGACTTCGACTCCTGGGGGCAGCTGGTGGAGGCGATCGACGAGTATCAGATGTGAGTGCGGGCCCGGCACGGCCCCGGAGTCCCGGGCGAGGCGCTGGGGTGAAGGAGCGGCCCCGGCGCAGGGCAGGGCGGGGCGAGGCAGGGCAGGGCAGGGAGCCCCGCCGTACTCAGGCCGCGGCCCCCTCGCCCCTGGGGCCCCGCTGGCGGCTTTGGCCCTTCCCCAAGGCGCGGGGCCAGGAGCCGAGGAGTTCCCTCGGGGGGTGCCTGGCCGGGGGGCGAGGCGGGAGCCGGCCGTCCCGCTCTCTTGGGAGGTCGGCAGCGGCCGGCGTGGAGCTTGGAGCAACCTGCTTTGGTAGAAGGTGTGTCCCTGCCCGTGGCAGTGGATAGAACAAGGTGACCTTTAGTGTCCCTTCTACCCCAAACCAGGCTGTGATTTTGAGAGCGCGGGCTGCCGGAATGGTTCGTTGATGGAGCCTCCGATGCACCACTGGACCGGGATGCTCCCATCCCATCATCGTGTTGCCCTGGCACCTTGCTTGTGGCAATGGAGTGACCTGGTAAATGGGCTGCCTAAGTATCAGCCTTAACCAAAAAAACTCCACACAACCGGTCAGAATGAAAAGGGGTCCATTGCATGCTTGTGCATTGTGTCCCTGATGGAACCAGGTTGGGAGAGATGGAACCAGGTTGGGGAACTTGGCAGCCCCAGTCAGGTTGGCTGGCACAGGGTGTGACTGCACCATCCATTGGCTACAGGGCACTGATGATGGACTCCTTGGCAATGCACCTGGTACCTTTAGTCAGATGTTCTTCCCTACTACTCCATTTGCCATGACAATGAAAATTATTTCTTTGTGATTGCAGTATTTCAGGCCAGGCTTCTCATGGTGAATTTTCTGGAAGTTGACAAGAGGGTTCACACTTGTTTGCCCAGAGAAAGTCAGCTGAAGAGATCTCCCTGCATCTTTTAGCACTGTTCAGGACAAGTTGGGTTCTAACCACGTTGGTTGCCAGTTCAGTTGTCATTCAGAGTAACTGGTCTGCTGGCCACGTACCGGGTGGTCAGGAGAGGCTGTAATCTCATCATTTCATTCACTCACCAGGAAGAATTAAGTGTTACTTCTCACTGCAAGTTCACTGATATGCAGTTTGCTGATGGCCTTTAGAGTAGGGCAGGCTGTTACTCTACAAACCTTGGCAGAGAGATGAAAAGAAGTTCTCTTCCAGATCTGTATCTCAGCAGACAAAAAGAATCATCAAAAGTAAAATAAGATATTTTTACTAACTGCCCTTATGTGGATGTCAATCATTTAGGTGATTATTCATGCAGGAAACCTTCGAGCTGTCAGCAGTGGCTTTCCTGTTAAATGTCCCCATCATGGAATTTGGTCTCATGTAACTTTGAATGAACTTCAAGGGGAATGCCAGATGCATTCATTTGGGTTAGGGTGGATTTTTTGTATTAGTGACAAATGGAAAGAGGATTGTGTTAGTGATGCTTGCAGAAATGTTAATGCTGTGATGCTGCCTGTTGTGGGTGGCATATTGCTGCTATGGTAATCTGTTTTCTTAAATCATTACTTTACAATGCTCTTTCTCTGTGCCCTGTGTATCATAGGGCAGGGCAGTAGGCAAGGAGTGTACTTTTGGGTTCAAGTATGTTTATGCTTTTTGTCTTTTCTCAGCCCCAGTCTTTCTCCATTTTTGAAGTGGGACAATACCACCAAGTTGTGCAGTTACCTCATCCTGTTTGGTTGTGTTTTTCCTGGTAAGAGTTAAAAGCTACAGTGGCCTCAGTCAGTATGGGAATTTTTTGTGAGCTGATTTTGAGGAAGAGCAAAGAAATTGAATTCTGATTTTTGTTCCTGTGGCTTTGACAACAATTTGTTCTGCCGGATGCATCTTGGTGTATATATTTTATAAACCCCTCCTACAGCTGGGCCAATGCCCACAGCAGTGGTGGAGGGAAGCAGAGTCCCTTTCACAGTGCAAACTTGTGGGGTTCCAGGAGGAAGCCTATTGTGATGTCCCTGGGTTTCCCCTCAACCCCTGTCCTCCCTCTCCCTCTGCTTGTAAAAAATTATTTACAAGGAATGGCAACAATTGCCCAGAGGTTTTGCTTGTTTAATATTCTCCTTCCTCTCAGGATGGAAACTGTAACTCTTCCCATAGCTTTCCTCTAGCTTCTTTTTGCTTTCTTGAGCTGTTTGCTTACTATTACTTTCCAAACCCCTTGGTATTCCTGCCTTGGTGATGACAAGGGGTGAGGTTTGTGCTCCGCCTGTGATGCTGACAGGCATAAATGTGAGTAGATCCACCCCAGTAGCCCAGGCCAAGCTGCCCTGTGCCTGGCTTCCAGTGCTGGGAGAGTGTGTGCCATGGCTTAGGGTGTACTCACCTGAGCCCCCTGGCATCTCACTTGCCTCAGCCTCTCCCGGAAAATGCGCGTGGGATTGCACCACAGTGGGTCTTCACAGGGGCTGTGGTTTGTTATCGTAAAATAAGGGGTTTGTGAGAGGAAAAAAGTCAGTGCCTGTAAAAGGGGCTGTTGGCTATAATGACCGTCTTACCTGTTCTCCTTTCATGATGCATTAGTCTTTCCTGCCTAATGTTGCACACTTTGTCCACCTTCTGGGGTTTTTTCTTAAGTATGAACTACCATGGCTACAGAAAACTTTGATTCAAAAGACAAAAACAAAGTAAAAACACAACTGCAAAACCAACTCAAACCTCTTTGGAGCAGCAGTCTGTGAACCTTTTGGCTGACACATTTTCTGGAGCTGGGGTGTGTGTGTTTGTGTTGTGTTCCTACTTTACAATTTTCTTTTCCCCCATCCAGATTAGCCAGGCACCTCCAGAAAGAGGCACAGTCTCAGCACAACAACTCGGAATTCACAGAAGATCAAAAGGTGAGTACTGCTGTTTGTTCAGACAAGGAGCTTGACTCATAGATGTTGATGTGTGTTATGTTTTTTTATCTTGCAGGCTGGAGCCTTAAGAGACCTTTTTTCCTCCCTCAATGTACACAAACAGCAGCAGAGCCCAGCGTGGCTAAAACGGTTGCTGTCATTAGATGTGAGGGGTGCTCTGCTGTGCTATCGAATGTCAGGAATGCTGGCCAGTGTCTTTCATAACCTGGGTGTTTCTTTTTTTTTGGATTCATGTTTGATAACTTACTTATTCAACATTAGCACAATTTACGTCGAATTCTGAATGCAAAACATCTTGAACTGCAGACACTGAGGGTGTGTGAGGGGGATGAAAGCTTCACATGTAACACCTGACAGGGAAGGGTCCTGGCAGAATACTCCCTAGCAATCTCTTAGAATGTTATTTGTTTATAATCTTTCAAAATATTGAAATTACTTTACTCCTCCCTCTCTCCCCTCAGTTGAAAAGGCTGTTTCTTGTCTCAGCAACATACTACTGCAGTTCTGTGATGGGATTTAAGTGGACTCATGCACTCAAGCATTTACTGCAAAATAAAATCTTTTGAGATATGAGGCCCTATTAAAGTTCCTTGTCTTCTATAAAGGCACGTTTTTCTTAGGAATAAAAAACTAGAGATGTATATTTCCAGATTTTCATTTTAAAAAATCACTTGTTTGAGCAATGCTGTTACCTGAAAATTGACATTTGCTAGCTCAGAGTCTCACCAATGGTAATAGGATGCAAGAGCAATGGAAGCTGTGCTTAGGAATGTAAGTCCTGAAAACAGGTGCTGGCTACAGAAATTAGAGATGAACTTGATGTGTGTAAAGAAGCTCAAAGAAATGCATCTTTACATAGACTCTGAGAGAGGTTTGTAGCTGTTTCCTTTATGTGTATCAACATGAAAAGCAAAGACCTGGTCTTCCATGTTCTGCTTACCTTCTGCAAAGATGATAAAGCTCACGATTGCTTTAAATGGAGCCATAATTTTGGAGAAGAATTTAGCCCACTTTTCGTGATTTGTAAGCCATGAGAACCTTGTTAATGTTGGATAGCTGTTTATTCCTTGAATGCTTCTGCTCTCCCTCCCTTGCTGGTAACTTTCTCCATCATTCTCAGATAGAGTCATCTTTAGTGTGTGTTTCCCCCCTGTGGAGACTTTTGAAAATGTAGTTACTTCATGAAGGTGAAGCTGTTAATCTCACTTCTGGAGACATCATCTCCTGTGAGTATGGGAACCATAACCGCACAGGGCTTTGCCTCCAGATGTTCCCTGAGTCTTATGAAAAAGACCTTGAACCAGATTGTGGAAGTGAATGAGGTCAGCCATGAGGGAAGGCCTGGGGGGCTCAGGAAGTGGAGATGTTTCATGCCCAAGTGCTGTCATGTCTTAAGGCAACAGTCTTCTGAAAAGAAAAAAGTAATGGGTGGTGGTTTTACATCCTAGCAGAGTGATACCTGTTTCTAAAGCTGAAATAATTTTTAAAAGAGGATGGCATTTTTATCACTTGCTGGTTTTTGCCAGTCATTATGTGCCTGATGCACTGAATCTTTGAGTCTGTTTATCAAGTAGCAGTGCCTGTTTCATTAGCCACGTGCACAAACCAATTCCCCAACATTTTGTTGAAAGAACACTTTATCTCCTCTACCATGAGGAATGCTAGTCACAAAAAAAAAAAAAAAAAGAGAATATGAGTGGAGTTTTGCTGTTGCTTAAAAAAAGCACTTAAAACTCTGCACAGCAAAATCTCTGATGTAAAGCTCCTTGCTGTGCTTGTCTTCCCTGTTTCTGCAGGAGCTCGTCCAGTATATCATATCTAGTCAGTATGACTAATTACTGTCATCACTAATATCATTCACATGGCATGTGGCTGGAGGGCTTGGTGCGTACTGGGTTTCTAAGCATTTTGATTAAATAGAAATCTATCTTCTTTCCCCCTGCCCTTCTAAAAATCAGCTACAAATCAGTAACTTTTGCTCAGCTGTTCTCCTGCCAGTGCACCCACCAGCATGCTGAGGCTCTGTATGTTATACAAGAGACACTTTTTTTTATTTTTAATTTTACTGTGGAAGACTCTGTAACCTTCAGGGTTTGCTTACCTGATGTAACTGGCCAAGGCTACATGCAGAATTTTGTAGATTGAAAGGCCATGAAGCTGATTATGATTTCCACTTGCTTGATCTACCCTCAGTGCAGTTTTTTTGGTAGATTTTCAGTCAGCTGTTTTCCAAAGGACCATAAATACTGCCGAGAATTGTTGTGAGGCCATCGTTTCTTACATGACCTACCCTGGGGGAGAAGGTGGGTTTCAGCAGTGATTCCTCTGTAGCTAGGGGATGCTACTTTCTGTACAGCTGCAGGGAAAGGACAAGACTAGGTTCAAATCCTCATCCTTATCTGTCTGTATGAACTTTTACCACATTTGGGTTTATTTCATGCATCACAGGTGGTGCTTCAGTGCAGATATGGCCACACAAAAATTGATGGTGTGTTACTTGCTAATGTGATCATACAATCTGTTAATCTAAGAATACTTGACAGATACCACCAGTTTCTTTCCTGGTCATCCTGTGAGCCAGTTATCATTTATCTTCTAATGCATGTATTGTTTATGGTAAGAATTCAGGCTTTTAAATAGTTGCATCTCCCATTTTTGCTCCTAAAGAATCAGATTTGAAACACTATATGCTACTTGCCTTGAAAGAGCAGACTACAGATTTTGTTGTTCTCTCCTGTATTTTCAAATTGTGATGGGTTGTCATCTTATAACTATTGCTGGACTTAATTCCATATTTTTCGTTCTCTGTCTTGACTTGGGTAATTGACAGTGCTGGACTCTTCATTAGTGATTGTGAATTTTATTGAAGCATTTCTCTGCAGATCCTGTGTTTACAGGATCACCCAGCAAATCATTTTCTTTTGTCTCCTTTCAACAGCTATAAAGAGGCTGTGCAACAGTTTTATCACTGAGAGGCAGCATGTGTGGAATACTAAGAGATGCAGCTCCTGGTGAATTTACCTCAGTCATAACATTTTGAACACTGCTGTTCACTGTTTTACCTCCATTCTCTAAAATTCATGATCAACCACTGTGTTTTGTGATAGGAGTTGTTCCAGTTAGGTTTGGCTATGTCTATCAGCTTGCGTCCAGCTACAGTTACTCTCACCCAGTTCTCTGTGCAATAAATGTGACCTTTAAACCCCTCTTCCAACCACAGTTGTTGCTTCTTGTGTAACTGTTTCTGTGCTAGGCTGATTTTTCGTCAGTGTTAGAAAATCCTGCTTTTGAAGCAACGATAACTTGCAGAAATACAAGCACTGTTGAACAGTCTTAGCATGATTCATTAAACTACTGGTCTTCTAACAGCCTAAACTCTGGTTAAAGCCAAGCTCTGCTCTGGCTCTGTGTTTGTGCAAACATATTTGCCTCCATTACAGTTAGCACAGTCCTTACGCAACTCCTCTGAAGAAACCTTGACTACGAGATCAACTGACTTTTCCCCATTCTAATCATGAGTTTACAATAAACTGAATCTAAACTATTTTAAACTAGCTAAGTTAATTATGGCTTCAGTCTTTCTAATGAGATGCAGAATGCTTTCCCTGCTGCAAAAAGGAGCCTTTGCAGCAGGGATAGTTGCAGCTGAAAATGATAACAGTGTTTAGCTGCATTTTTAACTTTTGGGTTGGGTGTGGTCCCTTAAAGAAATAGTTATGAATAATGCCTGCTGGGAGCCTGCCATATTTCAATAGATTCCATATAAAACCTATTCTTTATTATTTAAGACTCCCAAACTCTCTTAAATTAATCTATTTCTAGAGCCATTATTGCACTTCAGCTCCCAGGAGCCAGAGGACACATATTTTGTACTGCTCTTTGTTCTGTGAGGGGGTTGCTAGTCCAGGCAGTTTTCAGAACACACAGTTATGAATCTGCAGGATAGGGAATAGTGGAGTTGTTGAATTTACTGGTGAATTGACATAGGAGATAGGGGCTGAGCAGTGCTTCTGAGACCTCATTTATGGTGTGCGCTTTGCAAGATACCAGGAGGGGCAGAGCCAGGTGAAAATCTGTTTACATGTTCTGGTTCTGTGGTGGGGCATGGAGACTGTGTGCTGGTACCCTGCAAACTCATACCCCTCTTGTGCAAGTGGAGGAGTTTTGATCTCACAGAGAATGGGCATGCTTTTTGCTCAGCAGTCAACACTCAAACCATTGGAACAGCTGGACTTTTGCAAATGCTGGAGCTATAGTCAAACCTCAGAGATTCCTGTCCCTTCCCTAGGGAACTTGTGGACTCCTTTCTTTTACCCATTATTTCACACCTTCATCTTTAAGAATCTACCTTTGCAGATATGTTTTTCCAGATGTTCACAAATAAAAAAAGGAATTCCTTTTGTTATACTACAGCTGATGGCTGTAGTGTGTTCTCATTCTAGAGACTGAGAATCTGCTTCTGCAGTACTACTTGGTGTCCTCCCACCCAGCCTGGCAGTACATGTAAACAAATCCACAACACCCACGTATGCAGTGTGGGTCTGAAAGTCTCAAAGTGAGCTCAGGACTCTATGTGCTCTTTTCCGTTTCCAAATACCTGTGTTTTTTCAAGCTGTGCTGGAGATCCAGTCATGGGTCTCTGTTGTATAGCAGAATTTATTTTGGGGAGGAGTGAGTTTGTTGACTGTCCTGTGTTAATAGGCATCACTCGCTGCTTTTTGGGAAGGTGCTCATAAGAACTAAAGTTTTGAAAGGCTGCCATACAATGGGCAGTAATAAAAAAATATGAAGATGAAAAGTCTGGCCTAGTGCCATGTTGTAACAATGTTAAGGGGAGATGCCAGCTGGGGAGAAATGGCTTCAGAAACTTTGAGCCTGTGGTGGCAGATGAAAATCAGATACCTGAGGCTTTTGCATGCTGCAGCTGTTGGCTCTGCCCTTCAGGTATTGATGTGTGACCTATTTAAGATTCAGCTCCTGAACTCTTTCAACTTTCAATGTGGCCTAAGGTGAACTGAAACTGCAGTCACTTAGTTTGTTGGAATTACTGGGGGCACTTAGTTTCTTGGAATTAGTGGGGGCCTAGGAGCAGATTGAGAAGGATTTGTGATACTACTTTGCAGGAGAGCCAGAACAGGTGATGGGGGAGGCACCTTTTCTGCTGTTACCAGCCTCTTGGAGTCCAAAAAATATAACCCTCCTTTTGGACTTGACTGACCCTGCATAGATTGCCAGGTGCCTATACTCTTGAAGTTCTTTGATGCTAGAATTGTGCTCTTGGAAATCTTTTCCTCCCCTTGCATCCAGCTTGTGGAGAAGCTGTTTTTATATTGCCTGATTTAAAAGGAGAGAATGAGTTACAGTTGTGTATTTCAACTTTAGTCTTCCTTCTGGGGGAAAATTTAATTTTAAAATAAGCCTCTTTTCTTTGTAGCTTCATTGTTGCTGGTTTTCCTGCCCTATAAATGTTCCATGGAGTATTTTGAATTTATATCTGGCACTTATTTTTCTGCACATCATCTGAGTTTTTCTTCTCAAAAAGGTTTTAGTCAACGAACAAATTTGTGATGGTCAGGAATAATACACTGGGCAGTTGTGTCCTCTTCATGTCACTAATGGAAGTCTTAACTCCTCATTTCAGCTGGTAGTAACAGAAACAAATGTGACTTGCTGGAGCATCTTACTTTATGAGACATAAAAGCTTAAAACTGTCTTCAAAGCAAGACTCCTTGCAATGTGCTGTTCTGAAGCCCTTCCCTCTCTTCTGCAGTTTTAAATGAAAATGAGAAATTACTTCACAGTTCTGCTTACAGATATTTTAGATTGCTGACAAGTTTGAATTCAGGCATATATTCCATGATTCACTCACAGTTTAAATCTCTTAAAATCACAAAAATAGAGAGTTAGAAAAATAATCTACCTTTAGACTTCCTCTCTCACCAAAACCCACAGGAGTGGGCTGTGGTTTTTTTAGGGCTGAGATACTGGGTTGCTGTAATGTCTGATGTGGGTGGACTTGGTCTGCTGAGGTTGGGAGCTGTAGGCCTGGCTCCTAAAAGGGCAAATCAGCACAAACCACTCAGGTTCTCAGGAGGTAATAGGCTGCTTGGCTTGGATTTTTTTTTTTTAGTTCTCTATCACCTGAGAGCAGTTGAATTTATAAACAGTTTATGATGTGGTAGGCATTACTACAGTTTCTGCAGAGTGAATGACCCCCATCTGTGTTGTTGGGCTGTGGGAGGGGAGTTAAGTGGCAGATGTCTTTCATCTATTGTGCTTTCAGTAAATCCTGCTTGTCTATAAAAAAAGCTTCTGATGCTCAGTGGTCTGGTACTGAACAATAGACCTGAAACCTTTGCAAAAAAAAAAACCAAAAAAAACCTAACTGTTTCTGTTTACATTCTTTACATTCTTTAAAAGCGTCAATGTGGACAAATACTATTTTCAGTACTAAATTTTTCTTTTTCCATTTCAGAAAACCATAGCTAAAATTGCAACATGCTTGGAACTGAGGAGTGCAGCTTTACAGGTATAGCTCTTTTTCCTATCTGACTTCATACTTTAGCAGTAAATGACTGTAGAGCTTTTTAAAACTTGTTTACTGTCTTCAGAAATACCCAAACTTCTGTAAATGGAGTGAACATTTGGAATTTCCAGGCTGTTGTCATGATGGCCCAGGTGACTGCCTTAAGAAAGGCTGAGAGTGCTTATATGAGCATCTCTTGGTGCTTGTACAGGAATTTAACTCCACATTTTGTGTCTTTGGTTCTCTGCCTCATTTTCATCCTCCCGAACTGTTTCGTTTCTCTTCCTAACCTGTGTGCAATGTTAAAAAGATCACCAGAATGACCCTTAGACTTATTCAGCTGCTTCACAAATCATAATAGACCACAAAGAAGAATATGTGTGTAGAATAGAAGTTACTTTTTAGCAGTCATGAAAACTGGCAGAGCTCTAGGAAAATGTGGGAAAACCATAATTTGTAAATTTCTCTTTGGGCTTTTTTTCTGGACTGAAAGTAGATATCATGGGAGTGGATGTCATTTTTTCTCAGCACATGCTTATCCTCAAAACAAAAAACAAGTGAGAGAAATTTCCAAAAGACCATGGATGGGGAAGGGATAAATCAAAGGCTGAGTTAGTGGATTACCTCTTTGCCAAGAAAGAGTGATGACCAGCAAATTTTGCATCAAGTTACTCCCAGCAGCACTACCAAGTACTTTGTGTTGCTGGGCAAGGTGCTGCCTTCAATTGTCTGAAAGGCTGGGATACAGCATGCTGGACTCATGAGGTTGGGGCTGACTAGTCTCAAGGCTGTGTAGAATTTGAGGAATTATTTGGTTACCTCTACCTGTCATTCTATTTTGATCTAACCTGGGGTGTTTGAAGAATGTTTTATTTGCTTGGAGTCACTGTGACTTTGGGGAGAAGCCTGCATGTTCCACTATGGAATAGCTTTGTGGGTCAGGTCACATCTGGGAGCAGCAGCAGAAGCTGCAGCCATGTCATAACCTGCCAAGCTGGAGAGGTGGATGTTATGCAAGACCAGCCTTCCCTGCTGTTGATTCCCTAGCAGTAAGTCAAGGATTTTGTAACCTTTTGAGAGGATACAAGAACTTCTTGCCCACTTCACTTTGGGGAGGTTATGGTTTCTTGGCAGAGGTTAAAGCAGTTAGTGAGTGTTCTCACCTTTTTCCATTCTCCTAACACTAAGGGTATAGCTGCTTTAGTATCCTTACACAGTCTTGCAGAAGGTACCTATTCCCTCTTGGACAAAATCAAGAAAAAAATCTCATTGGACCTTAAATGTTGAAAACAATGGGCAATCCTAAGGGGTGCTAAGGGTGCAATGACATAATAGGTAAGATCTGACCATCCACTCAGAAGTGAATGTCCAGTGTCAATCCTCTTATTTCCACTTCTTTTTATGCCAGCTCTGCCACTTGTCTCAGAAAAAACTAATCTTACCTAACTGTTGGTAAGCTACCTCAGAATTAAAAATTAAGAACTTCTCTGTTGAGTTAGTAAGTCAGATAGGCTTACTGAGAACTGTACATGTATGTGCCACAGACAGAGGAGGAAACCATCATCAGAGCTGGAGAAAAGAAAGATGGGAATTCCTCTTCTATTTTCAGTGAGTTCTTGGCTGAGTTTTTCAAGCTATCCTGTGTACTGTAATTTCTGCTAGTGTCACAATGCTGGACATGTGTCTTGAGATGTGAATTTTCCTGTGTGCAGTAAGGAAGAATTTACAACAAGTTGGTTTAAAAATATTTACCTTTCATTAGAGCTTGGAAGATTGGATAAGTTTGTTCTTAATAAGTGAGAAGTAATGTAGTCTCTGCCTCACCTGTGAACCTGCCTTTTGTTGGGGAGATTTTCTGGGGGGATGTAGCTTTGTAGTAACTTGGTGTGCTTGAACAAAGGAAGCACCTTGCATCTTATTCTGAGATGAGGAGGGTGCATCTGAAGATCTGACTCTTTCTTTGTACTGTCCTAGTCCACCCAGTCGCAGGATGAGTTTAAGCTTGAGGATCTGAAGAAGTTGGAACCAAGTAAGTGGTATCTTTGTATTTTGAGTGCCATTTATCATGACAGGGGAAAACGTGACAGCAGCAGGACTACTGACTAACCAACACTGCAGTTCAACAGTGATGCTGGGTTTAGGTGCTTTTCCAAGTGTCTGTTACCACACAGAGAAAACTTGATGTGAATTAAGGAATGTAATGTCAGTAATTTAAAAGTACAGTAACCCAAATGTTTTAGATAATATATTCATCTTCATTTTCAAATAAGCAATTTGGGCCTTGCTAATTTTTGCACAAAATTGTATTTTAAGCTATCCGTAGTACATTGTATAATTTACCTGCACATTTCTTATTTGAGCTGTATTTCACCACTTTGTGGTCTTCCTTCTTGCAGCATGACATTTATTTTTTTCTTCTGAAAATATTTAACTTGTGCTCATGTTAGCCAATCACCTATCACCTCCCACTGTAATGCACCAGACCAGAGAAGGTGAGAGTCAAAGTGAGGATGTGAGTCAGTCTATGAAGAGTTTTGTGTAATATTATTTTTTTCCAACTGATCCTGGGTCAGGTCTTGATATGTCAATCCAGAAATAACTTTTTCATATAGGAAGTGTCTATTTATCTGCTTCATTTTCCTTCCTGTAACACTGGCTGCTTTGTTCTCAAAGCATCCTTATGATTAGAGCTTACACATCTAAGCAATATTATCCTGAATGTTAATGTTTCTGCATTTCTCAGGGAACAGGAAATGTGGAAGGACTACTTTCATGCTGATTGAAGTTGGTTTTATTTTGCTTATGACACAATTGTTACATTGAGCAATATGTTGGGGATAAATAGGATTGGCAGGCAAGTGTTTCCCCTTCATGAATAGGCTGAGCTTCTCTGCACAGGATCCTACAGAGGAGCTTGTTAAGAAGTGGAGCATTGAGCTAAGCTTCCTTATATCTCTACCAAAACATAGAGTCCAAATGCTTTTAAACTGTTCCTTGAAAGTGCAAAGTGAAGGTGTGTTACAAAACTGCTTGGTCCTATGGGTGAAGATCATAACTCAGGAAGGGATTTAACTGTGTGTTGGAATATTTGGTCTTCCTCACACTACATGTTGCATGTCTGGCCTCTGAATTCTGACTTGGGATTTTTCTCTATAGATTTTGCTGCTCTCTGTTTACAATGTATTTAAAATGTTGTAATCATTGAATGACTGTGGATTTCAGACTCCATTGTGCAAATGCCCTATGAGTGACTGAATGATGGAAGAGAGATGGGAATCTTGTCCAAAATTTCAATTATGGTGCAACAGTCCTGTTGTTTATCTTGCCCTCCATCACAGAATTGATTTTTAGCTGTCAAAAAAACTGCTTAGCAGTGTGAAGTGCATTCAGCCCACACCTCATACAACAAGCAACTATATTAAAACTGAGGAAGAGTGTGTGGCCATCAGTTTTCAAATACGCTGAGTTATTTTCCTTGGAGGAGAATGGGTGCTTCTACAACAACAATTGAACATTGATGTTCCTAATGCTGCTGTCTTACTTGGATGGTTCTGGCCTCTTTCTTTCTGAATTATGCCTTTGTTTCACGGTTTTTAAGTGTATCTCAAATAGAGTAAACCTTAATCAGGCCAATACCAGCTATTTCATAAAATCCACTGTGAAATGTTTTAATTCGCATGTTGTCAATTTTCTTTTGCATCCCACCAGAAAAAGCTGAAAAATCTGGGCTGGCAATATAAAGAAGTGATTCCTTCGTTAGGTCAAGCTATTCCATTAGGGTGGAACAAAACAGCTATTCATACAAAACAGCTATTTGCACAATTTGGCTTGTTTTAATTACTTTTGTGCCTGAAGCTGTCAGAATGGTTTTGGTGTTGTTCTAACAGCCAGGACCCTTAGAATTACTTTTTTCTTTTCCCTTAATCTTCTGCTGTTGAGTTCTAGCTTTTCCTACTTGAGCTTCCATTTCATGCAGATTGGAAAGTGAAGCAGTTGGCTACTTCTGTTTGTTTATAGGATTTGTCACTGAATAATTTGTGCTGGAATAATGCTACAGGAGGTTCCATACAAACAAATGGCTCTTTTGAGTTTGCGCTGTGTGAAGTCATTGTTAACACACTGGATTTCAAATCCTTTTCTTTGTGGAAGCTTATACCAGTCTTAGAATGCACAGTACAAATGGATGGGCTGGGGCATCCCTTGTGCCTGGGTGATAATTATAAGACAAGTGGATACTGGGTTGTACTGGGGAGTGTGGTGTCTGAATTATTTTATGTTGTTTATTAAAAAAAAAAAGTATAAGTATCAGAAAAAATCACTGTCACAGAAAATCTAAATGGACAGTGGTCTTTACCAAGTTAATGTGTCCTGTTCTTCTGACTTATGTTGGTAATTTCTTTTGAAATATTTCAAGAAAGAGCCAAGTGCTGATAAAATCAGACTGTGAGGATGGTGAAGGGCCTCAAGGGGTAGCCTTACGAGGAGTGGCTGTGGTCACTTGATCTGTTCAGGTTGGAGGAGACTGAGGGGGAGACATCACTGCTGTTACAACTTTCTCATGAGGGGCAGAGGGAGGGGCAGGCACTGATCTGTGCTCTGTGATGACAGTGACAGGACCTGAGGGAATGGCCTGGCCTTGTCAGGGGAGATTTAGGTTGGGGATCAGGAAAAGGTGCTACACCCAGAGGGTGGTTGGGCACTGGAAAAGGATCCCCAGGGAAGTGGTCACAGCACCCACCTGACAGAGTTCAAGAAGTGTTGGGACAATGCTCTAAGGCTCATGGTATGATCCTCGGGGTGTTCTGTACAGAGCCAAGAACTGGACTGTGATGATCCTTGAGGGTCCATTCCAGCTCAGGCAATTCTGTGATTCTATGCAAATCAAAGTGACACTGTCCAAAGTCACAAAAGAAAAGGCAACTTCTGTACAAGAGCCTGCAGAACACTATTTAAAAAAAGATTTCTGTTGGAAATACAGCACAGATGGAGGCCATGATGCTGGGATCTACCCATTAGTTGCACTTGTGGAGAATTCTCTGGGACTTATTTTCTCAAGCAGCAGCATTACAGAGGGGAAAGGCTCTTTTTCCCAGAAGTGAATTGTGTTTTTGAAAATGAAACAGAGATCCAAAAAAGCCCAAATCAACCTTTTAAAGCTTGGATGTCTTACACAGCATTACAAGGGAGATTCCTGTTCGTATTAACATAATTTTTTTTCCTGTGGTCTGGTATTTTTATTTGAATTAACTGAAGCTCATACTTGTGGCAGATGCAAAGAGGATTTTCCTTTCCTCAAAGTTTTATTGCTTAGCTTTTTCTCAGTGGCTTTGAATAAGTATTTCACCAGGCTGAGTGCAGTGGACCTGTTGCTTATCCTGTTCATCTTTAAAGGAGCACTTATATTGCTGTGTTACAACTTTGCAAAATTATTTGCTATTGGTGGTGAGACAAGATTTGAAAGCTTTTTAAAAACTTGAGCCACAGCTTTGTGCAGCAAAAGGCAGGAGGTCCTGCTTCTGAGCTGAATATTCAGCACCACATTTGTTCCTGGCAGGACAGGGGTGCTCAGCCTCTGGCAGTAGCAGCATGATTTTAGGTGCTGTAGAGCTGTTTGCCTCTTGCCTGGGCTCATGTCAGTAGAGCTCTTTGGGCCCTCTAGTGATGCCTGAAGTGAATAAGGGGGAGGGTTTTTTTACTTTTAAGGGGACGTGGTTACTAGAAGAGGGGAGTCCAGCACTTATGAACCTTTGGAAAGTGGGAGGAGACCCACTGTGACACCTGTCCGTTCTGTTTAATGTGCCTTCGATCTGTAAAAGATCTCACTTCACTGAGGTTTTCCTCCTGGGAATACCCTTTCTGTTTCTGGTGTAATGTATCTTTCTGAGAGCTGGGGAATTATGAGAGTAATAAAAATCCCCTTCTTTTCCTGAACCTCAGCAGCATTGGAAGATGACTGTCAGCTGTTGATCAGCTGCTTTTCTGGTTGAAAGTAGCTGTGATTCTTCAGATTCATGTTGAGATCTGTGTTACTGGTCCCTCAGAGCAGAAGTCTTTGGAGAGAGAGACATGGCATCAGTTTGTTCTCTCATCAAAGCTCTGACTGAAGGCACTTTAAACCTTTCTCTGTATTTATGTATTGTGACTGGCTGGGATTAGGCACTGATTAACCTCTCATGTTGTAGAACAAAAATCAAAAAAAAAAAAATCAGTATGAGTAAAGACTGGAAAGACTTTTTGGTTTCTTTATAGTTTCCCAGAGGAATAATTTATTCTTAGAGCATTCAGATGGTGTCTGGTAAGCTAATGCAGGAGCCCAGACTGGGTGATGGGAATGTGAAGGCAGACAGGGAAGCTCTCCTGCACTGGCAGAGTTATAGTGTGCTCAGAGGGGCCTGGCAATGGCTTCTTAAGCATAACTGGTATTTAAGTACCTCTTGATATTTGTGTCATCTGAATGTTGTTTGAAAAGAGTTTTGTTTTCATTCAGAAGTCTTCAGGGGAGAATTCCTCTGCTCTGAGAGTGCTTATGGTGAAGTGAAGCTCTCTGAGGAGAGTCAGGGATTTTTCTCTCTGCTCCCCCTACCAGTGTGCGATATTCATTGTCTGGTAAGAGAGTGCCTCTCCCTGCAGGTGTCCTCTTGTAAATTTTTAGGCCCTTTAGCCATCATTAAATACTTATTTCTTTCACATGTCTTTGGAAGTTTCACTGGTAGTTGTGTTTGGAAATGGCAGCTAAAGTTGGGATTACTAAAATGTGAGGAAATTTCCAATATAAACAGCAAAGTCATTTTGCATGAAATTCTGAAAGTATACGTGATGTCTTTGGGGTTTGGTGCCCAGATATTGTACTTTATCTCTCCTGAATTTCACCAATCCGCCCAGACATATGAGGGCAGATAGAAAGAAAACACAAACAAAGGCATCACCACCACCAAACAAAACCCTCAAAACACATGACTGAAGAAGTAGAAAATCTCACCAAAGCATTGTGCTAGCAGCACACTTGCTCTTCCATGGTGGCTGCCTGAATGTGCACCCACATGTGTCAGCTCTGGAGATCTCATCTGTTAGGAGCTGATGCCAGTAACGCCACCACCCTGCTCTCAATAGCCACCAAAGATTGCTACCCTCACCCCAGGGGCTGTAGCTTTTTCTCATGACGATTTTGGTTATTGCCACATTTATCTTCTCTGTCTGTGTGGGTGTGGTAGTAGTAATCTTATACTGCAGTTGCAGTTCACCTGTCTGAATGTTACAGTGATATAGGTTTGATCATAGCTGTGCTGGTGTTTAAAATATGAGAGAAGAGGGATGGTTTTTGTATGATCTGATTACTTTAAGAATTTTATTATTATTATTTGTGTGTGAAGATGCTGTCAGAATGGACATAGGTGTGCAAAGTAGTAGAATTAATGCTGGTTTATGATTTCTCTGCAGTCTTAAAGAATATCCTCACTTACAATAAGGAGTTCCCCTTTGATGTTCAGCCTGTCCCACTCAGGTAAGAGATAACTTCTTGCACATCACTTCATGTACAGATACGTACTTGAAAGGGAGTACGGCCTGGGCCTGGTGTGTACCTAAAACACATTTCCAGAGCCATCTGCTTGCCAGACTGCTTTGTATAAACTGGTTAATAAAAGAACTTTAAAACTCTGTTTGTCTCGGTACCACTAAAAATCAAGACCGTACTTTCGGTAAAATCAGTATTTGGTACATCCCTACATCTCTCTGAGATTTCCAGTATCATATCCTGGCTTTAGGCTCTGTGCTTTCTATTGGTCTAAACTCCTGCAATCTCTGTCAAAGTCTGTAGGTAGAGGTAGAAGTTAAGAAGTATGAAATGACATTAAAGAGTATTCATGCTCAGGTGCTGGCTTGTGAATTGACAGCCAGGTGATGAGTGAGTGTTGGTCTCATTTCTTCTTCCTTGTGTTTTACAGGAAGATTTTAGCACCCGGAGAAGAGGAACACTTGGACTTTGAAGAGGATGACGAGGAAGGAGGAGCTGGAGCAGGGTCTCCAAACTCTTTTCCTGCTAGAGTTCCAGGTAGGGGCACTAGCCTTGCCATGCCAGCCTCTGTAGCATCTCTGAGCTCTGGCTCTAAAAAGCTTCTTTTTCCACCTTTCAAATCAATGGTGATTTGAAAAGTTTGGGTGGGAAGCTCCAGGTTCACGTAAACAAACCCTAATGCTGTACTGGAGAGCCACAAGGGTGGCCAGTGAATTTTTTTCCAGCAAATAGTATCTTACTGTGAAACAGTTGTATGAAGAACCTGTGAGGGTGGTACCATCTACCTCAAATAATTAGCCTTAATACCGAGTCTGAGTCAGGAGTATTCATCCTGGTGCACATTAACTATGTGAAGCATTTCAAACGTGTTCAAATGTAAATTGTGGCAATGTTTCTCCTGAAAGGAGCAGCACATGTTTCTAGAGATGTGAGAAGTTGTAGCTGCTTATCTTTGTGTTGCATTGTTTGGTGAGATAGTGGCTTAGAGTGAAGCCAGGCTGTGAGAGGAGAAAGAGGGGGTTTTGATTTTCATAGCTGAAGTCCTTGTCCATGTGAAAGTATTTTGTAGAACCAACAGATTCTAGAGAAGGGCTTCCTGAAACTTCAGGTTTTGACAATTTAGATGTTGTATCAGAGGTTCTTTAGTGTTCCTGGTTCCTTTAGTTAATGGTGTAATTTCTTTGCAGAAGAAGCAAGTTTCTAGTTTCAGAGCTGGCTGGCAAACTTTGTATTTCAGGAATGAGATAACAAGTACAGAAACCAGTACTGGAATAATGATCAAAAGAGCCGGGGTGTTGTATTACTTATGCCTGGAGAAAACAGATGATATTCAGATGTGATCCCAAGCACAGTGCTGAATATGGCCCCTGCAGGCTGACCTGATGTGGACATGCACAGTCTACAGCTATTCATGCCAAGCTCCTAAAAAGGCTATAATATATTGTGATGTTGATGGCTAACATTTGCTGTCTTGATCCTTGTTATTCACGATGATAAATCCATTTATGGAGATGCCTTCTGTCTGTCCCAAGTACAGCAGGAAGACTCAGACAAAAGCAGTTTGCAGCCCTGGGGTGAGCCTTATGAGTAAAGTGAATTTCCCTGTCTGAAGCTGACAGAGTTGTGTTGCACTCCTTGCTTTGATGTGCCCTTAATCCATCCAGTACTGTCTAACTGACCATGGTCTTGTCTTCTCCATGCATGACTTCATCGTTATCACATTGCCCCATTCATCTAACCCAGGAGCCAACAAAGGTATGAGAACCTTTTAGTATGTACAGTAATTTCTGTGCTCACGTTCATGTAGCTGTGGTCTTCTTCATCCAGCACTTAGTGCCAATCCTCACAACACAATTTTTGGTAACAATCACACTACTGGGCACCTATCTGTTGGTCTTCATTTGCCTTCAGTAAGGAGAAAAGGGAAGGTCATGTTTGTTGATTCAAACAGCTCTTTAGAGGTCCTGCTGTACTAATTAAGGCGTTCTGGGTTGTGTAGCCAAGGGTAGGTGTAGCTGGGTTTTATTTACTGGAATACACATTTTATGGGAAATGTTACACAAAGAGTATTTGCATAGTTAGACTTCTGTGCTGTGTGGAGCTTAACTGACCAATAGCTTGCTGCCTCTAACAGCAAAGGTTTCCTGCCTTTCTCCTGGTTATATATGATTTTATTCCAGTGCTGTGCTCTTTTATAAACCATTTCACTTTGTGAGCCCAGCAGGAGACTTAGCACTTTTTTCCCCTTTCTCTGAACTAGGATTTGGGAGTGGAGAGCCTGAATGCCTGTGTCTTGGTGGCAGTGGGGTGCTGGGCTGGCTCACTGTCCCTGAAACCCACTTGGAGGAGGACACTTTTCATTTGCAGATGCTCCCATCCCTCTCTGGCAGAGATGCCCTGTGGTTGTGTCTGGTGTGGCTGCAGCTTTATCCTGAAAGCCCTCAGTGTGAGCCTGCTCAGGGGCCCAGGCCGTGGTGGTTGACAGGGGGGTGGTGCCCAGCCCAGGAAAGCTGTACCACAGAGAGGGCACTGTCATCTACTCTGGCTGCAGAGGCTTCAGCATAGGCCTGCCTGAAGCTGTGGCTCACGTGAGACAGGTTACAGTCAGCTGCTCTAGTCCACTGTTGGCTCCTGCTAGGGCAGGAAGGAAACAGCATTCCTTGGATACTGTCTGTCCTACTGTTCTCTTGTCTCCTGGAAGTGACTTTGACCCTTCTGTCCATTGCAACTCTGCAATTTCATACATTCTGGAAAGCATTTTTCAAGAACAGAAAAATTTCTCTTAAGCCAGAAGTTTTATAATAAAAACCAGGCTGAGGCATCTTTCAGGTGATTTTTCTGTCAAGTGGATGGAGTGATGGACAGGAAAGCTGAAGGCTGCAGTTATTCCTGGCTCTTGGGGGCCATGCTGCTTTTAGGAGACAACTGACATATGATGGAGCAAAGGTTTGTGCCAAAAAGAAGACAGGCTTGCTTCTTCCTTCACTTAGATTGAAATAAGAACTCTATATTTGAACATATCTTCGGGAAAGAAACAGAAAGATTAACTAGAGCATGAGCTGCTTTGCAGAAATGAGGGCTCTCTACTAAGTTTGCTCTCTAACATTTGTCCCATTCCATGCAGAAGCCTTTCCTGTTGCTCCAAACCCTGGAGCACAGCTCTGCTGTGCTGTGTTGAGAGGTGTGGACATGGTGCTTTTGAGGCCCTGAATCTCCTCAGGACGGGAAATACAGAAACACACAGGATCAGAGATAGAAATTCAAGTCTTGCACTTGATTCTGAGAGGGGGATTGGATGCAGGAATGCTCATGAAATCTTGCTGAAGTTGAGCCTGTAGTTCTCAGAGCAGAATGCAAGGTCCCTCTTGCAAAGCCAGTCTCTCATAAGACAAAATCTTTGTGGTTCCACAGCTCCTCAAGCAGATGAGAGGAAAAAATTGTGTCAAGAAAACACCCGTGTTGGACTTGTGAAAGGAAATTATTACATTGTTTAGATCTAAAGCCTTAGGATAACTTCTTTTTTTCATTAGAAAACCAAAACTGTAACTCAAACTTGTTAATGAGTCTGAGTATTTTCTATCCTGGTGCTTCTTTATCCAGTAGGGGAGAGGGGCTTGAAGTGTGCCAGTTTTTGCTAAATTCAGCATGAAGTAACCTCCATGTTTGATGACAGAATATTATGACTTTTAGTGAGTTTGAACAGTCTGGACAGCTGCACTGTCTTCCTCAACACTGTGAGGATTCATTTATACTGACCATCAAGTTTTGATGCTAAATATTCTTAATGCAGAGCTGGGGACCCTTCCTTTAGCCAGAAGGAAACTTGGGGGATGCAAACACTTTTTCCCCCTGCTTTAAGTAGAGGCCAGTAGCACTTACTTAAGAATCAATTTTCTGGTTCCCTTATGTTCTGTGTGATTTGCAACAATGCCATTTTCCTCCCTAATTTCCCAGTCTAAATGTTAAATGTGAAGCCAAGTCATGTTCAGTGGAGTTGGACTCCTGATCAAGTGTCTAAACTTCCTGGAACTGCAGATTTAATCCTCAAATTTGCTCCCAAATTTAATCCTCAAAAATACTATCAAGTGAGTTCCATGAATGGTTATTCTGTGAAATAACACTTTAAACAATGCTCCCCTCTATTTTTATTGCATTAGTTTTTTATCAGTTGATTTGACTTGAGGCAGTCCTGGGTTTTTTCTGGGGGGCTTTAAAATCTGTCAGAGGAGGTTGTGTGTCTGTGCACAGACATTCCCATAGTGGTGTGTACTACTGGGATAGGACTCTTTGGACAGCATTAGAACAGACCTTAAGAACAGCATCTTCCATGAGAGAAGATGGGACAAGTGAGACCTCTGCTGTGAGATGACACCATGGGTTAATAATATGCTTTACTCTTTCCAGGTACTTTATTGCCCAGATTGCCATCTGAACCCGGGATGACGTTACTCACCATCACCATAGAGAAAATTGGTCTGAAAGATGCTGGGCAGTGCATTGATCCTTACATCACAGTCAGTGTAAAGGGTAATGATTTCTGTTCTGCCTCCTTGATGCTGCTTTGGAGAGAGTGCATTTTCTGAAAGGTCTATGGATTTTTCAGCCTGCTGGAAAAAACATTTGTTGTCACTTCTGTTGTGGATGTAGGGCTTCTGCTTTAATCAAGGGCGAAAAATTCTGTATTTGACAGCTACTGGGAGGTGAATATCTGCAAGATACACTTCTCTCTGTGCACTCAGGGGTGGCTTGTCCATGCTGACAGCTGAGTGACTTTGCCCTACTTCTCCATCATGGCTTCTACAGCTGACTCCTAAGTACAGATCTGCTTGGACTGTGTGTACTCCCCACACTTACTGGTCTCTGGGCTTTCTGGAGGTGGGGAACCACTGACTCCATTCTTGCCCTCTCATTAAACTAATTTTGTAATAATATAAATATAATCTTACCAGGGCTTGAGGTTTAGAGGGATGAGTATGAAGCTGGGAAAGAAAGCTTGCAAGTGAAATAAAATAAAAAATGTGTTAGTCTGGCTTGTGAAATGCTTCAGCCAAAACCTGATGGGCTGAAAGGCTCCATAAATCTGGAAGAACCTCTCTCTCTGTCAGTCCGGGATAGGCAACATGAGGATTTCTCTGTTTCAGATGGTAACATAATTGGTATCTTTTGAGGCTAAGATTTTTCATATTCACACTCTTTCTAATGAGAGTATCAATATCCCCATTTTGCACTTAGCAGGAAGCCTCTGTAGTCAAACCTGCTTGCCCTTCCCTTGTGTTCTGCTTTACTTTGGGTTCTCTTTACAATTTTTAAATGTAGGCAGAGGATTTTTTTTGTTTCTCATGTAAAAATCTGTAGCTGAGCCTCTTGTTATTTTTAGTTGTGATAATGACCTTGTATGTGTCCTCTTGAGATATGCTATTGGATACTAAATATAGGTTGAAACACTTGTTAGATGTGTGATCAGTGCTTCTTCCACCAGACATCCTCTGGCAGGAGGAAGGTTCACAGCATCAAATATCCCTTGAATACATACCAGGGCTTGTAAAGCAAACATTCCTTGTTCATTGCCACTGAAGTGTTTGTCTCATTGTACATTGCTAAAACTGCTGCTGTAGCTCTCCTTTCCCTTCCGGAGCTAAGGGAGACACTCTCTATTGCTGGGCTTGCTTTCCCAACAAGTCTCTGTTAACATGATGCTCCCTGTTTCCAAACTCATTTACCTATAAATGGTGGCTGCCAAGTAATGACGTAGAAAATAGGATCAAAAAGTGAGAGTGTGGGCAGTGTATGGATGAGTCTGCTAATGGTGTCTTTTGATACTTTTATTTCCTGAGATTTTTGGTTAGGCAAAGTAACTCTGAGGACTCAATTTTTTCACTGTAGGACTCTGAAGACACTTAGTAGCTGATTTCCTTGGTTTTAAACCAAGCTGCTCTTCTGCAGGTTTGGAGTGAGGTTTGTTCCTAATGCAGCATTGGCAATCCCAGCCCGTATCATGGATGAAGGGAATCACTGGTGCTCCAGGGCCTCAGCCTGAGCTCCAAGCACAACATGTGCACTCCATACCTGTAATCTTGGCCACATTGTTAGCAACTTCCTCTGCCTGAGGGAAAGGGATCAGGAATAAGAGGAAAGACAGGACAAATATACCTCTGGAAACAGCAGAGGCTTAGTGAGAAACAATATTGGCTATGCCAGAGCAGCAAAACCAGGGCTGGTGCTGAGAGCTGGAGTCAACCCAAAGCCCTACAATGCCTCTGTGGAAAACCCAAGCGGAATAGTCCTTGTGTCTAGGGACAAAGCAGGGCACACACAGGATGTGTGAGTTGTGCCACTTGTGCCCTGCAGACTCTGTGTGGACAGCTGTCTTTGGTGTGTATCCCACTTGGCCTGGAGCTCTTCTAGAGTCCTTTGTGCACAGGGAATGGAATCTTTTGCTGACAGCAGAAAGAAATGCACTCTTAAAAATATAAAGAGGGATAACTACAATTTTTTATCTGAAATACTGCTAGAACTTTAGCTGCTTTCGTGTTGTACTCAAAAAGAAAATTGATTGTGAAGGGCTATGATTGCCCCTTTTTTCACTGATTGTGAAGGGCTATGATTGCCCCTTTTTTAGGTTTTGTGGAAACATCCAGGTGTGGATTAACTTTGTGTGGCAGGATTTGGTGAAACTTTTAAATCTCTTAAAGCTGAACCTTGAAGTCTGAGAAGCTTCTGCTATTCTCATACTGTTTCTTTCCTGCAGATTTGAATGGGATAGATCTGACTCCTGTGCAGGATACTCCTGTGGCTTTGAGGAAGGAGGACACATATGTCCATTTTAATGTGGACATTGAGATTCAGAAACACATTGAAAGACTAACAAAAGGTATGTGGTACCATGTCGGCAATGGAGAGAGACAGGGAGACTGACTTGGTGATCAGAATCTGATTTCATTGTGGGATACAAACGCTTATATACAATTTCAGGGAGACTAGTAATGTGTACTACAATGATTAGGTTAAAATCACATACACAAACTTATGCATATAACAACATCCCTTGCTTGCAGAATTTAATGGAATTTTCTTTTTCCGGTAAACCCATTTGATTTAATTTTCTTGCAGTCTAGGTCTAATTTTTAAAGTTCCGTTTGTTTTTGCCAAGGCATCCTGTTATCAAATCTCTTATGTTAACCAGGTCCAAAGTCCATCATCTTTCTTGTGTCGCCCAAGACAGATGTTTCCTTTTGACCAAAAATACTCTTTTAATGGCCTTATTAATTAATCTCTGCACATTGAAAGGTATCATGATTAATACAATTATTATCAAAATTACCATATACACACCTATCCTAAAAAGAATATTTTAGTTAAAAACTCCAGCCACTAAAAGGCTCAGGCTTGATCTTTATAAACGTTCCTGATGGCAGCCGCATTACTGGATTTAGAAAGGCTGCCAGAAGTGTAATTGTACCAAAAGGCTTGATTCTTATAGATGGAGTGATAGGGAGAAACATCCCAAGCTTTAGACTGATTTCTTCCCATGTATTTAAAATTAACACAAAAATCCAATTTTAAAGAACCCAGGAACTCTAATTCTTGGAGTTCCAAAGGTGTTTCAGGAAGGTGTGGGATTCAATTTGATATGATTTAATTTGCTTTCAAAAAAAAATTTTTTTAGTGTCAAGTTCTGGAGGAGCTATCTTCCCCCCTGATTTTTTGTTTTTAATAACATGTATGTTTCTTGTTATGAACATGAAGGTAACATAAAAACAAAACAATATGTAACATAACAATAAACTTAAACTAAGTAAAAATAAATCAGATAATAGATACAATTAGTGGCATATGAAAACCAGAATGGTGATTTAAAACAATGCCTTATAAATTTCTTTACTATTGTACTATTACTTAGAGTCTGTAATATTTGGCAAGCCTTATTTTTTAAAGTGAGGGCTTGGAAAATCATTCCCGGGTAAGACTTCCAAGTTCACCTTAAAAGGAGGTTTGGCTATTATAGGTCCAAATTTGGTAAGTCAGAATTACTTGAAGATAATTTTGGTGCAGAAAATTTTCTCTACTAGTTACGGCCAGGACTTGGCTGGGGTCCAGGCTCTTAACTGGAAGAGTCTTTTTAATATATTTTAGAAACCTCTTAGTAGTTAGAAAAATAATATATGTCTTATGAATAGCTATACAACAATAAGTGAAGGTTTGTAAAGTAGCTGACTTTCTCATTTATAGTTAGTCAATGGTACCATAGACAAAAGTAATGCTTGTTATGGTAAATTCAGTGAATTCACATCATGAAATTAACAGCATAATCAGCGCCACTTAATATATCAGTAGAAATTCTCTTAAGAAGTTGGGATTATATTTTCCTAGTCATATATGACATTAAAGCAAAAAAGTAAAAGAAAGCATTAAATAACTCATAACTAATTACAGTCATAAAAAGGAGACTCATTCTTCAGTACTGAAGCGATAAGCGGAATGAATAGGCTCCACAACATGATGTAGTTATGAAGTGGGTATGTATTGTCAGTGCCCAGCACAAGTGAGATAGCTCTAGTGAAAACTTGTGCCCTGAGCTCCGATCTGGGCCACATCTTTATTCACAAAGGTGTTCCATATACATTACATTGTACAACCTTTTCATGCATATTCAATCCCTGGCCCCGCCTGTCCTTGCCTCGTATGGTTATTAAATCCATGCCCTTCTTCACAGTGGTGGTTGCACAGGGGTCTTTCAGTGGTTTTTGAGGCTGAAGGCCATGGTCTTCCTCACGGTTGAACTTTTGAACTTCTTTGCTCGTGCACTGTGGTCCCTTGGTGCCTATCTGAGTACGTCTGTTGATGTTGAACAGCTTGGAGACAGAGGAGCTCCTTTATCTAGGTTTCTTGCATTCCTTGGTCTTCTCCCAGTATTGTTCTTTATTGCAAGAAGCTTCAGAAATTTTCCTATGCCCTTTGTACCATGGCAGAGGTTTCTTAAGTAAAAGGTTAAAATTTAACACATCATTCTACAAGCTAAAATTTAAATGCTTAATTTATATTGCTAACTTAAGTGAACCTCCATTTCAGTACTACTTCTGATATATAAAATAGCAAAACCTGTTCTTATTTCTATAGCAAAATAGGTGTATCTTGTAATTTAAATGAGGAAATTTTAATAAAAATTCACTCAATCTTTATGCCATTCACTTATATAGCAAAGGAATTATATCTTATACCTCAAACAGTTATACTTCTACAATATTTAAAATCAACGTTACTAAAACTTAACCTTAATAAATATATCTAAAAGAACTTAAAGTTAACATCACCGAGACTAAACAAAAATCAGTCTTAATAAGAATTAACATTTTTAAACTCTATTATTACAAAAAGGTTACTGAAAATTTGTCATATAATAGTTAAACATCAAAATAAACAACATGCAAGTAAACAACTGTACTGAAATCTTTACAATATAATTACCTTGTTAGAACTATGGAGTAAAAAGCAAGCAATCAATAAAGCTGACAGTGAGTTTATATATTAATTATAGTTAAATCTCAAAATAATGACTGCAGATATAGTTCAAGGTTTGTCTTGAATGTAAGCTAAAGAGTTGTGAATTTATGACTTATCTAATTACTCTCAGTGAATTATGCAGTTTTGCTATGTTAATAATAGGTAAAAAGACACCACCTTGTTATAGATGATCAGCCAGAAATCCAAATTAATAAATGCGAAAGATTTTATTTTCACAACCAAATTACAGTCCTCAAAAACCCACAGCCAAAGAGACAGTGTCGAGCCTGGGATCGGCGCTGGGTGAGCCTCAATCCGACCTATATCACATTGGATCTCCCTCTGTTCACAAATGCAGCGAGGCTATTTTATACAGTTTTTTATGCCTGAGGCAGAGGTGCCCCGATTTCTTTTGTAACCCTGCATATGTATGAACGTTTCTTTCACTGTTCAGGGCTGGACAATTGCTGTTTCCTGGGTAATGGCAGGTGCTGATCATGTCAGGGGAAATTGCATATTCAGATGGATCTTCCTCAGTGACTTTGGTTATCTTGATTGATGGTATCTATCAAGCGATGATCACCCTTGGGTGTGTCCTGATGGCCCCACAAGATGATTCCACAATCATCACGCTGGCCATGTCTATTGATTGGTAAACAAAGCATTATTCTCCTGCTGCCTTCAGGAGTTTCGAAATTCCAGAGTGGTTACATGTCCCTGGGCTGCTTGAGGTCAGAGACTCATTGTATTTTATAATTTTATAACATACATTCTCTTTGTAAGCATGAATTACTTTATAACATATATTGCAATCCCTCCCCTTCTATATAAACACATTAATTGATGCTTCCCACTACAACCCTTATATCTATTTTCTATATTTTATCTACATCTACCCTTCACCTTCAAGGATCTCCTACAAAGAAAGGGGGATTTATTCAAACCCTTTGCATGCCCTGGTCTCCTTGTGAGACTCCCTGATATAAATTGTAGCCATTCCCGTCACTTCTTATTAGTTTTTCAAATTTTGCCAAGACTTCTGCTGCTTTGCTCTCATGTCCACCTTCCCCCAGGCTAATGATTTTGGATATTTGGTGTCCAGAAGCCAGCTCCGGGTCCATGGGTACTACTGCTATTTGCATACCCTGTACCACGGAGTGTATCAGCCTAATAAGGCAAGGTATGAGACATGGCAGGAATATGACCCCAGCTACTGAACAGATTACAAAGAATATCACTTTGTTCCACCAGGCTCCATTAAATAGTCTGTCCCCACCAAGTCACCTGTAGGATGGAATTCCATTTCTGGACTGGGACATGAGCCACCTTTTTGATTTATGCTGCCAAACCCCTGATGTCAATCTCAATGCAGCATTCTGACTCATTGAATCTTCCACACACTCCCCCTTCTTTGGCCAACAAATAGTCTAGTTCTATTCTGTTCTGTTACACAAAAGCCCGCATTTGAGTGTGCTGCCAGCTTAACAAGTCCAGGGCCTCCGAGGTGTGATTAGAGACTATTTCTACCACTGCCTGTAGTGTGATCAATCAGTTCAGTAGGTAAACCGGGGTCCTATATCCCCAGCTTCCGTCTTGAGCCCAAGTGGCCGGCCCGTAATAATCAATTATTCTTTCTGCTGGCCATTCTTCCTCTCCCCATGTCTGCCTGCCACCTATGATAGGAAGTATCTTTTTCAGACTCCTCTTTTCCCTGTTCAGAGTCTCATAGAAAGGAACTGCTAACAGGTTTCTTTTTGTTCGGGGGAGAGTAAAGAACACGGGTCGTATCATGCCTAGAGTGCATGATCCTTTCCACTTTGGGGGTAACTCGCTATATGCTTTCTTCCCACAAATCCAGTAAATCCTATCTGGGGCTTTCCACCTTATATTTGTTTTTCTTGGTTCCCTCCAGCATTCTCTCAATTCCCCCAAGGATTGGTAGGGATTAACTCCAGAGCCCTTGACCCACCAAAGTCCAATTTGGTCATTCCATTCGCAATTTGTTTCATTTTTCTGACTCCAATATCCCATAGGAGGCTCTGGTTGCCAGACCTTGCTCCTACCACTTGAATTCACTGCCAGCGTGGATATACACGGGGTATATCCCACCATCTCGGTATGTTCCATTCCCTCTCAGCTGATGCAAATGATCCCAATCACTCACTGATCCAACACCCACCCCTCAGGCCTCTGTGCCAATTTGGAGACCCGTGTGTTGTTCCATTTCAGCAGTTGCTCTGGAGTTAAACTCTCACCTTTCCAGCACCATTTCTCGGCGGATTTCAGCCCCCCACAAATCCAACAATTCGACAATCCTAGTTCTGTCGCGATCTCCTGGACAAGATCAATGAATAGGTCCTGATTAGGGGCAGGTAGCCCCCAGTCAGTATATAGTTTCTCCAGTTGTTCATATTGTTCGCTGAACGTTCTTAATCTTTCTTTCTCCACCCTCTTTTTCCTCACTTCTGACTCCTGTCTTTTCAATTCCTGAGTTATTTGTTTAATTTTGCCCTCGGGATCTACCCCTTCCTTATTCTTTGAAAAACAGAAAACGCTATCATACTGCAAACGAGCCCTGGCATCATTTGCCTGGACGAGGTCCAAAATGACAGGCTCCTGGTTCAGGGTGAGCTTATTTTCATATTTCAAATTTTTCCCGACCCAGTACGTTTTCCCATTCATCATACACATTCCCAAGTCATCATAACATAATCTGATAATATGCTACAAAAACCAATTCAGCCTTTCCCCTGACCCACACAGTCCAATTACATTGGTTACAAACGGGTATTGACATTCATCCCACATCCCTGTTTGCATTTTGTGGCCGAACTCATCTGACCTCCTGTCCTTAACTCTCACCTTTGGTTTGAAACACAACATTTCTTTGCCCAATCTGCATAATTTCAATTGAGTGTCGTTTATCGTGCAATACCTGCCTTGCTCCATGATGCAATCCTCCAGGGCTCGGTATGCTGAGACTCCCCCTCCTCCTTGTCCCTTCAGGATAAACTGAGTGCACCTGCTGCACTCATCCCCAGGGCTTAGTTCCCCTGCGTGAGATGGGATCTCAGTGTGCAGACTAGATGTCCCGCACACGACTAGGCTCAGGCCCATCAGGATTTCCGATAGGCGTACTTCTCTGGCTTTGCATGTGCCCCCTGGGGTGCCAGCGAGGAAGACCATCTTCTCGGCAGCAGGAGTATTCTTTCGGGAATATGTTTTCGGACTGAACCACATACCTCCTCTTAAAGGCACTCCATCTGGATAACATTATCGCATCTGAGCTGCATGGTACTTTGATCGACTTCCGACACTCAGTGTCTAAGACCTTTGCCTTTGAATTAAATTTTCCCTGTACACTGTTCTGGAATATCTGAAACCACTCTTGAGAATTCTGTTCAATGATCCCTAAATTTGTGGCAAGAGTCAAGATTCGGTCAGTCAGCTCGAGTTCTTCTTTTAAACACTGAGTACACAACCCCTTCGGCTGCTGTCCACTTCTACAATGTATAACAAAAACTTCCAGACAGTACTCGCACTTGAAGTGCACAAAAGGATAGCATACACAACTCAACAGTATACAACTTATCTGCTCTCTGTCGGTCATTTACTTGGACGGCGTAGCTTTATCTCTGAATCTCCAGGGGAAGAAGTGATCCTCCACTCGGGAGCTTCCTCTGATGTTCGACCTTTTTCACCCACGACACGTGTGTCCAGCCTTTTTCCACTGTCTGAATGGCCATGTCTGTTATCAGAAGGACAAGAAAGGGACCTTCCCAGTGAGGGTAGAGGGGAACATCTTTCCATACCTTCACAAGCACTTTGTCTCCCAGCTGAATTTTGTGGATAGCAAATCCCAGAGGAGCACTCTGAGATACTATCCCATGTTTCCTTAATTCCTGTAAATTCTTGTTTATCGCAATCAAGTAAGGATGAATCTGACTATTCTCTAACCTGGGGTGTCCCACAGGTATTCCATGTTTATATGGCATTCCATGTTTATATGGCATTCCATATAACATTTCGAACGGTGAGAGCCCCATCTCAGAGTGAGGCATAGTCCTGATATTAAGCAAGGCTAGAGGGAGGCACTTCAGCCAGGACATCTGGGTCTCCAATATTAATTTCACTAATTGTGCCTCTAAGGTCTGATTCATTCTTTCGACTTGTCCGGAACTCTGGGGATGCCAGAGTGTGGTATTCCCACCAGATGCCTAGAGCCTCTGCCAACCGCTTTATAATCTTTGAGGTAAATTGAGTTCCCTGGTGCGAATCTATGTAAATCACCACCCCATATCGGGGCACAATTTCCTCTGGAAGTCTTTTCGAAACAGTTTGAGCCGTTGCTCTTGAACTCAGAAAAGCTTCTACCCAATGGGTCAATTTGTCTACTATCACTAGCACGAATTTGTACCTTCCCATCTTGGGCAGCTTGGTAAAATCAACTTGAATCCTTTTGAAAGGTCGGTACACAATGGGGAGACTCCCCAGGACTGCCTGTCGTGCCTTAGACTTGTTAACTTTCTGGCAGATCAAGCATCCTTGTACCTCCTGTTTGGCCAATTTGTAAATCCCTCTGCACCCAAAGAATTTTAGAAATTGTTCTGCTAGGGCCTGAGCCCCCCAATGTGTTTGCTGGTGCAGTCTCCTCAAAATTCTCCTGGTATAACCTTTTGATACCAACTCTCTCCCCTCTGGTAATTTCCACTTACCTTCCTCCAATTTTCTCCCCGTTTTCTCATAGCTTTTGATTTCTTTCTGGGAGGGCTGTGGGGGATGTTCTGGAGCCTTGGTTCCTTCGACTTACCATCCTCAACACCGCATTCTTGGCTTTCCTATCTGCCAGGTTGTTTCCCTGGATTCGAAACTGCATTCCCACCTGGTGCCCTTTGACATGCACGACTGAAATTCCCTCTGGCTCCCTAATCGCTTCCGAAATTTGCCTTATCAATTCTCCATGCGTCAGTCCCCGTCCTTGAGTGTTGATCAGCCCTCTCTCTTCCCAAATCTTCCCGAATGTGTGGATCACTGCAAAAGCATATTTGGAGTCTGTAAAAATTGTCCCCCTTTTTTCTTTCATCATTTTTAAAGCCCTCAAAACTGCGTACAGCTCGCATGTCTGTGCCGACCATCCTGCGTTCAGTGGACCTGCTTCTATCACTTTTCCTGTCCTCCCATCCACAACTGCGTATCCTGATTTTCTTTTCCCTTCAATCACTCTGCTTGACCCATCCACAAACCATTTTTCTCCCTTTTCCAATTCCTCCTCCTCTAAATCTGGTCTTATCTTGGTCTGCAGCTCCACCACTTCCGTGCAGTTATGAATGAGCTTTTCCAAGACCTCCCCGAACAAAAATTGGGCTGGATTTTGTGCTGTGTTTGTTAGCAGTTCCAAATCAGGCGAGTGGATCAAAATGTCCTCATACTTTAGCAACCTAGTATCTGTGAGCTATTTATCTGCTGTTTGCTGTATTACACTCGGCATGTTACGCAGCGCAAATACTATCAGCAGGGCCCCAAAAGTTACTTTCTTGGCTTCTTCCACCAACAATGCCACTGCTACGATTGCTTGCAAGCAGGTGGGCCAACCCCTGCTTACAGGGTCCAGAAGCCTAGACAAGTAACCTACCAGTTTCCTGGCCTCTGCCCATTCCTGCGTTAGCACACCATGGGCAGTGTGACTGCTGACATCCATGAACAGCTGGAATGGCCTTTTCACATCGGGGAGACTCAGCAGTGGTGCTGCCATGAGTGCTTCCTTTACTTCCTTAAATTCACCCTCGTCTTTCTCTGTCCATTTTATCTTGTCCGTTGTGAGTTTCTCATATAAAAATTTCACCTTTTCACTGTATCCTTCAATCCACTGCCGGCAATATCCCAAAAGCCCCAATAACTGTCTCACCTCCCTTTTTGTCCGTGGAGGGGGCAGGGCAGTAATCCCCACCACCCTCTCAGGGTCTAATTTCTTCTTTCTCTTGGTTAACAAATGTCCCCAGTACCTGACGTCAGGCTCTGTGAACGGAAGCTTTTACTTAGACACTTTCAATCCTTTGTCCCCCAAGAGATTCAAGATCAATACAGTGCTCATCCTTACATCTTCATCCCTTGGATCAGCAATCAACAAATCATCCACGTACAATATCCATCCACGTAACATACACGTGTTACAAACAATTTTGTTCCTTCCATTGGTACAAAGTGACTCAGCACTTGCTCAAGTGCTTGACCAAATAGGTTTGGGGAATCTACGAAGCCCTGAGGCAAGGATGTCCACCTGAATTGCTGCTTTCTGTTGGTTTCTGGGTCTTCCCATTGAAATGCAAAATAGTCTCTGCTGTCCTTTGCTAAAGGACAAGACCAGAAAGCATCTTTCAAATTGATCACACTATACTATGTATGCTCAGGAGAGACATTATTTAACAAAGTGTAAGGATTCGAAACCGTGGGGAACAGTGTCTTAGTCCTTTAATTCACAGCCCTCAAATCCTGTACCAATCTATAACTTCCATCTGTTTTCCGCACCGCCAAAATTGGGGTATTGTGTCTGGACATGCATGGCTCCAACGTTCCTTTCTTTACTAATTCCTCTATCACTGGTTTCAGCCCCTTGCTCCCTTCCAATGGGAATGGGGTACTGTTTTACCCTAATAGGGTCTTCAGGTCTCAATTTCAATGTGAATTGGCTCTATGTCCAACCTCCCAGCCTCCCCTTGCTTGTACCAAACCTTAGGGTCTATTTTCTCCTCATCCTTGGCAGTGAGTCGGTATAACTTCACCATGAGCTGGGAATTCTGCACCACTAGGCTAATTTCTAGTGTCACCATCAAATCCCTTCCCAGCAGATTATATTCTGCTTCCTTGAACAACAACATATTTCCAATACAACGCTTATTTTCTGATTCTATTTCAACTGTTTTTTTTTATAATTGGTTATAACCTTCAAAGGTTCCCCCTTTGCCCCTATTACCATCATAGTATCGTCACTTATAGAACATCCTCGTGGTAATTGCTGCACTGTGGTTCGTTCGGCTCCAGAGTCTACTAAAAACAATACTTCCTGCCTGTGGGGTCCTAGTCTCAATTTTATCAAGGGCTCCTTAGATGTCCCGGACCCCAAACTGAAAAGCCTCTTACACCTCTCATCTTCCTGAAACATTTTCTTGTCCTTGTCTTTCTTCGGGCAATTTCTCCGAATGTGTTCCTTTTGCTTGCAGTAATAACACTCTATGTCCTTTTTCTGATTATCTGAGCCCTTACCTTGGGAAGGGTTCTGTTTCTTTGGTGGTGCTGGCTTTGCCGAGTCTCGGACCTGCTCCTGCTTCTGAGTTTCCCTTACTGCAGCTACTAACACTTTCACTTGAATTTTCTGCCTTTCCTCATCTCTCCTCATGTAGACTTTCTGAGCTTCTTGAAGCAAGTCCTGTAACTCTCTGTCTTGCTCATCCCTCTATATTTTCCAATTTCTTTCTTACGTCTTCCCGTGATTTTGCCACTAATGAATGTTTTGTCCTTTCGGCACCGCCTCCCATATACCCTGTATCACCATGTTCCTGAGATTTATCATCTTTTGTCTGCCTTCTTCTGTCTGGGCACTTCAAGATGGTTTCTGGTCCAGCCACCTCTGGTGTCCCTGCTCCGCCTGTGGGTTCCTATTTTCCCAATCCCTGATCGCAGCTTGCCTGATCATTTCTCTTTCCTTGTTGTTGAACAGTGACCTTAATATCACATTAAGGTCCTCGTAGGTGTACATGCTAGTCCCCAGGAACTCATCTAATCTTTCTGCCACCCCCAACAGGTCCTCCACTAATTTTCCCATTTCTTTCTTGAAAGCTTTGACGTCCCCGGTATTGATTGGCACATTTACAACGCCGATAATTCCCAGAGCCATTGGCACCTCCTGTAAAGGGAAGAGGTTGGGCTTTTCTTCCTCGTCCTCGCTATCATCCGTGGTCGTTCTCCTTGTCCTTCGCCTTGTTCAGCGGGCTGGGGGAGAGTCGACTCCGCTTGTGGGGAGGACTTGCTTCTCTTCTGATTTGGGCAGTGGTGGGGCCTGAGGCTGCTCACATGGGAGCAAAGGTGCCGAAGCCTGCTCCTGTAGGAGCAGAGGTGCCGAAGCCTGTCCCTGTGGGAGCAACGCTTCTGGAAGCGGCGCAGGCACTGGAGGTACCTGGGCTTGAGTGGGTTGGGGTGGAGGGACCAAATAGGGAGGTGGAAGGTTCTCCAGCAGCTCCCATTCCCTGCCCCAAGTTGCGGAACATCTGTGGGCTTTTATCAGATACAATGCCGAACAAGCATTTTTCCACATTCCAGCATACTCTGTTTCTTCTAAGTCTTGCGGGTACTGGCTGACCACATGGTCGTATTAAGGTTTGGCACATCCACATCTCAAAGGTGCCGAAAACTGGCCAGACCACGTACTTCCCAATCTCCTTCCCTCCCCATTTTTCAACGCAAAAATGGACCATCTTTTCCTTATATCTTCCCACCCATGCCAGACCACGTACCTCCCAATCTCCTTCCCTCCCCATTTTTCAATGCAAAAATGGACCATCTTTTCCTTAGATCTTCCCACCCTCCTGGGATTGGCCTCCCAATGTTCTAGCATCCATCCCAACGGGCTTTCCCTTGGGATTTCAGGCAAAACCTTTTCAGGAACCTGTGAGGATTTTTCTTGGGATTTTCTCTGACACTTGCTCTTTTTCTGTCGCATCTTTCGGAAACTCCTTTTCTCAATCTTTCTTACCTTAAGTCCTTTTTGGCTGGGATTCTCGACATGAACCCTGAGTCTCTGTTCGGTACTGGTTTTTGTCTATGAAAAAACTACCAGCTTACTTAGCCTCACAGAGAACCGTTCCACGGGCTTTTTGACTGGTAATGAGCTCTCTTACCTGATTTTCTGGATCAGAAGGTTTACCAGCTCCCAAACCCTTTGGGAACGTCCCTTCCCTCCTGATCCAAACCATGATCGAACCCCTGAACTCCCCCGAGTTTCATGCTTCAGATGTGTGATAAGGAACAAGCAAGCATCCACTTCCCCCGCGACCGACCACTTCCCTCATGGGAGAGTGGAACTGCAGTCTTGGGGTCCACACTCGCTTCATGATAGAATCATGTCTCACACACACGCTCGATCACACCCCACTCAACCACATGGTACTCATGGTTCCTTTTCCTGCGTGAATTCTTCGTGCATGTAGATTTTCTGAGTGGGAAAGAACTGTGCTTTGGAGATACCTCTCTGGAACGCTCCAAGGTCCTAAGAGCTCTGGGCCCATTTTTATCCTCTCTTTGGCTGTGGTTCTGGCTTTGGTTTGGTGTCTTATCGGTTCTGCCGGTCCCCAATCCTGTCAGGCCACTGAAATAACCGGGGTGCCTCCTGACCAGAGAGGGGGTCCCTGGACCCCAAATTTGGATCATGTCACGGTCACCAGAATTGTTATAAATGATCAGCCAGAAATCCAAATTAATAAATGCGAAAGATTTTATTTTCACAACCAAATTACAGTCCTCAAAAACCCACAGCCAAAGAGACAGTGTCGAGCCTGGGATCGGCGCTGGGTGAGCCTCAATCCGACCTATTGGATCTCCCTCTGTTCACAAATGCAGCGAGGCTATTTTATACAGTTTTTTATGCCTGAGGCAGAGGTGCCCCGATTTCTTTTGTAACCCTGTATATGTATGAACGTTTCTTTCACTGTTCAGGGCTGGACAATTGCTGTTTCCTGGGTAATGGCAGGTGCTGATCATGTCAGGGGAAATTGCATATTCAGATGGATCTTCCTCAGTGACTTTGGTTATCTTGATTGATGGTATCTATCAAGCGATGATCACCCTTGGGTGTGTCCTGATGGCCCCACAAGATGATTCCACAATCATCACGCTGGCCATGTCTATTGATTGGTAAACAAAGCATTATTCTCCTGCTGCCTTCAGGAGTTTCAAAATTTCAGAGTGGTTACACGTCCCTGGGCTGCTTGAGGTCAGAGACTCGTTGGATTTTATAATTTTATAACATACGTTCTCTTTCTAAGCATGAATTACTTTATAACATATATTATAACCTCTTTACCAACACCTTTGATTTTTTCTAGTAACAATCATGTTAAAAATCACAATTCACAAGTTAGAAGGTAAATCTCAACACTGGCTGGTGCCAGGCAGGGCCACACCCCCTGCAGCAGCTTTTAAAGATTGCTTATAGGATAGATTTAAATTTGGCTTAATATGAGTAGTGGGATATAAACATTGAAGGCTGAAACAAAATAAGATTTAGTTATATAGTACTAAATAGCTGTACCAAAAAATTCACAACAAAATACTTTGTTTAAAAAAAAAGGCAAGTAACTGGAAATTTGATCAGGGCTAGATGTTTCTCAGGGCTTTAGATATGTATGAACTGTGGCTTTTGATAGCTGGGCTGCTCCTTCCAATGCTTGAAAGTGCCTGGGGCACTTCGGCCAGGGACCATTGTGGGGGTGTTGAGTGTCCCCAGTGACTCCTGTACAAAATATGAATGCATAAAAATTCTCGATTGTGTTAACACATGTCTCCCCCACAAAACCAGGGGACAGAAATCACAGAAAGTTTAACTGTGGCGATCCACCCATCAGTACGTAGTTATTTGCACGTAGTGTTGGCTTTGCAGGCTTTCACTCCTTCCACCCATGCCCAGGAGTACCTGAGGCACAGTCATAAGTGGTCACTCACTGGGCCTTTGGCTCTTTGAGATAATAGTCACATCAGCTCCTGTATCAATGAGTCCTGTTAGGAGTGCCTCTGCCTTTGAGAGTCACTTTGGCATGTAGGATGCTCAGATGTAATGCGTTGTGTCTATAAAATCTGTGGGACCCCTGTGGAATCAAAACCCCCCCTCCCTCTTCTCAGTTATTGGGGATGCAGATAGGAGTGCTGCTGCAGAAGATATGAGTTGAACTACATGGCTCCCCGCCGGGACTACACAGGGCGGCTGGGGGGTCCATGCCATGAGTCAGAGTCAACAGTTCCAGGGAGAACAAACAAAGTATGCATATGCTGTCCAGGTGGTCTGAAAACTCCTGTGGGAATGAAATGAACACATGAATGAATTAACGTTACTATGGTATTGATTGATATGTCCAGTCCTGTGCTGCCTGGTGTGGCTGGGTCATTTGTCAGCCACAATGGTCTGGCCAGGGCTGCCTGTGGTCCAGTGAAGGCTGCTTGGGGAGACTGAGCTGAGGCTTGCGGCAGTCCACTCTGAGGCATCAGCTGGGGCATCTGTGTCTTTGAGTTGTGAGAGACAACTGCTCACTTTGAAAATTTAAAGATGCTCATTAAACTTTAACAAAGATGCTTTAAAGATGCTTATTAAACTTTAACAAAAATACATATACTTTAACAAAATAACAATACTACATAAGGAAAAAGCTGCAGTACTGAGAACTGACTCTCATGCATACCACGTGGCCACTTCATCTTCAAGATGGATGCTCAGTCTTTTATACCCCTGGGGTTGCATCAGCCAGCCATGGCGCTTCCCAAAGTCTGTCAGTCAGCTCTTCTTTGCCATTTATCGGTGGAGACTGCTTTCTTGTAACTTGATTGGAGGTCAGGTGTTGCCATGCTGCACCCTCTAAGCAAGAAGCTTTTCCATTCCCAACTGCCCCATGCAAGGGGCACATGTGCAAACCTTCTTTTTACCTGTCCTAAACAATTTAGGCTGTCTGATGGCAACAGTACAGGGGGTAAAAGGGAACTGTGGGGAAAACAGAGGACATCTAAACCACAATAACATAACTATACATCACTAAAGCTTTTGTTAATACTCACACAATACTTATCCCTTAATTGCGAGAGCCAATCATCTCACTATCCATCTAATAACAGAGTGGTGCCACTCTGTGCTTCGGCTCCAGTTTCCCGATATCAGACGCCCTTCAAAATCATACTTGGACCAACACTGATTACGGCACTGACGGCAAATACCAGGAGGTTTGGATCTGGCCTCCCCCTTTTCAAAACAGTCCTTTTTCAAATGCTGAGATTTCCCACAAGTTTGGGGGTCCCCCTCCTTAAGGGCCTTTTTCTATAGTAGCATCCATTTTTCACAAGGGTTAGGAGGGAATGGATCAGTCTCATAATCTGAATCTATCGGCCCTGGATAGAAAGGCTCCCCCTCTTCCTTACTGCTAGAGCTGCGGTCAGCGATATAAACTGCTAATGACCGTTAGAAAGGATGCCTCTCCCTCCTTTGTCTGGGCAGGGTTGATGGCTGTGGCTGCTCTTCAGTCTGAGAGGTGCCAGCCTCAAGCGGGCAGGGAGAGTCAAGAGTGAGGAGAGCCAGAGCAGGGTAGGGGGCTGGCAGCATCCAGCCGCTCTCGCTTTTTCAACATCTTAAAAAGTATTCTCCAGGACCTTATACCTCCAGTATTCTTGAGGTCCTCCTTTAGGATGGGGGAGTCATGCTTGTCCAGAAGGGTGAGCATGGTTTCATAGATTTCTCTCTCTCTTTGGACATTTCCTTTCCCATTTTTAGTTCCTTTTTTAGTTCCCCTGGCTCACCTGTCAGTGGCAGCAGATAGGCAGTTCTGGGCCCTGATTGTCACTGTCATGATCAGTTCCAGGGGCTTGTTGACTGCTGCCAGTCAGGCCAGTTCATTCCCCCACACGGAGGCACCAATTGTTGGCGATGGAGAGAGACAGGGAGACTGACTCGGTGATCAGAATCTGATTTCATTGTGGGATACAAACGCTTATATACAATTTCAGGGAGACTAGTAATATGTACTACAATGATTAGGTTAAAATCACATACACAAACTTATGCATATAACAACCTCTCTTGCTTGCAGAGTTTAATGGGATTTTCTTTTTCCAGTAAACACGTTTGATTTTATTTGCTTGCAGCCTAGGTCTAATTTTCAAAGTTCCGTTTGTTTTTGCCAAGGCATCCTGTTATCAAATCTCTTATATTAACCAGGTCCAAAGTCCATCATCTGTCTTGTGTCCTCCAACATTCCAACAGTACCAGAGACCCGAAACAGGGCCCAGGAGCTTTGGGAGCACAGACACTGGGCTGCTCCTGAGCTGCTGCTGCAGGGCTCAAGATCCAGACAAGGATAAAAATAGACCTTTGCATCCTGTCCCTTTGAAATTGGTCATTGGGATGGCTTGCAGGCAAGGGAGAAATGAAAAGAGATAAAAACAGCAGTCTGCTGTGCTACACAGTATTGAGCTGCTTTATCAACTGCTTAGTCATTGGTACCTGGGTGTGAGAAATAGAGTGAAGAGTTTGAATAGTGGAGTGTGATGAGCATTGTAAGAACACGGGTGTAGCTTTTGAGTAAATAACAGAAGTGTGGGAGATAATTCCCTTCAATTTAAGTAGAGCAGCTTAATGGCAGATAAATTTTTCAGATAACTCTTAGCTATAATTGCTAACTTTTCTATTCATTTTCCCTCCAGGTGCAGCTATTTTCTTTGAATTCAAACACTACAAGCCTAAGAAAAGGTTTACTAGCACCAAGTGCTTTGCTTTCATGGAGATGGATGAAATTAAACCTGGGGCAATTGTTATAGAACTGTAAGTGACTCACAATTATGGATGACAATGATAGAGGAAATGAACCAGCTTTCAGTTACTATGTGTGGCTTGTTGTATTAAGGAAGGTTTCTTGGACTCATTAGATTTGCTTCCATGAGGAATATTTTATTTTCAATGAAGGGGGGAAGACAAAATGCTTTTAGGCAAGTAAGATGGTTAGAGACTCTCCTCAGAAACTAGACCAGTTTCCAAATAAAATACTGGTGTTTGTAATTTAATTTTGTTTGAATTTAATGAAGTCTGTAGGGGAGATTTTAATTTGGAGCTTAGCCTGACTGTCAGATTGGCTATATTTTAAAAAAATAATCAACTCAGTCTTTTGGTACAGAACTTCTGCAAAGGAAATCTGATTTGAGGCATGAGATACCAATTTGCAATTAACTTTGTGAACGTTTCAAAGCAGTATTGAGTGGTTATGGTGTGCATCCTCTCCTTGCTGAGTGGCTGAAGGTGTGAGGGAGGGGTTTGAGGACTGGGGTTTGGTTTTTTATTCCAGAAGGAGGTGAATCTCGCAGTTCTTGGAAGAGTACTTAGTCTGTGCTAGCTGGAGTACTTCTGAAGTACTGAGTTACTGATACTGGGTCTCTTCTACAATCCAGAGTATTACGTTGGGAATCTCCTTACAAAAATACTACGTTCACTTAGATATTGAAATCTTACTTCTGTAAAAATAATCATCCAGAGAAAATACCGTTTCTTCCTGTAAACCTACTCATTACTGTTGCTTACAGCAAGCCTTGTCAGATCTATTTAAAAGGTGAGGGTAACAAGATCTGTACAGGATGAGCTTTCTAGTTTGCTTTCATCTTCCTGCACAGCCATTAGCGCTTGGATTTAATGCACTTTCTTGTGGTTACAGGTACAAAAAACCCACTGACTTTAAAAGGAAGAAATTGCAACTGTTGACCAAGAAACCACTTTACCTTCACCTCCATCAAACATTGCACAAGGAATGACCCCAGTTGTGAGACCTCTGTGAACTGAACCACAAATCCTGGTAGCTGTGTAGTAGCCTTAGGCTCCGAGGGGCAGGAAGATGACTCTGTTCATGCCAGTAGGTCACACGAGACCATCTCCCACTGCACAGCACTACTTCAGGGGCAGGAACAAGACCACCATGCAAATGCAAGATTTTTTTCAGTAACTTCCAGCTACAGGTTTTTTTAAGAGCCTTGATATAGGTTGACTGCTTTTCCTAAGTTTGCTGTTCATCACTTTTTATCTTTAACCATTCTTCTCCTTTTGCCTCAAGCTCCCTCTGAGGATGCAGAGTGCCCTTTGTCAAACCTGCAGCAATAAAGATGTGGCAGGTCTACTAACTGTTTACACTGCTGTGCTATTGTAGTTCCTCTCATCTGCATTTCAGAGTCCTCTGGAGTGGGCAGGGTGACAGAAGACTGGAGAGAAGGACAAGGTGGGCTGGGAAGGAGCTTGAGGTACTGCAAGTGCTTTGAAGTGAGGGAGTGGAGGATGCAGGTCAGATGGGTGGCCATGAGTCCCTGTGGTCAGGTCAGGAGGAGGACAAGTGCAGATGAGAACACTGAACATGTTTTGAATACATGTTACAATCTTTTCAGTCACTGTTACTCCCTAATAGAACTATTCTTTTTTGGATCTTGTCACAGAGTGGTTTGCAAAGGCAGATGGGGGATAAAGAGGCCTTCTCGAGGGCTTTGTCCTGGTTGCAGTGGGCGTTTTGCCATTTCAGTGACAGCAGGACTGGCCCTCAGTGCTGAAGTTTCAATTTTCCAGAGCTTTATATAAAGTAGGTCTGGCTAGCAGGCTGATCCACGTTCTACATGAAACTGCTGTTCTTATGGAAACTGATTGTATGCAGTTTTCTGCATATTTTGTGCAAATCTGGAAACTTACTCAAAAATTGCCTTTTTATGTAAGTAGGTAGGATTATCATTTATTTTCTGTATTTTTTATTTGGTGCATAATAAGCTGCAGGACATTGGCTTATTATGACACACTTGCATTCACCTTTTGACCTGAAAAAGGGAAAGAAGTAGAACCCAGTCAAATCTTTCATATATTTGCGTGGATATTTAATATGATACTTTATGGTTTGATAAACTTCTTGCATATCTAACTAGTGCCTGAATACTCTGCTATGCTAACTACAGAGCCAGCTCCCAAAATAGCATCAATTATTTTAAACAGCCTGGATGCAGGTGAATCATCCATTCCTCTTTTCTGTCACTTCACCCAAGATGTTCCATCATGTGTTAAGGGATGTTACTTTTCCTCATGCCATTTGTCTGTCTCTACTCAGCTGTTCAGCATTTTTGGCTTTATCATAATGATTAGGATGAAAAGCTGGTTTTGAATGTCCTAATCTTCTTGCCTTTCTTTGCTCTGGTATAACTAGGAATGACATTATTTAGGTGTTACAACAGAAGTCAGCAATACTTTCCCAAATTCCACTGCTGGTTGGAGGGGAAAAAGGGCAGTTGAATTGTCCTGTTTATGGATCTTTACAATATCCCACTGGTTTTAAAGCTGATGGGAGATGATCAAGATACCCCTGTGAGTTATGGAAACTCCTCTGAATGGAGCATTCTGGACACCAGACTAAAGGAGAATACTACACTGCTAAAAACCAAATACAAATCATCCTCTGAACTCTGCAAAAGGACAAAGCAAAACATTAGTCTGTGGTTGCAACTAATCCGAGCTTGGCTCATATACCTGTCAGTGGTCCCTGGCTAGCTCAGCACTTGTTCTGACCAAGGAATTGCAGGATCTGAGCATCCCTGAAAGGTGGAAGGGCTGGTTCTGGAGTTCGGTCCAGCTGCCATCCAGGGTAAGCACTGCAGTTGGGTGTGTGTGTCAAAGGTGAATGCTGCTGCATCCAGAGGGAGATTCCATCCAACTTTAGTTACTGTTAGCTAGGATGGGCAAGGGGAGAGACACTGAGTATCACAAAGGTTTGTATGGGGAAGGAAAGATCCTGGATTTGGAGAACTTGACTTTTAATCATGGATGTTCATCAATGTATGTATCATCAGCCAGCCACCCTGCAAACTGAAATACTGTCCCTTGAAGTATAAACCCATCGTTTCTGCTGCTTACCTGGACCCTTCCCCAGCTTGTAGATGTCTGTATTAATGCCAGTTTTATGAAATGTCAACTTGGAAGTATTTTTGTTAAATACACAAGTAGAGCTTTGTATTTAACTGATTGTGAATTAATGTCTGTTGAGTGTGAAATACCATTTTTAAAGTTGCTTCTATCCCTTGCCTTCTTTCTGTGAACTCAGTGCCAGGACTGCTGCTGCACACACCACAGGCTTGGGGATTGTTTTATGCTTCAGTGATGTTCCAGCTTGTCTTTCATCTGAAATCTAAAGCTTTACACTTGTACTGTAAGAATGTAATACCTAGGTGGCAACTTTAATGGCTGCTTGTACTCTGGCAGTAAAGCTGTAATGGCCTCCCAGTGGAGTTTTTTATTATTCTGCATTGTTTTCCTTTTTTCCTCCCTCAGGCTGCCTTTTGGACAGTGCAATGCACTTGTGAGAAACCTTACTCACTGAGACAGTCAAAAGCCTGCTATTCCAAATGCTTGCACTAACACTTGACCTGCCAATGTATGGTGTGCTTTGAAAGTTGTTCAGTGGCGGTAGCTGCAGTAGATGTTTACATGGTTGACATACTCCCAACTCTGCTTTACAGAAAGCTGCTTTCTTTTCTGATGGAAGTAAAAAAGGTTCTCCAAATCTAGCCTTCCTTTTAAAGAGGCTGAATTGCTCTTAACCCTGAGGAAGATGAAAACTCAGTTCTCAAACTTCACTTGATGCTGCAAGGTGCTCTGGAAAGCAGAAAGCAATTAGGGAAATTCTAAGTTTCTCTACTGGAGAGGCACTGTAGAAACACAGGTCAACTCCACAACCTCATTAAGGTTTCCAACTCTGGAAGCTGTAGCCCTCATGGTCCTGATTACATGAAGCAAGTCCATATTCTGTCAGAGTAGATCAGCGTGAGGGTAAACATGGTCATTACCCTGCAGCAGCATTAATTTGGCCTTGATTCAATTCTTGTTCTCAGAACTGTAGCATTCTCTGTCACATTACTGAACCAATATCCTTTCTGAACAAAACATGGCACTGAAACAAAGCCTTTGGGGTTTAGCAAAAGGAATTTTGCTTTTTATTATAACTTTCCTTTGAATACAGTGTCATTTGTGCTTCTGATCTCTGACCAGACATCTTTTGAAAAAAACCCCAGAACCTCAGAGTCCTCATGTAAACCCCTGGCCTACAGTAACTGCAGCTCAATGATGGGATGGAGAAGGCAGGTTGGATAGCATTTTACTTAAAAAATTATTTCCACAGGAAATGATTTGATATATGTTTTTAACTAAATTAGTTCATTCGCCAACTGGTTACAAAGGCTACATTGAATTAAAACTCTCCACACAGGTACTTCCTTCCTATTGCACTTGTAGAGTAGGTTCAAGTCCATCACAGAAAGGTTCTTGCAGCCCAAATGGATGGATGAGTTTGTGATCATAAATGCGTGTAAGACATCTGTAGCAACGGGATAAAAATTAATCCTGCAAAAGCTGAGATATACTGAAATGAGACCAATATCTTCAAACCAAGAGCCATTTCCTAGAGTTGTGCACACAGGAACCGGGTCTGTGGGGCCAGCTGGGTGCTGCAGGCATGGATTCTGCACTGGGGAGGCACATAGTCCTTGGGGCCAGCTGCCCTCAGTCCCTGGGTGCTGGCGGAGGCAAGTCTCTGTTGGGAGAAGGAGCATAGTCCCTGGAAGCCTGCGGGGGTAGCCGAGGGCCTGGAGGATAATCCCGGGGGCCAGGAGGGCCGAGGGGGCGGAAGGGAGGGTGCCCACATGTGTAGCCTCTGGGATCAGGGGGAGGCGGGAGTGGGCCAGGAGGCAAACGTGAACTAGGTAAGAAATCTCTTCCAGCTGGAGGTGGCAAGGGAGGACCACAACCTAGAAGGAAAGGAAATGATGGAGTTAAATGAAATCTTGCTTTAACCTAAACAGAGAAACTCCTGATTAGTTCCTAGTTTGTCATTTTCTGGAGCAGCTCTGGAGTGGATCACTGTTGCATGCAGGACTTCAAAGCCCATAAATTATTCTAGGGACTTTTGGCTGCTGGTTTCCATTTCAGAGTAAACAAGGAAAAATACCTTGGCATTAAGTAGCCTTGAGAAAGCCCACCCAATCCAAGCTTACTGAGCCAGCTAAAGCCCATGAAGCATGAGGAAGCCATGTGCTTAGGAAAAGCAGCTCTGGGTCCTGCAGTCAGGCTCCAGGAAGTGAAGTGTCAGCACAGGGCACTGCAGCCATACCTGGGGGCCCAGGGAGAGGCCGAGGCCCAAAGTGCCCCCGCAGAGGAGGAGGCGGTGGTCCGTAGCGAATGGGTGGCGGTGGCGGAGGCCCCATCACTGGGGAGCTCATCAGAGGTGTCCCAGGGAAAGGAGAGGGGCCTTTGGCACCAGCATTACCCTGGGCAAGATGAGGTTACACTTCAGTGAGTTACTGCAGCAGACAAGCACTGACACTGCTGAACAACCCAACCATTTACCCAGAGGCAAACAGGTACAAGGGGGAGAGGAAAGAAAGAAAAATTACCCCAACACACTCCAAACCACATTAACCAGGCAGAAAACAGGGACAGCTACTGCACCATCATCATCCCTTCTCCCAGAACACTGCTGGCACTACCCAAGAGTGAGCGATTTATAGAGACAAGTTTGTTAAGATGAAGATGTACCAAAGAAAAGTTCAAGCACTGTTGAGGTTGTCCAAGGGTGGACAACCCTTTGGTAAAGGACCTGGAACTTTGAATGATATATGGAATTGTGCTTAAACACCACAAGTAAGTCAGCTATAGGATTATTGTTGTAGTCACTCCAAAGAGTTTGCCCACAGTCCTTAAGAAACATCTTATTGCCTCAATCCCACAAAAACCAGAGAGCAACTACTCATCATTAGAGAAGCCCTTTGAGACAGAGGGACAAGCCCTTGGTTAGTTCCATAGAGCAGCTGTTACTCAGCAGTTCAGAACACCGAGTCTGTTACTCCTCTCCATCAAGGCAGCATCACCACCTCCTGCCTTGGAATACTCACTGCAACTAGTTCCATGGAGGAAGGTGAATCTGTAGTTACACTGAGGATTTCAGACTCTTTGGGAGAGGGTTGCTTTTGGGGGTTTTTTGAACAGCAAAAAGGGTAGTGACAGGATACAGACAAGAAAGAACATGATACAGTTAAAGAAGCAGGAGGAAGTACAGTGAATCACATATTAAAAAGGTTTCCTGATGGCTGAGGTGTTCTCAACTCACCACTCCATCAATTGCTGTGGAAGGGGAAGAGGTTCTTGGCTCACTGCTAATTACGGATGCCACAGCAGGCCCAATATCTAAAAAGAGAGCCATGAGTAAGTGTCCTACATTGCCTTTTTGAAGGGAAAGAGTAATGAATAAGTTGCAGTTGGTTGCAGACCCCACAACTTACCAGGAACAGACATCCTTCCAGGCAGCTCTGGAGGCCTTCGTGGGGCAGAGGGGCCATCCACCATTGTACCTTAACAGAAACAAGAACCCAGAGACCCTAAGTAACACAAGCCTGAGCTATTTCTTATTAATAAAACCCTACCACCAACCACTCATTAGTGTATTAATAAAGCAGTTATCAATATCAACATTCCTAGAACCAATATCTGACCTTAGTGTTCCTGGGTTTGTAGCCTAAGAGGTAATTGTCAAAAAAGGGGAGTTTCGCTGCTTACCAAATTCACCCCTCACACCTTCCCTTCGAGGAGCAGAGAGGGGCCGGGCAGGGACATCAATCATCTGTGTAGGGGATGGATTTCCTCCACTCACAGGTGATGGGCCAGAAGAGCCATCTCTGCTTAATGGCCCTGTGCCAAAGAAATAAAACCACTTGATTTACTTTTCTACAATTTAGCACAGCCCTATGTTTTTATGATGTACTGACTCCAAGACCAAAGGTTTTGGGAGAAACAGCAGCATTTACCTCGTCGTGGTGGGATCTGGCGGTCAGGTCTGCCTGGAGTTGGCTTTACAATGACTGGTCTTTGAAGCATGATGATTTTTTGGTTTACCTCTATTAATCTGATTTTGGAAAATAAAGGTCTCATTATTATTCAAACAACACATATGAGTTGAATCTATTATAATGTAACAAGACAAACTGCAGTATAAAATGTTATAGCTTTCACCAAGAAATGTTATTTTAGCCATCAAAACAGTTTAACAGTAGTTAAAATTAGTAACTTAAAAATGCACTGCACATTCTGGGCTTCCCCCTAAGGCAACTCCCAGCATGTTCAAAGAGCAATAGAGTGGGTCTGTTCTGTACTTACTTCTGTCTCAGGTTGGCTGCTTCTCTTTTCTCTTCAGCCAGAGCTCTCTCAGCAGAGCGGGCAATGAGCTGGTAGGGAAAATTTTGTCAACTACATTAATGGCACCAATGTGACATCAAATATAAACTGTTGGCATCAGAAAAGGACAAACATTCTTACCCAGTTGTCATGTGCCTTTTTCTCATGAGCAGCAATCTGAGAAGGAAAGAAGCCATTCAGTTTTTATCCAACTACCAGTATTTTCAATAACTCACCACAGAGCACTGGAATGATGCAGAAAAAGATGGCACAACAACCAGCAAGCAAGAAGTTTACCTGGTTTTTGTAAGATCGCTCTGTTTTTTGCAATTCTTCTTCCATATCTTGGATCCTTTGCCTGTACAAAAGGAAAAAGAGGGGAAGGAAAGATGTTGGAATAAATTTTCCTCAGTAGCTGAAATAAATGGAAAATCATAATCTTCAGAAATTCAAGTTACTTGTAAACTTTCACTTCCTCGATGGCCAGCACGGCTTTTTCATCTGCAGCACACAATTTCTGCTCCTTCTCCTGACGCTCATACTCTTCCTGGGTTAGTTTTCTGCATAGGGAAAAAAATGCACCATACAGTCCAGCATTCTCCATCTATTACAACTCAAAATCCTGCCAACAACAGCAATATCAAAATCTACAATAATGTGTGAAATCACAGAGACAAAAAAGAGATTTTTTTAGAAAGAGAGACAGAAATCCTGTCTTTTGAAACCAACAGACAAACCCTTTGTGTATAAAACCTTAAAATTACAGAGTTGACTAGAAAGATTTGTCAGCTTCTGAAGATCTGTCAGAATCTATCAACTCCAGACAGTTCACCCCTTCAGATCCTGCAGTTTTCCTAGCAATGCCACAGACTGCAATCCAGATTTACAAAGGAACAAATAAGGAAATCCACTGGACTGACACCAACCATAGGAAATGAAGAAATGGATGTGTGGTGAGAAGGGGCAAATTTAGGGCCCAGGTGACAAACACATTCAATAGTTATTAACCATGTGGGAAGCTTTTCCCGAGTATTCTCCATACCAATTCACTGCACAACCAATTTCCAAAGTCTTTTTATAACCTCATGGTTCATAATTTTTTGATTTTTGATATTTTTCTGGAAGTATTTAAGAAGTCTATAGTGTGTTCCTAACTTACAAGAGCTACCCCACAAAGCTGGAAACATTTAACTAATATCAAGTTAATTATTGCTAATAGCCAGTTCAACATAATCCATTTCCTTGGCTAAAAGTCAAAGCAGTTTTGCAGAAAAAAAATAAATTGCAAGATTGCAAGAAGTTCTTCATTCTAATAAAGAAGTACTAACAGGCAGTGTAACAGTCTCCTGTATGTTTTGGAAAGAACAGAAATTCTTCACAGAAGTCAAGATGAAGTTTTCCCTGAAAGATGGGTTACCCTCCACCTCTCCATTCTAAGTTTATTACACATAGATCCATGGAAGTTACAAGGTCAGGCAGTTTCACTACAGCCTCATTCCCACCCTGTGCTTCCCCCAGCCCACACACTTAAACCATAGGAACTTCAACTGCTTCTCCATCATAATTTCAGTTTTTCTACAGAATTTAGCTGAGAATGTCCCTGAATCCTATTTTCAAAATTTCCCCACAAAACTGAGATGGTATTACAGACATTTCAGTAAGTAAACAAATTAATGAGAAATGAACACATACAGAACAGATCCTTACCACTGGCAATTCATTCCTCTCAACTGCCATCACCAATTCAGCCTTCATTTAGCCCTTTGAGAATGCAAGAAGCTCACAAGGCTGAAATACTGAAGTTTCTACATTATGAGAATTAGACTCACTGAATCTTAACGGCCCCTATGTTCCCCTTGACACTTCTGGATGATGTAACAGAGGAACCGCAGAATTTGCTTGGCCACCCACCCACCCTCTCCAGAAGTTTAAAAGTAGAAGGCAATATGTTGTATGCATACTGACAGTCTTTTTAGAATCTCTGGAATGGTGGCAAAAAGAAAGGATGCCAGCTTCAGCTGTATTAAAAGAGTTGCTATCACTCATTCCAACCACAACTTCCAAGTTCTCTGAGCCTTCTGAGCAAACAGCATTTGGGCAGTGCCCAAGATACAACAGACAGAGTAAGGAAAGGCTTACTTCTGGAGTGCCATCTCCTTCTGCTGGTACAGTTCACCAAGTATCTCCACTTTCTGCCGAAGAGTTTTGCATTCATTTTCCAGTTGAGTTTTGGCTGTATGCAGTGAAGAGGAATCGTGTTCCAATGTTTTTATCTTCTCTGTTGGAGAAGCAGTTGCAGTGAGAACTATGATGGCCACTTACATGCTCTGGTTTTTTTTAAGCCACCAACAGCACTTCATCCTAAGCGGTTATTTTGCTAGACCTACCTTCCAGCTCATGCCTTGCTGTTACTTCATCATTCAGTTTGGACTGCAGAAGATTTCTGTCCTCTTCAACTATGGATAACATTGTTTTGACCTGAAAACAGGAATAGAGAATTTATGATCATAAGAATAGCAGTAATGTGACTGCAATAATTAGATACTTGTGCAACATACCCTGGAGACATCCATCATCTGCTTAATCTGAGTCCTCATCTTCTCACTCTCAGTATCTAGAAGAGGAAAAGATCTTTGTTTTCCCTGTTTTTTAATCATGAACAAGTCTGTGGACAACTGTTAAAAGTAATACTCACTACACTTCAATCCCTACATCCTCATATGGTCAAAAGAAAACCCAAAAATCAAGAAGTGGGAATTTCCAACCTACATACACTTTAAGTAGAAAAAAGGACCAAAATAAAAAACAATACCAAAAAAGGATTTCAATACTAGAGATGCAGCAAATACGTGTGCAACATCACAAATAACAAACTGCCTCAATAGCTTTGAAAACATCTATTTTGGTCTTTCAGATTTAAAAAATGTGATTACTTAAATTAGTTATTTATCTGGAGGCAAGCAGAAAGCTCATTAAGAATTTATCTCAAAAATAAATGTACCAGAACCACAAAACTGAGACTCTCAGCTTTAGGAATGCTCTTAATTACCAACCTTTATACAGAGTCTTTACAACTGTGTCACTACACTCATGGATTACCTAAAAGGTAATTTAAAAGCAATTATTGACCTTGTAGCCAGTTCCTCCCTTCAGTGAGCGATATTTTTGTGTTTGACGATTCAAGCTGGCAGCTCTATATGCATGGATCCCTCTTGTTCCCTCTCTAATATGCCATGAGCACAGCACCACATGATCCTCAGGTGGGATAAACGTACCTGGCAACTCTCCATTGGCCAGATCATCTTCTGGGCTCCACTCATGCCCTCTGTCATCCTTCTTGGCCTCTGAATCCATGTCCAACTGCTTCAGCTGCATAATGCAATTGGTTAAAACCTAGTAAAGAAATCAAAGGTTCAATTGTCCTGCATTTTGTGAAGTCTGACAGAGTATTTTATGATGCATAATATGGAAAGCAAGCTGATTATAGAGAACCTACTTCAATTTCATTTTCTTTGTAGGCAAGTGTCTCTTCTATGTCCTTCTGAGATTTCTGATACAGTTGAATCTGCTCATGGATCTCAGAATGCCTCTCACTCCAACCTTCAGCTTCTTTTAGCAGCTGTATGAAGCACCAAGGCAAGATGATTATTTGCTGTATTTTTAGTGCATGGTGTATGCAATTAAAGTCTACTTTACTACCAGCTCTGATGATAACTGATCACCATGGGTTTACCCTTTATCACAGATAAAGGGTAAACTTCAATTATCAGGCTCATTGCTGATCCACTGGCAGAACTGGATGCTGGGAATCTTTCTGCAGTTTATTATTAGGTAGCTTTAGAAATTTGACATTTTCTCAGCTAACATCCCAACATCAAACTGCTCACACACCTCAAAATATGAGGAAATTAATTGCCGTCCAGAGGTAATCACAACACATTCCTTAAAAAGCCACATACTTCCCATATGAAGAAAGAAAACAGATATTTACAATCATTTGGAAAAGAACTGTCCTGACATTCCAGGGCTAAAACTCCTCCCCATTACCTTTACTTTCTGAAATACTTTCTTGTCGCAGACATCTTTTATGAAAAATCCTTTCCTTAGGATTTTTCCTCCTGAGAAGCTGAGAGGCCTCAGGGACAAAATGTAAACAATCGTTATCTGCTGCTGTGGAATGCAACAGGTGGATCTGTGATTGGCTCATGTTGGATGTTTGTAATTAATGGCCAATCACGGCCCAGATGGCTCAGAGCTCAGACAGAGAGCCGAGCCACAAACCTTTGTTATCATTCTTTGCTATTCTATTCTTAGCTAGCCTTCTGATGATATCCTTTCTTCTATTCTTTTAGTATAGTTTTAATGTAATATATATCATAAAATAATAAATCAAGCCTTCTGAAACATGGAGTCAGATCCTCATCTCTTCCCTCATCCTGGGACCCCTGTGAACACAGTCACACTTTCTGGCAATTCTTCACCGTTACCTCCTTGAGCCTGGATCCCAAGTGGCAATATTTCCATCATGCCTTGATAACCACCTCAGCACAGACTTTCTGTGACTTTGCTGACAAAAACTGCATCAGGGGAACTGGCAAAGCCTTCATACCAGAGATGTGGCTCAGCTGCACAAACAGCGTGTGCAAGCAGGCACAAAGCATTTGAATTTTATCATGGCAACAGAAAACATGGAATTCTGCCATGTTAAGAAAACAGAGATCTGCTGAGGCTACACTCAAAAAACTAGGAATAAAAGCCAGATATTTTGTTTGAAAGACAAGATTGCCTGGCCCAGGCATAACTTACCTGCTCCTTGCTCTTTTTCAGTCTAGCATTCTCTTCCTGCACATGATGAAGCTCAGATTTCACCTTTTCTTCACTAAGTTTAGCTTCATTAAGGGCTATCTGCACCTACACACAAAACAAAAAGGAAAAGAAGACAAAGTCAAACTATAGTGGAGCAACAGCTACAAAAAACCTGGTTAAATGGAAAAGAAAAAGGTACATATGCACAAACAACCTGCAATCTGCCAAGCCAGCATTTTCTATTCCATAGGTAAGAATTTTCCTGGTACAAAAACTTGTGACTCTTGAGAGGGTGTAAATAATTCTTTACCTCTGAAAGCTCTGCAGAATGCATAGTGATAGCTTCCTGAAGCTTCTCCAAGGACTTCTGGGTTTCAGAGAGCTAAGAAAAAGATGAGCAGTGATTTACTGTTATCCTGGCACAAACCTCAGCCTGAGTAATGATTTAACCTATGTCTTTTGGAAGCATAAAAGCAAAGTCAAAACAGGAACAAACTTCCATTTCAAGCATCCATTTGCTAGCAGCAACATAGCACTACCTTATTGACAAGGTAAGGAATAGAAACACTCAGCAAATTCAAATGAACTTCTTCCCCTAACTCTGCCTGTCTGTGGCCAAGAAGTTTCCTGTGCAGTCCACAACGAGAGGAACTGCTATCATTAGCAGCAACCTTTGACCAAAACAAGACCAAAGAGCTTGTTGATACAGGAAATCGGGCTTTAAAATGAAGAAAGAGAAAATATCTCTGGACAACAAGAAAGAGAGACAGTTCAGAGATCTTCACACTTACTGTAGAACTAAATGCTGCTCTGAGTACAAGAAAATTTCTCTTCCCAAATCGAAGCCTTCAGCTTATATTGCCAAGGAACTTCCTGGCCAGCTAGGAAGTATTAGACTAGCCCATGACTTGAATGAATCTGTTTGTATGTGAAAGCACATAACCACACAAGTCCATCAAGATCTTAAAAAAAACCCCACCAAACCCCAAAAAACCCCAAACAAAATAAATCAACAGATTAATCCTTTGATCTTGGGATAAACCTAAAATTTCATTTAATCTCTCTTTTTGTAGGTGGGTCACCTTGTTTGTTCTTCCTCTATCTAACCCATCAGGTCATGACCGGCTTTTAGGGCGTGTCAAGCTAATGACAACGTAAGACACAAGTGTAATTGTTCTAACCTTTTTCTGCTTCTTCTCATTCTTTTTTCTCTCTGTTTCAAGCATGGTGTGCAGATTTTTCACTTTGTTATCTAGCTGCTGATTTGCTTCTTCCAATTCTTTTACAGTGTCCTTAAAAAAAAAAAAAGTGTAAAAGACCCACCTAAAGCAAACTATTTTTATTTGTATTGCTGCTTTCAGTACAGAGACAGTTAACTTTCTCTTACCTTAAGCCCTGCAGTTTCATCTGAGAGAATGTCTTTTTGTTCTTGGGTCACTTTCACAGATTCCTTCGCTTCCTTTATCTAAACACAAACAACCACACACAACTGAGGAAATTGTCAACATAATATAAGATGTTGCATTGACTGTGTAATTAAAGCAATAATAGAAAATTAAGAAACAAAGGACAACTTAGAGCAATACCTTTTGATCATATTCTGACAGCTTTTCTAAGATTTCTGTTTTTTCTTGCAGAAGGTTTTTAATCTTTTCAGCAAGTTGTTCTTCAGTCACTAGGAAGAAAAAGAAAGCTTAAAGTAACTATACTTCATACCCTGGGGAAAAAAACCCAGCTATCATTACTACCACTTCAAGGAATGTTTTCAAGTAATAACTAAAGAATAAATCAGGAGAGTATTAACTCCTTGGCAGTCAGCCCTTTCTGCATCTCCAGCTTTCACTTCAAGTTAGAATTTAAAACAAGACAGTAAAGCTAACACAAAGCACAAAGTTCCTGCATCCACTTCACAGAGGCTGCTCCCAGAACCCAGAGCAAAGTGAGGTGCTGGCTACACAGACCTGAGGTGTGTTGACAGTGAAGATCTCAGAGCAGTCTCAGACAGGGAGATCCAACACCTTCCCTAACAACCACCTTTCTGCTCTATTGAAGCTGAATGTTTCATCAGCAACAGTAAGAGGATGAAAGCTCTGAAAGATCTACTAGGAACAGAACAGAGACAACTGGGAGACAGCACCAGTAGGTCTTAAGGAGCTGCTCTGCTTAGACCTCAAAAGGGCTGTGACCAAGCAGCAGCCTTCAGGCATGCATTAGCTTTTCACCCTAAACAAGCCACCAACCAACTCTTAGGATTAAATGAAAATCATTAACATACTTCAATTATTTTATTGCAAGTTATTTAAAAAACACCCGGTTGTTGTTGTTTTTCAAGTCCTAAGCCACCTTGACCTGGATCTGACTGCCTCAAGCACCATTTGCTTCACAGCAATCTCTGCAGCACAACAAGGAGTACTGGTTGTTCCAACTGCATCCCACAGAGTTCAATGGCAACTGCTACTCCTCCTTTCCCTCCCACATGAGGGCTCCTAGGACAGTGAATTCCAGGCCTTTCCCACTCTGGGAAAAGAGAGACAGCAAGTGGCTGCCAAGGTTCAAGATAGCTCTCAGTAGTTTAAGGGAAGCAGCAATCCCTGCATTAGCTTGGCCTCCCAATTTTACTACTGTCATTAAGAGAGCATAATACATTTTTATCCTTGGGACTCCAAATGTAAGTTAGGAGTTTAAAACCATTTTTGCTATGTTTTGTTTGTTTGGAGTTTTTGCTATGTTTGGAGTTTAAAAGCATTATGCTATGTTTTAAAGCATTTTTGTCACTGTTAGCATTCCTCTATTTTGGATAAAGATGTTAATAACAATGTGGCCTGTATCACGCTTGAAGAATATCTACTGGTTCTGATCTTTAGTAGTTTCTATACAGCATCAAAGAGAAGAGTATTTGGGTGGTGGAATTAAATCCATGTTCCTTGATTTTTTAGGGAAGGCTGCTAAGTAATTTCTGCACCACCGATACCAATATTCTTCCTGCACTACAGAAATCACCTCAGAGATCTAAGATGGGCTTTTTTCAGCTCATTAATTCTACGCTGTATTGAAGGAAACTGCAGTATAACCACAATGAAACTAGAGAGAAATGACTGGTAAGTAAAATGTGAGGGAGGAAGAGACAGACTTTCTATGAAGACAACTCTTCCAATTTGCATTTTTTATTCAATTATGAATTCCAACAATCACCCTACTTTGAATTTTTTTTTTCTATTCAGTACACTTAATTTTATAAACCTGAAGCCAGAGAAAAACTCATGTAAAAAGTGATGTGCTGGCCACAGGAATGCCTGCATATTCAGATCTACATTTAAGAGTGTCTCTTTGCAACTGCACAACAGCCAGTTTCAGGCTCCCCTCAATCCAAAAAACAAAAGGAACCAGCTCCTACTTTCTGAGCAAACAGCAAGCAAAGGCAGACCCAGTTCTGGTCAGAAAGTCAAAACAAATTCTGCCCCATGAACCAGTCGTTCACATTTATGTTGAGCAAAGTGGAGATTTTCCTTGACCTTTATTTTACAGGTGCAAATTGCATTGTTTCTCCTGATCAAAGCATTATAAAAGGCAAAATTTAAACCCTCAGATTCAACTAAGTATCATTTACTGGCCAAGTTTACAGTGTAACCTTGGACTGAGCATTCTCCTTGAAAGGGAGTGAAGATGGATACCGGGTCCTCTGAAACAGTATAAATATTCAAAACTAATGCCCAAGCATCAACTACGCTGAAGAAACTTACCTTGATATATCCTACTCTTTACCTACAGAAGAGAACAAACAAAAAGATTAGCCATAAAAAGTGATAAGTGAAAAATGTTATTAATATTCCCTATGGAAAAAAGTGACCACTTCCATGCAGGTTAAAGCAGCATATGGAAAACACATCTATCACTGCCAATGAGTGTTGAGTAACACTACAAACGAGCTTAAGCTGCTTTCTAATAAAAGCTCCCAGGCTAAAGCCCTGCTCAGAGCCTTAGTAAAGGTCTGTTTACTCACTCACTAAAGGGACACCAGTAACTGCCCACCGATAATTTGCGCAGAAAATGAAGCCATTTTGTATTAAGCCATTTTGCATCAAACCACAAACTGGCAAGCGGGAAAAAAAAACCCTTGCAAACACACACACAAAAAAAAAAAAAACCTTGAATCCCAGTTGTGTACCCTCTAAAGCACGTGACAGGTGCTTGTTTCGAAATTAACCTCCATAAGAGATGACTTTCAGAAGATTTTGTACACTGTTCTATTAACACTGGTTTTTGCATTTGAAACTGACCCAGTGTACTCAATACCAAAACTAAGCAAGGGAAAAAAAAACTATCGTTACAGAAAAGATGCAGTTTTAGTTTATTTGTGTCAGGCAAATATGAAGCATTCCACAGATTTCTAGAGCATATCATGACTAAACTGTACAGCTGTAAAATAAATTTGCCTATTTGATTCTCATCTCTCAGCTCCCAAGGAAAAGCACTGCTATAGTTGAGAATTGGTGATAGACTTTTTGTTGCACAGAAAATTATCCATGTAGGAATGAGGACAAATGGAAGAGGCTCTCCAATGAGAATTAATATCATGTTTTTAGGTTTCTAAATGCACTACCTGCAAGCAGCTGGACAACATGAAGTGGGGAGGATTAACTATTTGTTTTGGATATAGCCAACAACACATTTATGCACCTTCTCATTTCAAAGATATGCTGACCCCTTCCACAGCATTCTTTATTTACATCATACTCCTCTATGTTGCTTTTGAAATTACGTCTTACTAAGCAATCTTCAATTACCAGCTTATAGAAAATGCTTCTTAGTACTGCAACTTACTTTAGCTATTCAGCCCAGCATTTAGCTCCCATCAATGCTCTAAACAGAAAAAGTAAAACACAAAAGACTACATATTGCTTTGACTTCAGTAATGCTGAAACAGTTTAACCATACAAAGGACCATTCAGATGGTGAAACATCAGCGGGCTTGCAAGCATGAAGTATACTCACTGAAAGGCAGGTTCTCCAGAAAAATATAGCAAGTGTGACAATTCCCACTAAGGCAGTTATAATAACGGGTTCCCATGGAAGTCCATGGAAATCAGGCCCAGGACGCATTTCCTCAGGCAGCGTGGCGACCAACTGCAAACCAACAGCAGTGACAGCTATGAGTGCGTTTTCATTAAATAGGGGGGTAAAACAAGCAGTCTGACAGGTGCTTTTGTTCCCCTCATAAAACCAGAGAACTATCTGAAGGTTTCTTGCCATTTCTCTGCAAACTGAAAATTAAGAAAACCTCAGAGCAGCCTAGTGCTCATATTTCAGTGCAAAACTCTCAAGTACCAGGACACCTGATAGTGACAGTCTGCTGGCAAAAAAGAGCTGCACCAAAATAAGTACACACTGATGTGCAAATTTGCGTTAGATAGTACTGGTAGTTATTTGACCTGTTTCCAAATAAAGCTATATGGATGGAAAACTATAGAAAAAAAACCCAAACAGTTTTACATCTGGATGTCTGTACCAATGCAGTGCAAATAGCTCAGATCTTCTCCCAGCTGCTGCCCCTGTCAGAGTGTCATATGCCGTGAGTCTCCTCCTCTATCTGGAGGTCAGAGAGCACCTGGGGAAGGTGCAAATGCTTGGTACAGGTTAAGGGGCTCACAGTGACATGGCATGGCGCTCAGGGAACAAACTGTGCGAGCCACACGTAAGCCGCTGCCTTCTCCCTTCCTTTCCTCCTACTTACCCTCTCTCTCCCTACCTTCTCCACAGCCGGCAGAGGAGGGAACAGAAAGGAGAACGCACACCTGCCCCTGCAGAGTCCGGCCGGGGGGCGAGCTCTCCCCGCCATCCGGGGAGGCCGGCAGCGATCCCTGACGCCAGCGGCCGCCTCCTCTCCCGCGGGATTGCCCCACATTACGGGCTGGGGGCGCGGAATGCCAGCCGCCCTCACGGCGCGGTACGCCGGGGTGACCGCCTCAGGGACCCGCCCCCAGGTGTGTCACCGCCCGGGTCGGGCCGCCGAAACACCTCCGCCGCGCCCGCCGCCGTTTCCCTGCCCTCACCTGCAACAGCCTCCGCCGCCCCGAGGGCTCCTCCACCGGCCACCCGCTGCCGCCCGCGGGATCCATGGCGGCCCAGGAGCACCAGGCACACGTCAGCCCTCCCTCCCTCAGGCCCCACCCCTCGCGGCTTCCCCGCCTTCGCCTGCGTCACAAGGCGCGCGCCGCCGCCACTCACCCGCCGCAGCAGCTCCCGCGCCTCGCCCAGGGTCCCCCGCCAGGCGGCGCCCGCATCGGCACCTGCAGGGTGAAAGGGGAGCGGCGTCACCTCACGGGCCGCACGGGAGCCTCCTCGGCCACCGCGCTGGAGGACGGCCCCCGGTGCGCCGGAGCACTGGGGAAAGAGGCAGCGAGCCCTTGGGAAGTGCGCTGATATTCCACCGGCCGCGTTAGGAGGGGTGCCGCAGGACAGGACACGTCTGTGCGGTGACACGGTGCCCAGCCTGCCCCAGGCAGAGCACAACACCCAGCTCCTCCAGCCGTGAATCAGAGCAGCAGACACTCTTAAATTCCTAACCGCGAATCCTTCCGATTAGTTCCCAGCAGTGTTCACAGAACCACAGAATATTCTAAGTTAGAAGGGACCCACAAAGGACTGTCAAGTCCAACTCCTGGCCCTGCACAGGACATCCCCAAGAATGACACCACGTCAAACACTCCTGAACTCTGTCAGTACTCTGTAAGTATGGCAAAAGCTTTAAACCATCTCCAGGTCTGCCCTGGCCTGAATACTGCCCTCTCCTCTTGCTCCTTCTGCCACACATCTGGGCCAGCAGATTCCACAGCCACCTGCCCAGCTTGTTGTCACACCACGGAACAGCAGTTGTGACCAGCCATTCTACCATTGTCCACCTTGTTACTTCCCAACACTTCTACCAGCCCTCCTAAGAATTCCTGCCAAGCAGCATTTAACTACATTTAAGGAAAAAATGGAAAATGGTCTAAAATACAGCTGAACATCTGACTGCTTAACCAATAGGTTATCCACTAGCCATTTAAAATTCCTTAATTTTCTTGGCATTCAACCTAGAGCTTCCTTCAGATCTTAGAAGCTGCTCAAAAGCACTTGGCCCTGGAGATGATACAGCACCTCAGCAATGTACAAAAGCTAAAGAAGATGTGCCTGGATTTTTCCTAAATGCTCAGTGGAGAGAGAATTATTAAGCATAATCAGAAGTGAAGGCAGAACAGCAAACTGAGAGTAGCACTGAGAATACAGTCAAAGATTGTTTCATACCAAAACAGATCCAGGAAAGATGACAGTAACAGGATCCCTCCTTGGCATAATGATGAGACAGCACTCTAGCTCCAGAGGGGTAAGGCCTCAGCCAGAGGGAGCCAAACATTTCTCCTACTCTAACACACAGAGTAATTATTGAGCTGCCTGAGGGGGAAGCTACACACCACCTTTCCTGGAAAGTAATATGGCCCAGAGACATGGGCTAAAAAAGAGGGCACACTATTTTGTGGGCTGTCCTGTCTATAGAAAGTGACCTTTAGGCTGTCAATCTCTGCAAAAGAGGATGAAACCTGGGCTGATGGTGTGCCTCCAGGGATTTCTGCTCTTTCTCCACTACCATCCTGAGACACAGTCCACAAGCCAGTCATACTGAGACACAGTCCAAAGAGCTCTAACTCTGACACTCACAAGAGCACTTTCCTTTTTCCTGCATTGCAAATCATAGTAGAAAACTGCTGTGCTAAATCTGTACAGTAATTGTACATAATATTGTACAGCAATACAGTACTGCCACTAGAGGGACTGTCACCAATCAGGGAAAGCCATGAGGATTACAGCAACATAAAATGAAAGTACCAATGAAAACTCCTGCTATTTGCCTAAAAATCCTTTAAACCATGCATGTCTTCAAGAGCAAAAGAACAAAATAAGCCAATCCCAAATGGTTACCTTCAGCAATGTGTTCGCTGGCACTCTCTCCTGAATCAACTGACCCAAAGGAAGTATCTTCCAGGAGTGATCCTCTTTCACTATCATACCCTTCTTCAGCTTCTCCATTATCTGAGAAGTTGGCCTCTTCATGCTCAGGTGGAACACTGACAGCCCTCTCCTCCTCCTCCTCAATAGGCTGCTCTGGCCTCTTATCTTCAATGAGCTGCTGAGTAGGAAATTCCTGATTGCCCTCATCAATGGTATTTGGGTTTCTGGTGGAAACACTATCATATTCAGCCTCTTTTGCACCATCTGTGACAGACAAGGAGATATGAATTAAGCACTGAGATAATGTGTATTACTTACTCACAGCTACCTTCAGTGAAATGCTGCATGTAACCAAGCTTTCTTGACACTTTTTAAATATTTCAGCTTGTATATTGCTTCCAGTATATTCTCAATCAACTTTCAGTAACATCTAATTAAATGTCTGTATGAAATTCATGCAAGATATCAACCACTGATCTTGCAGTGAAACACTGCAAGGTGAAATATTTGCATCATTCGTAACCTTATCAAAAATCGCATACTTAACATGTATTACTGTAAGAGGAGCCTGACTAAAAGTGTATCTTAACCTCTTGCACACTAATAGAAAACCCAGTAAGTTTGCAAAAGACCCTACCTCTGGTTCTTGCCCAATCAAAAGATGTTTGTTTGTTATTGCTACTTATGCACTCTTTTATGAATGTGGGCAAAAATATGATTATAAGGACATACAAGACTTTAGGTGCCTGGATTTAATACCTGAACTTTGCATTAATCTCCAGATCTCTCACAATCAGGTGATAATTAGTTCAGGGGAAAAAAAAGCCCTCCAGAAAATTCTGCAGATTAGTATATGTGAATCCCTGTTTCTTAAGGAGGTACAGACTTGTCCTGAATGGCTCCTTATGACCATATCCATGCATGGATCTCACTTATCTTACACAGAACTCGGTCCATAAGAACAAGTAGGCTGAACTCAATACCTTCCCTTAGGATTTGTCCCTGAGCCACTCTCATCACAATGCTAAAAATATGCATTAAAAATAAGCAAAATCCCAGGTTATTGCACAAGACCTCTTTAGATTCTACTCACTCACCCTCTTCTTAAAGTTTCTCTGTGTTAGTGTTGCTTGAGACAGGGTTTTACTTCCATTTCATCTATTTATTAACTGGTTTAACATCCTACCTTCAATGTGCAGCTGGTCATCTTCCTGTTCTGGAGGAGAAGCAAGTGCAACACTCTCACCAGCAGATGAATATTTACTTCTTAATGAATATATTAACTCTTGAATATCATCCATCAGTGCACTCTCCTCATCATACAAATCCATCTCCTTCACCACCTCCTCCTTATTTTCTGCTACCCTGGAATCCAGAACTTTTCCTACAACATCCATAATGCTCGATTCTGAAAACTCCAGTATCTCATCCAGAGCTTTCTCTATATCTTCATTATTCTGGCTCGACTTCCGAGCAAGCTCCATCTCCACTTTCATGTCGTGGAACATGGCTTCAACCCTTACCACGTGTTGGAGCCCAAGGTACTTCTGTAGGCGCATCACGCGCTTTTCATCCAGGAACTCTCTCATTATTGAGAGCCGCTTCACAGACTCACTGAAGTCTGTTACCATGTCACTGGTGGCTTCTGAGCTGTCTGCAGGGCTGGGGACAGATGCAGATTGCTGGTGGTCATTTCTTGTTTGCCCTAAATTTTGCACCTCCTTTGAGTCTTTCTGTGAAATGCCCTCTGGGAGATGATCTGTCCTTTGGTCAAGGTCATTGCTCTCTTCTGTGTGAGGAGATTGGAAATTATGTTCGTCCACAGCTGATAGTTCCTCAGGTTCAGAAGACTCCTCATCAGCTTCCGTGACATGTTGCATCTCATCCAATTTAGCATCTTTTCTTACTGATATGTCAACTTCTTTGTTCCAAATCCCACTTGCATTTTGCATGCTGATTGTTTTATCCTCCTTAGGGAATGAGTTTGTTTCTTCTCCTGTTTTGTAAGTAGGATTTGGGGTTCCTGAAACAGCTTCACTGAGTCTTTCTAATTCAGGATTTGTATTTTCACCACCTAGTGTATTACCCTGGGCATTTGCAGCCCTTGCTTGTGACAACTTTGCACTTGCTGCATTCTCATCTTCCAGTAGCTCATCATCCACTTGTTTCAGGTCAGGGTCATCTTCAGCATGTGGCTCTTCAGATTGCAATTCTGCTCTTTGTGTTGTTTCGTTAGCCAAATCTTTGCCAAGATTTCTGTCTGATCCTGCACCCTCAGGATGAGCAGTTCCTTGACGAGTAAGATTATCTGTATTAGTGTTCTCTGTGGCGCTTTTTGATTTTTCTTCAGGGGAACTTTTCTCAGTGCTTTCTTTAAACACTGGCATCTTGCCAGGATTTCTTGAAAGTTTTTCATTCACATCTGCCTCTGAATACTCAGTCTCATTTTCCCATGGCCTAGGTTGCTCAACAGCTCCACTATAGCTTGGGTCTCCTTCCTCTGCAGGGGTTTCTTTCAGCTTTCTCTTTTTTATTTCCAGTTCTTTGTTAGAAGAGGAAGGATTTTTACTTTCATGATCAATTTTCCCTATTTGTTTTAAATCTTCTTCATGTTTGAGAAGTTGTTTTTCCACAACAGGCATTTCATGCTCCACTTTCTGTCTCAAGAGGTCAGTATCCCCTAGGTCATCTTGAGATAGATTTTTTACTTCTTCCACTGGTCTGGCTGAAACATCAACTGGAGGCTTGTTCTCAGCTTCTCCCTTCTCCATTGTTTTCTCCCATGGTCTTTTGTACTTTAAATCACTTTCCAAGGACTCCTCCGAGGTATTGTCCTCAAACTGTTTCTCACTTTTCTCTATTGAAGCAAGTGGAACTCTTTCAGGACTTTTATTGATATCATCGTCAAATGGTTCTGAAGCATCTTCCTTGTTTTTAAGAAATGATTTGGACTCCAGAGCACTGCCTGGACTAGGCAAAGCGTGAGGATCAGGCACAGCTATACCTTTCAGTGCTGCAGAATGTGACTCTGTTCCATCAGTGAGCTGCTCTTCCAACTGTTCAGTTTTGTTGGCCTTTTCTTTTGAACCCGTACCCACAGGTTCCTTTCCAAGGAGTTGTTTGGAGAGATCCTCAGGCTGAGTTGTTGCTGGTGCTTCTCTTTTACTAATTAGCACCACCTCCTCCTGTTTCTCTTCTGTTTGTTTAGATTCAGATCTGTCTACACTTACACTGCCACCCGAGTTCCTGCTCTCACTGAAGGCATCCTTAAGAATTAATGCGTCTGAATCACATTCCTCCCCATTGTCTCCTTGGTTATTTAGCTTTGTAGCACCCTTTGCATCTTCATCGGGTTTGTGATATTGTGACTCCACGTCATTGTTTCCATCATCTTCTAAATCCACAGGGGATGTAATTTCATCCTCTGCCATAAAAGACAGCACAGGGATTTCTGCAGACTGATCTGCAAACTCTGGCTCCTTCTCTTCATTGTGAGGATTAATGCTCAAATCTTCATTTAAATCATCTTCCAGTGATGTTACAAGGTGAGTCACTTCATCATCTGATACAATAGCATCAGCAGTTGAACCAAATTTTGTTTTTAAGTTCACAGAGAGCTCTTTGTTTAAAAGGGTATAGGCATTGACTTCATTCTCTTGGTCAAGTTGGCTGGTTTCACCCTGAGGAATACTAGTGTTTTTTGTATTTTCACTTTCTAGCCCTTTTAATTTTCCATGTAGCATTCCTTTCAAGTGCTCATGTGCAATTTGATCTCCCTGAGAGTTTTCTTTGTGACTACTGACACTGGAGTCTTCCCCAGTATTTTCAGTTCCTTCTGTATGAGAATTGTCAACTTTGTCTGTCAAAACAAGGTTTTCCTTTTCTTCTTCATCGCTTTGCTCAAGATTGTCTGTCTCCAAAGCACCAAGGGACTTTCCTCTATCAGTCTGTTCAGCCTCCTTATCCTTCTTCTCAATTCCTTCAGCTGGTTTTGTCTCTGGATCATTCGATTCAGTTTCCCCTTCATTTGCTATTGTCTCTTGCAATGACTTCAGAAGTTCATCCACATTATAATTATCAAAGTCATCCCTTCCTCCATCAAAGCAAACAAAGTCTGTTTCCTGAAATGAAAAACAACATGCAGTCAAAAAATATAATTTTATTTATAGCAGTAATGAGACCAAAAACATTTACCTACTTAAAGAGAGATGCAGCAGCAAAGTAAATTATGTTAATCACATAAAATTAACCCCTTGACTCCTTAACCAAAGCTCTAATTGAAATCAGTGGAGGTTTTGCCCAAGGGCTCATAAAAAAACCTAAATAAAGAGGTTTTGCAGGAACAAAGTGTAAGGCAGCAATGGAGGTGGCAGTTTTACACTACACTCATCACCATATGCACTGAATGAAGAACAAGTCTATTGCTGAATGCCAGTGAACAGAAGAACACAAATGTTGCTAAGCTTGTGTGTCACAACCTCTGTTAACTGGTGTCCCCTTAAAGGACCAAGTCCTCCAAGCAGGAGCTCCCTGTCTGTCACACAGTTTCTGAAAAATAAATAGAAGCAGTGTGAGACACAATTTCATAGAACCATAGAATGGCCTTGGGTTGAAAAGGGTTTAAAGGTCATCAAGGTCCAACCCCCTGCCATGGGCAGGGACATCTTCCACTAGACCAGGTAGCTCAGAGCCCCATCCATCCTGCCCGTGAACACTTCCAGGGATGGGGCATCCACGACTTCTCTGGGCAAATTATTTCAGTACCTCCAAAGAATTTCTTCCTAATATCTAATCTAAACCTGCTCTCTTTCAGTTTGAAGCCATTCCCCCTTATAGTACTGTCACTACATGCTCTTATAAGAAGTCCCTCTCCATCTTTCTTATAGGCTCCCTTCAGGTACTGGAAGGCTGCAATTAGGTCTCTTTGGAGCCTTCTCTTTTCCAGGCTAAACAATCCCGTATCTCTCAGCCTTTCCTCATAGGAAAGGTGCTCCATCCTTCAAATCACCTTGGTGGCCTCCTCTGGACTCATTCCAAGACGCTGATGTCCTTCCTGTGCTGGGGACCCCAGAGCCAGATGCAACACTGCAGGTGGGGTCTTACCAGAGCAGAGCAGAGGGGCAGAATACCCTCCCTTGCCCTGCTACCTTGGATGCAGGATTCACTCGGCTTTCTGTGCTGCAAGCACGCCTAAAGCTACAGCCTCAAAAAGGCTTTACTGACACAACTCTAGAGTTGCTGCTATTAGTGCATGAAGGCCAGTCGTGTGAAAGGGTTGCAGGACCAATTCCAGAATCAAAGGGCTGAGTGTACCCAGTTTTGTTTGCTTCTGACAGTATTTTAAACTTGGAAAGTTTGGGAAAAGGAGCCATTTTGATTACACACCAGAAGGCCTATGCACAAGCCAGCTATCAGGATGCATAGAGTTCAATCCAAACAGATTTCTTTAGAAGAAAACCATAACATTTGAGAAAAGAAAGGTCAACGCCCACATTTTGGGTTGATGCTTTCACACCCATCCACATACAGAGCTGCACAAACATTCTACCCCCCATACATACATGTGCACCTCTGCAAGTATGTAGCTGCTTACTAACAAAAAGTACTAAAAATCACTAGTATTCCAAATTTCTTTCTTGGGAATTTTACTGAATGCCGAGGTAAGAAACAGTAAAACCCCAACTGAAGAAAAAAAACCAAAACAAGTAAGACTTACATCTGTTGGTAATTCTAGCTCCTCATTGGAATAGTTATGATTTATTTCAAGTAAATCTTTTGGAAAATATCCAAAATCACTTCCAACCTGCAAAAGAACAAACATGAATGAAAAACAGTAAAGAAGGTTTAGAAATGACATGACTATGTAAAAAACTGCAGACACCACTAGCAAATATGTTGAACTGACTCTCAAGTATTCTAAATGAAGTTTAACGCAGTGAATAAAAGAAGACCAGTGATGCTTGGTTTATGCCAGAGTTTTCACTGAGGTTTTACATTTCACAACAGCCTTGTGAAGCTAGTTTAAGTTTCACTGTTCATGTTTTAAAGCCTGACTTATAACAAATTATTAGGAGAGCTGGGAATAAATCCCAGGCCTTCTGACTCAATTGCTTTAACTGCTATTGTGCAGGCACCAGAGGCACCACACACACCTCAAGGATTTTCTCAAGTAGCAAGCAGAAGAGGATCTTTGACGAATAAGATTTACATCCACGCACAATGTTATAGCCCAAAATACGCTCACCTTGTAACTTATGGAAAAAAATTCTTAAAGCAGATTGTAGGGAAATGCAAAATTGCATCATTATAAAATGCACAATTAATCATTTAAAAACCTGTGTGGAAAATATACCCCCCCCCTCCTCTGTGAATGCATTGTTTCTCTTCAGTGCCTGACACAAGCAAAAAAATCAGTCACAGAATGGTGATTTTCAATGTGCTAAGGCAAGGCAAACAGTGGAAGACAAGAATCTTTTTTATCACTCACCAGATATGATCTACACAGAGTAATGCTCACACTTAAGAGTTCTGAGAATGGCTGTCAGGAAGCCAATATTAATAGCATGCAATCACTACACTGATTAGATAATTGAGGTAATTAGAGTCTGGTGGAAACATCTAGAAAGGTACAAAGTTCCTAGACAACCAAAATATCTGGGAAAAAAAAAGTGGTATTAAAAAAAAAGAAAAAAAAAGAAGAAATTAGTATCTAGTAAATAATATGTCCTAATAATTTTTGGAGGTGTTTGTTTTGATATGCAAAACAAAGTACAAACTGATACATTACAGGACTTCCTTTTTAAACTACTTCTCATTCAGATCTTACCTTGCATAGTTGATACCTCTGAAGTTAGTTACACATGTATTAAGAAACCCCACACTGTTCCCTCCCCACCTTTTGTAAACACATATTGCTCTCTTACTGAAAACAGATCATGTATGCATGATTATTACTGGGAATTATGTTTACTATTGGGAGTTACCAATGGGAATGGGAAATTCATTTAGACAAGTAACATCAAAAGCTTGTCTTTGAGTTGTACCCTAGAGTTTAATTATAAATTGGCTTATTTCTCTCTCTAAACTTCAACTCTAGTTTTTAATTATCTTACTGAAAACAAAAGTTAAGAGCTTCAAAGCCACCTTACAGACTAATATCTGTAACAACCATTATAATCAGGGATCACAATTTGAAACTCCTTTATTGCAATCCAAGCTGCTGACCATTCACATCCTCTGTAGTGACCCAGTTTGCCACTTCTGTGGTTTATAAGCCACATGGGATCTGCCTGCCCAAAATTTCATCTGCTTCTCTCCTTACAAGTCCTCTCTTGTGAGGGGAAAAAAATGCCTCATTGTGCAAATAAAACAAACATTCATTCTCTACAGACACGACAGAGGAAAGGCACTATCAATGCCGAGTGTATAAGGGAGAAATAACCACTCTCTTCCCAACTAAAAAGTTGTGCATGGACAAAACACGTGGCTGTGTGTACAGCATCTGCCCCCCCGGTGCCCACATGTCACAGGCAGCTGCTGCAGATTCACTAACCAAGAAGCGACACTCTCACATTATCTATCAGAAAACAGACAGCTGGGGAAGATGATGTTCAAATCTTTTTAATTTTAAAGCCCACATCCCTAAAGCACAGGTAACTAAAACTTCAGAACACAGGGCAAAGAAGAGCTGGTTTGCACCTGCTGAGCATTGGCAGTGGTAAGAAAACACAGTATTGCCCTGACCCTCTGAGTTCTCCAGAAATATTGTCTTCCTGTTTTACTTAATTTTATCCATCCTGTCTTCTTTTCTACTAACCTATATACAAGGTTTGAAAACAAACAAACAAAACCAAAACCAAAAACAACACAAAGAAGCCACAATCTGCAGTTAAGTCCATTCCTTGTAATATGAGGCCAGAAATGTTTTTTTCAACCTTGAATCAAAAGTATTAAGTTCATCCCTTTGCCGTAAGATAAAATAACAACCTTAAAGTGTCTTTGACAAAATGTTCTGTGAAAAAGCAGCAGGTTTTACTTTGAATGATCTGAAGTACTTCTGGAGTTTTGGACCCTGCTAAAGTGAGGTCAAAATACAGGAAAAATGCACAGGAGTCTATACAACAACTTGGTGGTGTAAGCAACACAACATTGATACTGAAGAGGAGACTGATTTACAGCAGAACACTGTGCAGAGAACAAGAGCACCTGATATGCTCTATCTTTTGGCTTTGGGGGGAAAAAATCAAGCATTTTCTTGCAACTGATGTATTAATGAAATTCATAACATAAAATGACTATTAAATAATGGTCATAGAGTATTTTCCAAGCATTTGGCTTTGCTTTACTATTGAGGTTTAGAGAGCTCTGCTAAAAACTACAGGCCATATAATGCACAGTATATTTATTACAGCTGAGTTCCAGAATTTCTTCACATGTAAAATATCCAGTGAACACAGTGGGTGCTCTGTAAGCAATTTAGTATTCAAGACTGGCATCACAAAATAAAGGAGCTATTTTGTCAAAATACAATATGTTTGCTGGCACGAGGAAAAAAAAAATCAACAATGGCTCGGAAAGGGTGGAGTGAATTAGAAAAGCAAAGGCAAATAAAGCCTAGTCCCAACTGCTATAGATTTTTCAGCCTTGGTGAAAGGCTCCTCTTCTTATCAGTTCATCTCCCTTCAGGTCAGAAATACTATTGTATTTCTCATGGCTCCTTCAAATTGATTTTGGAATTAGAATCTGTATTTACAACTTGTTTGAAATAAGCCCCAGGTTGCATTAGTTGAAGCTTCTCATACACATATTCCCCCGACCTCTGCTCACAACTGACAATCAGAACTCCAGTTAGCCCTTGATTTCATAGCTTCTACTCCGCACTAATAAATCCTCTCCCAAAAAAACTTTGGGGAATGGAAAAAGGCAGCATGGTACATGGATGGGATCAAATAATGCACACAAAGCCCACATGAAGTCATGCAATGAGATCCCAAAAGGGCCATGGCAGAAGGAGTATGCCTTCCATGGCATTGGAATTCTTTTGATGGCAGACCTCACTAGGTAGCCTGGTTTTAATTAGCAAGCAGCAGCTTCCCCCTGGCTCCAAGACTTCACACAGCAGGCATGGCTGGCCTGCATAAATCAAGCTGCCCAGCCAAACCTGGCATGAGAAATCAGGCTGCCCAGCCAAATCTGACACAGGAAATCAGGCTGCCCAGCCAAATCTGACACAGAAAGTCACGACACAGGAGAGACCCCAGTGCTATACGTGAGTCAGGGGCAGCTGTGCCAGTGCCCTACTCAAAATGGAAAGGCAGGCACCTCTGACCCTGCTGCAGTGCTTCCATGCTGGTTGTTGCAGTGTTATGATTAATGCAGCAGCAGTCAATCCAAGAGGGATAAAAGAAATAAAGGTTATAGCCACCAACCAAAAGGAATCAGTCTGGCAGCACTGCCCTAAAAGGAGCACGGAAAATCGTGTAACACAGTTGAAAAATGACAACAAATAAAATGGAGCTTGGCAATTCTTTCCAACCTGCCAACTGCAGCTTTTACTTTAAACTCAAAGCAAACATCCTTTTAACTTGGAGACACACCTAACTGTTGCATGAGCTGCCTATCAGTGAATAATTAAACTGAATATTAACTCAGCAATTACCTTAACCTGTTGTCTGATCTTGCAGCCCACATTATGCCTTGTTAGAGGATGCAAAATTAGCCCCATGCTGCTACTCTGCATCTCAAGAACTGGCAGCCCTGGAAACCTGTACCAACTAATTACCCAGATTATTTATGGTACAGTACATGTCAGAAGGGAATTACCAGCATGATAGAATTATTAACTCTTTTTTAACCATGCGCTTCAGTTTTTCTGTTCACTTCTGCATTGTTTTAATTGGATTCAGCTCCCACTGAGAGCTTGGCCGTCCACGCCCAGCCTGAAATGGTTACAGATACATCCTGATTTTCACTAAACCACTGGCCCCACAGTCAACACCCAGGCGTGGTTTCAAGCACCCGAGACCACTGTCAAAATTGTTTATCCTTTGTAGAAAACTAGACTAAGAAAAGAGGTTGAAGTAAACAATTTAGACACTAAAAAGGATGTAGGGGAAACATGAGGAGGAAGCAACATTGACTAGGTCTAAGCAACTTCTGGATTGCCAACACTTTCAATGGGAGCCCAGAGAAACTGCTCTTCCTCCATGATATCTCAGTTCTGCCTCTGCCAGGCAAATAAGGTGCTTATGAAAGTCGAGAGGAGCTCGACTGTAACTGCAAGTATGGGGATGTTCCTTCCCCATTAGCAGAAGCCTCTCAGATTGTCCAAGGATGATGACTCAGGCAAGGCCACTACTCTGCAAGCTACAGCAGAGCTAAGAGAGACAGACTTTTTAGAAATCAAATTTACCCTAATCCTTTCTAGTTTTACTACTTATTTTTCCTCCAACTCTGCATGCAGCATAGATAAAAAGGGGAAGAAGTCAGAAGAATATTAGGATGAGAAGCACTATTAAATCATGCACATGCAGTGATCTTTAGCAGGATTACAGAGTGCAGGATGAGACCACGTCATGGGAAAACACAAGCACAGGCTTAAGCCTCCCTAAATGGGAAGGGAGGCTTAGCTTCCAGGTGGCCCTGTAGCCACCACCACTGACAGTGATGCAATAGGAGGTTTTCAACACAAAGGCAGTTTTCTAACAGTTTTTAGACACATTAGAGTTGCCCATTTTTCACAGCACTCAGGTTTGATCAAACCTCATCCTATTTCCCACCGGCCTCATGACAAAGCAGCATTCTCTGTGTTACTTAGCCATGTTCAAAACTCCAAGCATTCTCTTACAAGGCAAAACGAATGAAAACAGATTACCAAGAAGAGCAAACAGAAGAAATGCTCTACAGTACTTACGCTTCCAGCCCAAAGCTCAGTGGATTCTCCTATTAGTTTATAATATACATACACTGCTTCTCCCTTCTTAAAATTTACAAAGCGACAATCCGGACCTTTAAAATCCCGCATGGCCTTCCCTCGGCACATTAACACTGTCCAAAGAAAACAAAGAGAAGAGTATGACTTTAAAAATAATTTACATGAAAAGTGTCTTTGCTAACTGGCAGTAAACAAGACCTCACATGCATCACTTTGCTATTTTCTAGATTGGGTCAAGAGATAAGAAAGTAAATTGAAAGTATAACTAATAAATTAATAAATTAATAAAAATATAACTAAATTGAAAATACAACTAAGAAATTTTTAGCTATAACTAACACAAACAAGCCAAGTTATAACTAAAAAAAAAGGAAAAAAAAAGGCAAGCTATAGCTAAAAAAGTAAAGCAAGCATTCTAGTCAAGACAAGGTTTGACAAAGCACGGGAGAACTACACGTCAGGGGTGAGCTATGAAGCTCATTATTGATGTTAAATCAGAAAGACGACATCTGTGTCCCAGCGAACCGGTCCTGAAATTATCCCAGAGAACACCCAGACAGCGGGTTTATCACGAGAGGGCTCTGCAGGCGGGGGAGAAAACCACACAGGGAGCAGCGGGGATCTGAAAACTTGGCCGAGTAGAGAGGGACGGCGCGCGTGGGCGTCGCGTTCCCGTTTCCCCGATTCCCCCCAGTTTCTGTGCCAGAGCCGGCGGAAGGAAGGAGCTTCGGGAAGAGCCTCCGGGAGGCATCTTCCCCCACAACTCCCTCGCCGGGGCCGTGCCCGCCGCCCCCACTCACTGCTGCACTCGAGATCGGCGCAGCGCTTGCGCTCGGCGAAGCGGCGGCCCAGGTCGGGCGCGGTGGCGGCGGCGCAGCGCGGGCTCGGAGGCGGCGGCGGCAGCAGCAGCAGCAGCAGCAGCAGCAGCAGCAGGGCGAGCAGCAGCCGGGGCTCCGGCAGCGCGGCTGCAGCCATGTCGGCGAGCGCCGCGGAGGGAGGGAGCCGGGTTGGGAAGGAGGGAGTAGACACGTCAGCAGCGCCAGCGGGAGGACGATGTGGCGGGGGAGGGACAAGCCCAGCCCCGCCGCGGGAGGAGGGTAGCGCACGGACTCTCCCTCACTCCCTGCCGGCGGCAGGATCCCGATCCGGAGGCGGCAGCACCACCGACCGCTGCGCCGAGCAGGAGTCCGGCTACCTTTCCCGCTTCGCAGGCCAGAAAATAAGGAAGGTCCTGCCCCTTATTTGTGCGGGTTTCTCCAGATGAGGATCGCAGGAGTAGCAAGAACCTACAGAAAGGTTGTAGCTGCCGCCCTGTAAGGACACGACACATCCGAACAAGCACTTGGCTGCTCTCCTTCCTGCCCCGCCGAGCAGTTCTTATCTCTGCTGGGGAGAAGCAGCCGCCACTTTCCTGGTGACCTCCGACAGTTTGAGGTTACACCTGCGGTGCAGCGGACGGAGGAGCTCATTCAGCCGTGATCCCACTGGGGAAAGTGCGGGTTTCACAGCGAGCAGCCAAAAGCGCAGGATTCCCCGACAGGCCTATCCTTGCCCTTCTGTAGCTGCAGCTTCCACTTAATGGTACATTTTAAGTGTTGAGTGTTTGCAAGCCGAAATATGTGCTGCTTACAAGTATTTACCTTTTCTTCACATCCATCACCTTAATATTGCCTTAGAGATCTAAAATGGCAAAATGACAGCAGAAGTCTCAATGCAGATGAACAAAACCTCTCTTTTCTTTTTCAGACCCATGTTATTTGTTCAGCACGGTAGCCTGAGTATACAAAAAGAATAAAAGATGCAGGTAAGAAAGGACAGGTGACATAAGGGAATCCTCTTGCTGGTGAATCAAATGACTACATTTTTTGTATTTTTTTCTACTTTTCAGAGCAAATTCTGAAGCTGCTCCCAACATGAATAGGCACTCACAGAACTGATAGTCAAGGTAAATTTTTTTTGATGCTTGTCAAAGCAACTGAGGGTTTTTTCCAAGAGCTGTTAAAGAGCCCTTTTAAATGCTATATCTCAAGACTTAGCAATTGCTGTTGCTAATTGCATGTGTTCCTCTTGCATCTTCATGCCTATTGATTTTTGCTCCAGACTCTCATTTCCACAGTCACATTGTACAAGGCCTTAGATCCAGGCTTAGTTACTGCTGTGAATTCACTGAAAAATATGGGTTTCATTTTCAGCCCCCACCTAGAGCAGTTTTATATTTTAATAACACTATGAAAAAGTGTCAAGGTAGTTGGTACCAAACAGGTGTTGGTACCTCTTTGCCCAGCATCCCACAGACACCCTGGCATTTCTTACAGTCCTGTGTATCCCCAGGAACCACATGCTACAGGAATGCAATGATTCATTCACCCAGTGCTCATGTGTGTTCTCCAGGCCTAGCGCAGTATAGCAGCTGTCGCCCTCCTGCAATTTTGTTGACATTTTTGTGTTTCACATTTTAGAGAATGAGGTGATACCTATTTGCCATCACTGATGTTGGCTAAAAGCTCTTAGGAAAGCCTAACTCAGAAAATCTAGAAGTTTGTCACATAAAATATGGAAGCAAATTCAATCAAGTCACATTTTAGGATAATTGTATGAGTGAAAGATAAGCATTCTTTCCTCAACATTAATATTTCCTGTTGTGTAATGCTCACAGTATTAGGTCCAATTTCTTATGAAGAAAGAGCTGTTTGGTTATTTTCCATCAATATAATTTATCAAGCTTATCTTTATAAAAGACCAAGATAAAAGGTAGTGGTGTCTGTGGTTGTAAAGACAAGGGCAAGAAAGGGAAATGTGAAGAAAAACAAAATCACATACTTCTTGTATAAGTCACTGCCTTTATTGTACAATAATGAGCACCTTGCAGTTGATACATATACACAAGTTTACCACTGCAACTGTCAAGTATTTCCTACAATTTCAAATACTTCAGGGTAATAAGGTAGCCACTTATTAACATACCTAGCTTCCCTCAATGTGTGAAAGAAAATAAAAATATTTCACTTAGTTCAATTAAGATATTTCAGGGAAAATTTCCTTCAAGTTTTCAGCCCCAGTCTTGGAAATAGGTATTCAGCTATGAGTGTAGTCCCACTGTACATGAGGTATCTAACATTAACCTACTCTTAAAAAGCAGTTCTCCTATCTCTTCTGTGCTAAAATATCTACTAAAGTAGGTGATACCCATTGAAAAGATCAGTTGGACAAGTTTATCTAAGGATCAGGAAACACTCACTTATGTATGACACAGAAAAATAAAAATAACAAGCCAAAAGTAAATGTTCTTGCGGGCAAACATGAGAACTTTTACCAAAAAGTGGGGGCTAAGTTGGATTCTGAAATTTGAATACTAAACTAACACAAGATCAGGAGTGTTGTAGGAAGTGACATCAAACTTGGGGAACACCAGTGATCAGAGAGGCACTCACACAAGGTACAAATTATAAAGGACAGTCAAAGAAAATGGCACTGATAAAGATGTGGTGTTATATAACATTTTATTGTCATCAATCAAGTAAGTTAATTATCCATTAATAACAATACTTACGAACTGAAATGCTGACCTTTATTGGAAGAACACAGGATTAAAAATAAAGAAAAAAAGCAAAGGGAGACTTCTGTTTTCCTCACATTGATTTATTAAATACCATATTAAGATATGATATTGAGGTTTAAGTGTTTAAATGCTGTACACAACTGTTCTGCCTTGCACTATTTCCAACACTGCTTATTGATCACAGCTGAACCAAGACACTGCATCACAGGAACCTTTAATCTGAGACAGTTTATTATTTACTCACTTTCCCGTGCCAGGACAGTTCTGAAAAAAAAAACAACTCTGTGGGATCTTATGCGGTAAACTGGACTTTATACACATCAAAACAGTCCAGGGCAAACTTAGTTCCAAAGTGGTTTAAAGAAACAAGTTCCAGCACAGATTTGTATAAACCAGATACTGTGGCTAAGGCAGACGAGTTCCCAAAATCCAGCTGGAGCGCAGGCAACATCATTGCTCTACAATGCACAGGATTTTAATTCGGAATCTCTTCCTTCTGTAGAACGTTATGAGTTACAAAGGAACAGGAAAGTAGCAATACAGCTAATGGAAAGAGTGACAGAAGGAGCTCGCTAATTTATCTTTGGAATAACCAGCGCATTAGCCACGGTTCTAGTCATGCTCTGATTGAGGAATAAACACCTCTCCGCTACACCCCTGCACACACCCAGCTACCCCTCGTGCTCCATCTCATCCCTCCTCCTTTACCTTCGGCCCGCATCCCGCATTTCCCCATACGCAAAGGAAAGCAGGGAAACGCTGCGGAGGCACCTCCCCTCACGGCGGCCGCACCGCCCGCCCCCCTCGACGCGCACGCGCAGGGGCCGCTCACGCCCCGCGCTTCCCGGGACGCGGCGCCTGCCGGGATCTCCCGCCCCTGCTGTATGCGGGGAGGTGCCGGCCTGAGGGGGCGGCCCGGCCGCTGCCCGCCCGGCTCGGACTGAGCCTCCGCGTTCGGCTCGGCCGGCGGCTCCCGCCCCCTTGAGCTGCAAGGTCGGAGCCCGGCTGTCCGCGGCGCCATGGACAGCTTCCTGGAGGATTATAAGGAGGCACCGGCGGTGGTAGTGGGGGGGAAGAGAAGGAGGAGGAGCTCCGCCACTCAGGCGGTCTTGCAGCCGCTCCTGCACCTGCCCTTCCTGCCGCCGCAGCCGGGTAAGGGCGGAGCGTTTGTGCGTTCTCTTTATGAACTCCTTCGTGCTGCCCTGGGAATGGTGGCAGAGTTTCAGCTTTTATCCGCCAAATCGTCTGCTAGCGCCGGGAAAGAGGTTTGAAATAACCGTAGTTATTTTGTGAGCCGGCGGTATGCCCTTGCGGGCAGCAAGGCACGTGGTATCATCGGGAAGAGCAGTGTCAGCAGGTCGAGGGAGGTGATCGTGCCCCTTTACTTAGCCCTGGTGAGGCACATCTGGAGTGTTGTGTCCATTTCTGGGCTCCTCAAGGCAGGAGAAACATGGAGCTCCTGGAGAGAGTCCAGCGGAGGGCACCAAGGATGATTCGGGATCTGGAGTATCTCTTATAAGGAGAGACTGAGGGAGCTAGGCCTCTAGTGTGGAGAAGACCGAGAGGGGATTTCATTAATGCATGTAAATATCTCAAAGAGAAGTACTAAGGGGATGATGCCAGACTTTTCAGTGGTGCCCAGCAGCAGGACATAGTGCAGTGACCATAAACTAAAGCACAAGAAGTTTCACCTCAGCATGAAGGAGATCTTTACATTGAGGGTGGCAGAGCACTGGAACAGCTGCCCATGGAGTTTGTGGAGTCTTCCCTCTCTGGAGACTTTTTCACATCCCACGTGGACACCTTCCTGTGTCACCTGCTCCAGGTGACTGCCTTGGCAGCTGGTTGGATTGGATAATCTCCAGAGGTCCCTTCTAATTCTGATGGTTCTGTGATTACCTGACTTAGCCATTGTTTGAGTTATTCCTCTGCCTACAGCATCCAGATAGGAGATGTTTTGGTGAGCTCTTCATGTGCTTTGCAGGTGACTTTTTCTGGATGAGGATTGTTGTAGGGTCATACAGCTGTGAGCTTTAAACACACTTCATAGGAATGAAGTTTCAGTTTCATGCTGGTTTCAGAATAAATTGAACTACTATTGATGTAAAAAGACCAAGAGGCCTCTTTGCAGCCTTGTACTCAAATGAGAATAGTTGTCTATGTTTATCTTTGTGGGAATTGTTTAGCCTTTGGTACTGGAACAGTCTGTTTGTTTGTGTACATGCAAATATGGTAGCACTGTGGCATCACAAACTTGGGTGATGACTAATAAGTGAAGAGAGCAGTCCCCAAAATGAGACAAAATGTACTGTGAAGTTACCAAAGCACCATGGCTCCCTGATTCTAGTAGGGCAGTAGTGTAACATAATTGGCTAATCACAGTTTCAAGTGAATGGAAATTTCAAGCACAGCTATGTGCTGCTTATGGAAAATGTCATTCCATATCACATTTCCAGCTTGTCCCATAGTCTTGCTTCCCTGTTTATCTTCAAAACAACAGAGCTTAATATGACTTTCTGTAGTGTCCATACAAGAAAGATTCTGAAAGGGAGAGCATGTGGCTATCTGAATAAGGGCTGTGACTGCTGTGGGCTCAGTTGATTATTTTTTGTTTGTTTGTTTGGGTTTTTTTGTTGTTTACTTAGTATCTTCCAATGAATACAAGTTAAACTTCAAGAAGAGCAAGGAAGCATGTTTAAGTTACATTCAGGATGCCTTGCTCCAAAAGCAGTGGAAAAGAGCTGCAGAGTTCCTGACCTGCTATGTTGAGTCACTAGAGAAGGACTATTCCAGAGAACACATAGGTCCATCAGAGGTAAGCCCATGTTCCTTATCTGAGTTCTTTTGCAGTTGAAAAAATACTTGCAAAGCAGCATCCATATACTTCAGGACCAACATCTGTCTTAATTAGCTAATCACAGGCTTGATTTTTTTTTTTTTAATAGATCCTTGTCACAACAGAAGAAGACTTGGCTTGGTATAAGTTCACTCTATCAGCAGTGTATCTGAAAAATCAAAGTAGTCCTCTGAAATGGGAAAGCAATAAATGTGGTTGGTTCTAGCATGTCGTCAGTCAGAATCTGTTTGCAAATTGGTATCTTATTTAGGTTGTTACCAGCTTTTCCAGTAGCTGCAAAACTCCTTGCAGATGTTTAGATGGAAGCAGGTGGAAGGAAAAGGATCAGAGTTTTAAATAAATGGAGTACTTGAGTATGGCTAGCTTGCAGACTTTGGAAACAAGTGCATGCAATTGGGGAGCTACATCAAATTGGAAATAATCTTTGCTATTAAGTTCAAAGAGTTGTGTATACCTGGTGTCTTAGTGGGGTCATGTCCAAAAAGAACATAACTTTTCAGTGAGGGGAGGAGGAACCCTCTGGCATGCAGTTTTCATAAACTCTTCTTGAGTGCTGCATTTATAATGAGCAATTCTGAACCACTGAATGACTCTATAAGTCCTACTGGACAAGTAGGTAGGTTACTATAGGAGTAGATAATGCTTTGTAGTATTTTTTGTTTGCAGCTCAAATGTACACTTTTCATGTCCTACAGTAACTATAAGTTTAGTAAGACTATATGTGATGTCTGTTGCCATTTTTGTACTAAGGTTGGTTTTGATTTTCTTTCTCCCTGTTAACAGATGATTTGGAGAATAGGAACTGAAATTTTGTGGCATCATTCCCAAAGCAGGATGAAAGAGTTCAACTGTTTCATGGAACAGATGAAAACTTTAGGAGTAAAAAGGTACTTGAAGGTGAGTGTACTTAAAGCAGCCCTGATGATTTTTCACAGTTATCTGAACGCTTACTTGAATATTAATTTCCAGATCTCTTTTGAAATGTATTACTGACATTAGTGTCAATAAATCTCAAACCCAACATTTGAATTACCAATTGCATGATATTTGGAGGTCATTTTATACCTAACCTTATCTCATTTGGTCTGTATGTTTGATCACAGATGTATGTTCTCAGTCCTTAGGAGTGCTTAAAAATCCTTTAATCTTTGAATTTGAACCAGTCAAATTCATTTTCATACATGTCCCAATGACATGTAAATACAGGTAATTACCTGCCAAGTTTTATTTTCAGTCTTTAATTTGATCACTGTGCTGCTGACTAAACATTTGTACTTAAATTTTGCCTCATTACTTTTTGAGTAGCTCACTTTTTGAGTAGCTAATCTGATTATAAAACTGTATGTTGTGCACACCTGTGTCACACAGCTGGGGGGGGGGGGTTAATGGGTTTTTTCCCTCTGGTGGCTCATTCAAACCTATATTGTTGGTTTCCTTGGCTGTTGTGCACTTGAGATGGTGCTTCTGTCTTTTATTCTGTTTTTAAAGGTCTTCAAAAGAAGTTCCATACAAGGGTTTTCTGGAGCTAACTGAAGGTTTAGGCTTTTATCTTATGATGCCCAATCAACATGGTAGGGTGGAAGGGCATTCCTCTTTCAGGTGCTCTGAAAAGTAAGCAAATGCAGCCCAGCTGGGTTTCCTCAGGTAATTTTTAGATCTTTTAAAATAGGTACAGCACATGTTAAAGACAAGCAGGTTTTTGAGACAACAGAAATAATTTAAATTCTTCATTATGTGTCTTGGCAATATTTTTTATGCATGTCAGCTAGTCTCCTCTTTCTCTGCACATGTGTGTAGAACTTTGCTGTATTGCTTAGAATCTCTACATTTGAGTGTGGAATGCTGTGTTTTGGACTGTTTGGGTTGTAGGTCTGCTTGGAGCATGTCTTCCATCTCCTCTGTAATGGGCAAATAGATGAAGCGTACCAGAACCTGTCCCTGGCAGAAAGCTGGAGGTTTGGAGAGCAAACAGCCATTCAGGATAAGGAAATTAAGCTGATTCAGGCTTACAGGGGACTCTTGGACTACTGTAGCTGGTCTAAGCAGAAGAAAATCCTGTTAGAGCATGGTAAGTGCTTTTTGGATTGAGCTGTAGCTTCAGCTTGCTCATGCAGATGCCATGGTTTGCAATGATGCCTTTTCCTTTACCAGACTTCAGTGTGTGATGATGTGACTCGTACAGAATTCTATATCAGCAGTGATGGTAGTGCCAAAATAGCACTTTCTGAAGTGCCCTGAAATGCTGTTCTGAAACTCTTTCTCCCCACGTCCAGCCAGCATCACCTAAAATAATGATCAAAGGAATGCATTCCCTTAAAGCAGTGGTTTAATAGGTGTGCAAGTGCATGATTGCTGCTGGAATGTTGAGTGACAGCAAAACCCTCAACACTTGTGTTTGAATTTCAGTTTCCTTAAAGATGTGGAAGTTGCTACATGTGTCACATCTGGTTCTATCTATACCTACCGGCAGTGTTTTATCACTTGCACTAGATCTCTGTTTCTCTGAAAACCAGATGTTGAATTTGGCTTATGGACCTTGTGCTGGTAGCATCTTCTCTTGGCATCCTACTCATTGTGCTCCATAAGTTGAAATTGATTATCAATTTGAATGTGGATCAGTGAAAATGTCTTGTTTCAATACTGAGGAGTCTTTTCTTATAAGCTCTCTGGCTGAAGTCCTTGCTCAGCAAAATGTGATCATCCCTAAGGCACTTCAAGATCCCTGTGCTTGGCAGAGTTAATAACTTTGTGACCTTCCTTTGTGTTTTGGTAGGTGAGGATGGATTTGCAGACTTGGCTGTTGAGCAGGAAATGCACGGTTACTTCCGGAAGGCAGCAGTGAACTTGAAGGAGATTATTAAAATACCTGGAGTCTGGGATGTCTTTGTGAAATGCTATGTGGATGTAAGGGCATGTTTACAGATGGCTTTCTTTTGTGTTTCCCCATCTAATTTTCATTAAGATGCCCATATGCAGATTATTTTCTGTGTGTGTGAGTGAAAACAAAGTATTTCAAAAGCAACACATTTGTATGTGCACATCACGGGCTTTGATGTAGAGCACAGCGTACTCCTGGTAGAGCTGCAGAGCCTGAGCACAGTACAAAAAGAACTTTTATCTGTTCATTGTCAAGAAAAAGAAGTAGACAGACAGCTTACATGTTTTGTTTTTGTGGGGCTGCAAAAATTGGAGCATAGCTGCTTTAGTTCAAATTCCTGAAAACACTTGGATTTTTGGCAGGGCACTGTTTTCTCTGGATAGATGAGATGTTAGAGATGCCAAATATGCAGCCCTTCTCTGTTCTGGTTTGGGTTTTTAAATACCTGTTTAGGATTTGTAACCAAGAATTAGTAATTTTAAAGAGATCTTTCACTTTTTGTGAACGCTGATAAGCTCTGACTTCTCTAAGCATGTGTCTTGGTTTGGAAAGACAGGAGTCTGCTAAGGAAGGCAAGAGCCTCCTCTGAAATGGAAAGTGTAAACTCCCTCTCTCCGAATTGTTATAAATTTGAAATTAAAGGGTGTTCTCAGGCAAAGATACGGGAGCAGGAATAACAGTTCTTTATTGGGGAAGAAAATAAAAATAAAATAAACAATGTGGTAAATCAAAACAACACTGACAGAGTGAGAGTACAACCTGACACCCTGTGGGTCCAGGTGTTGGTAGGAGTCCAGTTGGAATTGTGGCTGCAGTCCTGGAGTAGCAGATATGGTTCTGTTGGAGCAGTGATCCTGTAGCAGGGTGTAGTCTTCTGAAGATTGGAAGTGGAAGAGGCAGCTGTTCCTCTGGTAATCCAGTGGAAAGGCTGTTCTGCTGTGCCAGAATCTCAGATTATATCTAGTTAGGAATGCTTGGCTCCTCCCTCTGGGCGGAGCATCTCACAATGGGATGCTGTAATTTTATCAGTCATGCGGTGACAGTCAATGGCCCATTAACAGATGATATCTCTCTGCAGGGAGGATGGGTTGTGGAAGAGATAAGGACAACTGCCTAATTAACAGAAGATAACTGCCACACCTCTAACACCTGGCAAATAGAATACACATTGCTTGGCAATCTAGGACGTTTTAAGAATTTTCCTTGGTGCTGGCATCTGCCAAGTTCTGTCTCTAGAGATATGGCAGGTGCCTTCAGCATCTCTTTCCAGTGAGCAAGGGATGATAATCCTTTGACAATTAAGTAGGTGTTAAGGCATTTTCTCCCAGAGTAGCTTCTGTGTGTGAATTCTTGTCTCTCTGTCCTGAGAGTAGCAAGGAAAATTAAGATGGGCAGGTATGTAATTATCTAATATGCATTAGCTAATACGCTGCACTCTTATATACAGACTGTGCTGCTGGATGGCTCTGTGGCAGTCCAGAATTAATTGTAAGAGTTTGGTTCCCCGTATCTGACAAACTAATGACAGACTTAACTTCCAGTTGCTGGAGTTCTATGGAGAGCACAATGAGGCCCGCCAAGTGTTAAATGAATATGCCTACAACTCAAAGTTCCCTGCTAACCCAAATGCCCATGTCTACCTCTATCAGTTCCTCAAGAGGCAGGGTGAATCCAAGAAATCCCTCATATCTGCACTGAAGGTAGGTATCCCCTAGGAGATACAGTCTGTGTCAGTCAGGGGTGGTCTGACAAGCTTGCTTGAGCTCTGTAACGTTATTTATCCTATTGTATTCTTTGTGGGAAGTGGAGGGTTAGAGGGAAGTTAGTGGGAGGGAGCAGAATCCTTAACTGTCTTTGAATTCCAGTTCTTGTTTTGCCTTTGACTGGTACATCCTATCACTTAAAGGTGGTAAGTAAGCTCAGAGAACATGTTCACATGGTTCCAGAAGTCTGTATCAGCAGACTTGTGCATAGCATGCATTGATTTCTCTTACAGTTTGATCTTTACAATGTGTACAAATCATTAATGCCTTCTCTTTCACCTATTGATCCTATCTAGCAATTAGTTTCTTTGCTTGTTTTTAATGAGCTGTGCATTAAAGCTAAAAGTTAATGTCTGCTGGTTGTTTGGCAGACAAGACCTTGTTGGGTTAAGCTTTTTAATTCCTGCTTTCCTTGCCCTCGGTACTCCTTGCAAACCATGCTTTGCCACTTGATGGCACTAATGTGCTCTTGTTAGTGCAAGTGTTGTTTAAAAACAGCTTTGTAAGGCTGTTTTGTTTGTTTTAGACTTTGAAACTGTAGCAGATTTGCATGAAATTCTCCTCTGCATTTCAGCAGTAGCTTTAGACGTGAGTCTCTTAGAAAACAGAGATAAATCATAGAAATTATTTGGTAAGTCCAGAAACTGACCCAATGCACAGGGCAGTGTACAGGGGGGCTAGAACTGTCCTAGGGAGAAAATTACATTTTGCCTTCAAAAAAGGGGACACTGGATATGGATTTGGGCTGCTCCTTCAGAATGTTGTATTTGCCACAAGCAGTGTTTGTCAGCAGCCATCAAGGTATTTCATCTGTGGTGTCACAGAGCAGTGTCACAAATGTGCAAGAAGGACCTAGAGATCCATTCTTTATATCAAAGCACCAAAGTACCAGAATTGCTTAATTTTCTGAACTAAAAGCACCCAAAGCTCTGAAGCCTGTGCTTTTCTTGGTCAGGTAAAAGTCTTCAAAAGTTTTCACATTAAAATAACCTATCTGGGTTTTATCTTTTATTTTTTAGATCTTGCATGATGTTGTTCCTTCTCATGAACTAATGATAGATTTTAATACCATGCTTCAAAAATCAAGTAAGTCTTTACCTTTGTTCATTTCATTTATGGTAATTTCAGAAAACTATTCTGGATTATCCTACAGCCTTCTTTCTGCTTTTGAAATTAGTTTTGTTTCTTAAGAAATAGTCCCATAAAACCAACTCAAATGCCATCTTTTCAATCACCATAACCTCTTAAGATGGACGTATGAGCAGTCATTTACAAACTTGTGTTACCAAATGCCTTTTTTTTATTTTAAAGGCTGAGCAAAGCAAGCAGTTGTAAGGTACAGGGAGAACCTCAAAAACAACTTAATTTTTTTTTAGGTGCCCTACTCCAAATTCCAAGGTCTTAATTCCATTTTTGGAATCTCTATTTTATTTATTCTTTTCTTTCTTGGAATGTATCTATTCTTTAGTTCATTGTTAATGATCAAACAACAAAATTTTCCTTCTCTTTAAGGGAGCATTATCTTCAAGCTGGTAGAAAAGTCTTCTAATCTGAAGACTATTTTTTTTTCCATGCTGATCAATTGTATTCCAAGCTGTCTGTCTTCTTGTATCTTGGTATGTCTCAGCAGGTCAACAGATTGGTGAAATGTACACATGAATAAAGATTGTTCACTCTTCTGATATGATGAGGATTAATGGCTTCAAACTGACAGGGGGAGGTTTAGAAGAGATTTTGGGAATAAATTCTTGATTGTCAGGATGGTGAGGCACTGGCACAGGTTGCCCAGGGAAGCTGTGGATGCCCCATCCCTGGAAGTGTTCAAGGCCAGGATGGCTGCAGCTCTGAGCAACCTGCTCTAGTGGAAAGTGTCCCTGCCCATGGCAGGGGGTTGTAACTTGATGATTTTTAAGGTTTTCTTCAACTCAAACCCTGATTCTTCTTTGGGAGGGGGAAAAGGAGACCTTTTGTCTGAAACCTCCCTTTTTCAGTTCATGTGTGACACATTTGCCAACTTTTCATAACTAATGAGAACAACCTGGAGTTTTTAAAGAAATTTATACCAATAAACATAACTTATGTTTAAAGTAGTGGCGGGGGGGGGAAGAGTGGAGAACTGTATTTCACTTGTGCCTTACTAACGAGTTCATCCTGATCTGTGTAATTCAGTAATCAGCCTCATCTTTTTCCAGAGAAAAGAAAAAAGCGTCAACTGGGCCTAGAAGTTATTTTTGCAGCCTTGGATTATGCTGGCTGGAAAGAAAATGCAAAAGCATGGAGCTGTTTGGCAAGACAGGTGAAACAAATTGTAATGTAAGTAGCTCTGATGCAATGTGTTGAAACAAATGTGTCAAGTCTCCACCTTTGGGCAGTGAACACAGTGACCCTCTGTGCTCTAACTTTGCCTTCATTTTTACCTTTCATACACAACTTCAGAGTATCTTGAAATACTGGGCAGTTTGATCACTGTATGGGAATGTCACTTCCCCTTTGTAGATAGTTTTATAGAATCCTTGAATAGTTTGGGTAGGAAGGGATCTGAAAGATCACCTTGTTCCAGCCCCCCTTCCATGGACAGGGACACCTCCCACTAGAGCAGTGTAGTGGGCTGATCATGGCTGGATGCCAGGCACCCACCAAAGCTGCTCTATCCCTCCACTCTGCAACTGGATGGGGAGAGAAAATATAAGTATTCATGGGTTGAGAGAAGGACAGGAAGAGACCACTCACCAAATACTATATTGGGCAAAAAAGACCCAGGGCCTCACCATCAAAGTGAAAAATTTTTTCCTAACATTTAATCTAAACCTGTGCTTTTCCAGTTTAAAGCTGTTCCTCCTTGTCCTGTCTCTACCTTCCCTTGCAAAAACTCCCTCTTTGTGTTTCTTGCAGGTTCCCTTGAGGGACTGGAAGGAGTTTGTGTTGCTGAAATGCTTGGTTTAAGAGCATTATTGCCTAACAGTAATAACTGTTGGGGATGAGTTAGTCTTTGAGTATGCCTGGAGTAACACAAACCTTTCCTAAGGATGAAGCAACCCCTTCATACTACTCATTTGTTGACAAAACTGGAGAAACTTCCATATTACTATTGATAAACTGGCAGACAAGTGAAAGGCTTGCTTAATTTCAAACCATAATCTGTGCTATTGCCAAGGCTTAATAAAACTGCTAGAGTTCACTTCCAGCCTCACAAGTGTTGCCAGGGATTAAAAAAGAATTGTTAGTTTTATATAAAAATGCTTGTGTTACTGTTTTGGTATAAAGTCAATGTGTCTATGTTGGCAATTTAGGAGATTTGTAGCAAGCTGATTGTAACATTCACTGTCTCCTAATAATCTTTCCATTATATTTTAACCTCTTCTGTAATTTGTTTACCCTTTTTCCAGCTCCGAGAAGCATCTTGACTGGATCAAGCAAGAGTGGAACTCCAGGAAGGACTGGTGGCCAGACTTCCATTTTAGCCGTTACTTGGCAAAAAGGAATTGGCAGGAAAATAAAAGCCTTTCATACGAAAAAGCTCTGGTGGCTGGAATCCTACTGGGAAAGGGTATAATTTTTTCTTTCTTTTCACTTCATGGAACAGAAATAATATCTAGTTCTAGCCCTAATGACATGGGATGCAGCTCATCTGCTGCCTGGAAGAAATACAGTTTCTTTCTTTTAAAAAAGATTCTTGTCTTTGAAGCTAAACATGAAAGGTATTTAAGTTAGTTTGATATTTAAACAGTGAGGCAGCTGGTCTTATTGTGGTTTAGAATTCAGTTTTATCTAGCTTTGTTGAGCAGCCACAATACTATTTGTCTTGTTTGACCTTCAAACTATAACTCCAAAAATGCACAACACTCTCCTTGGGAATACTGTGAGGACTGCAGGCAGTTTGCTTCCTAGATGCCAGCCTGGGCAGTGTCTCAGCAATACTGGATGTCAGCTGGTCATTAAGGACTATGGGTATGTTGTAATGCAGGAAAGAGGAGGGAGAGTCTGTATGAAAAACATCATCAGTTTGGTAAGAAGGTGAATATCATTACCTCTTTAGTAGCATTATTTGAAATGCTGCCAAAACAAGGGGAGGATCAGGCCAAGAATCAGCTGCTAAATTGAGAATGGGAATATGGTGTGGAGACAATGGCTTGTAGACTGGTTTGAACTTCTCGTTGGTGGGCAACATGTTGATTGTTAGCTTTTCTATAACTTTTTCTTCTGCACTTCATAGAACAACTTCTCATAGAACAAACAGAGCTTCATGTTGGAAGCTCTTTGGATATTTTTTGTTTTGCTTTCAGTAGGATCAGATATCTCCTTTTTATTTCCAGATGGCAAATAAAAGCATTCTAGTTCAGATATTCTTGAATGAAGTTTCAGTACTTACTGACTCAATGTGAGCTTCTGTTTTCATTATCTAGGATAATAAATTAATGTATGATATCAGTGCTGCTTTACACTCTTGAAATTTTACTTTCTGATCTAATTTGCAGAACAAAAATGAAAGAGAAACAGTATTGTGCAAGATAACAGGCATTTAGATACACGTAGAATGTTTGCTGGGCTAAGTGAGGATAGATTATTTAATGCTGCAGTTACGTCTGTAATGAGCATTTTAATACCTTTAATTACTGAAAAGTTTCTTAGCTGTTTGCATATTATTTAAACAATGAAAGCATTTTGTATTTGCTTGTATCATGGTGTAACTTAGTGTTGTTTTTTTTCCTTCCTTAGATTGCAAATACTTCAAATATGTATCACACCAAGGCTGCAAAGCTCGGGTGAAAAGGTTTCGGATGCTGAAGAAGTTTGTGACTAGGCACAATCCTGTCTACCTGAGAATATCTGGTCCTCCAGATTCCTCTGTTCAGCCTTGATGAGGTGTCCCTAAGGTTCTTGGTACTTTTTCCTCTCTGTAAAACTGACTTTTGTGTTGGTGGTACTCCAAAACCTTTAGGCAGACCGTATTGACTCAGTACTAGACTTTTTTTTAATATATTTATGTAAAACCACTTTGGTTGGTATTTATTTTATAATAAAAAGAATATATAAATCAAGTGATAATGTCTGAAGAAAGAATTACAGAAAGAATTTCTGTAATGTTACTCTAATATTTGTGTGAAATGCAAACAGTGTTGATTTCAAATACATCTTAAAAGAGCAGAGGCACAGAAATACTGAGAAATTCTCTATCTCCTGGAAGAGACTTTTTTTTGCAGTCATGCCCATGAGTTGAAATAAGCAGTGTTGCTGTGTTTGGAAAGCAAATGTTCATGTGTTATCGCAAATCAGAATTCCAGTTTCCTTGAAAACAACAACAAAATGGTTTCCAAATACTACTTCTGTTTTAATGCCGTATCTGTAGAATTCTGGAGGGTGAAGTGCTTGAACCTCCCTCTGGGATTTTGGTCTGGGTTCACATGGGTCTTGTGAGAAGTGCCTTAAGACAACGTATCTTAAACATTAAATGAAATACTTGCTGTAACTGTGTTTTGTTAAAGGCAATTACTCATCATTCCCAACCCTAATGCTCGTTTACTTCTGACTCCCTAAGAATGCTGCTTCCTCACTGTGTAATAGTCAGGGGGTGTTAGGTTGCACATGGGGGGCGAGGGGGAAGGAGACAGAGACATGACTCACCCCCGATGTTCAATGTTCATGTGGCACAGAGGAAGTTTATTTTCCCAGGCTACCCTTCATAAAGACTTTTAAAAGACCCGGTCTGGATATTCTCATTGGTCTGAACTCCATGCCCCCTCAGGATCTGGCCAGTGAAATGCTTGCAGCTTCATAAGAGATCTGACTGGGAGAAGCCCTTTGTCAGTTAATCCTGGGACTTGGTAGCAAGCCCATATGTGACATCCGGTAACATATCACCCATCTTTGTTTAATACATTCTGTAATTTGTTTTCGGTTACTCATCTGCAAAGGCCCTTTACAAACAAAACAGCAACAGCATGGCCAAATTTGCATGGAAGCTGCAGCATTTCTGTTCAGAATGCATTGGGGGAGAACTCAGGCCACAGGCACAATGCTTATATGTTACAACTTATAAAAACCAAAACCCATTTAACCTTTAACCCATTTAACCCTTATATTAAAGACAACCTGTAACTCATTTATCTCTTGAAGAACCCAACACCTAGAAAACAATCTGTAAACAGAAAAACAGTTGTAAACAGGAAAATACTTAGTAAACAATTCAAGTCCTTATATTGACTGTCTATGCGGTAGGTAGTCATTTGTAATCCATGGTTCTGTTGAAGAGACTTCAGAATGCTGTCCAGTGTCCTTTACCTTGGATTTCTTAGGAATATTGTACTGTTACATGACTTATTATAAAACATAAGAACATGACACCACCCAAAACTCAAAAAGGGGAGGTATACCTTCCCCCCAACCTTTTTTCCACTTTTTTCTTTGTATAATAAGTAGACATAGAAATAAAACATGCATTTCTTAACAGCATTAATAAGGTAGGGGGTTGCTGAAAGGTCTCTTTCTCATTATGAGCAAACTTCTGGAGGGCTATTCTGGACAAAGCCTCTATGCCTGTCTCAAAAGAAAAAGAGTTAGCCTTTTTGCACAGAATCTTTATCAGCCAGGTTCATAGGTTGATCAGGCCAATGACTTAGTTGGGAGAGATTCCCTGCATAAAACCAAGTTTGTATTAATATCCAGTGCAAAACAAAACGAAATTTTTTTAACATGAATTTCAGTGTAAGCAATACTCTCTTCTTGCCTTGTTAGAAATTTTACTAGTGATTTAATTATTGACTTTGAATTTTTTAGAATGATGGCAAGTGGCAAAACATCAGTTGAAGAACTTTGCAACTGAAATTTGCCTATGATAAATTAATTTTGCTATAGGTATCTTAGTGGACAGCCCCTGGGTCTCAGCCATCCTTCTTGAAATACTGTGACAATAATTAGTAGGAGTATTAAAAAAATAATAATACACACACTAATGCTTCCCTAATATAACACCTTACTGATCATGGGCTTGTTAATTTTGGTTCTAACAAATGCAAACACCCATAATGAATATTGTACCATGAGTTCTAATGTATATTTTTACAAACAGTTGTACCTTATAATAACTTTTGTATGACAACCTTTCAGTGTCTTTATTAGAGTTTTTGTTACATGAAAACCTCAATTTATCTGGAGGTAATGTGGTTGTAATGCTTGTAAGGAAGGAAACTTGGTGACTGCCTCTTCACCATCCATTTGCTAGCAGCTGCTGGCTTCTCACTTGTCTGGGTGACAGTGTGTCTTGACCTCAGCTGCTGTGAGACTTGCAACCCGTGTGTCCAACTCCATCTCTTCGGTCCAACTCCATCTCTTCGGACAGACTTGACCGTCTCTGCCCCTGCATTGCCACACTCCCGCCTGTCTCTCTGCACTGCCTTTTTCCGAGCGGCACCTTTGCAAAGGCTTCTCCCACGCTTTGCTTCTGAATTCTGCGGCCTTCTTTGGAGGCAGGCTCGTTGGGGGGGCTGCTCCCTCCCGAGGTGTGGCTGTGTTCCACGGAGGCTGGAGCAGGGGCAGGTCCATTCCCTCAGGAGGTGGGGCCGGGCGCCACACAACCTGGCTGTGTTCCACAGCTGTATCAGGGGCGGAGCCCCCGCGCCGTGACGTCCGCTGGATGCAGCGGGTGCTGCCTGGCTGGCCGCATCGACCGCCTGGTGCGGAGTGATGGCCGCGGGGCTTCTCCTGCTCCCGGGAGGGGTTGGAGCGGCCGCATGGCACGGCAGCCCTCGGAGCGGGGGGGGGGGGGGCAGAATTATCTACCACGTAGTCTGTTCTCCCAGAGCAGGGCGGCATGGTAGCCCGAAGTGACTGCATAATGATTACTGCAGTCTGGGGAGGGCTCACGGCGTCCCGGAGAAGCCGGGACTGTGGTGGCTGCCATCTCTCTACGTGGCTGGATTTCGCAATCCATCCTGCCGGCTCCCTGGATAATGCCGGCATCTGCCGAGGTTCCCCCACTCCCCATGGAAATAATCCCTCTTTATTGAAAGCAGAAAATCAGTACCTTCATAATGGAGTTTTCTGGTCCTCATACCTAAGCTCCCATGGTCTCAATTGTGATTTTAGTCCACAAAACAGATTTTTAAACCCTCGAAGCACTCTCTGCTAACTGCTGAGGGGGTTTTTACCACTATCTGACCAGTGAGTCCCGGTTTTTCATCGAAAGTCTGGTTTTTACACCGTTCCAGCTTTTATGCCGTTCCCAGCTCTCAGACTGTATTATTCCAGGCTTTTATGCCTAATAATTCTGGCTATTATGCCTGATAATCTGGCTCTGAACACTGTACCAGCTTTTTGCTGTCTGTCTCCTTTGCTCTGTGCCAGGCTATGGCTGAGTCCCGATCACTTCAGAGGTCACCACCTGTAGCTTCATAAGAGATCTGACTGGGAGAAGCCCCTGTCAGTTGATCCCAGGGCTTGGTAGCAAGCTCATATATGATATCTGGTAATAAGTGGGTTGTGTTGGAGATTTTCAACTGGGTTTGGACTATTTTAATTTAGATTGTGAAGTTTCAAAATGTTCTTCCCCATAAGGTGTCCCTCAGCCCTGGGAAGCAACTCCTCCTTAGGTGAGAGAGATGATCCAGACTTGCTCCCAGTGTCCATCTCATTGGAGTTCATGCCTGGACATGGGCCTAAAGCTGTCTTGGGACAGCCCTGGCAGGCCACCAGGTATCTCTCCCCTTCCAGACACAAGGCGTCCCTTCACTGAAGTCTTTCATTTGGCTTCTTGCCTGCTATTGTGCCCCTCTGCTCCCCTGAACTTGCAAAGATGGACTTTGATAGGCTGATGACTCTCCTGTGCCGAGAGCATCCCAGCAGGGTGTTACTTGGACTTCCCCCTTCCATTATCTGCCTGTGTTCCTTTGTGAGTATGCACCGGAGATTTTAGCATGAACCCAAGTATAAAAGCTGAATGCTGGAAGCCCTGGTACTTGGTGAGAGCTCCCATGTAATTTCCTTTTGTTCCCTCAGCTTCCTGTGAGAGATGTGTGTGCCTTGCAGCAGCTGAGACTCTACTGAGGAAGAAATGTGGAACAAAGCATCAGAGATTGGAGTGGGAATAAGGAGAGTGAGAGAATAAAGAGGAACTTGATGTCTGAAAAATCTGCTAATCCGATTTGGTGCTCCCAGCTTTCTCCTGTGACCTCTGGAAGCAGGATTGCTCTGGGGGATAATGTCCTCTCCAGGTGCTAGAACTATAATGCTGCAGTCAGCAAGTACAAGAGCTGAGTCACAGCTTTTGTGTAACTGTGCCAAGCATTGCTCTTCCATGTCCTGCAAGAAACTTGCTGTTTCCTGACACCACAGTACTTGGACCTGAGACAAACCAGCAAATCACAAATCCAGAGAGAAATCTCTATGTACTGTGTTTTCAAGCCTGTGTGTTGTACTTTGAATGTGATAACTCTTAGTGGATTGGAATGGTCATCTTTGGCTTTGAATTCTGTGCTCTAGATTTGGTTTTCCTATCAATTTTCCTCCCCTTCCTGTGGGCAGAGCTTCTGTGAGGATTTTTTTTTTTTATCATGCATGAAAGAAGTAACTCCCTTTCCATGTGGCTGTGATCAAAATTATCTTGTGCTGTTTATGGAAGAGCAAATCTAAGGAAGTGTCATCCTCCAGCACAGGCTGAGTACAATGTGTACAAACACCTGCATCCGTAGCTCATGGGAAGGGCTTGCTCAAGCACTATTCACCAGAGGGGAAAGTGTGCAAAGGTTTTGTGCATTTTAAATCAGTTAAATGTCAAGTGGGATCAAACCCACAAAAATTAATTGGCTGAAGTAGAGGCTTACCACAGAATATCACAGTCAACTTGAGGTTGTGCTGGTGCCTTAAATGAATTTTTCCTCCTTCACTCATTCCAAATTTCTTCTCATTTTAACCCTGAATGTATACCTGAATTTGTGGGTAACAGCAATATCTATGAAGTCACTTGTTCCTATGGTTAATTGCTGGCTTAACTTGATTGTATTTTATGATCCCTGTTCAGTCTTTATGAAACCAGGCCCCAGTTTGATGCATTGCAAAAGCTGAGAAAAATGGTAGTTAGGAACTGAAAATTGTTCACTTGTGTTTTGTAAAGATTATCAAGTTCTGTGTACAGGTATCACATCTCATGTTTTTATTATTCATATTTCTCAGTGAAGGATTTCTCAGCCAACTTAACCTAAAATGTAGGGATTTGATTTGTGAGTGCTTCTAGGGGCAGGAGAAATGTCCAGAGGGTAGGGTTAAGCCCTGTGATGTGTGACATGTAAAAGGCAGCCTGGAGGGTGTCTCTGCTGCCCAAGTAGTACTTCAGAGAGAAAGCAAGAGGGAATATAAGCCAACCTCAGGGAATGCTGAGCTCTGGGGCTGGTGATTAGTAAAACAGAGAAGATGAATGAACCATGCTATGAAGAAGTCCAGGATTTTTATACATCTGACCTCAAGAAACCTTTGCTGAAGGAAGTGAATGCTTGACCATGGGCTGGAAAGTGAAGCAGCAGCTCTGGTGTTTCTTTTCCTTGCCCACATGTGTGTGTTTGCCTCTTGTTTTGCCTGATGGGCACTCTGCTGGGACATCCTCAGTGTCTGTATTATGGGCTGCCTTTCCAGCCCCCTTTGCCCTTGGAGTTCTGCTCTACCTATGAAAACTTTAGCTGCTGTGACCAGGAGAGAGACAACAGCATTGCAGCAAAATACTGGGACATCATAGATTACATGGATCCCCAGGGGCATAAACTGTGTGGAACATACATCAAAGATATCCTGTGTCAGGTAAGGATGAAAAATATTTGTATCCTACACTTTGAGCTGGTTTGGAGGTCAGTTGTGGTTCTGACAGCTGTGCTACTGTGAAGGCAGGTGTGGGAGCAGGGAATGGTTGGGCTGGCAGGGGAATGGCACTTAATCCTCAGCAGGCATTTTGCAAAGTGCTTTGTGTAAGGTCCATCACTGTAATCTGGGAATATATAGTGACATTTGCTAGCAATAAGGGTTTATGGAAACATTGCCCAGTGAGGATGACTGTGAGAGACAACTGCTCACTTTAAAAAATTTAAAAGGTTTAATAAACCTTAACAAAAACACAACAAAAGGACTAAATAAAGAAAATTTTTCAGCACTGGGAACTGCCTTTGCCGCTGCCTACCACGCGGCTGGTTCGTCTTCAAGATGGATGCTCATCCTGGGGGTTGCATCAGCCAACCCTGGCCCCTCCCAAAGTCTGTCAGTCAGCTCTTCTTTGTTGTTTATTGGTGGAGACTGCTTTCTTGTAACTTGATTGGCGGGTAAGGTGTTACCATGCCACGCCCCCTTAGCAAGAAGCTTTTCCACTCCCAACTGCACATGTACACACCTTCTTTCTACTTGTCTAAGACAACCGAGGCTGTCTGATGAGGCGGGGGGGAGAGGGGAGAATGGAACTATGGGGAGAACAGAGGTTATCTAAACTACAATAACATAACTATACATCAATAAAGCTTCTCTTAATATTCACACTATATTAATCTTTTAATTACGAGAGCAAATCATCTCATTATCCATCTGTAACAATGATGATTTTCCCATAATGAAGGAGAGAATTACAGATCAATCTTTACCCCCTGCTTGGAACTGCAAGGTGCTGTGTGTTGGGTTGATAAGGGAGTGAGGTTTTTTGGGAAGTTGTAGCTAAACCAATCAGTGATCAGATTTTAATATTAGTACTTGGTGTGGTTATTGAATTCATGGATATGCTTTTGAGAACACAGGGGGTTAAAAAGCAGAGAACTTTCAGAAGGTTTTTTTGTTTCTCGTCAGTTGAAGAGGTCGTATCTCCCCCGGTTGAAGTAGGTTGGAGCTTTGGACAGAGAAGGGGACTGAAGGCCCCTGCAGGACGGAGGGGTGGGGAACTACTGAGATGTTTTGGGCAGCTCTAGAGAGAGAGTGCTCCCTCTCCAGAGAAAGAGAGAGAGCCTGCCACCTTAAAATTCAATACCTTGTGCTGGCAGCACGGCCGGCCGAAAAAGAGAAGAGGAGGGGAGGGTGCAGTGAGAAGGTGCCCGGCCGCTGTGGGAGTTCTGGGTAGGCAGAGCCCAGGATTTTAACCCTTTTCTTGGACAATAAAAACTTTGCAGTACATTAAGCCCTCCTAGAAGAGAGACTGACACAAAATAGAAAAAAATGGGCAAGTGTGGTGAAGGTCTGAGCAAGTGAAAGATGTCAGAAATTGAGAAGAATCCTAGGTGGGAGGAGATGATAGAGTAACCTTTAGCTAGACTCTTTTCTTATATAGCCACAGACAAAACCATTTTCCCTGAAACACAGAAACTCCATTTAAGAGGAAGCAATGGCTTGGAGCCAAGAGAGTGCAGTAATGTTATGTGAAAGAGTAGTGTGAACAGAAGCCGATGAGGAGGGTGAAGTAGTGCCCTCTGTCTTCAGTGAAGAAGATCTCTGTTCTCGAGACCCTTCAGCCCCAAGGAGTAAATTTGAAGGGGACTGGCATCCCAAAAGTGAGAAACTGTTGCTTTTTTAGAACTAGACAAAACACCCTTAAAAGAAAAACACTAGAAGCAGCTCTAGTCCATGCACAGTGGTGAGAGCACTAAACATAGAAAAAAGAAATCACAAACAAAGGCAAATGTTCTCCAAGTTAGTGCCATGTATGACATGAAAACACAAGAAGTTTCAACTATGTTTCCTGGAGAAACCTTTAGTACAAAAAAACTCCTCTCTCCTTAATGAACTGAGAGTTGATTATCTAAAGAGTAGTAATGAACTAAGAGTTGATTATCTGAAAAGTGGTAACTAGATTGAGAATCTGAAGTTTTATCTCATTGTGCTGTGTAGAAATTAGAAAAAAAAATGCTTTAAAAAGTTTTCATTCTGAGTTCTGTGTGTGTTCCTTTTTACATATTGTAAGTTAATAAAGTTTTTTCCTTTATTTCTAAGCTAAAACCTGCTTTGCTCTATTTCTAGTCACATCTCAGAGCAGCTACTAAAACAATTATATTTTCATAGGAGCACTAGCATTGCGCCAGCATCAAACCATAACATGTTGGATTACAAATTCTACAGAATCAAATGATAGGGGAATTACAGGGAAAGTGTTTGGATCTCTGGCCTGCAGGGAGGATGTTTTTTCGTTGTGTTCCTGCTGAGGGTGCTCCAAATGCTGTGCTTGTCAGAGTAAAACAAAATTTCCCAGACAGTGGTTTCACACAGCTGCTGCAAGGTCCCGAGGCTGCAGTAACAGTGTTTTCACCAATCCTATCTCCCCACTGCCCACCTGGCTTGTAGAAAGTGTGCAGGGAGGAAAGACTAAAGGCCCTTTTCTGTCTGAGCTCCCCTGCATCCCTGGAATCAGAGGGCAGGACTCACCTGCATTTTTAGGAACTGTGAGTCACACCAAGCTCCACTCAGTGCATGCCAAAACACAAAGCAGCCAAAAGACATAACTAGTCTTTCTAAAACCATACAAAACTCTTGTAGTTAATATTACCTGAGCTCTAAAATGTTATCTATGTACCAAAATGTTTCCACTCTTTTTGGATACTGGCAAGATTCTGGCATCTCCTTGGGGTGGAGGATACACCTTTTCAGCACTAGGGCTGAAAAAAAGTAGCAGCAGAGTTCTCTGTTATTTTACAGTTGGTAAACCAGCAAAAGATGTGTTATAGATTCTAACAGAAAAACTGGTGTTGATGTTGTAAGCATTTTTCTACATGATTCAGGTAGAAAAAAGACTATAAAATTACTATTGTTTCTTTGATTCCTCATTCTGCAGGGTATAATGTAATTTTGCATTTGTTTTAAGTGCATTTTGTAGGAAAGAAACTCCCAAATCACCCATACTTTTTTACAGCTTTTCAAAGTTATAAGCTATTACTCTTTTCCTGTTTTTTAAAGTAAGATTGCTGTTGAATCTTTGAGGAGGAGTTGTGACTGTGATATGTGTTGCTCTTCCTGGTCAAGTTGGTAATAACCACAGAAATATGATTGGGTTCTCTGGCACATACTGTTTGCCTGTTGAATTAGTGAAAAGAGCAAATTTCTACCAAATGGTTTTGCTTCAGTGAAGTCACTTTGCTGGATCCCATTGCTGCTGAACTTACATGGAAGGGATGGAATTCCATTCTGCCACCTCCACAGCATCTTCATAGTTTGGAACAAAATAAATTGTAAGAAAGTGGTGGAGGTGCTTATTAATAAACCTGAATAGTAGCTGCTCTGATTTAGCAAAGGAAGCATATTTTGGGGAGATCAGAGCAGTAGCCATGTGTGGTAACAAAGCAGCTCATTCAGTCAGGTGTGTTCCTTCTGTGCCAAAACCCAGCAAAAGTCAGACAATCTTGCTGGTAATAAGGGGGTTGCTGAGTTACCCAGAGGAAGCTGGGTTCACTGGCCCTGCAGAACCCAAGAAGGAGGCCATGTTCCTAATGCAGCATTGGCAGTCCCAGCCCGTATCATGGATGAAGGGAATCACTGGTGCTCCAGGGCCTCAGCCTGAGCTCCAAGCACAACATGTGCACTCCATACCTGTAATCTTGGCCACATTGTTAGCAACTTCCTCTGCCTGAGGGAAAGGGATCAGGAATAAGAGGAAAGACAGGACAAATATACCCCTGGAAACAGCAGAGGCTTAGTGAGAAACAATATTGGCTATGCCAGAGCAGCAAAACCAGGGCTGGTGCTGAGAGCTGGAGTCAACCCAAAGCCCTACAATGCCTCTGTGGAAAACCCAAGCGGAATAGTCCTTGTGTCTAGGGACAAAGCAGGGCACACACAGGATGTGTGAGTTGTGCCACTTGTGCCCTGCAGACTCTGTGTGGACAGCTGTCTTTGGTGTGTATCCCACTTGGCCTGGAGCTCTTCTAGAGTCCTTTGTGCACAGGGAATGGAATCTTTTGCTGACAGCAGAAAGAAATGCACTCTTAAAAATATAAAGAGGGATAACTACAATTTTTTATCTGAAATACTGCTAGAACTTTAGCTGCTTTCGTGTTGTACTCAAAAAGAAAATTGATTGTGAAGGGCTATGATTGCCCCTTTTTTCACTGATTGTGAAGGGCTATGATTGCCCCTTTTTTAGGTTTTGTGGAAACATCCAGGTGTGGATTAACTTTGTGTGGCAGGATTTGGTGAAACTTTTAAATCTCTTAAAGCTGAACCTTGAAGTCTGAGAAGCTTCTGCTATTCTCATACTGTTTCTTTCCTGCAGATTTGAATGGGATAGATCTGACTCCTGTGCAGGATACTCCTGTGGCTTTGAGGAAGGAGGACACATATGTCCATTTTAATGTGGACATTGAGATTCAGAAACACATTGAAAGACTAACAAAAGGTATGTGGTACCATGTCGGCAATGGAGAGAGACAGGGAGACTGACTTGGTGATCAGAATCTGATTTCATTGTGGGATACAAACGCTTATATACAATTTCAGGGAGACTAGTAATGTGTACTACAATGATTAGGTTAAAATCACATACACAAACTTATGCATATAACAACATCCCTTGCTTGCAGAATTTAATGGAATTTTCTTTTTCCGGTAAACCCATTTGATTTAATTTTCTTGCAGTCTAGGTCTAATTTTTAAAGTTCCGTTTGTTTTTGCCAAGGCATCCTGTTATCAAATCTCTTATGTTAACCAGGTCCAAAGTCCATCATCTTTCTTGTGTCGCCCAAGACAGATGTTTCCTTTTGACCAAAAATACTCTTTTAATGGCCTTATTAATTAATCTCTGCACATTGAAAGGTATCATGATTAATACAATTATTATCAAAATTACCATATACACACCTATCCTAAAAAGAATATTTTAGTTAAAAACTCCAGCCACTAAAAGGCTCAGGCTTGATCTTTATAAACGTTCCTGATGGCAGCCGCATTACTGGATTTAGAAAGGCTGCCAGAAGTGTAATTGTACCAAAAGGCTTGATTCTTATAGATGGAGTGATAGGGAGAAACATCCCAAGCTTTAGACTGATTTCTTCCCATGTATTTAAAATTAACACAAAAATCCAATTTTAAAGAACCCAGGAACTCTAATTCTTGGAGTTCCAAAGGTGTTTCAGGAAGGTGTGGGATTCAATTTGATATGATTTAATTTGCTTTCAAAAAAAAATTTTTTTAGTGTCAAGTTCTGGAGGAGCTATCTTCCCCCCTGATTTTTTGTTTTTAATAACATGTATGTTTCTTGTTATGAACATGAAGGTAACATAAAAACAAAACAATATGTAACATAACAATAAACTTAAACTAAGTAAAAATAAATCAGATAATAGATACAATTAGTGGCATATGAAAACCAGAATGGTGATTTAAAACAATGCCTTATAAATTTCTTTACTATTGTACTATTACTTAGAGTCTGTAATATTTGGCAAGCCTTATTTTTTAAAGTGAGGGCTTGGAAAATCATTCCCGGGTAAGACTTCCAAGTTCACCTTAAAAGGAGGTTTGGCTATTATAGGTCCAAATTTGGTAAGTCAGAATTACTTGAAGATAATTTTGGTGCAGAAAATTTTCTCTACTAGTTACGGCCAGGACTTGGCTGGGGTCCAGGCTCTTAACTGGAAGAGTCTTTTTAATATATTTTAGAAACCTCTTAGTAGTTAGAAAAATAATATATGTCTTATGAATAGCTATACAACAATAAGTGAAGGTTTGTAAAGTAGCTGACTTTCTCATTTATAGTTAGTCAATGGTACCATAGACAAAAGTAATGCTTGTTATGGTAAATTCAGTGAATTCACATCATGAAATTAACAGCATAATCAGCGCCACTTAATATATCAGTAGAAATTCTCTTAAGAAGTTGGGATTATATTTTCCTAGTCATATATGACATTAAAGCAAAAAAGTAAAAGAAAGCATTAAATAACTCATAACTAATTACAGTCATAAAAAGGAGACTCATTCTTCAGTACTGAAGCGATAAGCGGAATGAATAGGCTCCACAACATGATGTAGTTATGAAGTGGGTATGTATTGTCAGTGCCCAGCACAAGTGAGATAGCTCTAGTGAAAACTTGTGCCCTGAGCTCCGATCTGGGCCACATCTTTATTCACAAAGGTGTTCCATATACATTACATTGTACAACCTTTTCATGCATATTCAATCCCTGGCCCCGCCTGTCCTTGCCTCGTATGGTTATTAAATCCATGCCCTTCTTCACAGTGGTGGTTGCACAGGGGTCTTTCAGTGGTTTTTGAGGCTGAAGGCCATGGTCTTCCTCACGGTTGAACTTTTGAACTTCTTTGCTCGTGCACTGTGGTCCCTTGGTGCCTATCTGAGTACGTCTGTTGATGTTGAACAGCTTGGAGACAGAGGAGCTCCTTTATCTAGGTTTCTTGCATTCCTTGGTCTTCTCCCAGTATTGTTCTTTATTGCAAGAAGCTTCAGAAATTTTCCTATGCCCTTTGTACCATGGCAGAGGTTTCTTAAGTAAAAGGTTAAAATTTAACACATCATTCTACAAGCTAAAATTTAAATGCTTAATTCATATTGCTAACTTAAGCGAACCCCCAAAACCTCCATTTTGGTCCCCCTCTTTTCTTAAAATACAGTATACTCTTTTACTACAGGGGCCCTGATCTAAATTCTGACCTGCTATAATAACAGTTCTCCTTCAGCAAGATTCCATGAGTTCTAGAGAGTGAAGTCAAAATGGCCACACATCTCAACATTCTCCAATTCCACATGAGTATTAAAATAGACATCATTAAACTTACAGTAACTAAAATTAATAAAACTATAATGGGGTGACATAAAGTATTCGTGATCTCAGTTGCGGTTGGTGACCATCCAAATAGTGCATCCCACCAGTTATGATTTGTATCTTGTTTTAATCTTTGCAGGACTCTGTTACTCATGATGGACAGTTACTAGAGTTCTCTGCCCATTCTTTTGAATCTCTTTTACAATTTTGATTAGATCCTGATGTTTCATTATTTGTTTCACTAGGGTTAAATTCATTCCAATGGGTGTGGGTGGTAACTCGTTGTACGTTGTGTAGTTTGATTTTATTAACTGGTGGGATATGACTGGTGCTGAATATACAAAGTCACACCCAGCAACCTTAATAAAGTTGCAAATCCAAAAATTGGAATGATTCTTAACAGATAAGGGTACCTTGCTCTTATCAATTTCTATGAAATCACACACAGTCCTTAAACACACACAGCCACTACCTATATACACTAGTACAGTCCATTGGTTGGTATCCGGGTGGATCTTGAAGTGGCAGATGCCTTGGTCAGTGTCAAGGCATATGTCCTGAGCACTAATCTAATTGCTCTCACAGATGAATTCCTGTTGTTCTTGAGCAATGCAAAGCTCCAAGTTTACGGTTTGCCATTTCCCCTGGATTTTCCAGGCCCATACCCTATGTTCCGAGGGGTATAATACCGACTCCTTGTGATTTAACCCTAAAGCAACAATGGGGTGAATAGCGTGAACTGTGGCATTACGTATAGTGAGCACAAAGGCAGTGGCTGTGTTAGTGGTGGGATTATACGTAAAATTTACCATGGTCCACCAAGATTGGAAATCTCTCTCAAAGTCTGTAGCACTGTCCCAGACAACCTTTCGCACTTCAGTTGGAAACACCCCTTTACCTCCTTCTCTTATGATTAAAGCAACTGTTGACTGTACCCATAATTGTGTTTGTATACAGCTAAGGGCTAAAGATATGTTATCCTGCGCCCCCTTTAATGCATCTGCTATTAAGCTATGGTCTTGATCTTTACTTTCTCTCCATTTTGGCAGCACCCTCGAGACTTGCCACTGACTATTTCCCAATGCCAGTAGAGATGACTGTAAAGGCTGTTTTAATTATATCCAATTGCTGGTTGCTACAGCTAATGAATATTTCTGAGTCAGTCCCATTCAAAACCCCTAACCCAGTCGCTACCATCCCAGTTAAATCCCTCTGCATTCTGTCTCTGAAGTGTACTTGTTTTTGTAGCCATCTTGTCCATCTCTTGAAGGATGACCTTAGGAAGGGGGAACAAGCTGGATAAACTGTCGAGATACTAATTTGCATTGACAGTTCGACACGTTTAAGGGACGTTCTGGATTAAATACCAGTTGACCCGTATTCCTTATTACACATGGGCCGATTTCATAAACCCTAGGTTCATGCCTAAATGGCATATTTTGGGTTTGTACTTGAGTGCTGGGGTGGATTGTAACGGGCTTAGCTATAGCATTTATTTTAAATTTGAAAGACAGCCCAATACTGTTGCGGGCCCAGAGGCAAACCACATCGACAGTTTGTCTTAATGTGGAGTTGTACCAACAGTCTAATTCATTTGGATGATTGCAAATCTTCCGGCGCTTATTTACACTGATTTGGGCTGCTTTACTGTGGGTAGTCTCATTAACACTTTGGCACCCTCTCTTAATTACCTCCCCTATGGTCCCTTGAAGTGACCACAACCTCTGTTTCTGCCATTCCTGCCTTTTATATATTTGGTTTTTGCGCATGACCACAGTTGTTAGGTTTAAACCTTTTATATCGGAAGGTTTTCCCATGGATCCAGTGTATTGAGAAAAGGCTTGGGACCAAGGCCATTCAGCATTGCTCTGGCTAGGAGTACTTTCTAATTCTTGGACATACAACTATGATTGTAAACAACCCTTACGCAAAAATCCCCACCCACCATGATGCATTCATTTTGTCCGGGTAAGTTTCAGTTTCAGTTCACCATTACCCAGTGTTATTCTCCAAGGGGCTTCTGGAGCTTTCTTAACATGGCTGTGGTGGATCCAAGCACTTTGTTCCTTAATCTTGATTGCAGTGAAGGTAATAAGGAGCACTTGGTACGGTCCCTCCCATTGTGGTTGCAGGGCTTTCTCTGTAAGAGACTTAACATATACATAGTCTCCAGGTTGTAGGTCATGTACGGGTGCATTGAGCCCCATACCCCGAGTTCCAGCCACATATTTTTCAGTTGCTCAAAGTTGATTGGTCGGAGCGATCATGTAGGAGATTAGCGATACGTCCTGGGCAGACATTCCCTTCTGCGCCCCATATGGTCTCCCGTAAGGTATTTCAAAGGGACTTAGTTTTTCCTTAGTCCTGGGTTTGGTTTGAATCCACAGCAGCCCTAATGGGAGGGAGTGAGGGAGTGAGCCTGTGGCAAATTAGCCTCTTGTCCCAGTCGTATAATTAATTTGTTGTTTGATCAAATGATTCATTTTCTCTACCTGACCACTTGATTGTGGGTTATATGGGGTGTGAAGCTCCCAGTCTATGCCCAAGTAAGTATTGGCTAACCTGTTGCACTAATTTTGCGATAAAATGTGGTCCTCTATCTGAGGAGATTGTGGCCGGGACTCCAAAGCGTGGTATGATTTCCTGTACCAATACCTTAGTTACCTCCCGAGCTTTAGAAGTTCTAAAGGTGGGGAATGCTTCTGGCCATCCAGAAAAGGTGTCTGTTAGCACCAGTAAAAACTTACACCCCCCCCTTTTCTTGGCAATTCCGTGAAACAATTTGCCATTGCTGCCCAGGTCCATGGCCCTTCCCAATCTGGCCAAGTTTTGGTTTGGGAATATTCTTGGGTTTGGTCTGGAGGCAAAGGTCACATTGTCAAGTCACGTGGGTGGTAGCAGCTCGTAAATTTCTAGCAATGATCCTTTCATTTAGATATTTATGTAGGGCATCAATTTCCCAGTGTGTTTTCTGATGTTCCTCCCTTATTAGGGACCGTAATAAATAGGAGGGTATAACTAATTTTCCTTCTATGGTGGCCCATCCCTCTTGGTTATAGGCTCCTTTCTGCTCATAGATCAATTTTCTGTCTAATTTGTTGTATTTTGGCTTACTTTCAAGGGAAATTTGCCCATCTGGAATCAGGGTCACCTCAGTTATTACCTCATTTTTCACTGCTTCTTTTGCGTCCCTATCCGCCAGCTCGTTCCCTTCTTCCAATTCTGAGTTTATCTTCTGATATGCCTTAATGTGCATGATCACCACCTTCTCTGGTGACTGCACTGCTTCTAGGAGTCGCAGTATTTCTAATGCATGTTTAATGTTTTTCCCTTGAGAGTTCAGCAGCCCTCTTTCTTTCCAAAGGGCTCTATGAGCATGCACTACTCCAAATGCATACTTTGAGTCTATATATATGTTTATTTCTTTCCCTTTTGCCAATCCCAAGGCCCGAGTTAGAGCAATTATCTCGGCCTTTTGTGCAGAGATGTTTGTTGGCAGGGGTCCAGATTCTGTTACCTCCTTGCAGGTAGTAATTGTGTACCTGGCACGTCATTTTCCACTGATGACATAACTGCTTCCATCAGTAAACCAGATTTATGCATTCTTGAAAGGGGTGTCCTTGTAGTCAGGGTGGCTGGAATAGGTTGCCTCGGTAGTCTCCAGGCAGTCATGCTCCACTGGCTCTCCTTGGTTTCCACTGAGGAAGGAGGCTGGATTGATGATGTTAGTCACCGCTATGTCCCCATCATCTTGCTCCACCATAATAGCTCAGTATCTCAGAAATCTTTGTTTCTTGGGGAAAGCCAATGCCTGCCTTTCACCTCTAGCACTGCGGACACCGTGTGAGATACGAGCACAATCATTTTCTGGCCCAGGGTGAATTTACGTGCCTCTTGGATATTCAGTACAACTGCTGCAACAGCTCTGAGGCATCCAGGCCACCCTTTAGCTGCGGCATCCAATTGCTTAGAGAAGTAAGCAACTGCTGCCCGATACAGCCCGAGGTCCTGTGCTAATGTCCCCAAGGCGATTCCTTGTTTCTCGTGGGAGAACATAAGGAAAGGCTTACTCACGTCTGGCAATCCCAGAGTTGGAGCTGACATGATGCCTTTTTTTCAGCTGGTGGAAGACCTGCGTAGCTTCCTTTGTTCATTGGATGTCCCTGCTTTCAGTTGCAATAAGTTCATAAAAGGGCTTAACAAACAGTCCATAGTTATAGACCCATAACCTGCACCACCCCGTCATCCCCAGGAAAGTTCGTAGTTCTTCTGCAGTCTGAAGTTTTGGGCTCTGGCCTATTGCCTCCTTCCAGCTCTGGCCCAGGGTATGTTGTTCAGCACTGACTTCGTAACCCAGATAGGTTACTTTCTGTTTTACTACTTGAGCCTTTTTCTTTGATACCCGGTACCCTTGGAGCCCCAGAAAGTTCAAGAGGCTTACCATCCAGGCCACACATGCCTCCCTTGTCCGTGTGACTATCAGGATGTCATCTACATATTGTAGCAGCTTCCCTGCTTCTGGAGGGGCTTCCCAGGTCTCTAATTCCTTTGCAAGTTGCTCTCCAAACAAAGTGGGTAAGTTTTTAAATCCCTGTGGGAGTACTATCCATGTAAGTTGAGTTCTTTGCCCGCTCTTAGGACTTCCCCATTCAAATGCAAAAATTTTCTGGCTGGTTTCATGGATAGGAAGGCAAAAGAAGGCTTCTTTCAAATCTAAAATGGTAAACCAAGTTAGTTCGGGTGTTAAGCAAGGTAATAACGTGTATGGATTGGCCACCACAGGATACAGAACCTCAGTTACCTTGTTCACAGCTCGCACATCCTGTACTAACTGGTATGACCCATCAGGTTTGAGGACCGGTAGGATAAGGGTATTAAAATCAGATTGACATTCTTTTAAAAATCCTAGACGCAAAAAGTTCTCAATTACTGGGCTAATTCCTTCCTTATCCTCCTTCCTCAGGGGATACTGTTTAACCCTGACAGGTTGCTTTCCCTCTTTTAGCTTGATCTGTATAGGAGGAGCGTTTTTCGCTCTCCCTGGTACATCAGAGGCCCATACCCCAGGGAACACCTGATTCATTATCTCTTCATCGATTTCAGTTTCCCTTGTGACTTTGCTAGTGATTAATATCAAACTCAATATTTCTACATACTTTTGTTCATTTACCTCCAGAGTCATTTCCCCATTTTTGAATGTAATAGTTGCCTGTAATTGTCCCAGCAAATCTCTGCCCAAAAGTGGCTCAGGGGAGTTGGGCATATATAGAAATTTGTGGATTCCCCACTGCTTTCCCAGTTTGTATTTTAGCGGCCTAAAAAAATGCCTTTTCAGTTTTGCTAATCGCTCCTGTAACCATAGCATAATCATCCCCTATGGGTATCCGGGCTGTATTTAGAACCGAGTACGTTGCCCCAGTGTCAACTAGGAATTTGACTTCTTTTTCCATTTCTCCCAGCTTCAGTTTTACAACCAGAGGGCCTGCTGGGGTCTCCCCTGGTCTCCCCTAATTCTCTTGCACATGGGCAACCATCCCTCCACTCCTTTATTCCCTTGACCATTCTGTTTCCATTCTGGACATTCCTCTTCCAATGGCCCTGTTTCTTACAGTTTGCACATTGATTTCTGCCTAATCGAGGAGGGCCTTGCTTGGGTGGTCCCTGCCCGCTTTCATGTTTTTCTCTCTGTTCCTCCTGCAGTATTGCTATTAAGTTTTTCATCTCTCGTTTACCCCTCTTCTCTGTTGCTAAAGGCTCTCCAAGCCTTCCCCAATAAAGTTTCTAAATTCTGTGCATCATCTTCTTCTTGGACTTTTTGGAGCTTGCGCCTAATATCCCCTGTGGACTGTCCCAAAGATGGATTAATTAGTTGTTGTATCCCCACGTCAGATGCAGGGTCCAGTGGTGTATAGCGTTGCATTGCGTTTCTCAGGCAGTCTAGGAACTCTGTGGGGGATTCTGAGGGTCCCTGTTTAATAGCATATAAAGCTGACCAATTTATAGTTTTAGGCATTGCTCTTTCCACTCCCAGTATAATCCAATCCTGATAATTCTTTAGCCTCTGTCTTTCTGCTGGTAGGTTCAGGTTCCAGCCTGGGTCCTGAAGTGGAAAATGTTCCTTTAGATCCACTTGTTGTTGTCTAAAGTGGTCTGCTACCAGGTCCCCTGCTGTTTTTAAAACCAGCTGGTTTTCTCTTTCAGTGAACACATCTAATAACAATTGAATATCACCCCAGTCTGGATTGTGCTGTTTCATAATGTATCATAGATGTTTAGCAGTGTTTACTGGGTAATTTCGGTAATTTCCCACAACCCTTTCCCATGCTTCCAAATCAAGGGTGGAGAAGGGCACCTTAATCAATATCTTTTCTCCGCCTGGTATTACTGTCTCCCGCAAAGGGGCCTGCAGTATTTGTCCTCTGGTTCGGGATGCTATTGGGAAGCCTGGAGGGGTTGGAGCTGGTGTCTTCTCCAAGGGAGGAGAAGGAGTAGGAGTAGGAGTAGTAGGAGGAATAGGTGGGGGAGGTGGTGCTGGTGCCCCTCCCAAGTCCCTACCCCTTCCCCCCTGCCCTCCCAAGTGAGGGCTAAATAGGTCAGCTAGATCTTGTTCTTTCTCTAATGCTGCACGATAATCTTTATCTGTCCTGGTGCATCTCTGTCTTATGCTACAGGCCAAGCAGCACTGTTTATGTTCTCCCATTTTGCTTCTGTTTTCTCTTTCAAGAGCCAGAACAAGGGGGTCGGAGGGGGCCCTGATGCCACAGTCCCTTTGCCAGTCAGGGTTATTTCGGAGGGAGAAAAACATATGGCAACAAGAAACCTCCTCCCATTTCCCTTCTCTGCGTAGAAACAGCATTAGCTGTAACAGGGTATTATATTCCAATGTACCTGTAGGAGGCCAACCTTGCCCCATCCTCTAGGCGAGGACCTAATGGCCACCAACGAGAGCAATATTTAATTAGGCTTTTTTTTATTTTCTTTTGCCTGCTATTTCTCTCCAGTGTGCTAAGATGCATGCTAATGGGCTGGTTTTAGGAACTTCCTTACTCTGCCTTGTTCCCATTATGTCTTTTCAGAGCAATCTTAGCTTACTCAGTTCCAAATATTCAGATATGAGTCTCGAATCAGTTAGATGAGGCATGTAAAGCAATTTGGCTCTGCTGGTAGAGCTCAGTCTGCATCTGGCAAGATCTGGGTCTATTTTAGCTACCTACACTTGTTCTAAGCACTTAGAGCTTTAGAGTCTGACCTTCAGCTGAATTGTTCTAAATTCTAAATTCTAATTCTAGAATTTAGCTTAAAAACGGAGTATGAAACTCTGACAACTGTAATATTCCTAAAGAGGTGTAATGCGAGTTAATACCCCAGTTCTGGCATTCCATCCTCATGCTCCTGTCCCCTTGGGACAGGTATGGAAATGGAAACGGCCTAAAAAAGGCGCAGGAGAGCTACCTGCCTCCTGCCACCTTCAGTCCTCTCCTGTGCCCTTTCCAGGCTAGTACTCGCCATACTAGCTTGGGCTCTAACCCAACCCTTCTTCCTACATTCCTTTACTCTAAACCTCCATGCACACCTATTAGACAAGATGGCACCTGCTACATGGCCGGATCTCCCAGTTTGAATGCTGTGGCGCATAGTTTTCCCGCCTTAGCACACAATACGGCGTCTGGGATCCTCCCGTCCCTTCCCCTCCTCTACCTCAGACCACTACCCCCGCAGGAGGTTCTGGCCCCGTGCCCGTCCTCCTCGCGGTGCCTAGCTACCCCGCGGCCCACACCATTCCCGCGGGGCCAGTCCCTCCCGCGGTGAGGGCTGTACCTGCGGAGTGGGCCCGTCTCCTGCCCCGTGGTCTTCACCCATGTGGCACCTCCCCCCTCCTGTTTCTCTCCTCCAGTTCTTCTAATCACCCATCCTGTCTCCCATCAACCTGTTAATGAAGCTGCCCCTGCCTCTCAAATTTCCTCACTCCCCTGGTGGGGGGGCACAGGGCCCGTTCTCTGTCCCGCTCCACCCCTGCCTGCCTTTGCTCTGTGTCCTCCTGGCCCTGGGCCTGCATCTGATCTTCCTGTCCCTCTAGAGCCAAGCTCCGCTCTGCCTGTGCCTGGCTCGGCTCCCATGTTGTCCGTCTCAGATGCTGTGGGTCCTGTGGCCGCCGCTGCCAGGCTGGGTTCTTTTTTCCCCCGCCGGCACCCTGCCCCCACTCCTCTCCAATCTGGTCACTCCCGGTTCCCATGCTGGAAGTGAGACTGACCCTGATCAAAACACACCCATTTCAGATATCAATAACCCCTCTCCATCAATAACCTCGGAGACAGTGTATGCTTCAATATCTACAGGCATAAGCATCAAGAGGTCCATCGAACAGCCAAATACAGCACCCAAAGACCCTTCTCCTGAGCCTCCGAGACCGCAAAAAAACCCAAGCTCATGTGGCATGGAAGAAAAGAAAGAAAAAGACTGTAATCACAGATGTTCATCAAAGAAAATGTCCCTCCACTACTTCATAAGTGTATAAGACTCCTTGTTTTATATGTGTGAATTTCATGTAAGGATATATACCAACATCCAATTGCTCAAACACACACAAATAATAATAATAATAATAAAAAACCAAAAAAAGCAGCTTTTTTAATAGCTATTTCTTGTGAGATTTTAAGAATGCTTTCAGTTTTCAAAATTCTGTTATATCCTAACAGCTCAACAGTGCCTCCTTTTTATAAGGATAGTTATAAAATCCAAGTAATTTTGTCTGAAGAATAATGAGTCTTTAAAGCTGTTGAAAAGCAAAGATGCAGAAGCCTCTAACAGCCTTCCTAAGAGATGTGCAGCACTCGTGTAATTAAATACAATTTTGTCTCTCTATGTACTTTGGACGTAACAAATCTATGAAATTGAAATTTGCAAATACTCACTCTTTACTAAATTATACAGCCTCTTTGAAATCTTACTCCCCACCAGCAAATAAACGGTTCCATGGCCAAAACACCCTGTGACTTTGGGGAAGCCTGCTGTGCTAGCACCTGACTTTGCCATAATTTGTGACCAAAAAATTAAGCACAGCAGATTTGTCCATCAGTTTAAATCTGACTGCAAAACCGAAATTGACTCTTGAGGTAGAAAAAAAGAAAATAGCAGCCTCAGTATTGGCCCCTGGGGTTGCTCCTACAAAAACTCAATAAATGCTAAGAGAATTAAAGGTGCTAGCTAAGTAAGCAAAACAATGGTACACCCTAAGCATTGAGTGAGCTGCTAACAAATGCTAATAACACCATGCATGTATCATTATAAAACCAAGCAGCAATAGACTTTTCACTGCTCACCCTTGGACATAGCTGTCAAAACTTTGAAAAGATGTACTGCTTTAACCTTTCTTTGTACTTGTGAAAAATGTGTATTTTATGATTGGCTTCTTGCAAATATTAAAATGAATATTATATGTGTTATGTTAGAAAGTTATGCTGTATTAATTTTCTCAAGTAGTATGTTAAATATAGTTTTATGTTATAACATAATGTTAAAATAGAAACTATGCTATGAATGATACTTTTTTAAAGAAAGGATTTGCACGGAAATAGCAGCCACTGGACACCTAAATCTTTCAGATAAAAAGAGTTTATTGCTCTCTTATCAGAAGAAACTAACTTCTTCCCACCCCGCTCAGCCTTGAATATGCCGTGAGGATTAAGAGGAAGAAGCTGACACTGACCAGACAGAATCCTTTGTTTGAATGGAATTTATGCATCATGTATGAGGTGTATGAATATGCAACAGGCTATTGTTTTTAAGGGTTAATCCTCTGTTAACGAGTGTCCTTTTTTAGGCTTATTTTGCCCAGAAAAAGGTACCCAGAAGTCCGTAACTCTTTGTTTTTATTGTCTCATATTGTCCTAATCCAAATTGTCCAAATTATTATTTACTCTAATTATATTGCTATTTTTATAACCATTTTATTACTATTAAACTTTTAAAATTTTAAAAACAAGTGATTGGCATTTTTCACATACTCAGCATCTATCCACGCAAATATCCAGAAGCTGAAGGAGCAAGTAAAATTAAGAAGAACTCTGTTTACATCAGTTTACTCAGTTAAAAGTTAAGAACTCAGTTTACATCAATTAACTTTTTGGACAATGGGGGTTGACAGAGTGGGTTTCATCGTTTGTTTAAGGAATTTTTGGGTTGTAATCATTGTTTTTACTTATGTTTTCCTGTTTAGTTAAGTGTCTGCAGAGGTCCAATGGGGAAGTTTTCATAGTAAGGAAAAACAGGGGAGTTGCGGTGCTTCCCCCTCAGGGGAATCCCCAGGGCCTTGCCTTGGAAGAATATATCATAGAGTTTTGCCCATCTGTGCTGCTAGAGGGGACTCAGCCCATGGTGCTCTGCAGCACTACTGCCAATCTACACTAGATTGCCTCTCCCATTGGCCAGTTGACACTGCCCACTCCAATTATTCATCCCTCCTCCCCCCTACAGATTGCTGCCCTTTGCTCTGCCCTTTGTCAGCCCCTGTGCCCTCAGGTTACTGGTCACTGACCCCATTCTTAAGTCATGCAGACCACATGGTTTAGTCTTTTGTCTCTTGTCCCTTTGGCGTGGTGGATGCAGTAAACCCTCGCTGCTATATAGCATGCAAAGATCCTTCCTGTCTTTCCTCTGCTGAGCTATCTATGGCATGTGTGTGTGCATGGACTTGAAATGGCTGCTCTTGTGGCCTTACTCTGAGAGGCTTCTGAAGGAGATGTTTCAAGAAGGCTGCAGTGTTTCTACCACCCTGACATGCTGCAACAAGGAATGGTTTGGTTCTGCCAGCTGGGACTGGGGTCAGACTGCAAGGACAGGCCTGGGGGACTTGGCTCCCCTTTGCAAGGCTGAAGAGTTTAGGTTTAGGAAGAGGGACAGATTCCTTGCAGATGTGATGTGGAAGCAACAGAAACCAGATCATTCTGTGCTGCTTTCTGGTAACCAAATGGCAGCAATGAAAAGTGAGAAACCTCCTACACCATCCAAAAGATTCAGGGGCTTTACTCTTTACAAGTGATACCTGTTCTGGGCAAAAACTCCTGGGTGTTGCTGTGAGCAAAGAGAACAACTTGCTTGTGAAGTTTGGAATCAGGGTCTGTAGTCTTCGTATTAGATATCCTGGAAAGGCTGCTACTTACACAAAAAAAAAAATTAATTTCAATGCTTGTATAACTGCCCAGATTTTAAAATTCTGTTTAAACAAGTGTAATATGTAATGTAAAGTAATTCATGCTTAAGGGGAAGATGTATAAAATAAAAATTGTAAAATTAATTTAACATCCAGCAAGCCTCTGACCATGGACAACCTGGAGACAGATTACTACACTGGAATTAGGAAATTCCTGGTGGCTGCAGGAGAAGAATGCCTCATTAACTAATAAAAGAACATGGCTGGCACGGAGATGGGCTTTCCCCGGAACCATCAGGGAACACCCAAGGACAACCAGCACTTGATAGATATCATCAATTAAGATACCCGAAGTCCTCGAGAAACATACATCTGAATACACTTCCCCCAGAACCATCAGGGAACACCCAAGGACAACCAGCACTTGATAGATATCATCAATTAAGATACCCGAAGTCCTCGAGAAACATACATCTGAATACACGACACCCCCTGACATGATCAGCACCTGCCATTACCCAGGAAACAGCAATTGTCCAGCCCTGCACAGTGAAAGAAACGTTCATACATATGCAGGGTTACAAAAGAAATCGGGGCACCTCTGCCTCAGGCATAAAAAACTGTATAAAACAGTCCCGCTGGAGATGACATTTGTGAATGGGGGAGATCCGGTACGATAGAGGTCAGATCTAGGTTCACCCAGAGCTGATCCCGGGCTCAATGCTGTCTCTTTAACTGTGGTTTTTGAGGACCGTATTTTGGTTGCGAAAATAAAATCTTTTGCATTCATTAATTTGGCTTTTTGTTGATCTTTTATAACAGAAGCTAACTTGTTTAACGAGGCAGAAAAGTTACTAATGTAATAGTTACATTCCTGGACTGTACATGTACTTGCCCTCTTCCATCTCCATCAAATAAAAGTTCTGGATAGATTGATTTTGGGCTGCTGGCATGAAAACAAGCAAAATAATTTTTCTCTAGAATGTAGCCTCTTCTGCTTTAAGTTCTGCAACTTTGTGCTGATTAAAATAGAGGTGGGATCTTAATGGAAACATTTTACAGAAGTTCTGGCCCAGAATGTTCGCAAGATGAGTTTAAATTTAGGTACAAATTCAAACACAGTGCTTGATTTTCAAAATTTATACTACATTTTACACAGCTAAACACTTAAAGGTATTCGAAGGAACATAATTTTAGATCTGTAACACATGAAAATGTTGCCTGCAGTATTTTTTTTCCTGATGATCAGAGGTAGAGTCAATGATATCTACAGGAATTGCATGAGATGGTATTTACATTTACTTGAATCAGTTTTAAATCTCACCTACAGTCTGCTTCAGTAATACCGTGCATGTATCAGATTAATTTAGCCTGTATATTTAATCAATGTACATCTTTAGCAGCTACAGCCTCTTCTGGCAGCGTTTCACTTGCTTTTTTTAACCTGGCTCCTATTGCCTTCATCTGATACTCCCTCATTTTTTTTCTGTGGGAAAGTGAGCCTTTTCCATCTTCTCAATGTCATTTGTGATATTTCCAGAGCTCTGTTAGACTGTTTCCCTGCTCTGATCACCTCCCCCTTGGACTGCTCAGTCCCACCTTACTGAATGGAAAATCCACAACCTCCTCATTTGTACTTCTGTTGGGAAGGATTTACATGTAGCTGACTGTGCTTTGATAAAGGAAACTACTACTGATGTTTAAGTCCATTTTGGCCATATTCTGAGTGACTTTTAACAGCTGCACTTCATAGGTGACTTTATGTTGTCTGCATTGATAATTTTTCATTTTATTAACCACTTTGCTCCCCTTCTGGTCTCAGCTTCTCCTGGATGAGTGTCCACAGCCACATCTTTAGTTTCCTTTATTTTCTATGAATGTTCTCCATATGCTGCACATCTCTATGATGCAGAAAACCCACAGACCCCGCTGAGAAGCCTCCCAGGACTTTGTATTGACTACTGCTCTGAGTTTCACCTCCACTGCTACTCTGCCATCTGCCTGCTGACTGGTGACAAGCACATCCAGGAGTGCTGCAAGACGAACAGGACCCACTTCTGCCGCCTCCTGCAGCTCCAGGATGAGGACTACTGTTTCCCCCAGGTGCTGCAGAACTCGTCCCTGAGCTGCAGCCTGGGCTTGGTGCTGGAGGAGTGTGGGGGCTGTGTCCAGCTGTGCCTGGCTGAGGTTGCCAGTGGCCTGAGGAACCCAGTGCTGATTGCCTGCACTGCTGACGGGACCCACTGCGTCTTCATAGCCGAGCAGCTGGGCCTTGTCTGGGTGTACCTACCCAATGGCAGCTGGCTGGAGGAGCCATTCCTGGATATTCAGAGCCTAGGGCTGGCTACCCCATGGCTAGGGGATAAGAGGGGCTTCCACCCCAAGCAGAAGGACAATGGGGAGTTTTATATCTGTTACTCACACATGGCTAAGAACTGAGTGGAAAAGATCAGGATCAGTGAATTGAAGGTTTTGGCATCTGATGCCAACAAAATTGACCCAAGCTCTGAAAGGTAAAGTTTAAGTTGAATACTACTGTATGCCATGATGAGAAATCGTTTTTCTCTGTCCCTGTTCAACCCCCAGTATCAACACAGGCTGGGTATTGAGAGCAGCCCTGCCAAGGGAGACTTGAGGGTGCTAGTAGGTGAGGGGCTGGATATAATCCAGCAATGTGAGCTTGCATCTGAGAAAGCCAAATATATCCTGGGCTGCATCCAAAGATTTATGGCAGCAGGCCAAGGGAAGGGATTCTGCTCCTCTGCTCCACTTACAGGAGGTCCCAACTGCAGTACTACATCCAGCTCTGAGGTCCCCAGCACAGAACACAGATCTGTTGGAGAGTTCAGTGGAGGCCACTAAGATCATCAAAGGAATGAAGCACCTCTCCTATAAGGACAGGCTGAGAGAATTGGGAGTGTTCAGCCTAGGAAAGAAAATGCTTTGGGGTGACCTCATTGCAGCCTTCCAGTACCTGAAGGGAGCCTACAAGAAAGATGGGCAGAGTCCATCTACAAGAGCATGTAGTGACAGGACAAGGGGGAAAGGTTTAGATTAGGTATTATGAAGAGCATGGTGAGGCACTGGCACAGGTTGCCCATAGGAGTTATGGATGCTCCCTCCCTGGAAGTGTTCAAGGCCAGGATAGATGGAGCTCTGAGCAACCTGGTCTAGTGGAATTTGTCCCTGCCCATGGCAGGGGGTTGGAACTTGATGATTTTTAAGTCTTCTCCTACTCAAGTCAGTCTGTGATGGTATGATTCTTTCCACTGGCAGAACCTGCACATTCCTAGTCATTCTGGTTCAGGTGTGTGACTGGCCTGCTATGGAACTACCAGAATCAGGTTGGCTCAAGGTCACACAGAAAACTAAAATGGATTGAAAAGACTCAGAAATAAGGTTGTCTTCTCTCTCCATCTTGTACTCTTGTCTTCTAAAGAGTAGTAACAGCCTTTAATTCATTATGGAATTAACATCTGCCCTATGAGGTTTGTACCGTAGAAGAGGGTGTTTCATGACAGTACTATACTCTTATTTATCAGTCATGTGGGCACTTGCCCTGACCCATGCTAAGATAAAAGCTAGTTCTTACTTTTTTTTTTAAAAGGATTCTCCTGGAGCTTGAGGAAACAGCTGCAAATCACAACGGTGGGCAGCTGCTCTTTGGTGTGGATGGCTATTTGTATGTATTCACAGGAGATGGAGGGAAAGCTGGAGACCCTTTTGGAAAATTTGGGAATGCTCAGAACAAGTAAGTAGGAGGGCAGGTGAAAGCTTTGAGCGTGTTCACCAAGATACAAGGTTTGGAAAGGAGAAAATGTGGAAGAATAGAGTAAGAGTGCTTCCTGAAAATGCTTGTGCATCTGCAAATCTGTCCAAAGCAGTATTTCAAAAATGAACATTTGAGATGTTTAAAGTCAAGTTGTTTAGAGAAAAGAGAGTTTTCTTGCTTAAGTGGGTTGCAAGACATACCTGCCTCTGGTTTATTTCTTCTAGGCAGATAATATATCCTTTGAAAATGGGCAAGGAGAAGAAGGGAATTTTTGTGTTTTCAGATGGCTCTCATGCTGTGGTTTCTTTTTTCTGCCTTTAGGAGCACTTTGTTGGGGAAAGTGTTGAGGATTGATGTGGATGGAAGAAACCCTAATGGAAAGCCTTACCGCATCCCTCCTGATAATCCATTCGTGTCTGATCCCAAAGCCTGCCCAGAGGTTTATGCCTATGGAGTCAGGAATATGGTGCTGTGCAGTGGACAGAGGGGACCCTATC